>NC_041019.1:56336828-57038452 GCF_004193775.1 Glycine soja | reverse complement strand
CTTCGCACTTCACTCTTCACTACTACAAGTCTACAAGGGCTTATAAAGGTTTTTACGATAATAGTATGCTCCAATTCACCTGCTTATGCTCATGGATGGTTTAATTGATCAAAATAACTCATTTGCCTCTTTTCGTAAGAACTAATTTGTATTTTTGTTTTTTTTTCTTGGTCCTCCGTATCATCAAAGAAAAACAGAGAATGCTTAACTTATCACTTATGTACAATCACTTCCTTAAAAATTAATTTTTATTGAACAACAATTTAGCTAATTAAATTTTGTTAAAATTAAGAATAATTCTAAAAAATTATAAAAAAATTTATGATATTCAATCAAAACTTTTAAACAATAAAAATAAGTATTATAATATTCAATTACGTATTTTTTTAAAAGTATAATAAAAATATGTTATGTATCATTTTAATATATCTAAATATTGACTAGTCCAACTATTTTGTCATAATATTTTAATATGAGTCTGGAAGTAATATAATTATAAGATCACTTTAATATTAAGATTATATTTATTGAAAAATTAGTCAAAAACTCAAAAGTAAATTAGAAGTTAAAAATTAGTAGTTGAAAGTTACAATTTAAAAAATTTACTTGGAGTAACATTTCAAAAATGTTAAAAGTTATTAAAAAATATTATTTATCAAACAATCAAACAAGTTTTTCAATTAATAAAAAAATTAAAAATTAATTTTTCAAATCTCTTCAAGTTGTAGATGCACTTCTAAAGTCCTCTTTGTGTTTTTCATTTGATATACCTTTAGCTCTTCAGTTGGACCTTCGGTATTCTTGGTTGGACTTTGTTATTGGGTCATACGAGTAATAGTCTTTTTTTCACTCTGTTCTCATCGTTTTTATTTCTTATAAGAACAAGGCTAAAGCCCAAAGAAACTACATCATAATGTTTCGAGGGGAAGAAACACCCATAGAATAAAAAAGGAGCAACTGAGAGGTTACTCATACATCAAAATATCCTGATCCAAATCACAAGCTAAATTCCCCATGGCTATGTGCACACATTTCTGATGCTGCCTCCTAAGTTCTGCAATCTGCAAATTTCTTGAATAAGCTTCAAACCCATAGAACTACCTTCAGAGTTCCCATTTATACCTTTAACCACTGCTTCTGAATCAATCTGCAGATCAATATTCATGAATCCTTTGTTTTCAGCGTTTAAATAAATTTGCATTTTTTACTTCAACATTTTACTTATCATCAAATTTTACCCCAACAAGTTAGTTTGGTGCATTTTATATTTTTAAGAAACTTCCAAATTTTACCATTGTCCATTTGTCCATTATTTGACTTATGAGAAAACTGATATCGCAGCTAAGATAATTGTACTTTTTATTCTCAAGTTTTTATTTTTTGGCAATGCTTATTCCAATTTTTTTATCTTTTGTTAAATTTTATTCTTAACTTTTTTTTACTAACTACTTGTACGGAAAAACAATAACAATGGAAGATAAAATTTGTAAATTTCTTAAAAAGTTAGAAGTAAAACACATCACCCAAATTAATTTTTGAAGGTAAAATTTACTAAAAACTAAATAAAGTAGGATTAAAGATAAAAGATGAATGAAAATGTGAGAAGTGTATTTAGAGCTTACGACCTGTTGATATATTCTCCTGAAACAGGCAAGAGGTAATTCATTAATGCTACGTACCATTCTGTTGAATGTTGATGCTCAATCAATTACTACTCTCATTCTTGGCTTTATAAAACATTCTCGCTGACACCAATGAAATCCAACGGTGGAAAACCACCTTTCCCACCGTGGGAGATTCAATAGTATCAAGTTGATGGCCAATCGGTAATAAGGGACCCACATATATATTTCAAGCCAGAGGCTTATACTTGTGCAACCATTTTGATATTGATTGCCCTCGTGATCATCATTTCTGTATTTAAATTTTATGAATTTTTATTGATTGGGAAATTTGTATTATCACCATAAGTTTTCTTTAAATTGGCCATTTGATTTTCTTATAATTTCAAAATAAAAATAGTTATTTTTCTTTATAAATAACAATGGTTTTCCTCAGTTTAAACTAACTAGAAAAAGGGGAAAATTAACAAATAACATAGCACCTCATTATGAAATAGAGAAATATAGCATAGACTTATATTTTGCAATGTCTGAAATTTTTTGAGTCAAGGGAGGAGGGGATTGATTTTGGGCTGTTTATTGATAGCTTGAAACTAATTAATCTTTGTTACGCGTATTAGAAAACAAAATATTTATAATAAGACTTTCATTTATTTTGTCTGTTACATTTTGTTCTAGTGGCACACTAAATCTTACTATAGACACTGTCTATGCAGTTTTGTATCTAATGATTAGGAAGATTCTCCAAATGGCAGCTTGGATTTTATTTTGGTCGATTATAGTTGTTTTTGTTTCATATATAGTCCAATACTCATGGTGTATTGTAGTTTGTTTCTGATGTCTAATTATTCATAAATTACTATGTCACAAACAACCAAAAGAACACGCCAACGAAAGATCAAACACAACCATGCATCCAATCTAACTTTCTAATAGTCAGAGTCTATCTAGATCAACTACCTCAATTTAATTAATATTGTAATTTGCAACTTCTATTGTAGATTAGGTGCAAGAAAATTTCTTTGACATACAAGTGGTAAATGGGTTATTGGCGAGTAGCAGCCCTCAAACAGAGGCATTTTTGTCAATGGTGCAAAATCATTTGAAATATCTATCGTGCAATTATAAGTGTAGCCTAGCCTTCACAACCAAACTAATTAATGAGCTTACCAGAACCATTAATAGGAGTAAACTCCAACTAGTTAAACTTTTTTGGATTTTGTGATAAAACAAATGAGAATAATGCACCTAATACACAAAAGAACCTAATCATAATCTAAAGTAGACAAAAAAAAAAAAAAGACTCACCGAAGAAACCAGTAGAGTCGATGTAAGTGACAATACATAGTCAGAAGAGTAATTAATTAAAGAAAGCAGGGATTTTAGTTGGAGACTTAGGACGAGCAAATATAATTATATAACCAAATTATTTGGCCTTAAGAAGGTGAATATTTATACTAATTAATAATGATGATTCAATACTTATTAGTTAGCAAATGTGCATAAATTCATTAATGGGTTATAAATGTATTTCAATTTGTATTAGCTATTTATTACTCGGTAATTAATTTATATACTTCGCCAATCAATGAGCGAATCTTTATTATTTGGTGTAGTTAAAATACTGTATATAAGAGATCTCGATTGACATTAATTACTGATAGTGGAACCTGCATGTAATCCTGTTAAGAATTGGATGAAGGTAATCTGTATCAAAGGAAGGAGGGGGAAAAACTCAACTTTTTTTTTATCCGTATATGGTGAAATTTTATTTGATTTGATCTTTTTTTATGCAATGTAATTTTAAAATCTGGTTTTATAAATAATGTAAATTTAAAATTTTTCATAAACTTTACAGCTTTCAGCCTTTGAACCATTTTTTCAGTAAAATCATTACATGACTTTGAATAAATTGCCTATTTCATATTTGAAGGTTTATCTTCTCTCTTACTTGGTTCCTCAAGTACACAGTGTTGAAAATTTTACCACATATCATCTAATCATATTTTGATAATTAATCTCTCATCTATTAATTACATAGAAAGATATTTTGAGGGAAAACAGGACTAAATTAATATTATATAAAAATAATTTAAAAACTTTAGTTTATCTCGGCTATTTTTCAAACAAGTAATGCAGTTAATTAAAAAATAGTCTTTATAGGAAAAAAATGTATAAGCTTAAGTAGTCATCCTCTTAAAAGATACGAAATAAATTTTGTGAGTGTGCAATTTATTCTACTTCAATATATTTATCCTTTTCTTATCTCAGGGTGATTTCTTAGAAGATATGAAAAGGCATTACTTCTAGAATGTTTAACAGCAGGCATAATAGGTGACTAATTGGTGACAAGTGCAATAACAATTTCAACTAGTTTTAATGCTGCTATTATTTTGCCTATTAAAAAAAATCAACTAATTAACGAAAAACACTTATCAATCACTTGTATATGTAGCTTAACCGCACATATATATTGTTACGATGAGTGCAATAAACTGAAAAAATAAATCATGCTATTATTTGATGAATTTTAAATGCGAATCAACTCCTTTCTAATTTAATAAATCAAAACAGTTGAACGTATTAGAGTTTCTTTTCATTATGTTCTAGGAGACCAAGCAACGAGAAATTATTACATGGCGTAAAATCATCATGCAAATTGGGGGCGTTCTTTATGTGATTTGATTTAATTTTTAATAAACAAATTATTTGAATTAAACATAAAATAAAATATAATTTAGTTTGAATATAATATCAAATATGAATTAAACTTAATTAATATTTTACCGTTTGCATTGGTTTGATTTGATTCTGACAATTTTTTTTGTTTTTTTAATATATTAGTATAATTTAAAATTTATCAACAAAATTTACATAATTATGCGATATTATTTTAAAAACAAATATTTTTAAAATTAATTTTTTTAACACATTTTAGTTAAAAATTATTATTTTTATTTAACATTAATATAAAATAATCTTACCAATTCTTTTTATAACATAATAATAATTTATATATCAATCATTTAATACTATTTTTAACACTATTAGTACATCTTTTTTTAACTTATAAAAGTAAAATATATATATTGATTGTAAAATAAAAAAAAATTATTTAATACTTATTATTAATTATCACAATAAAAAATAATAATTACAATATACGATTTTGTTCAATTTTTTATAACAAAATCCCAAAGTCACACCAAATCACAAAAATATATGCAGTTTTTTTATTTTCTTTGCGGTACGTCGTCAACTTTTTAGATTGATTTAACAATTTTCAAATGATTTGATTTGGTTTTCAACACCACTCATGCCAACATGGTAAAGTCCTTATGATTCCATTTTGTGTTACCAAATGCATAAAGGGGTATTTACAAAATATATAAAAGTTTAATCAATCATTTAATTTCTTTGGTTTTCAAATTATTATTTTTAATTTCTATAGTTAATAAATAGATTTTTTTAGTTCCTAAAATTTATATTTTAATTCTACATGATTCATGTTTTTAAAATTTTTTAGCTAACGAAATTAAAAAAATCTGAGAATTAAAATATAAAATTTAGGAACTAAAAGATTTATTTATTAACTACAGAGATCAAAAAAGATAAATTTAAAAACTATAAAAATTAAATGATAATTAAACCATAAATAAATAAGAGTTTTTATAAATTAAAGGTGCCAAATACAATCCGATTTTAAGGAAAAGAAAAATATAGATGAGTGCGCGTGGGTGTCTATTTTTTAATTTATTATTAATAATTACTCTTTCAATAATTTAAAAAGTAGAAAAGTATTTATTGTTTCAAAATTTAAAGATAAAATACTTTTAATATTTTCTTATGGATGACGTGTATTCTATCTGATAAACAATTATATTCATGTGAAATAAGATGACAATAATAATAAAATTTTCTTTCTAAATACTAACAAAGTTAAATATTCAAGATTTGAATTTCCAATTACCGATTAAACCAGAAAAAGAAATTGTATCCATGCACTCGATGGTATACTTTTCGTATTATGATTCTACTTATACTTCTGATGTAAATGAAAAAAGAGGTGAAGGAGAGAAGGCGAGAGCAATTGCATCTGCATATTTTATAAAAAGAAAATGCACAAGTTGTGCTAGAATATACAAATAAAACATGACCCTTACAGGACCATCCAACCAACTAGCAAAGGTTGCCCTCCCTATAGACAACAAACCATACCAATAAATACTTATCACCAACAGCAATGACCTAGGAATCCAATCTTAAATTATACAATACTTACTGCATTACCTTTGTTGCTGTTACAGAAACACAATGGCATGTTCCCTCTGTCGTAATAATAAAGGGCTAAACTGCTAAAGGCATTGCATTAATATTTTGGATTTTAGAGGGTATACTAGAGTTTAATTTTTAAAACTTGTTAATATAATTTTTTTAATTAATTAATTAGAAATCAACATAGATATAATTATTTAATTAATTATTATAAAAGTTAATAATTTTGTTAAAATTAATAAATTCCAATTATTTTGAAAACTTGGTAAAAATGTTTAGTAATAATCATTTTCAATATCTAGAGTGATTTCTAATTAATTGATAATATAATTTCTTTACACCAACCGTATATTAAAATTAAACTCTTAATTTAAATAATTAAAGTTTTAATAAAATATACAATAATATCCTTACTAGTTATTAACTCGAGATGAGAAAGATATTCAAAACTTACCGAAGTATGTTAATATGAGTGGAGAGAACATCTTTTAAGTATATGTCTTGAATTAAATATCAAGAGTATGAAAAACAAATATTGATAAAAGGAATTTCTCGCTTCCACGTCTATTCGAATCTCTAGATATTAGCCTCTTATTCAACTAACAAGCATACTTTATGATAAAAAAAATTAAAAATAAGAACAATTAAATTATTTTATCGCTTGATGAAATGAAATTGAATTATTTATAATTTATAATTATAATTAAATATTAAAATCTTTTAGTTAGAAAATATAAAATTATCGTTGATGATTGATGATATAAGAGTATTACGCGAAGAGGGTTTTTTTTTACTGTATTATTGGTACATATCGGTATAAAACATTTATTAATTTTGTTAATCACTAATTTTTGTAAAAAAAAAAACTAACTATCTTGAGTGAGACTTTTTTTTTAATTATATTTTTTTCCATCTACACAAAACTTGAACTTGAAGTCTTTTCTAAAGATGTTGAATCAATATCAGAAATTTAACACGTGAGAATGACACTATTTGATTATAGATTTGCTTTAGATAACACTGACGAGACACTAAAAATTTGTAGTATTGAATAAAATGCATAATTTGCCTGCATAATAAGATAGGTGAGTCCATGATTGAGTACCAAATGGAGTACAAGTTGATGCGTTGGCATCTTTCTGGTTTTGTTTGTTTGTAGGTGCGGCAATAGAGAGTGTTATTTACTTTTTGAGCACGCTAGTTAATTTCACATTTAAAACTTCTTTAACGATTTTCAACTCATGCCGGCTAATTTTAGTTCTCAACACAACACAACACTCTCTGCACGTCCCTTCATAACCCTCAACTCAATAAACAAAGTCACCTTTTTTTGCTTCCAAAGTCTCACTCTTCAATCAAACAAACAAAACCCAGAAGAAAGCATATCCCCTTTTGTCCACTTTGGACCACTCCATAAAGTTGTAAACTCAGCATCTTGCTACCTTTATTAATAATTCAAACCCTATTTATGGCACTTTTTATTTCACTCTTAGAACATCTCCCGTGCATATTTTTTTTCTAGGTGCTTAATGGAAAGAAATCGTTTTTTTTTTTTGTTTTGCACCGGAACAAATTGACATGACAGGATGCTTTCCTTCATTGTTGAAAATCTTTTCTTATATAAGAAATCATACCTAACAATTAAAAAAATGATTTTTTCAGGCATAATAAATATCTAATCATTAAAAAATGATTTTCTCACACAGGACAGGTTTAACACGAGGATAAATAATTGTCCAAGAGAAGAACAGAGAACATATAAACTCATTGAACAACCACAATAAATTCCAAAAATCATCAAATTAAAAAAAATGATTCAAATTCATATTCAAGCAAAACGGTAAAGGAGAAAAAGGGGAAAACCAAACACAGGTGAAGGCAAAAGCACCATGATGGAGGTGTTGACACCAGCGAAGGTGATGCGAGATGCTACCATGGTCGAAACTGGTGACGCGAAGTGAAGGTGAGACCAGACGAAGGTGTTGTGGTGCTAGTCGGAGGTGTTGACGCCGACGAAGGTGACGCGAGACAAAGGGAAAATGACAAAGAGGAAGAAGATAGATATGAGTAGAGGAGGAAACTTCTAGATGTGGTGAAGAGATTTTGAACGTTGATGGAAATAAATGAATTATTTGTATACATAAAAACTAAAAAATGAGTTAATGTTATGTAATTTTTTTTATGTTATGTATTTTTTTTAATGTTATGTAATTTTTTATGAGTGATATGACACTAACGGATCAAAAAAATACATAGAAATCACAAAAAATATTAAGAAATTCATATAAAAAACTTGCACTAGATATGCTGTTAAATGCTTCTTTTATTGCATTCTTTGTTAGGCTCTTAAATGCTTCTTTTATTGCATTCTTGGTTAGGTTTGAATCAATCAAATTGACTGGTCTGCTTGCTAACTTTTGGCCCCATTTATACCCTCTGCTGTACCCTCCTGTTTCTCTTATCAAACCCCCATTTTCTCTTTTTCTTCTTCTTTTTTTTTTGCCTTTCTGGGAGGTTTCCAAATTCCATAGTTTCCTCAAAGGTTGAATGAAATGGCCGTTGATCTTTGCTCAGAAAATTGTGTGGTTGCTTCCTCTTCTTCTGTGAGTCCAAGAATCTCATTCTCACATGACTTCTCCCAATCTGATGTCATCCCTGTTGAGCAACTCCCTTTTAGATCAAACTCTTCTGGCTTGAATCCCACCATTGATTTTGATTTTTGTGTCAGTGAGAGCTTTGAGCTTGAGTCATCTTCAGCTGATGAACTTTTCTCACATGGGAGGATCCTTCCCACTGAGGTCAAGAGAAAGAACAATATTGTTCCACCTATGAAGCAATTAGCACCGAAGAGTAGTACTTCATTGCCTCCTCCTCCTTATGCTGGTCCCAACAGTGTCTCCACTGGTAGAAACTTGAAGAAAGAGATTACCCCCAAAGAAAGCAAGTGTTTAAATGATGAAGTGTACGATCAGAAGCAAAGTTCAAAGTCCTTTTGGAACTTTAAGAGAAGTAGTAGTTGTGGAAGTGGACCTAGAAGGAGTTTTTGTCCTTTGCCACTTCTATCTAGAAGCAATTCAACTGGATCATCAACACCAAGTGTTAAGAGGAATCCACTTTCAAAGGAGGGTGTTAACAACATTAAACAGAAACATTCTTCCACAAGGTTGGCTCATCACTCCTTTGTGCCAAACAGCTATCATCATCATCAAAAGCCTCCATTGAATTACAAGAGTCATCATGGATCTTATGGTACCAGTGTAAGAGTCAATCCTGTCCTAAATGTTCCTCCTGCAAACCTATTTGGTTTGGTTTCAATCTTCTCCAACAATAGAGACAAGAGCAAGAAGTAGTTTTAGTTTACTTGCGAACCAGCGGGGTCTATCTCCTTTTTTCCATGTACTTCTTAGGTTTACCAATTACCATGTGAAGTAGCAAAAATTGAGGTATAGGTAAAATTTTGAAAGGTAAATGGTTTGCATCATGAAGACAAAGTGATAGAAAGAGATGTATGTGAAGGTGATCGACAAGAATGATATAATGCAAGCACATGTTTTGGGGCACAAAATGACAGGTAGCTGTTGTTTTCGTGGCTGTACCTTGCCTGTTTTTGTTCCTCTACTTTTGTTCTTAGGACTATGTGTAAATACATTGACTTTGATTACTATCTATTTTTCCTCTGGATCCCTCTTTCTCTGTATGAATAACTGGCCTAATGGAGAAGTTAAGTATGCATTACCAGATTGATTTTATAAAATTATGTTCCAATTCAAATAGGTGATTTAAGGTAATTATTTACATATTTGAAGAATTGATTCTAAGTTGAACGTAAATTTAAGTAACTTTTAGTTGGATAAAGAAATTTATACTTAGTTTTATCATTAAATTTTATTTAGAATAAAAATATGCAAATATAAATTACTTCAATACAAAACTAATTTTAATCAAATCAATTTTATAATAATTCATTCTAATACACAGTTGTGTGTAAGAAGACCTTGGCGTGTTTCTCTTCTGCACTCAGCTGTTCTTGTTGCATGAATTCATTAATAATAATAATAATAATGCCTTCTGACTCATTTTTAAAGCTCCTTCTACACGCAGAACTAAAGTGCTACGCATATGAATACCAGTTGAACACTTAACACAACAGATCAATTATGTACGCTAGATTAATTTGGTGCTCTGCAAAGTTGTTATGATCTGCATGCATCTGCATTATGTGAAGGATTATGAAACTACCCCTTTCGTTGATACTAAATTCAGAGTATTTGACAATTTATAGAAACCATAAATCATTATTTCTAAATCACCAGATTATGCCTCATAATCAAGATGCGATTGTTTTGTGAAGTTCCGATGCTGCACTGTCTTCTAGTGTTCCCTTGAGCGGTGACCGCTATATCCTCTTTGAAGATTCCAACATCGAATAAACTTGTCGCTTGCAATCCTAGTGGGTAAGCTTAGACCCTTTTCCTTTAATTATGACGTAATAAAAACAATATTTATGAAATATAAAGATATTAGATTATTTGTCAAATACCAATAATGACTTGTATATCTTAAATGGTTTAACCTTGCAATTCTGATTAATCATTGAATATAAAATTAATTATATCAAGAAAAAACTACTTTGTACCAATAAAATCATGCCAACAGCACATTGTGTCACACAATAATATAATAAATAAATTGAAAGAACATTACTGCAATACTACTTAAATATAAAAATAGTGAGATCGATTTGTTTTAAATATAAAAATAAAAAGTGCTGGATTGGAAATTACTTAAGTATGTGAATTCCTTGTAGAACTAGCAAATCTTTGGCAAAGTTTAGTAAGAATTCGAGGTTTGGTCTAACAAGTAGTAGCATTACTCGCATTAAAGCTTAAGCTTTAAAGCTTTTGAAGTGTTTAACACGACTAATTCCCTATTGGATGGTTACTTGTTGGTGGGCTTCATATAAGTCAGGTTGGAAAACAATATTCAAACTAAGCAACAATTGTCAACTTCGATTCCCAATAAATAAGGGACTACTCCAATCTAGAGAAAGTCCTACCTTGAACTTGAAGCAACCAACTGAACTAAACAAACATTCTTCAACTTTGGATTTTGAAGCTTCTGGGCTTTCCTCTTCCTGGTTTCTTTCTAGGGAAAAAATAGGAGTAATTAAAGAAAAAATGGCATGTTGAAAAGGGTATTGCTATTTGCTGCCGTTCACAGAAATAAAATCTTATGATAAGAATGGATGATGACGTGAACTACGTACAAAGTGCTAAAGTCTGATGGCTTTTAATTTGTGTAAGAAGCTAAAAATGCTAAATATAGACACAAATTCCAAATATAATTCTATTAAATATTTCCGAATTTATATATTAAACATCAATATGAAAAAGTAATAGTAATAAATGATGTGTTAGAGATATAGACACAAACAATATCGTTATATAAAATATTGTATTAATAATACAACTCAACGATAAATAAGGTTAAGCAAGAAGTTGTCGTAAAAATAATAGCTCGATCAGGATATTATAATACATTAATATAACCCAAGATGAGGGTTATTTGCTTGTTTAGACTTAAAAACTCGACATATTAATCGTATAGTATGGTATTAGTGGTTGAGTCAAATTTGATCTATTCAGCTGTCACTCATACTCAACTTGTTACCGTCCTGTCTCTATCTTATTCATTTTGTTGAGGCAGAAGTAGGAAAAGCCAAGACAACGCGTTCATACATACATGTTAAAAAAGTTGAAAGATGAATGCACTGGAATAACCGACCAAGAAAAATGGACAAAGGGAAAAAGATGCGAATGGCCATCATTTTTATCCACAACTTGCTTCACCTAGATACTGAAAGTTCGGTTCAAAAGTTAATTCAATTCAATCAAATTGCTGCATTCATTTACAAGTCACTTCAGATCATGATAGTCCATCAAAGTGGAGGATCGCCTACAGTTTTAAAACAATTGCATACTGTAATAAATATATTTGTCCCCTTCTAAATAATGTAATGTTTGTTTTTAGTTAGTAAAAAATAAATTATTTTTCTTCATTTATATCATATTTAATCCTACTTAAAATTATCATATCGATATTTTCCATTATAAAATGTTTTTAATGTTTCAGTTTTTTTTTCTGGAAGAAAACTCTTATTTTGTCCATCAAACATTGGTTTCCAATTGCCATGTTATAAATGTATGCTAAGTAAGCACACATATATGTATTTTTTTTGGTAGTGCAAACTCACATATATGCGTGTGTGTATATATATAAATTAAAGAAAGATTACTTTACTGTAATATATAAAACTATTCTGATTGATGTATTTAACTTCTGAACCTTTTCCTGACTGTGCAAGCTACAAGTCATATCAGATTTTATCACAGGCACAGTCCATTGTAAAAAAAATGCATATGTCAATCGCACAAACTTTCTTGCAAACAACCGAAGGTTTCTCCTCAATTAAAGGATAGATTCACTCTAACAAATTTACCCTCGATTTGATGCTCATTGATCCGAAAATTACATTAAAATATTAAGTAATGTTTTTATTTTTAAATAATAAGAATTAAAAAAATATAAAAAATTTATAATAAATCACGCAATATTATTCACTCAATCGAATTATATCTCCTTAACTAATATGATTTAAGTTAGATTGTCTCGTCATAGGTCAATTGTGTCGGCATCTTATAAACTTCATGCATATAAGTTTGTGGATCGTCTTGCTAAATAAGCCAATAAAACATAAGATAATTAGGCCTCTGGCCTTCAGTTTAGTAACACTCGATAAATAGGAGTGATCCCTTTGATTTTTCTAAATCACGCATTCTAGGACATCAACGACAACGAGGTCTCTTGAGCCTCTAGCTTTAGGATCCTTTAGATTTGGATGTGAACATAAATGTTTAGTCTCACTTTAAGTAATTATTTTTGGGTCTGGAATTAATTGAATTAAGTAATTTTAGATATTATTTTGCATTAAATCATATTTTTTTTTTTACTAATTTTACTATGTACTACCTTACAGTCCTTACTTTTAGAAGAGAAAAAACACTCAAACATAAATTGTTTTACTTTAAAATCAATTATAATTAAAATTAATTTTGATTTTATTTAAAATCAATTTTAAAAACTCACCAATTTAAATAAATTTTGCGAAATTTAAGTTGTTGTTCTTGCTTGTCAATTTACACTATATCATATTCATCAGTTCGAGAACCAAATGAAAAAAATAATTAAGTTTGTTTTGTATAAAATACATACATGCATTCATATTTTATAAAAGAGAATCTTATTTAAGTCGAATAAAAATATTGTAAATAATAAAGGTTTTTTAAAAATATTCAGCGTTTGTATATTTGGAATTTAAATTCAAAACTACTAATTAGATTGAAACAAATAAATATGCAACTATTGATTTGTAGTTAAGTTGAAAAGTGTATGGAATATGATCTCATGGGTTGATGGGTACGTGTATATATAGCCAACAGTGTCTTGTATTGCAGTAGCAGAGTTATTGGTAAACACATGCTTTCTAGTGTATATAGTGTGCCGTATGCTGGTGGAACCCTTTGGCAGTTGCTGAATCTTGAATTATTTGTTAAAAACAACCAAAAAGGTAAAAAGATTAGGACATGGTTGGCCAACCAGCAGCAATCTATCTTCAATCCAATTCCTTGATGCAAACAACTCACACACTCTTGTTACCCAACTCCAAGACCAACACCATGTGATACTTATTCACATGCCAAGTACACCAGACACAGTACATAGAGCTGTTCTGTCCCAATATTAATACTAAATCTCTAGATCTTCTTAAATGGAGAAAGTAAATGTAACTTCTAGATAATAACCATAATAATAATGACAAACAAATTAAGAAAAATTCTTTATGTCATCATGATTGAGTTCTTATATCAAATGATGACATAAGATGTTCTTTTAAGTATTAAATAGCCTCCATTAATAATATGTTGGGGGGAGCTTTTTTTAAAAAAAGAAATATTTGATATGAGAACTTGATGGAAAAATTTAATTTCATGTAATTTTTATCATAATAAAAAAGACTACATATATAGTGTAGAGGAGTTGCTACCGATTATTCTATTTTGACCAATCTTCTCTTGAGTTTCTATCATAAAAATATAATTTAGTTACAATTTGATAAGAAAAACTTTATTGTGTTTAATAATTATACATAAGTTTGGATAGAGTGGTGTCGGAATTCAATTTTATCAAGATAAATAAATAAAATATATGGAAGAAAAGAAGAAAAAAAAACTGAAAATTTTCTGAAAAAAATAGAGAAAGAAATGAAGAATTTTGAAGAGAGAAAAATTTTAAACACATCTATTATTCTTCTATTGTTGGTAGTATGCAAAAATGAGGTAATATCTTGATTTATGTATATTTGATAGAGGTGTTTTTGCATCCTTGAAAAATTAAAAGAAAGATTTACAACACATTGTTCTGACATGGAAATCAAAATTGACCTTTATCTTGATAAAAAAAAAACTGAAATTAAGCTTTCTAATTAAGGCCTCTGAATTTCATATGAGAAATCCAACATTGATCAAATCACTCCTCTCCATTATCTCCTTGTTTTATAAATAGAATTGAAGACCATTGAGATTGAACACTTGGCACATAAAAAAAAAAATAGACCAGTTGGTTCTAGTGCAAAGTTAAATGGGCCAGCTCACAGGCTTCAACTATTTTAATTTTTATTTAATTTGTAAGATATATATATATATATATATATATATATATATATATATATATCTAATTTTATGTGAGGATAAAATTGTTTATTAAAATTCACTTAATTTTACAATTTTATATGATGTCTCTTCTTTTACTTATAGGTTATGCTTTTGAAGAAATCTATATATAAAAAAAAACTTAACTGAATAAGTACAAATACATTAATTATTAAAATATTACATACTTTTGAAGAAATGAGTTGAATGTCTATCTATAAAAAATGATGAATGGGCTAAATAAATTTTATAAAATACAACATAAATGGATCGAAATTTTTAAATATTATTTAACAAACCATAACTAAATTAATATATATATTTTTTATTCATCCATTATAATCTAACCCAAAATTTATGAAACTCATATGTTTTAGACCCCTGTCTGCTCATTAAAAAGCTCTTTATGTTCTTTTATTAAGAAAATTTTACTTTGTCATGCAATTTGCACGTGATGTGTACAATTGTTCTTCGTCCAATATTCATCTATCTTGACTCTTTCCTCTTACAACCATGTATGCTTTGTGTACTTGTATCTCCTTAAATACATATCATTTCAAATGAATTAGGACGTCTATTACCACTTATTCTTAATTTTATTTTCAAGTCCAATAAAGTATAGCGTACTATGGAATATGGATAATAGCACACACGCTTCTTTAAATATGGGGCCAAGTTGTTGTTTTTCTTTTTCTTGTTCGCTTATTTTACTTATTCTTTCCACCAGATTATTGCACTGATTTTTCAGATTTATATTAAGAGAATAAATACAATAAAAATACTATGACAAATTTGCCATCTCTTTGATACTTTAACAAATATGATAATAATGTTGCCTTTTATAAATCTCTATATTGACATTACCTCAAAATTACACTCTACAAACAATTGTCTATTTCGTGATTTTTTGCATAAGAGGAGTGCTTTTTTTTTTGAAGGAAACACAAAAGGAGTGCTAACAATATATTTCTAACACATTTCTTTTAATACACACTTTATTATTAGTTAAAATTTATTAAAAATTATAAAATTATAAGAAAAAATCATTAAAGATAATATAAGAGTCACTATCTTTTATAATTTTTAATAAATTTAAACAAATAAGAGAGAATGCATTCAAAGCAACGTGTCAAATGTTTCTCTCAAATTTGGACAAATAAGACTGCTGAGAGAGTAAAATGATGGGTTATAATACTTCTACAATCCAATTGTATCCTTGGTTGAAGCACTTATAAATGATACTTGATAATATTCAATTTGCTTACATTTTTACTGAATAATTCGTTATTTATTTTGATAACACATAAGGACCAATTATCAATTATATTTTACAAAATTATGTTATGATACTATAAAACAATAAAACAACTATTTATTGATTTATCTTCACTAAAAAATTTAATTATTTCACACCATAAAATTAATCCAAACGCACTGTTAATCTCCTTTTAAAATATTGTACCAATGCTATTCTTATTGTTCTCTCTTAATCGCATAAATCAAGTACTTTGTATTTCATATGAAATTGATTAGTAATAAACTTCATGTTACATATTCTTCTTATAAAAATAGTCGGAGCATTCTTTATAAAAAGGCTCCTAACTTGTCTTGCACAAATAGTCAATTATATCCTACATCCTACTCATATTTTTACATGCTATGTGATTATCTATGTCTCTATTTATTTATTTATCTATAATTCGAATTGGTGTAAAGAAAAATTCAACATTTTTTATGGTGTTGATATAAACAATCTAATTCATGTCACATTAATCTTACATAACTCAATTAATTTTTTCTTCTATGAATATTTTTATTAACAAATTGTTTAACTCTTAAATATTATATTTTTCTTATACAAAGTTAAACAACTCATGATTAATAGTTATTTATATAAGTAATTAATTATCTCTAATTTTAAACAACTCAAAATCATGTTGCATATCAAAATAATTTTTTTTGTTAAACAATCCATTAAGCATCTTCCATTATTGATGTTCTTCGGAATTTGGAGTTTTTCTTTTACTTCTTTCATTTTTTATTTTTCTCATTTTTTTCTATTTCAGTTCTAATTAATGCAAAACATCAATGTAGAAAAAAAGAGTTATGCAGTATTTCTCTATCTTACTCTCACGCGCACATATAAAATATATATTTAACGCAACCATACCTTAAAATTTATATTTAGATGTTTCGCATACGATATTCAAACCCAGCCATAAACTATATTTTCTCTTTGTCTTACACTTGAGAGAAATTTCGTCTGCCTTTGCCTTTTTCTATTGGCTTTTGTTCTGTGATGGATTGGCCTTTCTCTCTTTCTTTCTTTTCTCCAAACACGAAAATACAAAAATAAAAAATAAATCTGATGTCAACTTCCACTAGATTTTGTGTTTATGGTTGTGTACAATCTAATCTCGTAAAAGATAAAGATAAATCCTTTAACAATTAGTATAATGAAACAGTGTTAAGAACGATGATCCATTGGTCAAGTCTCAGATTCTTCACTTTTTCACACGCTCTTCCCCACGCTTCATGTGACCACAGTTCTCTTTACTATACATTCGTATTCATATTCACATTATTGGGTCCACCAAAACTCACGTGCTACTTTA
The DNA here is from genome assembly GCF_004193775.1 of Glycine soja. Lineage (NCBI taxonomy): Eukaryota > Viridiplantae > Streptophyta > Magnoliopsida > Fabales > Fabaceae > Glycine > Glycine soja. The sequence continues at coordinate 57,021,172 of NC_041019.1, read as the reverse complement.
ACATTTTTATTTTAAAAATTGAACAGAAGCTTTAAACTTGTTCTTACTTGATAATGGTTATAGACTTATAGTTATAATTTTTAAGCAACAAACAAAAGAACTCATGTGAGAATTGACTCATGGTCAAGAAGATGTTCTATTTATTTTAATTACTATCAATTTAGAATTTACGGTGAAATAAAAAAATAAAGCAACCTGTTAAACTTGGTAGAATGATAGAAAATTTAGATAATTTATATGGCATCTTAAGTATACATCTTATTATCACCATTATATAAAACAAATAAATAAAATTAACAAAAGGAGAAAATAATTTATCTGCCAACCATGGATTTTTTTTTTATACTTTTATCTAATCATAAATTAACATATACAATAAAATTTTTGATTTTTTTATAGTAATTATTTTCAAGTTATAGTTATCATAATTTTTAATTAACTGATAGTGTAAAATTATATATTAATAAAATATAAATTAAATTCATTAACAAAAGAACATTATAAAGTGTCTGTGCAAAATGAAATGAAAGTTGATATATAAAATGTTTAGAAAGATTTTTAACCCCAAAAGTTGGGGCATATCCCAGTGTGCATTCTTACCCTTTTCTTGCTGCGAACCGAGTAAGAAGGGGAAAAGTTTAGCATGATTATTATTGATATCCTTTTCGAGGTTTATGCCATTGCATAAGCTATAGTTGAATTTTGGTGTTTCAGTACTTTGTTACTAAGGAGTTATTGAAAATAAAGTATGCTAATATTGTGTGCGTCAATTACATAGGTTGGTTGGGGCGAGTGCATTGACGGCGCGTGAGTTACAGCAATGAATTGACGCTCCCACAGCGCAGAATAGCAGACAGACGTAGACCCAACGTTACCCAACAAACCCAACCTCTGTTTCCGGTTGTTGTCCCGATAACCACTAATATTAATGTATTTGACCAATGCTTTCTTGTGCCTGGGGTGTCCCATTTGTCTCATTCCCCTTATCCTACGCACCCTTCTCTCACTCTCTTATCCGCACGCGCGCCTCCACCTTAGCTTTGCTTTGCACCTTGCAGTAGTAGTCTTAGAGCATATAGCATTAGCTGCATTGTTTGTTGATGCTTGTGATTTAGAAACGTTGCTATGTAGTAATTGTATTGTTCTTTGCTTTTTCTTCGACGGTGTCGTTTTGCTGTATCAAGAGTTGCTTTCTGCCTTAGTCCTGCTGCTGTCAAGTTTTGCAGACTTGTTCCCATGTCTTTTCTGGATAACATTATTGTACGTTGTTTCCATAAGTGTGAGACTGAGCTTTTGCAGATGGGTACCTAAAGGGAAGAGAAAGCTGTTTCCTTTTCCTTTTTTTTTTTTTTGTTTTGTTGGTGAGGGAATCATTCATGGAAATGTTAAGTTTTTTTTTTTTTTTTTCTGATCAGTGAAAGAGAATATGTGTGCTGAGAATTGAATGTGTTTATTGGTTTTAACAATGTAGAGAGGAACCCGTTGTTGATTGAGGAAGGTGGTTTTTGACTTTCGGTTCTTTTGGTTCTTTTGGAGTTGTCGGTGGTGGTTTTGGAGTGTTGCAGAAATGAATGATTCTACTGTGAAGAATTTGGCCATCACGGAGAAGAAGGTGCAGCAGCATAAACCTGGTGGTTGTGTTGGCATTTTCTTTCAGCTCATTGATTGGAAGAGGAAACTCTCCAAGAAGAAGCTCTTCTCCAAGAAGCTTCTTCCTCCTGGTTAGTTTCTTTCTAAATCTATGCTCATATAATAATATAATGTATGAAATGTAATATAAATTTGGCTTTAAATGTCACACACGAAGACATGAGGGACTGTTCTTGGTTTTTGGAGACTGATGTGTTTCTTTTGATTGATCTTTTGTTGTTGAGCGTGTGTCAGCTGGTGCGAAAAAGTTTAAGGGAGATGAAAAAATGCCAAATTCCAAGCTTCACTTGGTAACGCTTTAAAAATATGCTCGAGAGATTGTGTTGATTCTTTTTGTTTAATCTTTGGTACTTAACTCTTTTTGTTGGGTATTGTGGCTGCGTTTCAATTGTAGATTGCTAATGAGAACAGTGGAGGTTTTCCTGGTGCTAAAAAAGGTGGGAATCATGGTCTAGATGTAGAACAAAAGAGTGAAATGCGAGTTCCGAGTCTGGTAGCTAGGTTGATGGGTCTCGAATCTATTCCGGCAGCTCAGCGAGACAAGTCCAAGAAAGCCTTGTGTGCTGATGGGAAGAAGGAATCTTTGGGTGACCATTGTGAGTTGGATAGGCAAGGCGTGGATTTGGAAATGGGAGTTGTAAAGCATGATTCAAGACCTCAGAAGCTTCAGAAAACTGGGTCATATGAGAGAAGGGCGGTGACCAGGTTTGGAGCCGAGGCACTGCAAATTAAGAGTGTTTTGTCACGAGCAAGAAAATATAATCACCATCATCATCAGAAGCTTGCTTCTTTGAGAACCCCAAGAATTCCTTCCGGAAAGAGTGCTTCTCGAAGCTCTAGGTTAATAGGAGCAGCTACAAAAATTTTGGAACCTGGACTGCAAAGCAGAAGTAGAGCTAAAAATTCTCTTACATATCCTGCTTCCATGTATCCTCCCAAGACTGGCATTGTGACAAATGGTGTGGAAGATGGGTCAGCGATTATGCAAAATCAATCTTGTTTTGAAACCAGCTCATGCAAGCAATTGATGGGGCAGACCTCTTGCAAAAACTGTGGTAATTTGCTAGATGTTCTTGACTGCAAGCTTGAGGTTGGGAGACAGTCATTGGTTCCTCCACCCATTGTTTCAGATGTGATCACTGCTACCTCTATGGTATCATTAGAGAAGAAGGGAAAGTCATTCCCTCCTCATGGACATGAAAGAGATGTAGTTCTTCCGAGAAGTCAGGAAAAGCTCATATCTCTTGTTACTGAAGGAAAAGGAAAAAATAATGCACAACAATCATGGAGTGAACCCACTGCCAGAAGAATGCCAATGCCCCATGACGGTCCAGCTAAATGGAATTCATCTTGCCAACCATCAAGGGCCCTAGAGGATGATGCATCTTCTTTTGCCTTAAAACACAAAACTCAAACACAAGAACAGATGTTAAGCAGTGAAAGATATTCATCTGGGTCTACAACGAGTGATATGCAAGTAAAAAGGGTATCATCATCTATGAGTGCTGTGAATGGAACTAAAGATTTTGTTGCTATGAATAGAAGTCTAAGTGGTCGATCAAGGATAAGGTCACTTACCAAAGCGGATGGTTCCAAATTTGACCTAGAGAAAAAACCTTACAATCGACAACAGAGTTCCTTATCTCACGTAAGGACATTAGAGAGAAAAAGAAGGATTCCTAATGTCACACAACTAGAAGGTACAGGTTCTGTTTATTCAGTTGGTACAAAACAAAGAAATCTCCATTCTGGTGGAATGGGTGGCAAAATAAGGGACTTCAATGCTTCTTCCTTGAACAATTCTATTGTAAAAAATAAACAAGATGGTCAAGGAGAAAGAGTTATTAAGGTTAATGACAATAAGATCAATGATGTAGTGTCATTTACATTTAATTCCTCCTTGAAGCAAAAGATAGAAATACCTGGCAAGAGGGAAGAGACAAGCAGCGACAATGAGAGTATGGTGTATTTCCAAAGGCCTTCGCCCTTGAGAGTTGATGCTTTAGGTGCCTTTCTTGAACAAAAATTGATGGAATTGACCTCTCAAAGAGATGAGGAGTTGGCTACAGGTGCTCCACCTAAAAAATCTAGTGCCATGATTCTTCAAGAGCTGATATCTGCTCTAAGTTCCGAGCATCTGATCTGTCATGATGGTCATCACATGTTTAATGAAAATGTTTGTTTTCATGTAAGTCTTCTCTTTCATTATTGTTTCATTGCACCCAAATTTATATTTTCTGATCATTTTGCTTTCGTTATCAGTTACCTGTTGCTCAGTTTCATATTGAATTTGTAGTCAATGTTATCCACATGATTTGCTGAATAGTCCGTAGTGCTTGAGTCCGAAGTTTCTGTTTTTAATAATATTGGATATACTGCGGCTGGAAATGGATCCCTGTCAATTACTTTTGCTTTTGTGTATGTGTACTCTGCTTCTGTGGCTATTTATTTGTCAGTCCTCTGTAGCAATGGCAGAATACTACAATGAAGAGGGGGGGGGGGGGATTGCATTCTATATATTTGCATCAAATTATCATCTGGTATCTTACTATCTTGTTTGCTATCATTGTTTAGACTTCATCCTGTTGTTCTACTTATGGTTTTTAGTCCAATGGATCTTGTTTTTGACATTAAGCAATTGTATTTCTAGTTTCTAGAAAAAGGACATGTTCAGCTGATCAGTGTCACAGCAGGTTAACTCAAAACACTTTGAAAGTTACATGTCCCTATAATCTAGTTGTATTTTACACCCCATTTCATTGATTAATGTGTTATGCCTACCAATCAAACTTATCAAATATTGGAGTACAATGAACTGCAAATATTAGTAATTGGTCTAAACAATTCTGAGTCAAAATTGCGTATCATTTTTGGTTGATTTACAAATAATAGCATGTCAAAAGATAAAAATGGTGATAATATAGCACAACTCAAATGGTGGAAACTCACAGATCCACTATTAATGTCGGGAGAACTTCAAATGGATGAGTATCTGCCCAGTGGCTCTGTATTGAGGGAAATCATTGATCATAGCTGTTGAAGTGCCGTCTAGAGGGTGGTACCGCTTTATGGTGTGTGGAAAAGTAAAGGAAAGCATGCTTCTTTGTATAGTGAAGCAAATATTTGCATCATACTAATGGAAGTTGGCCAAAAATGATTAACAGATATGTAAATGGATGCTATCAGCTGTACGAAATGAAATGTACTGATAATGATTTAGCCTAATGATGTTGATAGAGCTCAAGCTCAGGGATCTGGCAAGAGCATTACAATTAGCATTTTCTTTATGCAATAATATTTATCTTAAGATTGAGTATGAATGCAAGAAAGAACTCAGTTAACTGTGTACTGTGATTGGTGGAAATTGAAATTCTTATGACAGTTATACCTGACATTGTGTTTCCTTCCTTTTTTACCAGTATGGAGCAAAACAAGAAAGGTTATTAGGAACCTGTTGCAATGGTAATCATCTGAGTCCTGGATCCGTTTTGGAAGCTTCTTTTTCTTCCAGTAGTCTGGATGAAAGCTCAGGTGGAGTGGAATTTTTAAAAAAAAATATGATTTATGTAAAAGTAGTTTCTAAATACAATTTATTTAATTCCTCTGTTTTTTGGGCCATGTTTCTCTTGTTGATGTCTGTGTTCTTTGATTTTATTCCAGGGCATGGTTTTCACCCTGACCCCATGAATTACTCTTATTATGGTCAACCGGAACATGATACTGAACTTTCAGATTCTGCAACATCCTTTAACAAAGGAAGGATGGATGAGATACTGAGTGATGTTGTCAACCAAATTCCCCGGGCTTTAGAAAGTTTGCTCACTTTTGGGACAGAATTGACACGAAGCAAGCTCAACCATATGAAGGATATTCTCTTGAATTCTGAGTTGGTGCTTAGAATTGCAACTGACCGCAGAGAGGATCAAGGGCCACAACTTCTAATTTATCAGTTTCTCGTTGATGATCTTGACAGTATGGTGAGTGATGCTATGTGGACAGATGCTAATGGCATCGTGGGTTGTGAGGATTCTAAACAGAGAAAGGAGCTAAAGGGGTTTCTTCTTGATTGTGTTATAGAATATCTAGAATCAAATTGCTGCCAATATTTTAACTCTGGATTCAAGAAATGGACGAAGCTGCCCTTGTGCATGGAAGCTGAGATGTTGGCTCAAGAGGTGAAGAGGGAGATCAACAAGTGGTTATCTATGGTTGGGATGGTGCCTGATGAAATAATAGAATGGGAAATGAGCCACTCCTTGGGGAAATGGACTGACTTTGACATTGAAGCATTTGAGGCTGGTGTTGATATAGATGGGGATATACTTCAAATTTTGGTTGATGAAGTTGTTCAAGACCTGCAGGTTGCAAGCAGGGGCACCATTTACTTCTAAAATTCCTTTCAGCTGATCATAGGATATACTTCTAAAATTCCTTTCTCTGGTGAGATATGTGATCTAACAAGGTGTATTTTTTGTACAAATAGGATTATGTTATTTCTAATGGAGGCTTTTTTTTGGGGCTCTTTGAATTAGTGGACAAAATAAAGTCCATTGACCTAGTTTTTATTCGTTATTTTTTTCAATTTTGTGTGTCTGTGATTTGAGTAAAATAGCCTAGAAAATATCAGTTAATGCCTTGATGACTAACCAAACCTAAAACACAAAGACATAAGTTGATTGAAGTATATTCCATCTTGAAATGTCGGGGAAAAATGATTTTAGACAAGGGGTGTGTTGAATGAACTCACAGTTTATTTAAGTTTACTTTATGAAATAATTTAGAGAGTTTATGATATGAAATTTTGCTTATTAAATAGTTGTTTTATACTTATTTCAGCAAGTTTTTCAAGATAATTTATGAAAATATTTATAATTTATATACATAAGCAATTACAATATAAGTATTCAACAAGAGGGTGTGATTAAAGGACAATCATACTCCGCCTTTGATGAAAAAAAAAAATACTTTTATTCCAAAACACACCTAGCCAAGTCCTTCTTTAAAACTGTCATGGTGATGAATACTCGCTCAAATCATACTAGCTTTACACTTACACAATACTTTAAGTCCCTCCCGAAAAAACAAAAAATTAAAAAAAAAATTGAAACCAGAAAGAATGAAAAGTAAAGATCTATCAGCAAAGCTACAACAAAAATGAACAAATAAAATAAAATCAAAGGGTTTAAGGAAACACCATTACACTCCTCAAATGTGCCTATACCCTAAAACAGTCTTTCTTGTGATGACCCTGCTACTCCTTCCTCCTCTGTTCTCACCATTGATGGCATTAGGCAAACTCTTTAGTTCATCAATACTGGCATAGCTCTTCCTCGGCATGAGAACACCACCACCAACAGCCCTTCTCTTCTCACCAGCATTCGCTGACTTACTCCCTCTCGCACTCGACAGAACACCCTTGGAAGAAGGAGGTGTCAACTCCATCAAAGGAGGTAACACGTTACCATTCACCGGCTTCCTATTCTCCTTCCTCAGCACAGCAGAAAAATCCGGCACAGACTGTGCCACAAGAGAAGATGAGGATGAATATGATGACCCTTTTCTCCCAGAAACCACACCAGTACCACCATCTTGAAACTTGACTTGTTTTTTTCTTGGTGGGGTTAAAGTTAAGACCTTTGCTTCAACAACACCCTCTTTTTCTTCTTCTTGTTCGTATTCTTGTTGTCTCGTGTACTTCATGCGAAGCTTTGTTTCCCTCAACGCAGCGTATGCATGGTATCTTGGTCCTCTCTCAAAGTCCTCCTCCATCATGAGGAAGCCTTGCTTCATGAGGGAGATGGTGTCCAGTGTGGGGTTTGAGTGTTGTTGCAGAGAGACGTTGGGATTGTGTTGTGTTGGGTTCATTAAGAGCGTCATCGTTTTTTCTTGCTCTTATCTTAACTTTTCAGTGCTTTGGCGAGTAAAATATTTGAGTTTCTAACGGTCTAATAAATCTTAGTCCAACGTTCTAAATGAGGAGGGTCCCACAGAGTCCAAGGATCCCAAGTTATATTATACACCTTGGATTATATATTCTCTCCATCCTATTATAATCACGTGTAATAAAATAAATTTTATCTCAATATAATTATTATTTTATTTTTTCAGTATAATATTAAATATTTTTATTTATATTTTTTTATATAATAATAATTAACTATAAAATTTAATAATGAATTATTTTAACTTTTCAAAGTGACATTAAATATTTTTTTATTTATATCCTTTATATAATAACGATAAACTATAAAATTTAAAAATAAACTAATGACGATTTAAGATTAATTTTTTAAAATTATTATTTTCTTTTAAACATTTATTCATTTTTTTATTTGTGTAAAATAATTTAGGATGATCATTTGGGACATATATTATTAATTACTTTATCTTGTGAGTGTAGTTATGATATAAGATAATAAATTAAAGATAAAAGTCATTAACTATTTTCCTTTTAAACAATTAAAAATATTTAATACTTCTTAATTAATATTAAAATATTTATTTACGAAGACTCTGAAAATAATTCACTACTATTGCTAGATTACTTAGATTTTTTGTTTGCATTGAAGACTTGAACAACTAGATCAGCCCAACAGAAAGTAAAATAAAAAGGTAGAGGGTACGAAACTAATTTAGTGTCTAAGTAATACTACCAGCTATCCGTGTTTGTCAGTCAAAATTAATATAATAGAGGCTGGAAAAATAAAATTACAGAAAAAATTAATGCGTCTCCAACTATATTTGACAGTTTTATTAATGCTGATAAAGAAGATTAACGTTATTATTTATACACTGCTGTTAATTGAAAAATATGAATAATGAATAAAAGTTACTATTAGATATCACACTAAGAAGCTCAGTGCAAGGCATTCTATTTTGTTAAATTTATTATGTATTTATTTTTTAAGAAAACGAACTTTAGATCATAGAGACTATCTTATTTAAGTGTTTTATTCTCCGTATAATTGGTCTACTGCCTTCAAATCTAACAGCCAAAAGTCATTTGAATATTCATAACTAATGATAGTTTATGTGAATAGTCATAATTTCTATTTTATCTTAATATCATAACTAAATTTTCAACAGTTACAACAAAAAGTTTGCTAAAATAAATTGTCATAGAACAAGAAAATAAAAACATAAAATGAGCTAAAAAAATTTCATAATTTAAAATTAACTTATTTACTTTAACTTTTTTTAAAAAAAAACTCCTATTCTACTTCTTCAAAAAACCAATTTTAACTTATGCAAGCTAAGTTTAACTTAATAAAAAAAAATTAATTCCTTTTGCTTCTTTATTTTCTTTCCTCATAAATACTTGTTTAGAACTTGATCTAAATAAGGCCTAGTTCCGAATCATCGGCACATGTACTATAGACAATGATGTGACCAAGTATTAAAATAGGAGGAGAAAGAAAGAGAAAATTTTCAAAACTATGTGTGTATGAGTCTCACCTTTTTTTTTCTCTACTTCAATTCAAATATTCTTTTTTTCAATTTTTTTCCACACGATCACACTCACCCTAGTTAGCATATTATCAGGTGCCGAAGGGCAAAAGTTGCTTCCACATGCGCTACCATTTTCGTGGACTGGTCCAAGCAACAATTCAACAACTAGTATTTCTCACAATGAAACAACTATCTGCCAGAGCTAGAATATGACCACTGGTGTGCTTTACAAAAAAATGCACTAGTCATGACAAGTTTGTGAGGTATAACTGCTATCTGCTAACATACACAACAATGTAACCACCAATTTCATCTTGGCGGTTCATTTTAAACTTTATGGTACTTGTATTTTTGTCCTAAATTGAATCTATTGACATGCTGGTCAAAACCATTGAGTACTACGGTCCTTACTGCTGCAACTGCTTGCTCCAATGAAGCGTCAATCTGTTATTGAAAACAGGAAACCATAATCAAATTTCATATTAGGAAAAAAAATGCACTTAATTTGTATTATAAAATTACTCTTCCAATTGCTTTTGTAGGTTACGCTAACTGTCCAATATTAGCATTACCTGTTCAAGTCCTTTCATATTTTTTTTCTGATTATGTAATTATTATTGAATTAGTTACAAGTTCATATACTAACCTCCTTCCACAATCAAAAAGTAAATATAAATTGCTTTTACACCCCTAACGAAATCTAATGGACTATCACAAGTCATAAGACAGTATTTCACAGACCAGTATTGGTATAAAAGTGCAGTGCGGTAAAGGAACTAAATTGCTCTTTTATTCTCCAATTATGTAATTTTTGTCAAATTTGTTTCGATCCATCTATTAACTACAAGTAAGTTCCAGTCACAACACAAGACTGTAATGTATTTTGCAATTAGTATAAGCAGAAAAGTGGTATGCTATTATAAAAGAACTAAACCAATTCACGCTTGGTATAGGACTAGCTGTAACCTGCTTTCGTTCCTCTACACTGAATTTTTGTAGAAGATAAGCTCTTAAATCCATAGTTCCAGGAGGATTTCCAATTCCTATAAACACAAATTTGAAATATAGTACTGTAGAAACAATTGAAGAGATCATGTCAATTTATAAAGTGAAAGAAGAAAAGGAACTAACCGACTGCAAGTCGAGGAAAAGCACTGCAACCATCCAAATGGCCCATTACATTTTTCAATCTGTAACAATGCAACACCAGATATAGAATTTATGATTTCCCAGTACAGAGAAATGTGCCAGTTCCCAAATAAGTTTTTTAAAAACAAGGTTTTAATATTGGGATGACAATTTTAGTGTCTTATTCATAAAATCATCTATGTGATGAGATAATGTATAACAAATCTTCACCATTAAACTGTATTGAAGTAAAAGTTCTTTTAAAAATTTAAAATAAAAAAGCTACAATGCTATGTTACTAATGATAAGATTCAAATCATTATCTTGGAGAACATAACAAGAGTCTCACAAATTAAAATTCAAACATAAGAATTCTACTTTTTTGGAGTTGAAGCAACTACCTGTAACCTTAACTTTTTGATATCTTAATATCTGTCTTACGGCAACGACTTTATAAAAAGTCTAATTACTGTCTCACTATTCACAAAGTGAACTCAGCTAAGCTATCAATTCCAACTTTTGAAATCATGTTTTGTTCTGATATATAAAAAGTCTTAATGAATACAACAAACATTACCCATTGTGATGTCCATGTCCGCCTTTAGGTTGAAGCCTTAAAACACCATTTGGAAGGCTTGTCTCATCAAAAACCTATAAAAAAATCCCCACAAACTTATGACCAAATGAGATTATCAACGAGCGAGCAAACTGTCACTATCTGCTTCTAAACAGGAGTAAGGTAAGCGATACATACTAGTAGAATATGACGCAAGGGTACTTGATAATATGCAGCAAGTGGCCCAACCTTCAAGAATAAGATAAAATCAGCAGCAGAAAAGTAATAACCTTTTTAATGAAATAAATAATATAATTTCAACATCAGCATGTTCAAATCAGAATTGAATCAGATAGTTGATCCATAATCAGTTTCAATAGGTAGTATCTCTCTGTCGAAAACTAAAGCCTGTGTGTGTATGTGTGTAATAGAAAATCTAGTCATTGCGTACTGTAAGGTGAAACTAACTAACTAACTAACTAACCGATTCCCCACTGAAATTCATGTATGTTTGGGGCTTTGCCAGCAAAATCGGTACTTCACCAATAGAACCTGTACAAACCACAGAAGAAAACATAAGTTAATGATAGAATTACAATGAAATCTGTAACTGGGAGGGGAAAAAAATCAATTTTTTTTAGAGGAGGATGCACCTATTCCAATGAGGGCCTTTGACTGTATTGTGTTCATCTGAATCCCTTCTGCTCGAGAAAGGCTATCAATTATTTCAAATCCAACCTAATAATAGAGAGAAAATAATAAGATTAAGATTCAGTACAAAATACAAATAGGAAGTGTATTCAAGAACGGAAGAAATACATTGTGCCTGGTGCCATGGTATTTGTTACCAGGATTGCCCAAGCCAACAATGAGCCAAGGAGTATATTCCACTTTAGCTCCATTTTTTGTCTGTGAAACCGAACAACGAACAGAAAAACATGTTTTTTGAACTGAAGAAGGAGGATAATGAAGGTTCCCGGGATAGCTTAAACAAAAGCTAGGGGCAGATACTGCATGCAACATTGATCTGTCGAAAAAATTCAAAGGGCATATAAGAGGTGGTGTCAGGAAACCCAATTTTTTCAGTAAAACCACAACATACTCATAAACAGAGATTATTGTTACCTTAATAAATAATCGGAACCGCCACGAGCTGTTGCTGCTTCCTCTTTCCTCTTCCACGCTCACTCCATAAACCCAAAGGAAATGGCGGTTTGGGGGATTCAATGAATGAATGAATGATTTTGAAGGACACGTGGCTCTTCTCCCCTTCTCTTATCGTTTCCTACCCACTGCTTCTGCTCATGCTTTTGGGCTTCACATTTCAGCCCAAGAAAGAAGGAACCAAGTTTGGACACCTTATTCTTTTCTTTTTCTTTTTACTTACTTTTTTTTTATAACCAGTAGGTGTAATCCTCCACCTAACGGGTTCATTTGTGAGATAAAGTTATATTTGCCGTTGTTACTCCATATGTAAGCTAGGGAATTAAATCCCAGACCTTGGTTAAAATAATCAAATGTCAAACCACTTATATCAACAAATTTTGACTCTTTTAGACCTCAATAAAATATAACATTTACTTAATTATTTACTTTAACTCACACCTAATCACCTAGTTTATTATCTTACATTTCTCTAATTATTTAATTTCACTTAAATGAAATGCTGTATTATTTTTGTATAATAATTCTTGTGGTGAGTAGAAAATCATTGTGTAATAACTTCATATATTATTATAATTGCTGCTCAATTTTATTTACATAATTTAGCTATGAATTATGAAGAGGCTAAAGCAGAGGAGTTTAGGAGTTTGGCAGGAAGCGTGATGGCAATGGAGAAACAACTTTGTTAGTGGAAACATGATCATTTTAACCTTTAATTTCTTTGCCAAGTGATGGAATGGAACCAAAACATCGCAAAAGAATTATTGTATGAACAGACGGTGATGGATTGTAGATTGTACATGCATGCATCTATTCAGTACCGACAGCATACAAGGCAATTATGGAGGGGAACCCGAATTATGTTGGATCTTTTTACAAGTCAAGTCAATGCATGCTTTTAAAACTTAGAAGATTATGCTTAATAGAATCCCGTCAAGGAAGGGGTTCTATATATATAGACAGTGGATGTTGTACTTGTACATACTAGGTTGTGGGATGGATATGATGAGCACACAAACCATGTTTTCTTTAATTTGAAAATAGGGACTATAACTGATTAGGAATTTCAATGAAATAATGCATAACTCAAACAAAAATCTCTAATTAAGTTTGTGAGACATACCATCATTTGGTCTACATGGCAGGCAAGGGACTATTTACTTTTCAACTCATGAAGGATAATTCAATTACATATTTAGTTACGATTAAATTGTGGTGTTGGATTAAGGCTAAACAAAATAGATTTCAACACCCGTTCTCCTCTTGATATAAATATCCAACGGTTCATGAATTTGTCTAATTAAGGTAGACACTGTGTGGTTTAGCGGTGACATGATTATCTTTGGTCTTACATTTCAATTTGGTTTTACAACTGTTGCAAGTCGTTAGCTCAAGACTCATTTTGCAGCCTGGTATTTTTTATTTTGGTCTATCACTTTCATGGGTTCTCGATTATTATAGTGGCTGAAAATGACTTGTATTTTTGTTCATGTTATTCTAGTTCAAACAGGGGAAGGATGTGATTGTAATCTGTTTGGGAGTGGTATACTGGTTTCAACTTTCATCCAATCTGTTATAATTGTTTAGTGGAGGTTGAAATTGTAACTTTGGTCTTTAATTTTTGGGATTATATACAGGTTCATCAAATATTTTTAGGGGATTTGTTTATGCAGTGGTTGAATCAATATTCACGATAATTCTCTTGCTTATAGATATTAAAAAAAATTGCCTATGCATTTGGCAAGTTGGAGCTCAAATTTATAAATAATAATGTCCTCGATGCCAATGGCCCGTGATATTCGTTTGAAACAAATTAAAAAGTTTATCAGAAAATAAAAATCTCAGAGACGACCGGCATGAAAAATGTATAAAAATTATTTCTTCACAACTCTAACTACTTATTAAATAAAATTTACATTCACATACAATTCAGAGTACAAAGGTTGCTATTAACAAGTCGATACTTTTAAGGAAGATTTTATGTTTGAGTACCTGAAGAAAAAAAATATGACCGAGAAGAGATTCACTAAAGTGACTTGTCAGGTTCAATCTTTATAGCAGAGACACACCAACAACATGGTGATAAAAAGAAAAAAGAAAAAAAAATAGAAAAGCTGCTACACATTTGGTGCTAAATTGAATGAAAAAACTGATTCACAAAACTCACAGGCTAAGATGCAAATCCAAACCTAACCCTCGTTCACGACCACCACCACTACCTTCACCCCCGTTGAAGCCACCGAACTGCGGCAGAGGGTGGCGGTGACCATGGCCATCAGTGATGGAGGCACCAGCTGCTGCAACATAGATTCGTCTTCCAGAAGCCACAAAGGCAGCTCCTGAATGATATGCACCACCATGTGGTGTGCATAACCACGACAAAGGTGGCTGAGACTGTGGTGAGAAGCTTGATATGATTGTGTTGTGAATCTGTGAAGAAACAAAACCACGAGCAGCTTGCATTTGGGCACGTTTCAAGAGCTGTCTTTCTTTCTTGTGCGCGTTTTGATGCCCTCCTAGTGCCTGTGAGTTTGCAAATTCTCTGCAACAGTACTGACACTCGTACTTTCTTGAACTGAAAGGCTCAGAATTCGAACCTGCTTCATGAGTTTGATCTTCTGGGGACTTGCTAATGTTGATGCCAAAGAGCTTTAGGGGTTGAGTGTTAGTATTGGATTTTGCATGGTATTCAATTTCAGCCATGATGAATTGTGTGAGGGAAAAAGAAAAGATGCACCAAAATATGTGGTTAAGTAGTAACAGTGGGCATGAATGTGTGTGTGAACTACATAGAATGAGAGGCTTTTATAAAAGAGTTCAAGTGCAAGCTTGGAAAGAGGAAAGCATAATCATTTCTTAGAAGAAAGAAAAAAAAGAGACAAGAGGTAGAGTTTCAACGGATGAGACGAAAACCAGCTTAATTTACAATACGATTTTCAGTATTTTATAATTTGTAGCAGTACCACCTATTAGGGTTGGGGTGTGGGCATATTCTCATAGACAGAAAATGGGTGACATACGCATGATATGATAAGCTTACATTACGCAAGTAATTTTTTTTTATATATATTAATTATAGTATTTCGTAAAATGCGCTGTGCTTTTCTTTTTATAACTTTTAGGGTACGAAAATACCTTTGTTTAAGTGCACACTAGCTATACCAAAAAATTACGATAGTAAAATGTGTGTTTTATTAAAAAGTACGATAGTAAATTTTATTAAGGGATATAGGAGCATAGTCTTTTATTTAATAAAAATTAAAGTTTGGGTATAAATATTACGAATTTATGTTAATTGTATGATATATTATACTTATAGACAATTTTATTCATATATATAAAAAATTGATGTACATCATCAAATGTAACATGTTGTGAATATATATAGTCCTTCATACTATTTTCATAGACTTATAATGTTATGCATCAACACTATTGACACTTGTTAGTTCAAGAATAAGAAGTTTGGTTCGGCTTAAATAAAGCATTAGGTCCGAGTCAAGTGAGTTAATATATCCTTTTTTCAGTGATTAATATATCTTTTCTTTTTAAAGGTGTGCCACTAATATATTTTTTAATATGTTTTTTTCAACACACATTATAATATTTGTTAAAACTTATTGACAATTATAAAATTAGTAAAAATTCATTAAAAACTCACAAAAGTTTATGATTTCACAAAATTTTAGTTAATAACAGATAGTGTTGTTAACATATTATATATATATATATATATATATATATATATATTAATTTCATTTTTTGTGTATGTTTTAAGTGAAAAGAAGAACCACAATGGCACGTACGTCCCAAACTTGCAATAATAATTGGTAGAAATTAATCTTATTAGATAAAAAAAGAAGCTAATAAGTTAGGTTGGTTTAGGCATAGCACATAAAACAAAAGGGTATCTGCTCTTTGGCTCAGAACGCTAGATACATTAGTAATCTAGCTCAAGCATATATATAATCTAGTCTTCACTATGTGTCATGCAGACTTGTTTTGTCGTGGCTTGCATAAAAGGATGTTAGCTCAATATATATTAAGAGGACAACTTGACATCATTGGCGTAGATTAAAATCTAAGCTGATATTTAGTTGATCGATTTAATCAAAACGTTATTTTATTCTTACAAAAATTATTTGTCATATACAGAAAAATATATACTACTACAAAAAGGAAAACGGGCATTTTGCAAGACGAAAAACATGCAGCGGTCCAGAATACCCTGAGTTAATTGATGAGGAAGTCAAACATTGCTAGAAAGATTAATGATCCAAGTGGATTGAAGGTTCAGAATGACGTAAGGTAAATGCTAGGTATCACAAGCATGTTTGCGTGATTGACGTTGAGTTAGTCGTTAATTATTGGGACAAAATCTGCAAGAATCTTACTAACTTCCATCACTTGGGTTCAATGTATTATGATATCACCACTACACATGTTTAATTTTAATAGAATGCTTGACAACAGTGCGAAACTGGCGATGCTCGTGATTGCTATTCCACCATAACAAAATTGCTATAAAGTACACATGCACCCAAATTTTCTCTGTTTAAATTTTGTATTACTACAACACATATCAACTTTAACAACTTTTTTTTCTTAACACTTAATAAAAATATTATTAAATTTGTTTGACAACATTAAAAAAATGTCATTAAATTACTAATAAATGTTGATAATATCTTTTTGTAATATTTATTAAATATTTTGTATAACTCATATTGTTAAAATCTTTTTTGATATTTTAGGTTTTAGTAATATGAATTATAAAATGTCACAAAAACATATTAATAATAATTATTCATATTTTTTGAATGTTTCTAAAGACTTTTAGTAACATTTTTATCAAATGTCAAGCAAAAAAAAATATTACTATAGATCACATGTGACTAGGATATTATTACATGAATTAAAAGTATTTTTATAAATAACAAATTTTAATATTATATGACAAATATTAACCAGATCCTAAAAAGATTGGTTAAAGATCTTAAAGAAGAAATATTTTTATTAAGAAGTGAAAAATTATATTATTCACGATCTTTTTTAATTACGTTCTCTTATTGTTTATATAATAAATATTTTTTTAATTCTTTAATAAATGTTTTAAGGACATGTTAAATATATATGTATGTATTTTTATCTCATATTTATTGGGCAAACGTTCTACTAGTATTGTTTATCGGACTCAACTCACTTCTGATTGTTCCACTTTTATTGTCCATAATGACAATTGACCGACAACAAATTAATTAATTAGCTACTTAGAGGGCACTGGCAATGATGAACCTAGTGAAAAACATGTTTACACTTCCCTGTAGACTTAATTTGTTCAACCACCTAAAATCCAGTCCCTTCATGGATTAATTTGCAAGCTGGGGACCAGGGACGGACAATGATTGAAACTCTCGTTGATCATAAATTAAGTATACCTTCCTGCATGGTTCATTAATTATTATGATATGTACCTCTCTTCCCAAGTTATATATGTTTATGTTAGTCCAACCAATTCAAGTCACATGTTAATACAGTCCTCGATCGCAAAACTATCTGTTTTTGTTCCAATACAATTTCCGTATGTTAACGGATTTAAAAATAAATAAAAAAATACTTGAAAGTGAGAAAAGCTTTAACTTATATTAGTACATTGCAAAATCATAATCTTTTATAAAAAAAAACATTATATATTTAAATAAATTAAAGAAAGAGGGGTACGTAGAACCTATATATATATATACGTGCCCCTCGCTCAAGCTCAATCGATCCGTTGCTTAAATACTTGCATGGAATCACAAAACTAGCACTCCCTAAGTGAATGCTGCATAGGGTACATACAATAATTTCGAATACCAATTGATAAAAGTGGTTAACGAAATTTGAAATTTCCATGTAGAAATTAGACGGTTAGGTGGAGAAAGTATATTGTTCAAAAGCACATGGCAATGATGTTTGTTATACATCAATTCATGCATGAAAACTCGAGTGAAAAGAATAGGAACTAGCTAGGAAGAGCCTGAAAAATCTCCCTCTCTCTTTCAATCTATCTAAATGATCCATTATGTTATATAATTATCTTCTCTAGTTCCTA
The DNA here is from genome assembly GCF_004193775.1 of Glycine soja. NCBI lineage: Eukaryota > Viridiplantae > Streptophyta > Magnoliopsida > Fabales > Fabaceae > Glycine > Glycine soja. Next base: position 57,003,131 of record NC_041019.1, on the reverse strand, counting down.
CCTAGTGAACTCATTACAAGGGGGTCACTTGTTTTTAATTTTCTTAAATTAGTAATCATGGAAAGTTAACATGCACCAGTCATTTTAGAGCTTTTTGTAGCTGGTCCAAATGGACAAACTGGACCTGCCGACTAATGCTTGCCGGGGTAATCAATGAAATCTACAACGTTAACACTATTTGTTTATTAAATGATTGAAGTTGATGCTTGTTACTTGGTCAATAAATAAATATACACTAATAGTTTGATGTTGAACTTGATATATAACATAGTTTTTATTTAGTAAAAATTAAATTATTAATAGAATCTCTGTAAATCTAACTAATAATATATCCTATTAATAGACAATTTCATTAACCGTTGGTAAATTAAATTGATATATTATTGAGCATATTACATATTCACCATAATATATTAATGAAAACTCATAATGTTTATATTAACAATTTGTTTTTATTAAACAAAATTTATAATATATGGAGACAATCTTAACGTTGGACAATGTTTATGTGTTAGTAAATGATATTTCTTTTGAAGTGACATGCAATGCAACAATGTACTTGTTTCGTTAATATAAGAAATATAATGAGCTTTAAAAATAATATTGATTTTGCAGGGATGGTTTTGTAATTGCCGTATAGCATGTCTCAAACTGCTCAAAATCCCAAACGCATAGAAAAAAGGTAACGTAATTTTACTTGACACGAATTTCGATCGGATTCAAAATGGGTATTCCGAACAAACAAAGCTACCTGAATTTTAAAAAGGCTTCTTATTTGATTTTTTTTTCTTTTGTATAAATAAGCTGTTTTTAAAAAAATTGTTTGTCCCATTTTTCTTTTTATTTTTTTTTAAAAATGGATTATGCAAATCATAAATAAAGTTAATTAATTTATATGTACACCGTAACCTAGATTATGCATGATCTAGAAGGTCAAGATTTAAATGCATACATGGTTAAGCAAAATCTTGAAAAGAGGGTTTATCTGAGTAGGTTAGGCACTTTAATTAGACAAGTCTGCAAGTTAAAATCGTCGAACATAATAATGCATACAAATTACTAGCTTTTACTCAATAAAAAATGGACGGCTTTGGAGATATCTTGCATGTAAAAGGACAAGGAACGTGAGGACGTATCTTATTTAAATTTAATAGACAAGGTACGTAAATCACATTCAATTAATATCTTTAAATGGAAATTCACGTGGATAAGGCATAAAGATATTGAAAAATTAAGACCTTATCTACGAGTTTCAAGTTGGAGTTTACAAATATACTGGCCTGCTATATATAAGCTTAATTGATGAATATATTTATCTTTGAAGATAGATTAGTAAATGGTACAGTTCCAGAAGTAGTAGGCAGTCACATGGCTAAGACAATACTTGAAGTCGTGTCTTTAGAGGCTTTTTTACCAATCAAGTTTTCAATTGCTCAACTCTAAACTTGGGATGAGACTGCTACTTCTTTGAATCTGCATATGCCGCGGAAGTTTGATTACTTGTTTGTTGTGATACGGCAGCACGTGACATATAAAAAATAGAAGCTTTTTCACTCTAGTTCAAGTGGTAACGATGGATGTTACATACTAACTAGGAAGGGAGGTTTATAGGTTAATAGTTTAAATCTCAAGTCTTTCCAAGAGAATAGTTCTATCAAATAACATTTGATTTGAGATAATATTAAGTTAGTCATATGTATTATTGTTATGACACACGTTCATTTATGTCTTTGTTATTTTTATCTTAATGTCAACAAAACATATTTTATAATTATTTTTTTCCTGAAATGTGATGAGATAGTATTTAATGTAAGTCATTTTTTTAAAATATGCATTAAATGTATTGATTCTAATAATGTGAATCAATTTAAGGTTGAAATATTAATGTTAGAATGAAGAATAGGTTGTTCTTATCCCTTAGTCTCAATTGAAAGCTTGTGTCAATGTGTCAAACAATCTTAAGAGTCAAGACTTAAGATACTATATAAGCAAACTCATAACTTAATCACTACAACATCTTTTAATAACAAAAATAGACTATTAAGCATTAAAACTCACAATATATTAGATGTGTTGACTTTAATGATATTAAAAGATTTAACATCAAAATATTGATATTAGAAGAAGGACCTAAATCACTCTTATCCTTAACATTGATGGAGGACTTGTTTTGATGTGATAAAACTATGACATATCAATGCCTCTACTCCATAGTGGACAACATTGCTTGGTAGGGTTATGGTATTTCTAAATATGGTAAACATCCCAAGCAACAAAGACAACTTTAGTGAGCAACAACAAATTTGGTTGAAAAATAAAATGTTCCTTATTATATATTATTTAAGATTTTGACACATAAATTAAAAAATATAATTAATTTGTTTGATTTCATAGAAAATATTGGATAATTTTATAATACACTCTTTATCTCTCTAATTAATTACTCATTTATTTTTACTTTGTTATTTCCACTAAATATTGATTAAGGATAATATTAGAAAAAAATTTAATTCAATATTAATTTTATAATACTCCCACTATTTTGAAACAATTTTTTTAAAAAATGTGATATAATTTAGAACGAAAGAGAATGATAGAAAAAAGAGTTAAGTAGTAAATGCGGACTTTGGACCATTTAACTAGGCCCAAAATAGCTTAACAACAAAATTGATTTCCACAACAAATTTGACAACATATAATGCTTTAATCATTCTAATAAAAAAAATACTAGGCAAATTTAATTACAAATTTTACAAAATGCATTATGAATTGTAAACATTTCTCACATTTTTTTAAAAATAAATTAAAAGAAACACCCTAAAATTCATAGTAACCTGCTTCTTCTCCTTCTTTTTTAATCTCCAATGAAAGTGTAGACAGGTTTGGGACTTGGGAGTCCAGTTGGTACCACACTGGCATTGCCTGAAATTCAACCACTGAACTAACAAACCTACTACCCTTTGCAATTGGAATGCTTTCCCTATGTAGGTCTCGACATGCCCTTCACGTTTTCAACGCATCTTCACGCTTTCTTCATTCCTCTTCTTCCCGTATCCCACATAAAGCACCTCCTTCTGATGTCGTTTACCCTTCCTCCTCCTCTTTGCTCTCCGACCTCGTCTCTTGCGCCACCGACGATGCCCACATCCGTCGCGTTTTCACTCGCCACAAGCGAGACCTAACCTCCCCCCTCGTTCTTCGCGTTTTGAAGAGCTACAAGCAACTGGGTAGGGCTAAAACTTTGAAATTCTTCTCCTTGGCCGGGACCCACTTAGGTTTTCACTTTGACGATTCCGTCGTTGAGTACATGGCTGATTTCTTGGGTAGGAGGAAGCTCTTTGACGACATCAAGTGCTTGTTCAATACGATGTCGTTTCATAAGGGTCGAGTTTCGCCCAAGGCATTGTCCATTTGCATCAGGTTTTTGGGGAGGCAAGGGAGAATCAAGGAAGCACTGTCACTGTTTGAGGAAATGGAAACTGTGTTTAGGTGTAAGCCTGATAACCTTGTGTGTAATAACATGCTTTATGTGCTTTGCAAGAGGGAATCATCTTTGGAGATGATTGAGCTTGCACTTTCAATTTTTCACAAGATTGATGCTCCTGATACCTATTCCTGCAGTAACATGATTGTTGGTTTGTGTAAGCTTGGTAGACTAGAGTCGGCTCTTGAGATTTTTGATCGAATGAATAGGATCGGAGTGCTTCCCACTCGTTCTGCTGTTAACTTGCTTATTGGGGAGCTGTGTTTGATGAGTGGAAAAGAAGGGTCTGTTGAGAAGGTGAGAGTGAGGAATACGCGGAGACCGTATACTATTTTAGTTCCTAACATGGGAGGAAATAGCGGCGTGATTCAGCCTGCAGTTCAAGTGTTTTGGGCAGTTTGTAGTTCTGGCTTGTTGCCTAGTGCTTTTGTTGTTGTCAAGCTTATGTCTGAGCTTTGTCGCTTGGGTAATACGGTAGAAGCTGTTCGAGTGTTGAGGATTGTCGAGGAAAGGAAATTGACTAGTGTTCAAGAGGGATACTCTGTTGTTATAAATGCATTGTGCGAATGTTGCCGAGTAGAGGAAGCTAGTGATTTGTTTGGGAGGATGTTGTCCTGTGGCTTAAAGCCAAAGTTGGTTGTTTATAATTCTGTTATATCGATGCTGTGTAAATTGGGAAAATTGAAGGATGCTACTAGGGTCTTTGAAATCATGAACAAGAACAGATGCCTTCCTGATGGATTAACCTACACTGCTCTGATCCATGCTCACGGTGAGGTTAGGAACTGGAAAGTTTCTTATGACTTGCTAATGGAAATGTTGGGTTTGGGATGGATTCCACATTTTCACACTTTCAATTTAGTAGAGAGTCTTTTGAGAGAACATGATCAGTTGGATCTATGTGTTAAATTGGAAAGAAAATTGGAGAACCAGAAGTTGCAGAAGCTGTGTAAAGGAGGTGAACTAGATGCTGCTTATGAGAAAGCACAATCAATGCTTGAAAAGGGTATTCCTTTATCTGCTTATGCTAGAGACATTTTTCAACAGGTGTTTCAGAAGTGTGGCAAGATAAAAATAGCACGTCAGTTACTGGAAAAGACTGAAAGAGTTCAGGAGCCTGAGGAGATCAACAAAACTTAAGTATTTAGAACAACAGCAACAAAAAAGATCCTGTTGTTGGAAGTTGGAACAATTTTGGGCTTTTTTGTTGACATATATAGATTACCATAAATTTTTCCCTCAATTTTGTAGTTTTAGTTTGTAGTGTATCTTTTAAAGTCTTGCATTTTCCAGTAAAATCTTCCATGTTTATCACTGTAATTGTAAATTGAATAAAAGAAAAGAAAGGTTTCTGTTAAAATACTAAACTTACATTATATGCTGATTGCATGCTTTTGCTTTACTGGGGGTATTGTGGCAGAACATTGTCTATCAATTTAGCAAATGGTGGTTCTTACATGGTGAATGTCTATCAATTTAGCAAACATTGACTATAATTCACTCTCCTATTAAAGTTTATCTTATATATTAGATGCTACAGTTACTGCTTACTGTTAATTAAATGTCTTTGATCTATGGGGCATGGGACTTCATACTATTGTAGTATCGGATTACTAGCTTTTCTGTATACGTGAACAAGAAAGAAGAAATACAGGACTTGGATTACAAAACTACAAGCAATGTTACCTATATATTTTGATGTGCAAAAAAACAAAAAGAAATTGCAGTCCGTATGTTCCGTGAATCGTATGAGTTTTTGGTCCACCTTAATTCTTAACCCTTTTTTGATTGTGAGTTTCTATCAGCTATTCCCCATCTGTTCTCTGTGTGGATCTATTTTACATCTTCAAATAGTGTGCTTTTGAAAAACATACAAGAGATGTTTCTCATTGAGCAATAGCTTGCAGGTCAATATGATTCAGTACTTGCTGATTGCTAGTATTGTATAATGATATACATTTGCCTGCTTTTTCTAGTATTTAAGCCATGCTAAGAACTATGAAATACACTAGTCTCTCAGGAATCTAAATACTGTTCTTCTTGTATTGTTTTACTACTTTAATTTGTTTTCCATGTTATGGAGATATCTTATATGGTGCTCATAACATAAATTTTTAGTTGTTAGGGAACAATTTTTCTTTTATCAAGTAGTTTTATGATTTACCCAAGTACTGGAAAAGGATCCTTGCTAAGTCTCAGTAAATATTCATTTAACATAATTTTTCTTTCTCTATTCTGTTGGGTATTGAAGGGATGATAAATCTTAATAGGTCCCACATTCTCTCAGTATTTTAAAAATGCAATGCTCCAAACGAAGGGACAATAGATATCACATGCTCTCTTCCGTTTCTCTGTAATCCGTCGCACAATATTTAGCCGTTCCAAACAAACAGGAATTTCATTTGTATGCATTCTACCGTTTATATACTTTTTCGAAAACTAATGACTAGACTAAAAAGTATAGATGATATATACATTTGACCTATACAAATGTTTCCATGGAAAAAATCACGTCTCCGGGCTCACTTGATTGAGCAAAATACGTAAGTTTTGTAAACTTTCTATTATCTATCTTCATTTGTAAAAAGATAAATATTTAGATCAAAGATTAATGTAAAACTAATAGGAAAAAAAAATAAAGACATAAAGAAGGAAAAAACTGATTATAATTTCAAAGATTTTGTTCATTTTCATCTATGTGATGTGATAATCACTATATGTGCCTAGTTGATTGTGACATGCTTAACTTGTTTATTGAGCGCTATTAAGTTATTAGATGACACCAACTAATAACTAATGATTATATTTATTGCTTATTTAATTTTGAGGGTTATATTTTTATTTTTATTTCAGAGATTAATTTAACCAATCATCACAATTTTAGGATTAAATTAATTGGTAATTTATAATTTTGTAAACCATTTTATTATTTTTAGAAACCAATTTGACTTGTCATTATAATTTTAAGAATTACATTACTAATTTATTTATTTTCATTGTTATCTAATTATAAATTGACATATATGGTAAAATTATTGAAAATTGTAATAATTATTTTAAAAAACAACACCCATAATACTTTTTTTCATCAATTGACCATATAAATTTTTTTACATAGAAAATTAAACTCAATTTTTTTTATTATTTAGAAAGAATAAATATATTTAAACTTTCTTTAAAATTTAAAAAGTCAAATGAAAAGAAAATAAGTTCTTTCACCCGGTCAAGAAAACGTAGCATAGAAAACTAGAAAAGTAAGCGAGTTATATTAGAAAAAAAGAAAAGAAAAGTAAGCGAATTTCGGGAATAAGATATTTTTTAGAATGAATATATTAAAAATATACTATGTTTATAGTTGTTTTTATCGTCTAAAATTTATTTATAAAAATATGTAAGTATTAGATAAAATATCTAAAAAAATTCTTTTCTCTCTCATTATTTATTATAATTATACACTATTGAAAATAAAAGATTTTTGTAATTCTTTATAAACATTTTTATGTTACAATTATACATTTCCGAAAATAAATTTTTAAATATTACTAAAGGATTATAAGAATGATAATAGTATACTTTGACAAATATTATTCCCAACGACTGGAGTATGTATCTTATTTTCGTTAATCGTTAGTTAATTTCCTGACACAACGGGAATTGGATTTGGAGTGTCCTAGATTCGTGTCCTGGTTTGGTTCGTACTGTTGTACGAGTTTTGACTTTTTCTGGATTTGGAGTTTTCAATTAGATAATGTGCAACGGAACCGCTTGGTGGGTTCAGATTCAGAAGCAAAGGGTGTTTGTGAGTTTTGGTGAATTCAAAAGAGAGAGTAAGAAGATTGTGCATGAGTATCATGAGTAATAGTAGAAGCAGAAGCAGCTGGTGCGGTTTGTGGCCTGGTTCCTTCAATATGGAAACTGAGTTGACTATTAGAGGAAAGAGTTTTGGTGGCATTTTTGGCTCCTCTGTTAAGCCTAGATCCCTCAGGGTTCAGCCTTCTGGTTTGTTTCTCTTCTTTTTTTGCTGATGTTGATGCCTTTCATGTGTCTAGTTTGTTAGCGATTCTCACTCAGGAGATCTTTTTAATGCTTACCAAAGATATGTTTTTTATTGTGGTCGATTTGTTGTTGCTGGATGCCTGCTTGGCTTGTTTCTCATGGCTGCTTTGCTTATTTAATAATTCTTTACTAATATACCAACATGAAATTTCATCCAAATGTTTTTGGAATTTCCTCAGTTAAGAGTTTATTGTAGGACAATACCTAGATGCATAGGTGCTTTTGTTGTTGTTGTTGTTCTCCTTTTAGAATTGGAGTTTCACCTCGGTAACCTGCATTGACCTTTAATACAAACCTTTATTATGTGAATTGAAATTCTGATTCTAATCAAAGAATAACATCAGCAACACCTAAATTTATTGTATTATTCTTTACAAATGCATTTTATTTTGTCCATTATTGATGGCTCCTAATATCACATCCATAATGTGAATCAGTGAATGTCGTGAATGTGTTCATGTCCCTCGAATGTTACTGTGTAAAATTGTGTTGCAGATGAAGATGTTGAAGATCTTCTCCCCTCTAATATTTCGGGCAAACCTTCTGGAACTGTTCTGCCCTATGTTGGTGTTGCTTGCCTTGGAGCCATGTTATTCGGTTATCATCTTGGGTATGATTTCATCTTCACTTGGTATACAGATCAATGGACTTAAAATGCAGCATATCATATTCTGTATGCTGTCTTAAGTTATTGGTGGCAAGAAACTGGAGTCCTGTGTTGAATTTTCCTTGTTTTAGTACTGATTTTCATCGATTATTATTCTTAGGTAGGAAACTCTGACAATTTCCTTTTTGATATAGGGTGGTAAATGGTTCTCTTGAGTACCTTGCCAAGGATCTTGGAATCACCCAAAACACTGTTATACAAGGTACATCTTTTTCTTTTCACTATTTGTTTTTGCAAATTAGTTAGCACTGTTTGGTTAATTTTATCAGAAAAAAGAAATCGTAGATGTTAATGCAAATACTCTTTCTTGTTCTTTAGCTCTTTAATTTTTTATTTTTGTACAAGTCATATTTTCAGCATCTATTCAACCATGACTTGTACTTGTTAATTTTACTCTTACATTTTCCAGGAAAAAAACTTCAGTTTTATGGCATGAAGTTTAATTGAATCTATTCATTACTTTGGCCGTTTGTGAAGAGTATTTTTGTCTGTGAAATGTTTGTATCTCAAAATCCTAATTTGACTTGAATGTGGTCCATCAATTGTATTCTCGTAATTCTCATTAGATCTAATCCATGAGCAGGATGGATTGTCAGTGCACTGCTTGCTGGTGCTACTGTTGGTTCATTTACCGGCGGAGCATTGGCTGACAAATTTGGCCGGACTAGGACTTTTCAGTTGGATGCAATCCCTCTAGCAATTGGAGGATTTCTTTGGTCAGTTAATCGCCCTTGGGTAGAAGGTTTGATCTTTTAGGTATTTTTGCAATCGATGGGTTAAATTATATTACGTTTACAGTGCTACTGCTCAGAGTGTTCAAACAATGATCATTGGTCGCTTGCTAGCTGGCATAGGAATTGGTGTAACATCTGCAATTGTACCACTTTACATATCTGAGGTGATCCTTTATAAATTATTTTAACCTCTGCGATTATGTTTACATATTTTATGTGGACCCGATGGTGATTCCTTCTAATGGACAGATTTCTCCAACCGAAATTCGGGGTGCGCTTGGATCTGTTAATCAACTTTTCATATGTATTGGGATTCTTGCAGCATTACTGGCTGGTTTGCCTCTGGTGGGAAATCCTATATGGTATTGACTATTGAGTTGTTTCATTTTACCATCTTGTTAGTTGTCAGCTGTTATTTCTTATGAGGATATCTTCTCAAGAACATATATATTTGTGGTAGAAATGACAATATTCAGTGTGAAAATACTAGAAGTGAAAGAACTCCTTCTGTTGTTAGCACTCCATGAGAAAGAAAGTGGAGATACGAGTCTTTCATAAATGAGAAATAAATTAAATGGCATAAGAAAACTTTGTCCTAGAAGATAATTTTGCAAAGTAGTTCCTTCTGTTACAAGTGTTCCAAGAGAACTTTGAAGGATGGCCTATCCGCATGGTTTTTATTTTTACTTGGAGGATCTGGAATATTTGTTGGTTGGTTAGTTATTAATTTCTTGTACTTGTACTAGAGGTGGTAAAAACCTTGAAATTTGTTTTGCATTGTGAATACATAGTTGGTTTCCTGTAATTGGCCTTGTGACTGTATGTTCATTAACTTGCATCCTCTTCTCCCTCATTTAATTTTATCAGGTGGCGGACAATGTTTGGAATTACTGTAGTTCCATCTGTTCTGTTAGCACTTGGAATGACTATCTCTCCAGAAAGTCCTCGGTGGCTCTTTCAGGTTGTCCTTCAATAATATGCTGTCTTTTGTTATGCAACAATATATATACATAACAAGGAAGCCAACTTTTGCAAAACAAGCCGTGTGAATTACTACTCTAAGTTACTTTTCTTATAAAAGATTACTACTTTTAGACACAGCAATAACTTTCTCTTAAATATTCTTTGTGCTAACCTATACATTGGATTATAGTCTCTTATGGTAACAATTTTGCTAATAAACTATTAAGTATAACTTTTTCAAAGAAAAGAGCTTATGCTATGTTTAAAATCTCTAAAAACACCATTGACATCCTTAAAGATTTTAATTGGGTTAAATTGTAGAGTTATGGTAGTCATGTATAATCTTAATACAACTTAATAGACATATAAGTATATGATGTCTGGTTTCTTGTGAAGTATACATTAAGAGTTTAGTGCAATTGCGATAATTTTCATGTATATTTTCTGATAAAATTACATTTATTATTTTATAGCAAGGAAAAATATCTGAAGCTGAAAAAGCTGTTAAAACACTATATGGAAAAGAAAGAGTGGCTTTGGTTATGCATGACTTGACAGCAGCAAGTGAAGGTTCTTCTGAACCTGAAGCAGGATGGCTTGATCTGTTTAGTAGTCGATATAGGAAAGGTATTCCATTACTGCATTTTAATTCCATGTTTGGTTAACAAGGGCTAAGGTTTCTAGTGTACTAAAGCAAAATTTCTGTAGTGAAGAACAGCTATTAATTATACCTTCATCAGTTAATATTGCATGTTTGTTACTATTGGTGCTAACCTGCAGCTTTAAAAGGTTTGGTCATAATTATGTTATTTATTTTCTTATTTTAGAGTGCTTTTATACAGTAGTGCCCCAATCATTGTGAATATATTCATGGAACTGTGGAAGTCAATTTTCTTGTTTCAACCTTAAAGCCTGGATCTTTCTTATACTTTTTGAATTTGTTTATGCATTGTTTTTTCTTTTCCTTTTCCCTTGATATATGTTATGAAGAGATGAGATATATCTTAATAATTTCATCACAGTTTATGTTGTTTCACTGCTCAACTGCCAACTTTTTAGTTTGTTCCAGATTTGATTAATGCTTAGTGAATTGGTGTGGCACTTACAAAATATTCCTTGTTGCAGTGGTCAGTGTAGGGGCAACACTTTTCTTGCTCCAGCAGTTGGCTGGAATAAATGCTGTGGTCTATTATTCAACTTCTGTTTTCCGCAGTGCTGGAATTACTTCTGATGTTGCAGCAAGTGCACTGGTTGGTGCATCAAATGTTTTTGGTTAGTATTTTTCATCCTAAAATTTTGATATCATGCAATTCTCACAAACATGATATTGTTTCTGACTGATGTTTGATTTTGTTGCAGGCACAATTGTTGCTTCGTCCTTGATGGACAAAAAAGGAAGGAAAAGTCTCCTTATCACAAGCTTTAGTGGGATGGTAATAATTACTTTCAACTCACATTTTTCTAAGGCTGAAAGCAAAACGATTGAGCTTTCATGCATGCGTGTCAATGATAGGCTTGCCGTCATTACTTTTGTAATTGTAGCTTTAATTCGTATTTCTCTGTGATCATTTTTGGTAAATAGCAGTTCTTGTTAAGCTTGTAATCTTATTTTTGTTGGTTTTAATACCTTTGAGGGGAGATGAAGAGAATCCAAAGCTGGTTAGAGGTGCATTAAGAGATAATAGTTATACCTATTCCTAGTTATAAATCTATTTAATTCAAAACTCTGCCTTTATGGATTATACGATATCTCTTTCTATTTTGCTTTCTGCTTGGTTTAATAACAAATTTTCATCGCAACAGCTTAACTTAGTTTCTTGTGTAATATTAATATAACCTACTCATTTTCTTAAACCCCCTGTATTTTTCTGACTTTCCCAGGCTGCTTCTATGTTGCTTCTTTTTGTGTCTTTTACTTGGAAGGTCCTTGCTCCATATTCTGGCACCCTTGCAGTCCTTGGGACTGTCCTGTAAGTCATATTTAATTTTGTCAGTAAAAAGTATTTCCATACACTGAAAGGCTAGCATGTGTTATTTGTTTTCCATTTCTCTTTTGATTTGACTCTGGTCTATGAATTTTAAACAGCTATGTCTTATCTTTCTCTCTTGGTGCTGGTCCTGTGCCTGCCCTTCTTCTACCAGAGATATTTGCGTCTAGAATCAGAGCAAAAGCAATTTCTCTGTCATTAGGCACACATTGGGTAACTGACTTCACTATGGAATCTAATATCACCTGTAGTTATTGCAATGAAGTTTCTTGGACCTGTTGGGATGATTTATAATGTGCATATGTTTTATTGCTACACTAATTTTTCATTTTTGTTTATTCTTACCAGATCTCCAACTTTGTCATCGGGCTCTATTTCTTGAGTGTGGTAAACAAGTTTGGTATCAGCATAGTGTACTTGGGCTTCTCAATTGTCTGTCTTCTCACTGTCTTGTACATAGCTCGTAACGTTGTGGAAACAAAAGGTCGATCCTTGGAAGAAATAGAACGTGCACTTAGTCCTGCAACATAAATTAAATACTTCACAAATGCTTGTGATCTTAATTCTAATGCTGCTCTCACAATTTTTGTTCCTTAGGACACGTGATTTTCATAATAATTATTTTAAAAATCATATTAATGATAAATTATAATTTGATAATAATATAAAAGTAGTTTATAATGGAAATACATGATTATTAAACTCTATTTAAATATAAAACTTATCACATTTGATCTATTTTTTATATACACTGTTATTATTCTTATTTTTGAAACATAACTCTAAACTTCATTTCAATTCATATATTATAAATTTAAAATTTAAATTTATGAATAAAATGAACTCTTTATATTCTTTTTTTGTTGTCACTATATATAATCGTGTTTTTCTTATTTTATGACATGTGTTTTATAAACTTATATTAAAACCAAATTTTCTGTAATTAAATTTTTAATTATAAAAGATATTTAACCTTTTAAATTATTTAAGTTAATACTTAAAATTCATTCAATAGATGTTATAATATATATATATAAATCGTTATCAAAATAATAAAATTAAAACAAACACATAGATGTATTTTTATATTTTAATATAGTTTTTATTAAAAATAAAATATTTTCCTCTTTGAGGTGTATATGTACCTATTAGAGTACTTCTGGTACTCTTTAATTTATTAATGAAATATCTTTGCTGAAAAAACGGTAGTTGAATTACAAGTTTTTTGACAAATAGAATATCATTGCAATTACTTCCATAAATAAGATATGCGGTGGGCGGTGCAATAAAAACTTTATAGCCCTGAAGCTAAATAACGGAGGAAGCCAAACTTTATGCCAACTAATAGTCAAACTAAAACTGAAACTGTAATAATCAAAAAACAGAAACTTAGTGACTAACCCAATGCTCTATGCTGTGCATTCAACACTCAGTCAACACTCAATTTTAAATGGTTACTTAAATTATTAACTGCTATAAATTGTTGACTGCATTCAAAACTAATTAAGACAGAAGGAATATAAAAGTACATGTATGATTCAATCTGAGAATGCCATTCATTGGTCGTTTGTAAAGGACCATAATGGAATGTTTTAAACCATAAGGACTGAAGTAGAAAATTATTAATTGCAATTATATGTACCAAAAGGCTAATTAAACATAAGATATGGGATCTGATTTTTTTTTAAAAAAATAAATTCCAACCAACAAAAAATATTTTTAAAAAGAATATGTAATTTTAGAAAAAGTAGATAATCTTTTTTTTTTACAGTATCATAATTACATGAGAGAATTACATAGACAGGAATGACTAAGTGAAGTCCTATTAATCCTGATTACAAAATAAATACATAGATAAAAAAGAAAATAAAAGGGAATCTAATAAGATCTGGATAATCTGATTTTAACCTTAACTAACTAAATCTCTTATAATAAAGAAGAACCGAATCAAATCAGATTTTGATCTTAATTAATGACCTAAAACTTCTGTATCCTTATTTTAAAACTAAAATTTAAAATAAAACTACATACAACTTTCAACAAAATACAGAGAATTAATCTTAAGTAGAAACAATTAATTTTAAATAATTTTTGCGTTAAATTTAAGATTTATATTAAATTTTATTCATAACTTATTTTATAATAAAAACATCCCACATAAATGATGTTACTTTAAAATTAATTTTCTCAATTTTCATTACACAACTAAAAAGTGTTTCCCCATCTTTCTTTAAAATAGATATAGAGAAGGAGTATAAAAGTACAATGCATGACTCAATCTGAGAATGAAAGCTGTAGTAGCTACGTACACCAATTTCAAATTGGGAGAATAGAAAGAAGAAGCTTCTTGTTCATCTCCTGCTCTGTCATTTTGTACGCCTATTGATAATTGGCATATGATGCATAAATCATCTCAGAAAGTTTCAATGTCATTCTTTGGTCCCTTGTATAGGAACATAAACAAAGGGTACAACTTGGTTTTCTTTATAATTGGTGTATCACTAGGAATAGCTGCAGTTTTATGCCTTAAACTATCTTTCAGTTTACAGGCCTTTCTGTATCCTGTGATTACCCCAATCACAACAATTCTTCCACCACCATTATCATCATCACGACTATTATCTGTGACTGAACAACCACCTAGTACTGAATTAAAGACATCTCTGATGCACAGCATGACCGACCAAGAGTTGTTCCTGAAAGCATCATCCATGGTTTCAGGTACTCAAGATTTTACTCAGCAAGCCGTTCCAAAAGTGGCCTTCATGTTCTTGGCTAGAGGTCCACTACCCCTGGCACCCTTGTGGGAGAAATTCTTCAAAGACCATGATGGATTTTACTCCATTTACCTGCACCAACATCCTTGTTACAGTGAAACCATGCCTGAAGATTCTGTATTCTATGGAAGAAATATTCCTAGCGAGGTTAGTTAGCTTGCCATTGCTTATATAGTTATATTATTCATTTCTCTTCAACCCCATCATAATTCATAGGCACGGTGTAATTCATGTAACATGAATAAAGTAAATTAAGTAAAGCTGTGCAAGATAGTATAAAGTTTTACGTGTTTTCCTTTCGTATAATTTTTTTTAACACTCATTAAATTATAAATCAGTGTGATAAGTCAATTGACTTCTAAAAATAAATATTTTAAAAGACATATTTGCTGTAATTTTTAATTAGTTAATACGTTGAAATTCTATAGAAATTAAACTACTCAATACAACCTTGAGATAATATTAAAATAACTTTGGCACAGGTTTTAATGCATCGTGAGCTTTGATAGGTTGTGCATGTGAACATTGGGCTTATGCATAAACATTTTGTCATTGGATGAAATTAAAAATGATTATGAATGAACCAATATTTTCTGTCAATGACAGCTAGTGGTCTGGGGCGCACCATCATTGATGGATGCCGGAAAACGTCTTCTAGCAAATGCACTAATGGACTTATCCAACCAACGTTTTGTGCTGCTATCAGAATCATGCATCCCCTTATTTGGCTTCAGAACCATATATGACTATCTCATGAACTCAAGCACGAGCTTCTCAGACTCTTTTGATGACCCAGGATACGATGCCAGAGGAAGATACTGCCCAAAAATGAGGCCTATAATTGACATAACCGATTGGAGAAAAGGGTCTCAATGGTTTGAGGTGCATCGTGAGCTTGCCATTCACATTGTATCTGACACCAAATACTATCCTATAGTTCAGCACTATTGTACTTCACCATGCTTTGCAGAAGAGCATTATATACCAACTTTTGTGCATATGATGTACCCTCAATTAAGCTCCAATAGTAGCATCACTTGGGTGGATTGGTCAAGGCGTGGCCCTCATCCTCGAACATTTGGGTCCAATGATATTACAGAAGCGTTTTTGAACCACATGAGGTTTGGATCAACATGTGTTTATGAAGGGAACATCACCAACATGTGCTTCCTTTTTGCAAGAAAGTTTCATCCAAGCGCATTGAAGCCTTTATTATTGCTATTGTCTCCCTTGATGCTTGGTGCTGATACTTAATTATTAGATCTTACCCGGTTTGTGTTGTCACAAATTCATTAAGCTCCCATAAGAGAGATAAAAATTATCTAGCAATTGTCGATGTGGGACTTGGGTATTTCTCAACAAAAACTTACAAAAACTTTTTTTTTTTTATTAAAGGACTAACTTATAGGAACTAAAATTAAAAAAATAAACCTACAAGAGCTAAAAAAAACTAACTTACATAAAAAAACATATTTAAACTTTTTCATTATTAATTGAGCCTTTAGTGTTGCTTTAAACATGAAGAAATAGAACTTTAGGAATTTCAATAGGAACCAAACCATATGCTTTAACCAGAACTATGATCATTAGTCTATTACATAGTCAATGCATACCAAGTGGCAATAGTTGTTATTACAACAGTATAATTAGATACGAGACATTAGTTATTCGATATTCATCCTAAGCCTATATATAGTCCTCCATCAACTCTAGAACTTAGATACTTATCAACATAACATCAAACTTGATTGAGTTGATTCTCTTTCATTTCTACCAGTGAAGGGAAATCGAGTTTGTTGCCATTGCAGCTGTGCTGTTTGGAGTTCACTGTGCCATCCCTTTCTTGCTGCTCTGTACAATTGATTTCTCCATTCTTCTTAGCATTCTTGTATATCATGTACAAGATCATTTGAGAGATGCCAAACAGAAATCCTAGCACATTTGGCAACTGATAATGCCGCAAAACAAAAGACTAATCAGTTTGCTTCCTTGAGTAAATTAGTAGAATGAGTAATAGATTTAGAAATGCTATTCCTCACCATAATGAAGTTATCCTCATCAAAGAACCCATAGAAAAACCACATGGTGGCGCAGAGCGTGAGAAATAAGGACAATGAAAATGGCATGAACTCTACACTTTTGGTTTTTATGACCCTCCTCTGCAATTAATAAAGAGATTTACATATTTCAGATTGCATATCAAACTATGCAAGATCTATGTTATGTGAATAATTGAATATAGAATGTACCATTATGCTCAAGGGAGCAGCGAACACTGCAATGTTAAAAATGGCACAAATCCATCCCACAGCATGGACACGGTTAATTCCCTTCACAGCAAAGGTGGTGATTAACATGGTTAAGCCAAAACCTCCAATGTCGGCAATGAGTATCATTACCAAAGTGGAAATCTGAAATATCCATCAAAACATATATAAGGTTATAAGCTTACCAAGTTACAGTTTAGAACACTCTTAACAGCAATAAAGCTAGTTTCAAATTGAACAATTTTGTGCAGTTATTTTAAAAATCGTTATGTAGAGCAAAATGGAAAAGAGTTGAGAAGGAAAGATTGTCATCTTGGTTTCACCTTCTGCTTCCTGGGAGCATATATAATGTACATTGCTAGGTATGAAACTTCTATAACACATCCAATACAGTTAATGGTGATAATCAAAGTAGCATTGGTCTTTATGAAGCCATAATATAGAAGCAACAGTGCGCTAAGAAGTGCAACCACATATGGAATTGATTGAAATCCTTCAGATGATTTGTTCTTGTAAATTGTATAGAAGGTTGGCCTGCGAGAGACAGAGGTGGATAAAAGTTTTTAAGCATTTCAATGTGTAAATGAGCGGCATTCATGCAAAATTATATATGATACTATTATGGTTTGAGGCAGGACTTACAAGGGTGCTAAGAACACCATGAATGACACAATGTTACCTACAGACAAAAATAGAACAGAGAGCATCAATGAGGGATCAAGACAACAAGAAAGAATAAATTTGAAAAAATAAAAGCAGCAGGTAAAATTGAAATCTACTGTTGTTTCATGCATTACATTCATTGTGTGATAAAAACCTTAATGAGACTGTATGGAAAAGTTACAAAATAAAGATGGCTAGCTTTCCTTTTTGCTAGGCCAGTTGGAATAGAAAGACTAGCTAAATATGAATTATTTTCATGATGGCATCAAAGTTGAAAATGGTGCAGTCAAATGGTTGGAATGAGAATTGTACTAAGACTAATTAATACCTAGGAGACCAAAGATCAAAACCAGCTCATGATCAGAAAATAGAACCATTTTAAATATAGAGGTGTTTGCTAGTGCCAGATAAGTCTTGGGGGAATAAGCTTTGCCTTTTGTGAGGTATGAGTAGAACAATCTGTGCTTCAACCAAGCTTGCTAGCTTCTATATATATATATATATTGGATAACTTATACATTGTCCGACACGTGTACACTCCCTTAGAATTCCCTCTTTTAAGAGCACTAACATTTTATCAATAAAAAAAGCCAACCAAATATCAGGTTGGTAACTTCTAACATCTGATTAATTTTTTCTTGTCATAACAGTAAAATTCCTCCTTTTAAGAGCAATGATGAGTTATCAGCCACATAATTGAAGTTTTAGAGGTTAATAACCAGAAATGAAAGCTTAGGTATTAACTAATTTGTGTGCAATTTGAAAACAATACTCTTTTTTGTTTACACAGAGCATTCACAACTGCTATATGATTGATAATAGTTAAGGATTATGACATGATGAAGTTACTTTTATATCTTTATCCATTTTGCGGCACAATTTCATGCAATAACTGGACAATATGGACTAAATGTTTTACCTCTGAAGAGGGGCAAATGAATTTGTGGTTTTAATTTTTTTTAATCAAAGGTGAGGGAATGAAATAACATCACTAAAAATATCTCATATCCCAACTAGACACCTGAGGTAACTAAAGATCTTATGTCATCACATCCTCAATATTATTAATTGAAAAAGAAAAAAAAAACAATACATTGTGGGGGACATAACTAAACCCATGAAATAATAACTAACAGAATCTATAATTAGGCATGCCTATTCTATTTCTTAAATAATCTTCCCTAATGAAATTAGGAAGAACATCCCACCAAGTAAAGCCTACATTTGATACACCAAAGGATGCTTTTTTTATCCGTACAGCAATTTCCTTCGCAGAAAATATGAGTAATCCGAAAACAAATCATTTGAGCCTTGGCAATGCAATTCTCCCATTTGTGGTTTTAATGTAGTGGTCCATATATAATGACAAAATAGCCCCAATAGTGCTTCTACTTTATGCCTAGTAATTAGTGAATTGGGGGCAAGTTCATGCACGGTGGGATGTGCTATATATGTTTCAAAGTAAATTATACTGACATGAGATTTTTTTTAAATTGCACATGATATTCCTGGTTTTAATCTCAAAAAATCTCAGGAGATATAAACATGATTTAGTAATTTACTCTATGTTTTTAATTCTTCCTGTTTAAAGTTTTAGCTCCTGAGGCCGAAAAACATAAACAAAATTACCTAATCCAAAAGTTGTATTTTAAAATGATTATTCTAACAACAATTGAAAGACAAAAGGCAACGGACCCGATCAACTAGAACAAATCGTAAGGATAAAGTCAACTTTTAGACTCTTATTTAGATTACTATTTTGAAAGTTTATTCCTTCTTTTTTTCCCTATGAATGAGTTACACAATGAAATGAAAATCTCCTTTCCCTCAAAGTCCTGTTTGGTAAATGTTGAAATGTAAAACGTAAGAACTTAGTCCATATGTATTATTTTGTAGAATATATTATGAGCATTGTTGTTCATTACAAGAACTTTCAATACATGGATGGTGCTTTAAAGGTCGCTTGATTTCTGCCAAATTTCAATTATTTTTTTTAAAAAAAATTGTTCTTACCCAATAAAATATTCACACGTATATTTCGTAAAAAAGTCGTAGCATCCATCTTGTACTAAGTAGCATCCCTCTATCTTAAGTGCGTGCTAGGTTATTTGGTGAGAGTGGTTATGTCCTTAAATTGTGATTCCCAAAAGGGTTTTCAGGCTTAGTAATCTGAATGTTGTGTTTCTAATATGTTGCAAGGATAAGGCCCATGGTGTTATACCAAGCAGGGGACATGACCAGACGTTCCCACCAGCACCAAGGGCCAAGACCATTCGTTCTGTCAAAACTTTATTAAAATTATTACTCCCAAAACCAAAGTAAACTCATTCCCACCATGGCTTATAGAATGGCTTCGTTCTTAGGGCGTTCCCAAATGTTTGGCTACTTCTAGTCCTACCAAACAATTATTTGGTCACTTCAGGATGCACTTCCATTCATCATGGCGTGTCAAGATATTTTGCTTTTCGCTTCTTCTTTTTTTTTAAATATTATTCTCCAATAGTCGTCTATCTATACTTTGTCTTCAGTTCTGATTATCAGTAGAACTCAGACTAACCAAAAATCCGTACTTCTCTTTTGAATTTTGTTTATTCTGTTTTGGCTGGTAATAATCCTTAAAATTAAGTTTTGTGAAACCTACCTATGTATGTGAATGATTTTCTTTATTTTTATGATAATATGGATCAATGTTAAAGCAAATTGGCCATATGAAAAATATTGGTAAGTTACTCTTTTTATGTATATATTTTGGTGAAACATGGCTTTGTCCCTTAAAATGTTTTAAATATTAATTTTAATTCCTATAAAAAGCAAGATAATTTAATCTTTCACTAAAAATTAAATATATGTATTTTGAGTAAATATAAAAATTTAAAAATATGTTTCTATAGGAATTAAAACTAATATTTTAAAGAGTTTATTATGTTTTTAATTCGTCATTTTCACTTTTAGTCTCTAAATAAAAATTTTAATATTATTGTCCATATATTTTTTTCTTTTGTTAATAGTTTTATTCTTTTTTTTTTTGTCAAATAACCTTAACCGATGAAATAACAATGAAATTGATAATTTATTAATTTGTCACATTATTAAGGAATCTGACAAAGCAAACACATGAAATGATTCAAATAAATGAGGAATTAAAAATACAATTTATCAAAAATTATATGTGATTATTTTATCAATGTATTGTTAAAGTTGTTACTTAACACCTAAAACTTTTACCGAAGAAAAAAAAATATAAGGATAGAAAGTGTTTAAAGTTTCATTTAGAGACTAAAAGTAAAAATTTGCTAAAACAAATCAGGACAAAAAAATAATTAACCCTATTTTTAAAATTTTTTGATAAACATATTTTACCTTTCTTTTTTTATTCGTAACAAGGACTTGCATATCAAAAAGTTTACAACCAAGAGTTAAATCCTCTATCTTGGTCATTCTAATTTTTAATTATTTTTTTTATAATAATTGAACAACACATGGAACCAACAGGCCAATTCCATGCACGTGGCACCAAAGGAATGGCTAAGCTAAGGGCAACAACAATTGATCCAATTAATATTGCTTTTTATACTTTTCCTTATTATGCTTTCGGCTTTGTGGTGGTAAAAGTGAAAGGATACCGATGATCATTATCAACATCGATCAAGATCAGAAATCAAAAGCATTCAGCGTCGACCACATGATATACCTTGACGTGACGAACCATACGCCTGAACAAGACTCGTGCATGCTCCTGCCAAACATCTCACACATGAAACAAATTGTCAGAATCCATTCACTGAATGAATTAAAGGCACAATGATATATCAAAACAAACACACCCCTTGCTAGTTAGTTAACATATATTTGCGTTAATGGGCTGGTCGCAGCTTTACGGCGTTCCAAACACTGCCTTGGTTGTTTTTAGCACAATGTTCAGCCATCTGTCATGGCCATCACTTTAGAATGAATATGCACACATATACATACACAACATTTGTTCGTTCATGATTGCCTCGTTCTTCTTCTTCGGTGTTTACAAGACACGTACTTACAATTCTCATACGCATCTTCTTCCTCTATCTAATAATAAACAAATAGTTTTTTGATACTTGCTTTCTTCAGTTTCCTAATCCATACAAGAAAAAAGATATAGTCATTTTAGTGGACATATATGAATATGACGAGAAAACTATGGAAGATCAAATACATTATCAGCATATAAGAGCATGACAGATATTGATAGTAGAAGTGGGGCTCTTGTGGAATATATTGTGGTTTTCTTTTGTAAACTTAAACAAGTTACGTTAAACAGGGTATTGGCCGAGCCGATTAAAATGAATTATATGATGGGCTACGAGTTTAAATTAATTTCCACTCGTTTTAGGAATATGTAAGTCTTTTATAAGTGTTCTTTAAATTCATAGGCTTAGTTCTTTGGATCGGGATATTATCTCTTTTTTCTTAATTTTTAAATTTCAATGATAAAAACTTAATTCAATTTACACAATAATTTCTTACCCTAACGATCTTTCGTTATAAATTAAGATAATAATATAGTTATATTTATTTTTCATAAATTTTTTATAGATTTAGCTACCATATTTTATGGTTTGTGGTTTCTTGTCGAATTTATTTACACTTTGACGAGTTTTAATCTACTTGCATGCGTAGTCTTAAAATTTGAATTTTTAAAAACTAATTTATAGGGTAATTAAGGATGATTCTATACTTTTCTTTTTCAGATAAAATTCTCTACTTATTATATTACAATACAAGTCAAATGGAATCTCACATTTAACATAGCATACAATATAGAGGATGTACGGGAGAGTAGAGACTACTTGGGATTGGGAAGAGCAATTAATAAATAAGAAAGAATTAATCCTAGGATTAATTTGTTAATAGGATATTTTTTATCCCTCAATTTAGGTTACTGGTATTTTTGGCCCCAAAATTTAAATTTATTGTTTTAGTTTCTTAATTTAAAAAAACTTGTTACTTTTTTTCTTCTTAATTGATTTTTGACAATACACAATTTGTGATAATTTTTAGCTCACAAGAAAATAAAAAGAATATTTCTCGAAATTGAAGAACTAAAGAAATAAATTAAAATTTAAGAAGGCCTAAATTTGAGAAGGCAAAAATATATTTAAACTTAAATTAAATCATAACCATAGTCATTCTTAGTTAATTACTTTATTTACAATTTTTTTTTACCGAATTTCTATCATCACCAACCAACATACAAAACCACCGTCACAGATTTATTTGAAGAAAATAAAGGAGAAAAAATAATGTTTTGACACTCTAAAATACTATTCGGTCCCTTTCAGTTCAAAATATCATTATCATTTGTTTAGGAGGTTAAAGAAGACCACATCATATGCCACGTTAGTGCTGAAGTGTCCAATTAGTGATATGTTAGTCATTCTTTTGTTGCCATGTCTCAGGTATGCCACATTGGCATATTTTACAGAACATTTTTTTTTTCAAAATTTATTTTGACCTTTAAGTTTTTCTATATTTTCATTCTTACCTTTAAATTGTTTTAGATTACTGTTAACTCTTTGGCAAGTGTACCAAATCGTTACAAGTAGTAAAGTTCTCGGAAGTCCGAGTGTCGAATCCACAGGGACTTTGTTTGTACTTAGATTAATGCAAACCCAATTTAAAAGCAAGAGATAAGAAATTTAAAATTTAAAATAAAAGATAAAGATAATAGATAAGATAAGATGAAAGAAATTTAAAATTTAAAATAAAAGAAAAAAGATAAAGTCAAGATAAAATAGTGTTAGGAACTGACTTGCCTTGTCTGCCTAGGATGTATGAGTTTATGATTTTTTCTTTACCAATTCAGGTGATTTTATCCCACCCACATCTATTCATTTACTTGCCCCTGATGCCTCACGATGACAAGCCTATTTTACCTATCTATCCCCCAAATGCCTTTGCAAAGACTCAATAGATAGAATGCATGAAGTTCTAATTCTAGATGTTTGCTTTGACACATGGGCATAATGCAATCACTCTATGTCTAGCAATGATTTTATTATGATATCTTTTCTTCTTATTCTATTAGAAGTTATCCTCTCCCGAGCGTCTAACCCCTAAAACTAATGCAAGATAAAAACAGAAAAGAAAATAGGAAAGAAAAACCTGGTATTGCATTGATAAATAGTGAAGAGTACATCATACATCACATTGGCTTCTAGGCCTGCCAGGCCCTAACTAAGGGTTTTAGCCACTCATGGCCATTGAGGGCTTTACAATGAGAAGGGGGGTGAAAGAAAGAAAGGGAGTAGATGAAACCCCTAGGAGAGGGGGTTCTGTCGTGGTGTTTGTCCCTTGGACTGGCTCTCTATTTATAGCTGCTGAAGTGGGCTTTGGGCCTTCGTAGGTGCGCTCAGCGCGACACCCCCTCGCTCAGCGCGTGTAGATCGCGGGCTTAGCGCGTGGCGCGCGCTCATCGCTCGTATTGGACTGGGCCTGCTTCAGATTTTCTTTTTTTCTTCATTTTTTCTGGCCTTTTTGCTTGTTACACCTCCAGTTTTTATATCTGCAGCCAAAATTCAACAAAACATCAATTCTTTAATATTTAAGCGCAAATAACTGCTAAATAATTATTTTTAAAGACAATTTTGCCTTATTTTCTATTATCAAAATACAATTATTTAGCAGTTATCAATTACCATATTTCCATATCTTTTCAAAATCACACTTTGGCTCTATATTATTTCTTCATGTATCGAAACACCCTTAACGTCTTTTAATCCTTATTTTCCACCTTTAAATTTTTTTTAATGCCTCCAAGACATAGACATCCATGAATTTGTGATGGAAGAAAAAAAATATCTTTCGCTAGTAATTGTTTCACCCCCAAAGAAAATTAGAGTAGTGACATCTCAAAGTGGAGATTTCAAATTCTAAAGGTAAACTCCAACCCAATGAATACTTTTAAACTGTGGAAACATGTGTTTGAGTGCAAAGAAACATTGAGGAGTAAAAAATAAACATATATATATTGATATTGTGAAGCTAGCGAAACACATTTCCACTTTGGTGGAAAAATCTTAAGTAACCAGAACCTTGAAAAGAAGAGTAAGATTAAAACATAGGAGAAAATGCGATGTGAGCTTACATGTCAGTTCTTACATAACCATTATATTCAACAGTAGAACTTGCGACAAAAGACTCTCCATAAATGAGTATATCAAGAAATTCGAACGGTTTGTGACTAAACGCGACATTCAAGAAAATAAGTAGCAAACAATAACTTGTATTTGTTCAACCATAGTTGAGTCTTGTTATTATTTTATTTTATTGGTATTTCTTAACTATTATACGTATATCTTGGAGGATTGAACATGAACATGGGTCACTGTTAGGAACCTAGCCTAAGTAGATTAATTACTGTAAGGGTATTAAAAGGATTACCATTAGAGATTATTATAGTTTGTTATGGCAATTTAACAGAATCCCAAAAGTGTATGCTAGTGGTTAGTTGCAAGGCAATATCTGCTATATATATGTACTGCATCAGTACTGAAAAAGGGGGCAATGAATTGAGTCTTATGTTCCTTTCTAGTTTACGTCTCTTCCTTCTCTAATTCTGGAGGTTCCCTTCCCTCAAATTAAGGATGTATAAGTCACCTAGACCAACTTCAGCAAAACTAGACCTTATACAATTTCATCTATCTAGCCATTTGAATTGGGAAAAAACTTCCTAAGAAGTCTTCATACCAACCTCTTTCCTTCACTAGCAACCTTTTTACACACCAACAAAACACAAACCTAGCATACCTCTTCTTTAAACAAACCACCTAATCCCATCAACGAGACCAATCCTAAAACAAGTTAGGTGTCAAAGATTTGGCCACATAATTTCTAGGGTAAGACAAACATCTATCTATTTTGAGTAATAATTTGGTTTACACTTTACAACTTAATTTAAATCTTTTAACAAAATATTAAAATATAATTTTATATTTTTAACTCTTAGTAAGAATAAAAATAAAAAGTGTGAGCCATCAAACTAAATTTAAGTTTAAATAATCTACCACCTGCACGACTAAATTTGATTAGATTTATATAATATTTGATAGAGTGAAATGTGATGAAATAAAAGTGAGTTGACATGAAAATTTTAAATTAAAATAAAAGTGTAAAATTTTAGATTTCACATCTTTTTAACTCATTTTAGACTTACAACATACAAGCATGAATGAGAATTGATCTGTTCGAATTTATACCTGCACGTAATAGTTAAAATGACCAGCCATAGCCAATGATTTTCTTCTCATAAGGTGGACTGAGTTTTGGTATTTTTTTTATTAAAGTAAATTGCATATGACTATATATTTTAAGGTTACAACAACTTCTTATAGGTGTATGTGATGTAATATTTTCAAATAATTAAGAGTATTAGTATAATCAATTTGATGTTTTTCAAACAATTAATAGATTAATATAGGGATTAAAAAAAAATATCACGTACAATCTATACAAAATATGAAAGAGTGTCACTATAATTTATTATTTTTATTAAATTCCTATTGTTTTATTTTTTTCCAATAACTAAACTTTTATATATATATATATATATATATATATATATATATATACCCATAAAAAAATTTAGAACTTACTTAATTTGTATTACTTTTAATATGTCACAGGGAGATAAAATTTTACATAAATATATTAATATAAATTATAGAGATAAATATTAATATAAAACTATAATAATCTAATTTAAAAGGGCATACTTTATTATAATGAATTTAATATGTGTCTTTGTTTAGAATTTATGTCTTCTCTTATAATGATTCTAAATCTAATCTAAATTATTATAGCTAAAATTTAAATTATAATTATTTTAAAATAAATAAATAAAAAAGGAAAGTGGCAGAGAAAATACCAAAATAACAAGAATATTGGTGAATATCTCAAGTTCTCATCCTTGGGTTGCTAAGCTTCACGAATCATCATCGTATGGTGTTTCTGGGTAGCAGCAATCATGCTCTTTCTTTCCTTTCATCCTTCTCTGTTTCCAAATTCATATTCTCGCTTTCACATTTCCTCTTCTCTGCCCCCAAACTCCAACAATGGCCATAATCATCAACGCACTTCACCTTCTCAAGTTCCCATCAAATCCCCCACTCCTCCATGGATGAAGGTTCCTCTTCTTCTTCAACCCCACGAGCTCGTTGACCTCTCCAACCCCAAATCCAAGAAGTTCAAGCCGGAAAAACACGAACTTTCTGATAAAGCTTTGATGGGCAAAGAGGTAAGAGGGAAGAGGGCCATGAAGAAGATTGTGGACAGGGTGGAAAAGCTTCACAAGACTCAGAATTCAAATGAAACTCGAGTTGATTCCCTCAATGTTGAAAACTTTGGAGGGTATTTGGAAATTTTGAAGGAAAATGAGGAGGTTAGGAGTAAGGGGAGAATGCCGTGGGAGAAGGATGAGAAGTTTGGTTTTGTGAAAGTGAAAAGGGAAAAAGCTGTCACTGCTGCGGAGTTGACTCTTGATAAGGCCCTGCTTCGAAGGTTGAGGAATGAAGCTGCAAGAATGAGAACATGGATCAAGGTTAAGAAAGCTGGTGTTACACAAGATGTTGTGGATCAGATTAAAAGGACTTGGAGGAGAAATGAGCTTGCCATGATTAAATTTGATATCCCTTTGTGCCGGAACATGGATAGAGCTCGAGAAATTGTTGAGGTTTTGGCTTGTCCCTATTCTTCTTCAAGTAGAATTTTGTTAAACTGCCTGCATTGCAATTGTTATATTACTGAAAATGTGAATCATTATGTTAGATTGTAAGTGTGTTGTACTTGTAGATGATCGAAATATGGGTTATAGAAGGCCATGTTGTGTGTCTAAAATATGAATATTTCTTCCTTGCTGACCATCTAGTTCTATTTGTTGATGTTGTACACACTTTTTGTAGTGAGTTTTGGCTTGTTTATATTGAAATAAACTAAGGAGTAAGTGATATTCTAAGTATTATACAGTTATCTACCATTGTTAAATTTAAAGTTCATGGAGTTGTTACATGCTATATAATGTTGAATTCTTGAGAAGGTAATGCAAGTCAAGCTTTAAACTCATTTCCCATCCTCCTGCAGGCCATTAAATCTTTGTTAGTATTGTCATATCAATATATGGTACAGGATCCAATGTCTGAGAAGGGTGTGACTTTTGGGGTTGTGGTGGTGGTAAGTTTTGGTTAGTGGCAGAGCTAGCCATTAATATGATCATGGTTTTGACTGGGGGTTGCAGATGCATAAAGAAAGAAAAAACTATATAAGAAATTGTGGATTTTTAAAAATTAAAGAAAAGGCTCTACCCATAGTCTTGGTCTTGGGTAAGTTGATAGCAATACTCTTTAAGTATCCAAAAGTATAGAGAATATGGACTAGTATGTTTATAGATGTTCAATACTGAAAGTTGATATGAGCTGGTTTGACTTTGACTAATTATTGATATCTAATATTGAGTTTCCTGTTACTGCTATATAATGCAGATATGCTGCTATATATGAATTAGTTGTGTCAATATTCTAATGTAAATCAAACTGTTTTGATTTGTAGATAATTATTTCTGTTATGTTATATATATATTTCATGTTATCCTTTCATGTTATCTGATGACTACATTAGTGTTCATTTCCTGTTTGAATAGACAAAGACTGGAGGCTTGGTTGTTTTGAGTAAGAAGGATTTTCTTGTGGTTTACCGAGGATGCAATCATCAGTTGACCACTAAAGGTTCTCCTAGTCTAAGAACAAACCATTATGAAATGAATAGGGTGGAATTAGCTACCAAAGGTGATATTTGCCGGGTTGAATCCAACCACAGTTCGAGTGAGACGCTGAGCTGGAATGCTGATCATAAGGATTCTATATCAACTGGCATCCAAGATGTGAATTGTCAACTGGTCAATGGATCATTGTATGAGAGGGAAACTGAGAGATTATTGGACGGCTTAGGCCCTCGCTTTATTGATTGGTGGATGCACAAGCCACTTCCAGTAGATGCTGACTTACTTCCTGAAGAGGTTCCTGGATTTCAGCCTCCATTTCGGCTTTGTCCACCTCATTCTAGTGCTAAACTAACTGATTATGAACTAACATACTTCAGGAAGCTGGCTCAATCTTTACCAACTCATTTTGTCCTTGGTACTCTACTGCTTCCTGCAATCCTTCAATATCGTTTTCAAGCTGAGACTACATATTTATTTTCTTGATTTTCCTTAACAGGTGCAATTTATACGAAAGAATTACCAGTTTAAACCAGCTTAACACTATATATTTATCTTTTTTTTATCTGCTTTGGTTTCATTTTTCAACCATTTTGCCATTACTTTTTTTATAAATTATAACTATCATCATCATCTTCCAGAGATATCTTCACATCTTTTTTTCATTATATCTCTTTTAGTAATTTATGTTGGCTATCACAGTGCATTTTGCATATTCATAATTGAACAAGACTGTTTATTACATCAGGTTTTGAATTTTGTTATCCTTTCCTCAAATATAATGCATTGTAATATTAATATAATATGGATAAGCATAGTTTTGTACTACATACTAGCTTATAGGTAGGTTATATAGTCAATGATTTCTTGACATAAAGACGTCTTTACAATCATGAATAATCATGTTTTGTTTTTATGACTGACATTTTATACCTGGAGAGTAGAGACTAAGTACAAAGAGTCTGTTCATCAGGTTTAATGGAAATAACTTCATATACAATTAAGTGCTCTATAGTCATCCTCAATCTGTGATAGTTCTTAGGTCTTAATCTTATGACCTCATTGGTATCAATTAATAAAGCAATAGTATACCTGAATGGGCCAAATTCATGATGCGATATTTGTTCACTACATATACATAGTCAAGCAGTATCCATATCAAGAAATAATTGCTTCAAGAATGATGAATCTGATCATTAACATCAATAAAGAAAATCTTAATTAATTAGTTGTAAACAATACTAGCTACAATAAACAATTGCGAGCAGAAATTTTTTTACAAGTTTTATGCATGATGTTAATTAATTAAATCATTTTTGTCTCTTTATTATGAAGGAAGGAACAAAGGACTCAAGGGCTTAGCTTCAGCTATCTTAAAGTTGTGGGAGAAGAGTCTTATAGCAAAAATTGCTATCAAGTATGGAATTCCAAATACTGACAATGAAATGATGGCCAATGAACTGAAGGCAAGTTTGATATAAATTTAACTGTTCCACATGCATGAGATGCAAGACATCCTAGACCTTAGTTATCGGTTTCATCAACAATATTATGTATCTGAACTTGACTTTTTCATGTTGCGTTGAGTTGGAGACTGGTAAATGATTGTCCTGACTCACTTTTTGGGGAAAAACTTGTCACTTTGGTTGTCCTCACTTGAAATGTGGCCTGCTACAGGAATGACTGTGTAAATTACTACAACGGCAGGGCTTATAATAATTAAATTTAGAATGACCGGGAAAGATTTCACAATGGCTATTGGAAGCAAAAATCACTCGTTGCACCAACAATATTTTTCCAGATTAGCTTGCATATATGCTCTATGTTTAATAGTCATGGGAGACTGGTGAACTTGGCCACTTGGGCTTCTCTTTTGTAGCTTGTATATTAGTTCTTGTACCAGCTTTGGTTTATGTATCCCGAAACAGGTGTAAATAACTTTGATGTATTTAATGCAGTGTCTCACTGGAGGAGTTCTGTTGTTGCGCAACAAGTTTTACATATTACTCTATAGGGGAAATGATTTCCTTCCAAGAAGTGTTGCATCTTTGGTGGAAAAGAGAGAATTGGAGCTTAAAAGTCGCCAACTTCACGAAGAAGTTGCACGGATGAAAGCAATTCAAGCCTTTTCTCCTATTGATGAAGTGCCACTAGACACTAGTACAAGTGGAACTTTAACAGAATTTAGGAAAATCCAAACAAAGCTTGAGGATACAAAAAGTGTAAACGTAGATTCAAACATTCAACTGGAAGCAGAAATATGTAGACTGGAGAAGGAATTGAAAGAGGAACAGCGCAGAGCATTCATTGTAAACTTTGGTTAATTGAAGTTTTCCTTTTGCATTTGTCAATTCAATTGTCATATATTGATACTCTCGCTAATTAATTGTATGGATTCTGCAGCTTAACAAGAAAATAAAGAGATCAGAGAGGGAATTATCAAAGTTAAATGCTGCATGGACGCCTAGTGAGCAGGATACTGACTTGGAAATAATGACAGATGAAGAGAGAGAATGTTTTCGAAAGATAGGATTGAAGATGCAAAGTTCCTTACTGCTCGGTAAAGAAATTCCACTTCTCCAGTTTTAATTGGATTTACATACTCTCTCCATCTGAATCTGTATGACTTTTTTTGTCGTTGTTTTAGCTGTCATTTATTGCTTTTGTTGCTGAGTAATCCAATTGTTAAGATGTTCCACCTCAGTTAGGAGGAATGTGGTCGAAGTACCCCTTATAATAAGGCTTGGGTAAAACAACGACAAATACTCATAGCATAGGAAATAGTCCTCACATATTCCTACTAAGAGTCTGTATATAAGGATGCTTGGCATAACATTCAACTGAAGAGGAAAGCCTTGTCATTCACAATTCCATTGTAAAATATTATCTTCATCATTAACCACCCCCGGTCCCCACTGCTGTCAAAATCAACAATAATTATAAAAATCACTTGGATATTTCAAATACCCAACAATGGTTGGTAGCAATATAAGTTTCAATTTTCAAATACTCACTGACATCTCTTTTAGTTGGAAAGGCTGCATTATCTTTTTCTTTATCCTAAGAATTTATATTGACAAATGAATGCAGGCAGGCGTGGAATCTTTGATGGTGTATTGGAAGGCCTACATCAGCATTGGAAACACAGAGAAGTGGTGAAGGTAATTACGATGCAGAAACTATTCAGTCAAGTCATCAACACTGCAAAAGTGCTGGAGACAGAAAGTGGTGGAATTTTAGTTTCAGTTGATAAACTAAAAGAGGGCCATGCTATTATTATTTACCGTGGAAAAAACTATAAACGGCCTTCAATAAAGTTAGCAAAAAATCTTCTAACCAAAAGAGAAGCTTTGCGGAGATCTCTTGAAATGCAGAGAATTGGAGTAAGTGACTGCTTTCTTTTGCATCCATTGTTCCCCTAGTTCTTTTGGGAAATTCATATCCAATTCCTTTACTATTTTTCATTGATCAAGTTTCATTTTCCATTCAAGACTGATTTGCTTAATATTGTTTCAGTCGATGAAGTTTTTTGCTCATCAGAGAGAGCAGGCAATCTCTGAGTTAGAGGTAAAACTGGTAAATCCCAACATTCTGTACTTGAAACTGTCATTCATGTATAACAATATTGACAAATAACAAATCTGTCAAGGTGTTTTTTTCGTTTGACTAGAAAACTTGAGACTTCAATATAATCATTTTATTTGTTATACTGTATAACTGAGATCCTTTTTGCAATTATAGGCAGACCTGCAGCAGAAAAAGGAAATTGAGCTGAGAGAATTTGCAAATTAATGCATACATGTCTAAGACATTTATCATGCTGCAACTTCTCTCTAGTTGTCTTGTTGACAATAGACAAGACATGAGAAATTTGACAAACATTGTAGTAAGCACAGCATGTTTTGCAAGTAAGCTTTCCACTATAGTTTTGCGAAAATTTTCGTTTAAGTCAATTGTCCAAAGTCCAAACTGAACCTTATTTAATTAATTGGTTATATGTGAAGTTCCTTTCCAGAGAATCGAAGTGGCACCTGCTGTATGGATCTGGAAAATTTGAAACAACAGTTCTGCATGTAGGAAATCGCATGCACAACCTGGAACTTTGAGCAAGGTATATTGTGAAAATTTATTTTTTTCCCGTTGCAGAAATCAAGTGTTTACTTCATGAGAGTGAAGTGCTTTTCACTTATGTTCAACCACTATCATCTTTCTTTAAGTTGAAGCTGAATCTTTTGAAGAGGCATAGCTTGCATGTAGAAGTTCAAAAATACTTCTACAAGGTTGTTCTGACCATGAAATATTCTATAACATTTATAACAGAGAAACTTGACTACCTCTAGCATACAATTAAGAAGCTGCTTAAGATGAAGGACACATTACTAACATTACGGACATGTATTGTATACAACTTGTTAAAGCCACTGAAATTTCTGGTGTCTTGGAGTATTTTGTGATTTGTCATTTGTCATTTTTATTTTATTCTTTATGCAGTAGTTATTGTGTTTTCAGTCTAAAGTGCAATGAGTTAAGCTTTGTAATTA
This sequence comes from Glycine soja, assembly GCF_004193775.1. Classification (NCBI taxonomy): domain Eukaryota; kingdom Viridiplantae; phylum Streptophyta; class Magnoliopsida; order Fabales; family Fabaceae; genus Glycine; species Glycine soja. The sequence continues at coordinate 56,970,244 of NC_041019.1, read as the reverse complement.
AGTTGGGCGGGTGGCTCATTAAGATGTTACGTAGAAGTAACTTACGCTCTGTTTTGTAAGCCATATTGTATCAGAAACAAATGCATTTTGCTGTATGAATGAAAACTTTTCACGTTTCTAATATCCAAAATTCTTCTTGTTCCAATAAAACTTGCAATTTTTTTTATAAAAGTGCCATCTGATCGAGTAATGATTCTCTTTAAAACTTGTTATGCAGTCACATCACAACTGTGCTGACTATATTTTTCATACCAAAATTTTCAATCAAAATATAGCATTGCGCATAATTTATTTGGTCTGAGGGTTACACGAGAAATTTTGATACCCTCTCTTGTCAAAGGAAGATCCTATCAGAGAAAAAAATACACAAAAGATAATAAGACTTATTGATTACATTCTTTTAATGATATATTTTTCTCTCCAATATAATCATATTACTGTTTCTTAAAAAATTCAATTCAAATAACAAGGTTGGTTCAGTTGTAATCATATTACAGTTGTAAGAATAGAGGACAAATTATGCAAAGGGAAACAATGGAAGCCTTTAGGCATGTTCATGTTTAGGCATCTGGCCCCTAACACACAAGGTTTCTGCTTCGGAATTAGCTGTATCGATTGCTGTGAGCTGTGGTTCAAATTCTGTAAACGGCAAATCGTGTGAACCAAGACATGCAACATGATTGTTGCAAATTTAATATTTAATGGTTCTGTTAGTAGTGCACAAGAGTAGTAGTATATTAAAAAGTATGCTCCTATATTTTTCCAATTATAAAAGTCAATTTAGAATAATTTCTAATTAACTGAAAGTATAAAAATCTTTATAATGATAGTATATCAAAATTATATTCTTGTTTGCAATCTCTTGTTGAACATGGCAAGTTAGACTAGTAAGTACCCCATGCAAACTGCTTGGTTAACTTAACCATATGGACTCGAGCTTGCTAGATGGAGCCACAATATGAGGTCGTGGGCTTTCTTATTGTTTAATTAGAAGTTGGAAATTATTACTTTTGGTGTACTTTTCATTTTGCTACTAATAAATATTTTAACGAGTATTTAGCATACTTTACTAGAAAATTTTAATTGCATGCCAAATAATAACTTAATTTCTTAAAATACATTAAATATTTTTTTGTATTTTAATACAATGGATATTTTCTTTTTAATACTTTTAAAATATTTTATTAAATATAAAAGGCATCCATAAAAAACTTATACTTTCACAAATCATTTATTCAGACTCTTGAATTTTACATTTAATTATCGTTTTCAATGCTTTATTTGCAAGTCTTCTTACTTGTTCAAATTACTAGAGCTGAAATTTAAATCTTGACAAGTGATCACAATAGAACTGAAATTTTAACTTGTCTCATACATTCAAGTCGAAAACACAATTGTTGACTTAAATAATTTAAAAAAACACACACACAAATGATATTTGACTTTAAGTTCCTCTCCCACAAATACAAAAATATTTGTTGAAACAAATTTCCACCATTAATACATATAAAATGCATTTTCATCACTTTGATAATTTTACCAAATATTTTTTTAGAATTGACACTGAGACATATGTAATACATTGATTTTACATCATTTTTAACTCACTGTTTTCTCTTTACATGATATTATTCTATCCAGTTACTAACATTATAATTCTTTTTAAATAATTAAATCAGATTTATAGTTAAGCTTTCGTAATTTTCCTTAATTATCATGATTTACATCTTTTTTTATACAGAAATCATCATTTACATCCTCTTTAATCTTAAAATTATTCCTTTTATCTTTTTTCATCTTTTCAGTTAAAGATTATATATAAGAAGGACAAAGTTGTTGGAAAGTATCAAGATTAGATTGCAAACTAAAAGGTTTAAAGGAATCAAAGCAAAAGGTAATTAAATAAAATTATAGAATAATAATAATTAATTTCCTTAACCATATATTTTTTGCATGCAGATTTTAATAAAATTTTATGGAAATAGCCAATTCCTTCCACATGTGTTGTCGTTTGCCTATATAGGAAGTGCAAAAAAGAGATAAATAGTAAATCAAATGTTGCCTTTTGGTAACAATCATAGGTAGTGGGAAAACTAGTAACGAGCAATGAAGAAGACAGTCCCAGGTAGTATCACTGTGATGAGTTTCGTCAAAGAATTAGGTAAAAAGTAATTATTAGTTTTAACAACCAGAAAGAAAGTAAGAGATTAAGTGGAATACCAAAGAATGAAACATAGCTTCAATACCAATCAATTATAGTATGCCATTTTTAAGTTTAGTGCTGAGCTATAATTTCGGTTATTTAGACTTGATTACGTTGATTAAGCACTGTATTAAATTTTTTCCATACGATAAGTAACTTGAAAATCCCTTTGAATTTCAGTAAATATCTCTCCTCGTGTCATCTAAAATCCTCCATACACTAAGCAAAGGTATTAGCATTCCATGTGATGACCATTTGCTTTCCGTTAACATCTGCTTTCGCCTTAGCTGATATTATCTAACTCCCAAGTTATATATATTTGACTGAAGCTATAAAGTACACCATTACATATGACTGCACCCCAAAGTACAATATAACACATGCTATTAGGGATTTAGGGGGGATACGGATGAGTTCAAAATATTTCTTTCTGTGTGTCGTATTATATTATTTTACATAAATAATAAAATTTAATAAAAAAAATATTTTTCTAATACTAACTTTATTAAATAAATAAAAGATGATAGTAATTTTATAATATTAACATTATTTAATAAAATTATATATAATTGTGATTGGTTTACGATGTGAATATTCGACTATTGCATTGTCACTTAATTTGCTAATACTCAATGAATAATTTTTCCAAACACCTATTAAATTTAGGTCTAAATATATACCATCTTAGTCCGATGTAATTTTTTCCTTCAAATTCGCATGTGACGTACGTTGGCGATTAGCAATAACAATATATGTTGTTCTTTCTTTTGCAACGTGTTTTTATTCCAAGCTATAAAAATCTTAAAACTCAATTTTATTGCCAAAGAAACATCTAGCACCAGAAGTTATTTTCTTTGGCATTTTGCTTTTGTTGTCATTAGCTAGTCGAGAAGGGTGAGAGATTCCTCCTAACGTGTCAAAAAGAATTTCACACCACCAGTAGACTTGAAGGCAAAGCAATAAACCAATTTACACATATCTCTTTCTGCGAATAGGAAGTAAAAAAAAAAAAAAAAAACTAACAAGACTTTAATTTAAAACTTAAACTATAATTGTCTATCCACCTTTAGTTAGTTTTATTTTATTAAGTCACATATATGAGTCACTATATTCATTTTTAACTTGGAAAGATTATTAACAACTTCAAGCGAACCCATTAATACTCTATTCATATATAGGGTTAGCTACGATAAGCCGAAAGATTTTTATGTCTCTATTATGAAATACAAGACGAAAAATGAGTATACCCTAATTAAGCATCTTGTTCCCTTCTTCTTCTTGTTGATCTTCGCCGTGATGCTTAAAATTATCTGACATCCACTAAAGTGTATTAAAAAAAGCCTATAGGCTATTAGAGAGAAGATATCCTCAATAATGCACATGGTGGGCCTGATTAGATACTAGTATGCAACGCACCCTTTTGAGATGACTTCAACAAGATAATACAAACAAAATTGCTGAACATTTGGTCTTAGAGACATCTAGATTCCTTCAAGGCTTTAACAAATACTAAACTGAATAAACTCTGAGGGTGTATATAAGATTGTCATTTTCCTTGGTTCTCAAGTCCCTATGCAACAAAGACAAATGATAAACTACCAATTAAATATAAAACACAACGATAATAGGCAGATCTATTTAACTTATTCGCATCCCATTAAGCCCTTAACACTTCTCGGATCTCAAATCTCTAGCTAGCATCATTACTTGCCCACATTGTGCTCAACATCATTATTTAAGAGCCCGATAATTAACTAAAGTTCCAAAAAGTATAGAACACACGCTACACATTGAATGAACACAACACGTACACGGGGCCTACCTTATCAAGAGTATAAACCATACGCAAGTACAAAGGAATGTTCATTATCCTTGCATAATTTAGTTCAGTGATGACTTGATACTAATGTAATGCATGTATTTTTATTACCCTTTTAAGTAGACCATAAAGAACATTGAACAGGTGTATCTTTCATAAAACTAAAAACAAAACCAACATTATCAGTTTGCTATATTAGGGAAATATTACTATTATTTTTTACATTCTGTAAGTAACAACAACCCCAATAAAGCATAAAGCATTGCTTGTAAATGTGAGAACAAAACGTCTTTGGATCCGGTGGGACGGGACAAAAATAGAAGAAGGTCGATAATAAGAATCCATCACTGAGCAGCAACACATGCGAAAACTGCCAATAGAGACAGACTTGTAGGAAATCATCATAGTTTTTTCTCACAACCACTTATCTCTAATCCCTCTTCCTCAATTATATCCACTCTAATAAATAAACAACAAATACCATATTATTACCTTATTATACGAGTCTTTGGAAATGCAATAAAAACGTACATAAAAAAACACGTCGAATTGGTGAGCGATGCGAAAGTTATAGTAATTTCTAACTCCAGACTGAAATTTTTAATACTATAGTATTTCTTATTTTCATACTGTTTTACACAAGCAATTTTTCTTTGTGCAATTTTTTTTTTCACAATAAACGTGAAAATTCACGTTAAATATCTCGTGCCCAAACACACTAATATATAAAGTATAAACCAATGACTTGGTTAATAATTTCCACGATTCCGAAATCCGTTGCCGTATGGTAAGAATAATATCCACCGAAGACGAAAAGCACAGAATTCGATAATACGACGTCGCATCATAACCGTTTCGTTGCGGAACGCGGCAAGCGTTAGTTACATTGATTACTTTCACGGCTTTAGCGGAAGAGAAAACGCACACCGCGCAAGTTAGAAGCTTTATTACCATTATTATATGTCCGAGAATTATTAAAAAAAATGAAATAAATAAAAAAATAAAAATTAGGAATTGGAGTCATCCGTACAGTTATAACAGTAGAGAGAAAAATCTGCTACTACTACTCAGGGATGCTGACAAGCACCGGTCGCCACGCTCTTCTCAGTAACCGGTAGCGGAAGACCGACGATACCGGCCGGAGAGCGGCGGTGGATGTGCCGCGCCGGAAGGGAGATCCGGTGCGGAATCGGACGCTCACGGCGGAGTTAGGGAGAAGTTCTTCGTGCTGATCTTCTTGTTGTTGTTGATGATGGTGGAAGATTGTTTTTTCGTCGTTGAGGGGTGGCGGCGGTGGAGATGAGATGAAGAGGTCCTTGAGTTTGTGGCGGACGCGGGCCTCGGAGTCTGGGAGGGGCGGCGGATCTTGCGGCGGGGGATGGAAGCGGCGGCGGGCGAGGAACATGCGGAGGGTTTTGCGGCGGCGGAGGTGGATGACGGGGCTGGTGGTGGGGCTGCGGGTGGGGCTGCCGGCGACGGCGCATTGGGTGGCGAGGAACTTGAATTTGTGGAGAGTGGGCATTGAGGAGAGAGATCTGAGAGAAGAGAAGAGAGAGAATGATTGATTGGATTTAGGAAGGGAAGAGGGCTTTATCTTCTACTACTACTTGACCTTGACCAGTTGCTATTTTCCTATTACCTCCTTTTTAATTCTCCTCTTTTTCAACTTTTATTTTAATTTTCTTCATTAGTTTATTTTTCTTAACCTTTCATTCATCCGGAAAACTAAAAATCAATTAATCTCAAGTTTAATTAAAAAATAAATAAAATTTAATAAAAAGTTATTTTTATTAAACATTAAACTCAAGTAGTATTTAAACTATTAAACTTTAACTATAAATGTTAAATATTTGTGTTCAAATACTTAATTTTTCTTTAGATTAGTTCAAAATGTTTAAATTTATTTTCAGTGTAATAACGTATGCAATTTTTAAAAAGAAAATACAATATCTAAAAAAAATGATCAAGTGAAATTGAGCTCATATCTTCTTAATGAAATATTTGATTTTTATAATAAAAATTAGTCATTTATAAATATTTTGCACTTATAATATAGCAACAAAAAGAATAAATATTTATATTAAAAATATAAAAAAATGTTATTTTTTTTATAATCAAAAGAAATAAATAAATAGGAAAAAAGAAGAAAAACAAGTTATGATTGCTACAACCACATAAATAATAATGATGATTACATTAACACAACAATATCAAAGATGATAATAATAATAATAATGAACCTGACATTTATAATGATGATAATAATAATAATAAATATAATGGATTTAACTTTTTGTTGTCTTTTTTTTTGTGTTGTCTTTATGCTGTTTTATTTATTAAAATAACAATGCATAACAGTTGTCATCAATTTCATTAAAATACTTAAGAATTCATCTAAATCCCTCCTTGTCATCAAATTTCTAAATAAAATCACTAAATAATATCTTAAAATCTCAATTATTATGTCACTTTAATTCAAGAATTCAATAATGTTATTAACCCATTACCATTATCATGATTATTCTCATCACCATTGCTAAAACTTTTATCCATCCATCAACATATTTGTCATTACCATAAGTCTTGTCATCTTTACTATAATTGTTGTTATTATCACGAATTTGACTTTTTTAATGTCTCTTTTCATATTGTCTCTGTTCCATGAAAATAACATGACAACTATATTAATATTTAATGATAACATTTAATTTTTAAAATCATTAAAATTGTATAATTTTAAAGGAATAACACAAGGACAACATAAGGAGGAACATCAGTCAGATCCTTATTATCACAATCATGATTATTGTTGTGTCATTACTACTACCACCACCACCTAGTCAAAGGGAAGACTCAACTAAAATTAATAAATTAAATTATGTAATAAAAATTTATTATTAGAATATTTCATATTAATAACATAATTATCTCAAAACAAGTTAAAATTTATAATGAATAACTAAAAATCTGATAAAAAATAGGTTAAAAATATATTTATGATCTTTAACAAATACTCAAAATTTATATTTATTATATAATACTTTTTTCATTTGTTATTAATTCCTTTGAAAAAAAACTAATAACAAATAAAAAATATTTATCAAGAAACAAACAAAAGAATTAGTTAATTTATCAAATACTAATAAATATATCAAAAACCAAAAATAAAATTATTATTTTATTAAAAACTCAATCTAATATTTAAAAAAAACACAAAATTTAAATATTTATTACAAATTACAATCAAATTTATATTAAAAAATTAGCTGATCTTAACCTATAGCATTGAATACAACTAACGAGGATGGCCTAGAAGATTCAATTCCGTTGGCAGGCAGTCTCTGAAGAAATATACGCACGAATCAATTAATGCATTCAAAATAGCAAAAGTCCAATAGATTTAAAGTACAAGTTTGACATCGGGTTACGAATTTTCAAGATAGCAAGCTATGGACGATTGGATTGGTTACTTAGGGAGCAACTATACCTTTCTTCGTATGCATTATTATACGCATTGATATATTATACACACAAATTAAATATATTATAATACTTAAGTTAAAGTTTCAACGATACACATCAATATTCGTTAATAATAATACATTTATATTTAAAGTAAAAAATATTTTAGGTTGAGTTTATTTTTTTAAGAAAAAAGTTAAAAGGATGTTATTGTATTAAGCATCTTCATTGACATGTTATAAACCAGTTTTCTTTTGTTAATTTTGGATAGGTTTTTACTAGTTCTTTTTTTCAGGCCGGTTTTGTATTTTATTTGAACCAACTACCTAACTAGTATACTGGTTTTCTGGTTCCAACGGCTGATTTGGTCCGGTTATCTAAACACAGTTTAATTAAAACTATGACAATAGTATGTCTTGTAGTATCTTTATATCATATTTTTAGGCAATATTTCTTAAAAAAACTAAGGTAATTTAACGCTAGCTGCATGCATGTTGATAGTATAAGTTCCTATTGCTTTGGCGTTTAGCTAGAAAATTTATTTCCTCACTTTCTAATCATAAGCAGGATTTTCACAATTTATTATATCAAACTTTAAAACAAGGAACCTTAAGTTAGGAGATTAAGATTGGTAAAAATATTAGTATTATTTATTTAAATTGGCTAAACCAAATATATAAAAAAAAAGTTGCCTGTTTTGTGCATTTTGTTATGGTAGTAACATATTACGCTAGAATTTATGTTATCAGAATGACGTTAAAAATTCTACAGGTCAAGTAGTGCAGTTATCTAATATTGTTTCTGGTTAATTTACCCTCTGAAGCAAAGGAATTGCCCGGGAAAACACGGTAAAGTAAGCCTTCAAAAGCACTAGACTGTGGACCCAAGTGGAATATATTTATCCAGTGAGTGGTCCAGTCCAATGATTCATTGAGCACTGCAAAAACTTATAATATTAATTTCATCATAGTTAATTATCAGGTTGATGTTCGAAACTAAATACTCTTTTAGTAGGATGTAGACTAAACGAACCTTTCTTTACAAATACTTAACTATGGATGGCATAGAGAAGTATTAACGATGCCATCATGGATTGGTATTTGGAAAAAAGACTTTAGACATTTGGTTAATTACCTAGATTTAGAAGACATGGTGAAGAGAAAATTAAGAGGATTGAGGATTAAAATATTCTGATATAAACATATTATATTATTTTATTATAGATGCAACCAATAAAAAGTTATGTTACATTAAAATAACAATATTCCGTCTTATTGTATTATTTTATTATGTTTTATCTCATTTTATGAGGAAAAAATATAGAGAAGAAAAAGAAATATTAACTACACATTTTTTGACAAACTTTTTTAACAATTTTTTTTTACTAAGCGAAGTTCATGTGAAAACTATTAATCGTGTAATAACTGAACTTTACTGAAAACCAAAAAATATATATTAAAAAGAATATATCACAAATATTTCTCAAATAATTACAGTAGAACTTACTATTATTTGTTTAATATCCGTTGTTATTCTTATTTTTCTCATGAGTTGTGGGAGGGAACATAAAGGCCCCTCATCGAGGTAAGAAAGATACAAGAACTAATTACAGTAACACATGTGCATGCATGCTATTATTATTTGTGTATAGAGTCTATTGAACTAATTATTGTGTCTTTGTCTATGGTAACGTGAGATGAGACAACATGAAAGAATAACGCGAGTAAATCCAAATCCAACCTGACCATACTCACAGATGCTGCTTCCTCTCGCCCTACCTGCAGCCTGCAGGTAAGTCCACAATCACATTCAAAAAACTGCATTGTATGGACTCTAACCATATAATATAATGACATAAGGGAAATTCAGCAGTTATAACTATTTTCCTTCAATCCTTTATATATAACAGAAATTAAGTTTAATTAAACAGTCAGATAATATGTATATTTTCAAAAGAGAAATGTAATTTGTACACAAATATTCCTAAAATAAATAGTAAAATTAAGAGAGTAATATGAGATGTAATGTAATAAATGATACAATACAGAAATAAACGCAAAAAAGTATTGTTGTATAAAATTCGCTATGAGAAGAATAACCCAACTCCTTTCAAAAACACATCAAAGCAACTAACAACATGAGAGTATTTACACAACAAATATATGTATTATTTTTCTCTCCCATATGCATATTGCATTTTTGAACCAACAGTGAATTCTCCTTCTTATAACTACTACTATATTATCATCATAACATACAAGCTGCAAATAAAAGTTTAAACATAAGGTTTTAATGAAAATAAATGTGAAGGGCTAAGACTTCTAAACTAGCTCATTGACACTAGTACAGTAGTTTCACTATCTAATATCTAGATCTTCACCAAAAGAAAATTGAGGAAATCTTAGAAGCTATGAGGAATTAGATACAGAGGAGCCGCTAAAGCATTTATCAACAACTGAATCTGGTGAAACCGGGGAAACCTTCTTCAGAAGTCTAGCTTCATCTATCCTAACTTCCAATACTTCTGTCTCTTCCCTTGCACCAAGCCCATCGTCACTCTTGATTCCTCTCAAGATCTCCACCACCTCATTCATGGAGGGTCTGATCTCTCTTTCCTGCTGCAAACACCTAAAGGCCAATTCTGCCACCCCTGTTGTCATCCTCCTTATAGCATAATCCCTCTCAAATCCAAGATAAGGATCAACCAACTCATGCAGTTCCTGGTTCTGAATTTTATTGATAGCCATGTTTGCCAAGTTCACATCACTGCGGTTCCTGTTGATGTCCACAGCTTGCAATGATGATATCAGCTCAACTAAGACCACTCCAAAGCTATAAACATCACTCTTATCAGTGAGTTGGTAGCACTGATAGTACTCAGGGTCAACATAACCTGGTGTTCCCTGTGGAGCTGTTGACACATGAGTGACATGGTTTGGGAAATCCCTTGAGAGACCGAAATCAGCAACCTTGACACGGAAGTTATCATCCAGGAGAATGTTGTTGGTTTTAACATCGCGGTGTATGACATCATTAGCATGTAGGTAGGCTAGAGCCTCAGCTGTTTCAACTGCAATGTTCAATCTTACAGGCCAAGGGAGTAAATTAGTTGAGTTTGAGCTCCTTCCTTGAAGATGATCAGCCACTGTTCCATTGGGTATGAATTCATACACAAGGAGAAGCTCTCTGCTATGTCTAGAGGTGCATCCAAAGAGTGTCACCAGGCTCTTGTGCCTTAACCGTGCTAGAATCTGAACTTCATTCATGAACTGCTCAATACGTCTAGAGTTGCTTTCATAATGACGTTTCACTGCAACTACACGTCCATCTTTGAGTTGACCTGATTAACAAACAGAAGATTGTTCAATAAAAACAGATCAAATTAGCCAAAGGGAAATTGTGAGAAATTTGGCAGACATTAGTAATTTAGTATACAGGAAGTTATATATCTTGTTACCTTTGTAAACAGTGCCAAAACCTCCCTCACCAAGTTCTCTTGAAGAGTCAAAGTTTTTGGTAGCTTCCTCTAGTTCCTCATAGGTAAAGACCTGGACGCCAAAGTAGTAACTCCTCGGCGGCATTGGATCAGTGTTGGAGGATTGGTAAGAAGATAGACTTTGAGACGTGTTAGTTGTAGATGCAAAAGTGTCTCCGCTTGAAGGAGCAATGAACAGTTCCATGCTTCTTTGTTTATTATAAGCAGTTTTTCTCCTTCTTTGCATCACAAAGTACACACATCCAAGAATGACAACAAGGGCTACAACTGCTCCTATACTAGCGCCTGACAACAATATCAATAACAGACATCACATTAGTGAAATTCTATTAACAAAATGGAAGTAATTTAAGTATGTACCAAAAAATTAACGAAAAGAAAGTTACCTATTGCAACACCTACTTTGCTGCTACCTGCAATGTTCCAAACAAAAAAGATGTCAAAACAAGGAATCAGATAAGGACACAAGAGGGATGAAAAGAAAAAGGTAGTCAATAAGTCTCAGTGCCAGATATTAATAGGAAGCTAAATCAAGCCTCATTTTCTCCCTTAACCAATTGGGTGAGCACTGAACTTGTAACTATAACTGCAAGTTAAGTGATAATTAACATTTGGATTTCCTAGTTAGAAATGAGTGTTTCACACTCTTTTGGGGTCACCTGACTCATACTTGTGTAAACGAGTTCTATCTCAAAGCCCAAATGGCATGTGTGATGAAAAGGGAACCACGAGAGATAGAGAAAAGTGTAAACTAACTGAAAAAAAGATTCTAAAAAATAGGACTTAATTAAGTGCGTGTTTGATTTTAAGTTGAAGAGTTGATTTTGAGTCCAAAATTGATGTTAGACATTTTTTCACATGTTTAGTTTCACATCCGAAAATGTTTTAGAATTAATTTTATATTGAAGAAACTTTGAGTAACTTTAGATTCAAAATTTTGTACTAAATTTTATCCCTAACTTAATTTTATAATAAAAACATCCTAATATAAATCATATTACTTCCAAATCAATTTTAAGAATGACCACCTAAACACACACTAAATATATAATAATTAACGAAAAGAAAAGCTGGAATACCTGGAGTTGCACACAAATGATCCCCACAAATACAAATGTGTTCATCGTTATCAGAATCAAACCCACACACGCCACCAGAATCAAGGCACTCAAAACACTCACTCTCATAAGGATTCATATAGTTCACATTAAACCCCTTCATCAAAACCTCCCCAAGCAAAGACCGGTTTTCCACGAGCCTATCAGCTTGCACTTTAAGGATTGGCACTTTAACATGTTCATCACATTCAACAACTTCAAGAATAGGGTCCAAAGGAAAAGGACCAACCAAAGAGTAAGAGTTATTCTTATCGCCATTACTCCAACAGTTAAACAAATTTTCTGGCGTTTCGATGATCCGTGAAGTGGGTTTGCACTCATAAAACAAAGTGAGGTTCTGGTTCCCCGAACCGTAGCTGAAGACGGGGCCATCAAAAGTTGAGTTAACGTACACATCGGTGCATGTCTCGTTCCAAAGGTCTAGTCTTGCTAAAGTGAGAGTGTGATCCTCCGAGTCGATATCAATGACTCGGTAACTCACCGATGAGATGTTCAACTCGGCGACGACACCGTTTCGGCAGTTCAAAAGGAACTGTGGTGGCCCGCAGAAGGAGGGGCGGTCGCCACCGGTGAAAGGGTAGGAAAGATTGGTGATGCTGCCGCAGTTGAAGGAGGTTACGTGGCAGCTAGAGAGTGTTGCATGGGGTGGCAACGACGTCGTATGGTGGAGATAGAAGATGAGAATGGTGGCTGTGATGGTGGAGAGGGACAACATAGTTTGGTTTTTTATTTTGTCGGAGGTTTAGGCCATAAAAATGTTGTTGGTTGTTGTAGTGCGAACTATGGCTCTATGGTTTGAACGAACTGAGAAAAATAGAAAAGGAAAAAGAAAGATACATGAAGTTGAGTTTATTTGACTTGGACTTTGACAAGGTCTGAAAAAGAACATTATAAGCTGTGAGTTTTGGCAATAGCAGCCGAATAATGCGTATTTTATTTTTCTTTTTCTTGTTTTGTAGTACTTTTAAAACAATATATTGGTTGCCGGAATGGAAATTATTTTGTTGGGGAATGAGGATGATCGTGAGTGATGCGTATATAAAATTGATGGGGTGTTGATTTATTGTCAAAAATCAAAATACAAATACTCTCGTATAGTTTGGCTGAATGGTGGCTAGCTGTCAAATTAATCTAGAACTATGACTGAAAGGTCTCAATCATGGTACACATATACATACGGTTTAATTTGGACGTTTTGGCTGGTTGGTTCAGATGGATGAACCGCTTGTATGGTTCTTACAGTGGAATATATTAGTTAAAAGAGTCACATGCCGTGGCATCTAATAACATGATGTTACAAAACATATATTTAAATGCCATGGCAGGTGAGTGTAGTTGCAGAATTTGGGCATGAGATTTTTAAAAGTATATAGTACATACCACCAATGGTAATGTTTTTATTTCGCAGGAAATGGATCAAAGTGAGTGGTTAATTACTTTAATGATTAATGGTTGAGTTTCCCAACCAAGACCATTTCAATGGTGATATTTCCTCTGGATTTGTCACCAGTCAAGATATTTCCATCTGTTTAATCCTGGGTACTACAACTCCAAATCAGGAGAATTATCCCAAGATTTGAACTTCAAATGACAACTCAAGAATTTTAAGCAGCCCATTGATCAGTTTTCTAGACAGATATACATTATTGAACAAACAAGATATAAGAAGAGTAACTGGACCCCATAAAGAAGACAAGTCTAATTGCAGTCAAAGAATGCAACAAATATTTTAAAGAGAGATGAATATGTGAACACTTCTGAATGCTACTTATTCCTACCTAATATCTACCGTTCTATCTGCAATATCTTCCAAGAAAGGTGATGCAGTAAGAAGTCATTGACAAGGCAAACAAAAGAAGGGGGAAATCAAAAGAATAATATTTTACAGTTAGAAGAAGCATTCATATCCAGATGTTCCTAACAAAACTTTGTCATTATTGTTGTTATTGCCGATCCTAGATTACATAAAGATGGTTTGAGCATGCACAAAGAAGGTAACAAGAGACGCCAGTTATAAAAGTGGATTGCATGATTTTTAGTCTAGTGAAAAGGAGAAGAGGGAGAGCAAAAAAGATATTGAAAAACTCATCAAGAGAGATCTCATGCTAAATAATACTTCTAAAACTTTGATTTTTAACAACGTCGAATGTCGAATGACGTTATGTGATCCATGTAACCAATCCTATTCACAAGAGGGGAGCTATTTCTCACTTTCCCCCATGTTTAATAGCTGAAAATACAGATAGGGGCGTAACTGTGTAAGGCGATATTATCTCCTTATGATGCTGGACAGCTGGAAGTTTTTAAAAGGCTTATGTGACTCTATCAGATACACTTGTCTAAAGGCACACAGTGAATGACAAGAAAACTTAAGATGTTTATAATTTATAAAGGTTACAGTTACTCACCTGATTTACATGTAGATGGAAAAGATCCACCCCTGCAATGGCAAGCGAATTCACTTGAGATTGGGTCATAACCACAATGCCCACCAGAGTTTTGGCATTCATCACACAAACTATTGTTTGCTTCCCACTCCACGCCAAAACCATTCTCAAGAGCGGCCTTAAGATTTTCGACTGTTGAATTTGTTTCTAGCACTTCAGCTTCTGACTCCAAAATTGGAACAACGACTCTAGATTTGCATGCTCCCAGTATTTCACTTATTGAGACAGAAGTCTCAGCATTTGCAAGCATGCTCTCGTCCACAAAATAGTTATTCATTTGAGTTCCATTTACACTGCAGTTAAACTTAGGGGGAAAACTATCTGGTTGAAGAAATGAAGGGGAAGAACAATCATAATAGAGATTAAGGTTCCGAGAATCTGAACCATAATCGAAGAAAGTGCAACCTATAGTGAAGGTCCTGAGGCTAGTGGGACAGGTGTTGTTCCAGTAGTCAGTTCTTACAAGTTTGATTCTATGATCAGAGTCATTGACTTCAAGAACTCTATAATTCTCTGACATAATGGTAACCGTTGCTACTTCACCTGTGCATTGTAGCTTAAACGCAGGGTGACCACAGTACAGGGGTCTACTGAATCCCCAGAAAGGATAACTCAGGTTTTTGAGATTTGCACAATGAAATGGCGAACCGCATTTCAGATAATGCACATCATCAGCAGCACAAGATGTTAGAATTTGGTTTAGGATGATGGTCATAACCAAGAATGAGAAAAAGATGCCTTGAAGAAGAAGTTGCATTCTCAGAAGAATAGCTTGGTAGAGAAGAGAGACAGAGGATTTGACACCGTAATAGATAAATGGAAGAGGGAGATTCAGATTACAATTGAGGTTAACGTGAGTTTTGAAGTGCATCAGTACTATTGATTTGATGCAGATATAAATTTAGGTCACCTATTAATCTTTGACCAGGGCAACAAATATTCTTATTTTCAGTTAGAAAATGCCAAATTGGTATATTACCTAACCCGGAGAAAACATTAAAGAAAAATTATGGGTTGGTGCTCTGTGTCTAACAGCACAGGGAACTAATGAATAATGATCAAACTTCATGTCTAACTACTCTAAACAACTCAAGCTTACTCGTGAATCATGAATATATTAAAGTCAAAAAAGGTGTGAAACGTTTTAACCAAGAATAAGATTAAAAAAAATACTCCATTTATGAGACCCAGTTCCCAGGACTTTAATTTAGCATTAGAAGTTTCTATGTTACTAATGGTGTCAAAAAATCAAGCCACGTAATCTAAATAATTAATGATGTTTGGACCTGCTGCATATGTGTGAAAAGATGAGGATGATACGATGGCTTGGTGAAAAACTTGTGAAATCGTCAACGGGAGAACTTGTCAGGAGTTTCATATTTTGTATGTATCCCAAAAGTCAAAACACTATCATGACCTTTGTTTTGTTACAAGCAAGCAATTGCTGACCCGGTCTTCTTCAAGTGCTAAGGTGTTTTGGGGAAGAATCAATGTAACAGTAATCAAACCGCGCGATCGACAAGCCAAATAATCTGCACTAAAATATCTAACACCCCAATTTTGTTCCATGTTAGATGATGCCCTTTACCACTAGACTAAAAACTATAACTGATGGTCAGGATGTACCCCATCTCTCAGTGTTACCCAGAAGATTTTTACTCCTGACCTTGCTTTGATACCATTTATTGGATCAAACGCTTATTGTTATATAAAAAAAATATAATTGATGATAAGTGTGTGCAACTTTATTTTCATAAAGATTCTCTCATAACTCCATCTAACTTTTTAGGGAATTATTCTCCACTGAAGCCACACTCTCCGTCATTCCCTTACAAAGATTAAAGTGATTCATAAAGGAAGTTTAAAGATATGAGATATTTTAAAGGGGTCTAATTAAGTTGGTTGAACAATGTGAATTATTATAAACCTTTTGTCTTTCTGTCTTTGTAGATAAAAAAAAAACCCGGATATTCCACCTTTTACTCATGCCTTTGTTAATTAGCAAAACGCTCGTTTTTTGTTGTTATAATATACTAATACGGCTTCTTCAACAAAAAAGAAGCCAAGTTTGCTAACTAAACTAGAAATGAAAAGAGACGTTTGAGAAATGAAAAAGCTAGCAAGCATATATACCTTTGCATGAAGCAGAATGAGGTCCATCCTTGCAGAAACATTGGAAATTTCCATCAACGGATCCACACTCTCCACCAGAACCAGTGCATTTCTCGCACTTCTCATAATTTCCCGTCCATTCTATCTCAAAACCGCCCTGTAAAGCTTCAATGATTCTCTCGGAATTTTCAAGTGAATAGTTGTTGGTCTGAAAGATTGGAATCACAACAATCTTGCAGGGCGCCTCGTACGAAGAAGGTAAAGCTTGGGCAGTGTAGTAGACAAATGAACCACCACCACAGGGAAAACTAAACACAGTCGATGGTGGAAGCGATGGAATAGTGGAAGGTGAAAAACCGGCAGGGCAATCATAAAAGAGCGTAACGTTAAGAAGGCCATCATAATCATATTGAAACGGAGTGTTATCAAATGTGCTGTTCCTGTCACCATTGACACAGATATTATTATTGTCCCAGTAATCGTCCCTTGCGACTTTGAGTATCTGTGATGTGTTTTCCCAGCCAAGAACACGGTATTTGATGAGATTGATGGTTATCTTGGGGACTTGAGCTTCACATGTGAGTTTCTCCGACTCCAAGTTAGGTCCACCACCACAATAGTTACCTCTGTTTTCTCCCCAGAATGGGTATTTGAGGTTGAAGTTGTTATTTCCGCAGCTAAAAGCGTTACTACAGTTGGTGTAGCTCGCATCATCCACGCAAAGACAAGTTGGAGTGTTGGTAACTGAGATTACCAACAAAATGAAGATGAAACAAGGCTCAAGAAGCAGTTGTTTCATTGTTGCAGTAGGAGGAGAAGTACTGGGGTTGAGGTGCAGGGTGACCAAAATGAAGATTATATGAGTAAATTAACGCGTAGATGATTATAACGGGAACTCCAATCAATTGGCGTTCCACTTTCAACACTTTGATGTTTCTAAGAAACCAAAGCGACACGGCAACCTATAATTTATTACGTTACCTGAGCTCAGCTCAGAAGAAGTTGTATGCTTATAATAATATTGTATTACACGCTGTATTCTATTCTTCTAGATTCTGTGTTTTTGTCTCATTTCAAACTCCCCAAAGTCTGTTTCCAGAAGAGTGCCCACTTTTTGACCGCACTTGAGAAATTGAAGCCGCGTTCTACGTGTCAACTTCATTATTTTTCTAACTTTAATCACAAGTCTTTATACTATGCTTTATTACAAACAAATCTTTATATGCTTTATAGCTGACGAGAATTAGCTATATTCTAAGTTATGAGGAAAGCTTATTCATGTATTGGGATTAATAGGAATTACTTTATCTTTTATGTTACTTGTAACAACTATAACTTTGTCATATTCCAAGTTAACTACATAAAAGACAAGTTGAAGTAGCAAGACAGGTCTGTGGATGAAACCAGAAACTTAATTCCTAAATATTTTTATGGTTAAAAAGTAGAAAAACTTGAATTTCTTTTTGTTTTCTATCATAAATGTGTAGTTTGAAAATATATAAAAAACATAAAATAACATGATTCTAGTAAGATTTATAAGAATTGTGAGGATCATTATTAAATTTATTTGTTTTCTATCATAAAGCTTAATGACTACACTTTCTTTGACAAAAATAAATTCTTTTGCTAAAAATATATTTGTTTCAATTTAACTGGGTTTTATTACTTTATCGGCAATTTGGCTAGTTAAAACCTAGACTCAAGACGCTGCCTAGTTTCTGAAAAATGTATTCACAGAATGTTTTTATTCATTCATACTATAAAGGTCCAATTCTATCTAGTCTAGATAATGACTCATTATGAAAATAGTGATAGGTGGCTTTCAACTGTGAGGAATCAATGCAAATGGTTCACCCATAAACCAACAATTATCACCATTAGATATATTATAAAATATTTAACTATCAAGTTTAATGTATTAATTGATTTGAGGTTTAAAGTATTACATAATTTGTAATAATTTTTTATAGATTAATTAAATATAATCAATCTATTAATCCAGCCACTAATCGGTACACACTTCTTTCTCCGCACCTCTCTTAGACTAGAGCCAAGATGTTTCCTCGCTGCAACACCGTCTGCGAATTGAAACTACTACCACTCCTTCCCTTCTTCAATCCATTTTCTCCAAATTAACAGCTACAACAAAATATGTTTTCTCGAGTGTCGATTCCATTGATGATTTGTATCAATTAGAATTTCGATATTTTTTTTAGATAAAAGAGACTGGGGAGAGGCTAAGGAGATGAGAATATTGACATCCCAATTATGTTAGCACGTACCCCAACCTTAACAACTCCAAATATATTAAGAAACAGAGAATTACAAAATAATTTAGGAGGACCAAACCGTACCCAATGGAGCTGTGCTAGGAAAATCTATAAAAAGGAAGTTCCTGTCTATACCTAAGAACTTCCTTCTAAATTAAAAGGAGATGGAGAATCCCACTAAGTATAACAAAAGAATTAGCTTCATTAATTAGAAGCAAGATTGTCGGCACAAACATTAGTTTCATGAGAAATACGAAAACTAAAATGTTGTAAGCTCTAAACATTTCATTCTGCTGAGTGTAAATAGACCAATATAATGCACCAACTTAGGATTGTTAAAAGCATGAAGAAGGAGTTGGGAGTCTCTTTCTAACCAAAAGTGCTGCCAACTACAAGAGCTTGCCTTTTCTGATTAGAATTTCGATACTCAAATTGAATAAAAATCCCAAAGCCAACTCCATAAACAAAAGTAAAAAAAAAAAA
Source organism: Glycine soja (assembly GCF_004193775.1). Lineage (NCBI taxonomy): Eukaryota > Viridiplantae > Streptophyta > Magnoliopsida > Fabales > Fabaceae > Glycine > Glycine soja. The sequence goes on along the minus strand of NC_041019.1, from coordinate 56,950,834 downwards.
AAAAACTTCCCAGAAAATTAAACTCAAAAGCCATTTTTTTTTGTTAATAAATCCAATTTTTAAAACAAAAAAAAAATTGTAAGAAAAAGGCACAATTGTGGAACTCGCAATTTTTCCATGCTTAAGTTTCACGACTTTTGCATGGCCTCCTTGACGCCCTCGTTCTCACGCTTGGTAGTTGATTTTGTTGTTTTGCAGTTGTCCTTGATATTCTTTAAAATGTTTTAATATTATTTATCTTCTGTTTAATTATTTAAGATTATTATTGATTAATAATTATTAAAACAAAAACTATTTTAAGGTGGTTTGCTTGTACGTGAACCACATAATCACGGCCTTACGGTAGAATTTGCCTTAAAATATGATCCAACAACCATAGTTATTTCCACGATGGGAGACATGATCCAGTCTCCCACATATTAATACAATAACTAATACAAAAAATTGTTCAAAAAATAAATCACAATACATGGTCAGCATAGCCTTTTACTAAAGCGTTGAAGCTATTAATTAAAGGAATGATGCTAGCAAGAAAAGGAATTTTAGTTGAATTTATTATTTAAAAAAGAAAAAAGACTAAGCCTAGGTAGTTTTTTTTCTTTCTTTCGTTCATACAATTTGAGACTTCCAAGCAACATAATTAGTCAAGATGACTTCCCTTCACAAATTATACGAATTATCAAAGTTATCATCATAAGTTAACGGCCCTTTCAAATTTGACAAAATATATATTATTACTATTAGAAATAGAATAATAATCAACGCCGGAATTCTAGCGGCACATGAATCATTTTCATATTTGAGAGAAATTAATTGAGGCTCTACGTTAGAATTGCTGAATGGCTTCACCAATCACAATTTCCCAATGTCATGAATGGCTATTCCCCATTCCAACTCTTCCCTCCCTATTTTGTTTCATTTCATTTCATTTTCTCTAACAAAATTTCCAATTGCAAGTAGACTTTATTACACCCTAAAGTGGGTTTAGTTTAGGACTTAAGAGCTGCCAAGGGCTAAGACCAACGTATACTTTGACCAACATCATACACAACCATAGTAGGGTGGGGAATTACAGGAACTCAATCAGCCAAACAAGTGGTTTTATTTTGTCAGTTCAACAGACGAATAAGGCAAATTAAGTGACATGTTCACATTAATTAGATGAACATTTGGTCGTTGTGGAGCGATAAACAGCTCAAAACTTATAGATTCATGATGTGATTTCTAACTCACCTTGATTTATAAAAAAAAAAAAAACTAGATTCATGATGAGAAATAATCAATTAATTTTTCATAATAAAACCAAAGCAACAAATAGTGACTTTTAATTTTACATGTTGTCATCATGATTTTGTGAGGTAAAATGAAAGGAGATAATCAAAATCAGAAGGGATATCTCAACAGGGTAAAATTAATTGTTGTGTTATCCAAACACACTATTAGTCCCCGTCAGCTATCAACAGAAAACAGAAAAAGTAATAATCAATGAACTTAGAAGTACCTGTAGGTGGGGACTGTGGTGCTTTGTCATCTGGTAAGAAATTAGAACAAGGTCCATCTCTGCAGTAACATGTTTGATTTGGATACCATTCAATACCGCCGCATCTACCTGCTGATATCATACACTTCTCACATTCTCCAATGCCCACTATCCATCTCACCACAAATCCGTCTACGATTGCATTGAGTATTTTGTCAACATCACTAGTATCAACTAAGGACGGAGGAACTGGAACAACCACTGTTTTGCAAAAGGCATTATAATTAGAAGGAGGCAGAGGCTCAAATCGAGGATAAACATAATTGCCATTTGGGACACAACTAGGCAGAAATCCAGTGGTGGAAGGCAAATCATTAGCACAATAGAAAAGGGTAAGATTCTTATAGGCTGAGTCATGAACATAGAGCTCAGTGTCAAGGCTGGTGTTGACAAACTTTGGTTGGCATATGTTTTCCAAGTAGTCCTCTGTAGTGATTCTCAAAGTATGGTTATCTGGGTTTACCTCCAAAACCTTGTACCTGAAATCATTAATGGTTATGTAGGTGATCTCTTGTTCGCAGCGGAGTTGCATCCGAGGGTGGCCACAATCTCTTGGTCGTTTTTCTCCCCAGAATGGAAAACCAATGTTTTTTATATTCCCACAACTTATCAGCTGATTAGTACAACCCCTATCATCATTGTAGGAGCTTAAATATGGAGGTGTCTGAATCAGTATGAGGAGGAGGATAAAGTGTTGAAGAATAGGGATAGGAGGGAGGTGAATAAGCAGGGAAGCCATTGGGGTCGAGAGCACAAAGAAAATGTTTGATAGAGAGAACGTGAATCAAAAGAAGACAATATTTTTAAGATATAGAATTTGCCTTCAGAGACAGAGTCAGTAACTGTGACTTGTGGAAAAATTTGGATGGTTAGGTTGACTTGTGGAAAGTATAAAAATTAAAATAACTTGGAGTAGTTTCCCTCAATTCATTTTATATATTTAGTATGGGGATGCCCTTATTTATATAAAGAAAGCTGCCCTTTTACTGATACTAAATTAAGTTTCACTAGCTAGAAATTAACCACCTTTGTCCCGGTCCACCAAATATATAAATCCTTTGCTATTTGTTCTTGTATTTATGCCCACCTTGCATTAATTAGTACCTTAATTTGTCTCCTAATTAGTCCCGCTGGCAAAAGAAAAATAATCCACCTTGGCTTGCTCTAAGAGTCTGCATGTTCTACCGATAAACTAATTTGTAGGTGCATTTAAACATTGGTAATTGGTGTGGTGTGCATGGGTCGGCAAGTTTTTTTGGGTGAGTGGGTTGGCAAGTTAATTAGTGAGAACATATTGCTACTTAGGGGTGTTTAATAATTCCGTTACGACCAACTTAACCACTCAAATCAAACTAATTAAGTTGGTTTGGCTTCTTTTTTTCTATGATCGGATATGACCGGATCGAATTTAACACTCAAACACATAACTTGATCATTCTTTTTTATTATTATTATTATTATACTTTTTTCCTTTATTATTCGTTGTTTCTTTAATTTACCTTCTATTTGCTGCAAGCTCTAAACTTAGATGATAAATATTTTAGATCAGGTGGACAGATTCATGGGGTAGGATAATAGCAATGGATAGTGGCATCTCAAAACCGGCCTGCTCCAATTTTCGCAAATTAAGGAAAACCCAAATATAAACTCAGTCAAAGCAATTTTTAACCCTCTTAAATTCAGGATGAGATCAACAGGTATCCAAGTCCAAATTTATTTATTTATTCCTTTTCCAACATGCCACGACTATGGATGTTGGACTTGCAACTGCTCAGTCGAACAAAACAACATGGTTGCTTTACCTTACGCCACTCTCGTTTAATAAAACACTTTCAGCATTTGAACTTTCGATTTTGAAGAGCAAAATATAACTTAAAAGAAAAACAAAGTGTCATGATCGAAAGGCACACAATAATATTTTAAAGATGATATCCAGATTTTCTCTTTTGTATAAATTTTTAATAGAAGTGATTAAAAGTAACTAGAATAGATTATATATATATATATATATATATATATATATATATATATATATATATATATATATATATATATATATTGAGACAATTTAATTGGTAGAACTATATGATATGTAATAAAAATATGCAAAGTCAAATTCCACGAATCACTTTGTTTGTTTCTACACTAATTTGTTTTACTCCTTTTCCTCCTTGTGAAGCCTCTTAAGAGTTGTAAAAACCAAATAAGAAATTTTCCAATGTGGCCGGGTTTGTTAATATACTCTTATTTTATTTTTCTTTCAGTTGAAATATATTAGTACTTTCCACCAAAATATTTTGACCAAAATAATCAATTATTTCTTCTTTATTGATTACTTTGTTTTAGGGATATAACAAGAATAATTATCATTTGTTTTTATTTAAAACAAAAAACAAAAATCTCATTTCTCTCTCGCCTCCTTTCTTTTTCCTTTTGAAAAGCCTCTGAAAACTCTACCCGAGCAAAGCATCATTCTCCCCCATGGCTTTCCCTTCACAGCACTCAAACTCACATGCACACTCATTTTCTACACAAAAGCATAGATAGTCAAGTGACGTTGGAGGCAACGAGTGTGGAAGTCAGAAAAGGATGGGAAGAACTTGCCGCCATTGTTGTTGCTTGGATGTAGTTTTGAATTTTAATTGAGGATTAGTTGAATGTTTTTAAAATTTTAATCAAAATCGTTTTCCATAAAATTAGTTCCGGAAGCTCCATTAGCAATGGCTGCAATTGAATAATATAAGTTTTGTATTATATACACACAAACACACGCAACACACAGACGAAAATCAGAGATCCCCACGTTACAAATTCAAAAACTAAATTAGATATTAATCTAAATAAATAAGAAGGATATTGAAATTTTATTACATCACATAGTGTGACAGTAAACATTATAAATTGAGCTCTTCCATGAATTAAATTAAAATTATCATTTTTCTTACATGAATTATTCTTCCAAGTAAATGAACTAAGACTAGTATGAATCACTGGTTCTTTAAAAGAAAAGTAATTTACTATCGAGGAATAAAATCACTTATAGACATTTTATTAACAGAGAATGGGATAGACCTATTGGCAGATTGATTGCAACCTGATTCTTGTGCCAATGATATTGGATCAATTCTTTCATGCAAGAAAAATGCAGGTTCTTGAGGAGTCGGCAAATCAATTAAATAACTACTAAGATACGAAACAATTGTTGCCATTGTAGGTCTAACATCTGGATTTTGTTGAACACATAATAAACCAATGTGAATGCACCTAATAACTTCGATCTCCGAATAATTGTCTTTAATACTTGAGTCTAATACGCCTAACAACGTTTCTTCCCTCCATTGTCTCCAAACCTATAACAAATTGTCAAATTATAAATCCAAAATAATTCAAATCCTAATATAAAAATTAGTGAACCATGAAAATGTACATAGAATCAATAATGCAAAGGAACAAATTGTTGGATTACTATACTCACATAACTCAAAAGGCCATCAGCAACACGATGTGGTTCGTAAGAACTCAAATTCTTTTTTCCAGTAATAATCTCAAGAATCATGACTCCAAAACTAAAAACATCTAATTTATCTGAAAATTGTCCAAACATTGCATATTCCGGAGGCATATATCCACTATAAAATAAAATAAAATTAATTTAGCCAAAACATACCTTGTGAAGAAGAATTGAAATAATAAGGAAAAAATCTCCAAACTTACAATGTTCCAACGATTCTATTTGTACCCCCTTGATCTTGATTTATTTCAATAATTCTAGCTAGACCAAAGTCTGATATTTTTGGAACCATATTTTCATCTAATAAAATATTACTAGGTTTAAGATCACGATGTATAACTTTAAGTGTAGAAAATTCATGCAAATAAAGAATTCCTTGAGCAATTCCTCCTATAATATTATAACGTTGAAACCAGCTTAACTTTGGCCGTTGAGAATCTACATGTTAAAGTGAAAAATATAAGAGTCAAAAACATATTATGTAATCTATAAGTTTAAGTTAAATCAAATTTATAGAAACACATATATATGCAATTCACAAATATAAACAATAAATATTATTAAGTAATCAAGGTGTTTAAGGGTGATAAATGTCATACCAAATAAAAAATAGTCAAGACTCTTGTTTGGCACATATTTGTATATAAGTATTTTATTTTGTTCTTCAAGACAAAACCCAATAAGTGTCACAAGATTTCTATGTTGAAGCTTGGCTATCACTAAAACTTCATTCTTGAACTCATTGGAACCTTGCATAGAACTTTTTGAAAGTTTTTTTATTGCAATTTGTCGCCCATCATGAAGAATTCCCTGAAAATAAAATTACTGTTTGTGAGAAAAAGAAGAACACAAGTAATATAATTATACCACATTTTCTTACCTTATAAACTTCTCCAAATCCACCTTTGCCAATCCTATTCTCATCTGAAAAATTATTGGTTGCGGCTTTAAGTATAGACAGATTGAATTGCAAGGGCTCTAATGTGGCACTTTCATTTCCAACTGAATCAAACACATGAATTAATTGTAAAACTAAGTAAGCTACCAAACTTCTTAAAACCTGAAAAGCATAGATTTAAGATATTTTTAATACGTACAATTTTCTTTAAGAACACTCTTGATACTCTTTTTTGGTGTGAACACCCAATATTTTGGAAAGCGGAAATGGTCCAGGCTTGATTTTCTCTTTACCATGTAGTAGCAAAAAAAGAATAGTGCTACTGAAATAATCGTGGGTACAATAATAAAGATCATTGTTGGCAACTGGACTTTACTTTTTTCTGCAAACAATCAACATATATATATTGTTCACAGGAAGTAGTAATACTCAATAAATCATGACAAGTCATAATATGATGGTCATGGCAAGAGAAATGAATTGCTTCCTCTAAATGGTATCAAATTAGTTCTAGTCCATGTTACTTGCAGGGATTAACGAATGGACTTTTTGACTAAGCTAACGATGGGGATAAAAAATTAAACAAAATCAATTTACGAAACCATTCCAAATTTTGAGGTACAATTATTGATAATAGTAACTTGCCTGATCATTTTGAATTTTTAGTGATATATTTTCTATTTGTATATTAATGATTATATTAAACTCATCAATATTCCCTTAGCTTAATCTACTTACCTCTCTCTCTCTCTCTTTTCACTTTTTGCTTATCATATCAATAGAGTTTGTGTATAACGAGTCTACGATACTGCTAAATCATTTCAAGTCATTAATGATGCAGAAGTAAAAGTGTGTAACATCAATAATAGTGAGCTCCAATTTTCAAATTAAAAGTTAAGACTATTAGATTAGTGCAACAAGGATCAGATTCAAAGTCAGGAAGCAATAATTATTTGCACATATATTTCACAAAGAACTGTGCCAAAATCTGAAAATTGGTTTCTGTTTAGACCTGGCCATGGGGTACAAGGTATAAATGTAATTACCAACTACAGCTAAAAATCAGGACAATTCCTCCCTTTGAACAATAAAATTACAGCTAAAGAATTTTAAGCAGGCTATAGACAAGTTTTCTAATAATTACTGGACCCCATGAGAAGGAAGATAAGTGATAATTGTAATGGCAGTCGAAGAAGGCAACCCGTACTTTTCTATCATAATAATATTATATTTATATATTCTTTTCTCTTTTATCTCTTTTCCACTCAAAGTATCAAATAAGATAAGGGCGTTTATCCATTATTTTCCTTTAAATATGGAGATGAATATGTGAACACTAGATTGAACGGAACTTACTCCAACCTGGTATCTACGACTTTATCTGCAATGTTTTCCTTGAAAAAGGTCAACGGTCAAAAAGATTATGTAGTAATGCTTCAAGGAAGTCACTGAGAAGGGAAACAAATTAAAATGAGATTGGAATATATTTCCTATGATGCTGGGGTTATGTTTTTAGAAGGCTTTCGCGACTCTATCAGATACACTAGTCGATCTAAAGATGTTCATATATCTAGGTTGGGTTGCAGCAAACCAATGTAGTAATAGATTCCTAGAAAAATCAAACTCTTAACAGAAACAAACTTGAAGATGTTTGCTAACTAAACTAGAAATGAAAAAGAGACACTAGAGTCTGAGAAACCAAGAAGCTAGCAAGCATATATACCTTTGCATGAAGCAGAATAAGGTCCATCCTTGCAGAAACATTGGAAATTATTTCCATCAAATCCACACTCTCCACCAGAACCAGTGCATTTCTCGCACTCCTCATAATTTCCCGTCCATTCAATCTGAAAACCGCCCTGTAAAGCTTCAATGATTCTATCGGGAGTGTCAAGTGAATCGTTGTTGGTTTGAAAGATTGGAATCACAACAATCTTGCAGGGCGCCTCGTACGAGGAAGGTAAAGGTTGGACTGTGTAGTAGACAACTGAAGCACCACCACAGGAAAAACTAAACACAGACGATGGTGGAAGCAATGAATTAGTGGGAGTTGGAGAACTGGCAGGGCAATCATAAAAGAGCGTAACGTTAACAAGGCCATCATAATCATATTGAAACTGAGTGTTATCAAATGTGATGTTCCTGTCACCATTGACACAGACAGTATTATTGTCCCAGTAGTCGTCCCTTGCGACTTTGAGTATCTGTGATGTGTTTTCCCAGCCAAGAACACGGTATCTGATGAAATTTATGGTTATCTTGGGGACTTGACCTTCACATGTGAGTTCCTCCGACTCGTAGTTAGGTCCACCACAAATGCTACCTCTGTCTTCTCCCCAGAATGGGTATTTGAGGTTGAAGTTGTTATTTCCGCAGCTAATTGCGTTTCTACAGTTGGCGTAGCGAGCATCATCCTCGCAAAGGCAAGTTGGAGTGTTGGTAATTGAGATTACCAACAAGATGAAGATGAAACAAGGCTCAAGAAGCAGTTGTTTCATTGTTGCAGTAGGACCAAAAAAGATGTAGGAGGAGAAGTACTTTTATCAAAATGAAGAAGATGATTGAATCAGTAAACCAGAGCGTGGACTATTATAGTGGGAACTCTCCAATCAATTTGCGTTTCACTTTCAATGCTTACAAATTTCAACACCAAATTTTCTAGGAAACCCGAGCCAAACTGCGACTTAGAATTTCGGGAAAAAAAAGGTTGGGTCAACATGATGCTTGCTTAGGCATGCTTGTTCCTTGTCTAAAAGTGGGACGGTACAGTTCGAATACAATTAATACATGATTGAACTTTTTTAGACATACTGTCAATAGGTATTCGATTTTCTGATAGTAAGTATGAAAAGAACTTTATCAAAATAACAAAACTCACTTTGGTTATTCCTAAGTCTCTATCTATATTATTTTTATGAACATATTGAAATTAGTATCATATTTCATGTCTCTTTTTTTATTTAAATTAAAATATAATATTTGATAAAAATATTACTCTTTTGATTGTTAATTTTTAATGATATGTTACATTTATAAGTTCACATTCAAATTTTATATCAACATGTAACTATTCATGATAATTTACTTAAAATTTCAAGAAAAAATGGTTATTGACAAAATTAGTAAATATTCCGAATTAACAATATGATAATAAAAAAGTATTTGTTTTAACAACATAAGAAACAAAAACTATAATAAAATAGAAACTAAAAATTAGTATATTATTAAAGAATAAAAATATATGTAAGCTTTATAATGAAATGATATTCTGCCAATGATAATCAATCAGAGAACTATAGTTTCTTTATTGGATCAAATATAAAAATAAAATTAAATAATATCAAATTATAAATATATAATAATATTTTTAAAAATATAAATAAATTAAAATTATAAAAAGTGATGAATTCCCCTGCCCGTTTACCTAAATCCAATAAAATCTAATGAGTATGAATTTGAAAATATAAATTTACCGCTATTAAATTTGAACGAGCCTGGTCTCTTCTTCTGCAAGAATGGAGATGAAGAGAGTCAAATTTACTATCAACTCATTGGGTTACATGATTATCTTATATATAGATAGATAGTTATGTATATATAATTTTTGTGAAAACATAAATTGAACAATAAACAACAACATAAGACTAAATTCAATATATATATATATATATATATTAGTCAAGATAATTTGAATAAGATTAAAAATCATACTAAAAATTCTACTGGCCAATGTTTTTAGGATATTAAGAAATTAATAATAAAAAATTATAGAAATCATACTAAAAATATATTAAAATTACAATAATATACAGTAATAGTATTTTTAGATAAAAAAAAAAACAAATCAATTTTATTTCTTTAACCAATGCACTTAACATTTGCCTTAAAATATGATCCAACAACACAAAAGTTATTTCCATGATGGGAAACATGATCCAGCCTCCCACATATTAATACAATAGTTAATACAAAAAATTGTTCAAAAAATAAATAACAATACATGGTCAGGATAGCCTTTTACTAAAGCGTTGAAGCTATTAATTAAAGGAATGATGCTAGATGGAAAAGGAATTTTAGTTGAATTTGTTATTTAAAAAAGAAAAAAGACTAAGTCTATGTAGTTTTTTTTTTCTTTCTTTCGTTCATACAATTTGAGACTTCCAAGCAACATAATTAGTCAAGATGACTTCCCTTCACAAATTATACGAATTGTCAAAGTTATCATAAGTTAACGGGCCTTTCAAATTTGACAAAATATATATTATTACAATTAAAAATAGAATAATAATCAACGCCGGAATTCTAGCGGCACATGAATCATTTTCATATTTGAGAGAAATTAATTGAGGCTCTACGTTAGAATTGCTGAATGGCTTCACCAATCACAATTTCCCAATGTCGTGAATGGCTATTCCCCATTCCATCGCTTCCCTCCCTATTTTGTTTCATTTCATTTCATTTTCTCTAACAAAATTTCCAAGTAGACTTTATTACACCCTAAAGTGGGTTTAGTTTAGGACTTAATTAAGAGCTACCAAGGGCTAAGGCACAAGGAATAAGACCAACGTATACTTTGACCAACATCATACACAGCCATAGTAGGGTGGGGAATTACAGGAACTCCATCAGTGAAACAAGTGGTTTTATTTTGTCAGTTCTACAGACGAATAATTAAGGCAAATTAATTGACATGTTCACATTAATTAGATGAACATTTGGTCGTTGTGGAGAGATAAACAGCTCAAAACCTATAGATTCATGATGTGATTTCTAACTCACCTTGTTATATAAAAAAATTAAATTCATGATGAGAAATAATCAATTAATTTTTCATAATAAAAGCAAAGCAACAAATAGTGACTTTTAATTTTACATGTTGTCATCATGATTTTGTGAGGTAAAATGAAGGGAGATAACCAAATAAGATAAGGGCGTTTATCCATTATTTTCCTTTAAATATGGAGATGAATATTGAACGGTACTTACTCCCACCTGGTATCTACGACTTTATCTGCAATGTTTTCCTTAAAAAAGGTCAACGGTCAAAAAGGTTTTGTAGTAATGCTTCAAGAAGTCACTGAGAAGGGAAACAAATTAAAATGAGATTGGGATATATTTCCTATGATGCTGGGGTTATGTTTTTAGAAGGCTTTCGCGACTCTATCAGATACACTACTCGATCTAAATATGTTCATATATCTAGGTTGGGTTGCAGCAAACCAATGTAGTAATAGATTCCTAGAAAAATCAAACTCTTAACAGAAACAAACTTGAAGATGTTTACTAACTAAACTAGAATTGAAAAAGAGACACAAGAGTCTGAGAAACCAAGAAGCTAGCAAGCATATATACCTTTGCATGAAGCAGAATGAGGTCCATCCTTGCAGAAACATTGGAAATTTCCATCAACGGATCCACACTCTCCACCAGAACCAGTGCATTTCTCGCACTTGTCATAATTTCCCGTCCATTCAATCTGAAAACCTCCCTGTAAAGCTTCAATGATTCTATCCGGAGTGTAAAGTGAATCGTTAAAGATTGGAATCACAACAATATTGCAGGGCGACTCGTACGAAGAAGGTAAAGGTTGGACAGTGTAGTAGACAGCACCACCACAGGGAAAAGTAAGCACAGACGATGCTGGAAGCGATGAAATAGTGGGAGGTGAAGAACTGGCAGGGCAATCATAAAAGAGCGTAACGTTAACAAGGCCATCATAATCATATTGAAACGGAGTGTTATCAAATGTGCTGTTCCTGTCACCATTGACACAGACATTATTGTCCCAATAATTGTCCCTTGCGACTTTGAGTATCTGTGATGTGTTTTCCCAGCCAAGAACACGGTATTTGATGAAATTGATGGTTATCTTGGGGACTTGAGCTTCACATGTGAGTTTCTCCGACTCCGAGTTAGGTCCACCACAATGGTTATCTCTGTTTTCTCCCCAGAATGGGTATTTGAGGTTGAAGTTGTTATTTCCGCAGCTAAAAGCGTTACTACAGTTGGTGTAGCGAGCATCATCCACGCAAAGACAAGTTGGAGTGTTGGTAACTGAGATTACCAACAAAATGAAGATGAAACAAGGCTCAAGAAGCAGTTGTTTCATTGTTGCAGTAGGAGGAGAAGTACTGGGGTTGAGGTGCAGGGTGACCAAAATGAAGATGATTATAACGGGAACTCCAATCAATCGGCGTTCCACTTTCAACACTTTGATGTTTCTAAGAAACCAAAGCGACACGAGAACCAAAAAAGATGTAGGAGGAGAAGTACTTATATCAAAATGAAGAAGATGATTGAATCAGTAAACCAGAGCGTGGACTATTATATTGGGAACTCTCCAATCAATTTGCGTTTTGCATACAAATTTCAACACCAAAGTTTCTAGGAAACCCGATCGAGCCAAACTGCGACTTAGAATTTCGTCTAAAGGTGGGACCGTACACCAACAAGTTCCAATACACTGTTAGATTATTGAATTTTTTAAGCATATTGGTAATAGGTATTCGATTTTCTGATACTACTTATCAAGAAAACTTTGTCAAAATAGACAAAACTTACTTTGGTTATCCCTAAATCTCAATCTATATTATTTTTAGGAACGTATTGAAATTAGTATTATATTTGATATCTCTTTTTTATTTAAATTAAAATATAATATTTGATAACAATATTATTCTTTTGATTGTTCATTTTTAATGGTATATTACATTTATAAGTTCAAATTAAAATTTTAACTCACTATAAAATATCAACATGTAACTATTCATGATAATTTACTTAAAGTGTTTGTTTAAATTAGTCAGAGTGATATTGAGCTAAATTTTTTTAAGCAAGGTTTTAATTTTAAACTTCGTAGATGTAAAAAAATATATAATTAAGAGAAGAGATCTATCAAAGGGGACTAGTAAGATTTTTTGACAAAAGATTATTATCCACAAAATTAGTGAATACTCCGTGTTAATAATATAATAATAAAAAGTATTTGTTTTAATAAGATAAGAAAAAAAACTATAATAAAAATAAAACTAATAATTAGTAGATTATTAAAAAATAAAAATATATGTAAACTTTAATATAAAATGATATTTTGTGAATAATAACCAACAAGAAGTATACTTTCTTTATGGGACCAAATATAAATGTGAAATTAAATAAAATTAAATTATAAATATAAAATAATATTTTGAAAATATAAATAAATTAAAATTATTAAAAAGTGATGAATTCCCCGGCCAGTTTACCTAAATCCAATAAATCCAATGAGTATGGATTTGAAAATATAAATTTACCACTATTAAATTTGAACATGAGTCAGTTTCTTCTTTTACAAGAATGAGATGGAGAGGGTCAAATTTGTTATCAACTCATGATTATCTTATATATAGATATATATTTGTGTATATGTAATTTTTGTAGGAACATAAATTGAATGATAAGCACCAACATAATACTAAATTTAATAAAAGAAATATTATATATATTAGTCAAGATAATTTGAATAAGATTAAAAATCATACTAAGAATTCTACTGACCAATGTAGGATATTAAGAAATTAATATTTTTTATAGAAATCACACTAAAAATATATTAAAATTACAATAATATACAGTAGCAGCATTTTTAGATAAAAAAAAAATCAATTTTATATCTTTAATCGATGCACTTAACAACTGACTTTTGAAACTTTTTCTAAATACCAGTGGCTATCTGTTCTTTACACAGGTGATTGATGTACCCAAGACGTAAGGAACTTAGTAACAGACTCAAAAAAAAAAAAGGAATAAACAGAGAACACTTTTCCCCTACCAATCACTTACTGAGCCACAAAGGAGCACATATAAGTAACTAGCAATAAACAGACATGCATGGTCAACGAAAGGCCAAGAAATTAAGGAACAAGATCATGAAGCTAAGTCATTGACAAGGCCATGTATCTTTATGTCCAATACTTCGGAACAAATCTGCCCCATGGTGTGATAAAAAGACAAGAGATCAGACAACTGTTCCACCGTCATTTTCCCCATCAGATTTCTAGCCATTTTTTCTCTTTCCTCATTTAGCTTCAGTCTCTCTATGTAGGACCCTGCATTCCTAACCGTTGCACCCATTTGTTTTAATCTATTCTCTTGTTGCACACTCAAAGCTGTGTTGGACTGCAAATTTAAATATAAATCAACACACAGAAAAAAAAAATGATAACTATCGTGTTCCTTAAACAAAGGATAATGCTGCATGTATATCACATGCTAAGAGATAAAAAGAAGGTGCCAATTAATAAAGTGTTTACATTAAGGATGCTAATAAACAAGATTAATTAATGGATAATTTGAGCTGTTACAACTGTGTGCCTAACTCAAATTTAAACGGTGGCAAATTGGATAGCAACAGAATACAACATGATAGTTATGTTTTTGCTTACCCTCGTCTCCTATTAGTTGAAGTGTCAAAAAATATTACTCTAATGACAAAACTTAAATACAGAACAAAACTGAAGTACTTTTAATATTATTCTTCAATTAGAGTTAGCTTTATACCTAAGTTTTGTCCTTATACTAAACAAATGGGAAAAATTGTCAAATTAGTTGAAGTATCCTAGTTGTGCAAGTTAGTACCTCAAGAAATTCTGCTCCAGCTTCGAGTTCAGTCTGTTTGGAGGAATTAGTTCCACGGCCAGTGTTGTAGAGGTTTTTGGCAAGTGAAAAACTACGCACAATAATCTTCCTTTTGATTTCCATTTCCTTATTAAGCTTAATGGGCTTTTGGACGGATGCTAAATTGTTCAACTTCTTCTGGTAAGCAACAACTGCTTTTACAAATTCCTGCAGAGTTTCCACAAATGTTAACTCAACTAGCCAATAATATGTATCAGTAACATTAAAATAGATCTCAAAAGAAACCATATATATTTTCAAACCTTATAAGCAAAGGGGCATCCAGGGTAATCAAACTCATCCGAATCAGGCTTCCTCATACGCTCAGGGTGAAACTGTAATCCCATAATGAACTTACCCTCTTCTGGATTATAAGCATCTGGGTCATAAAACCCTTCAATCAAACCATCAGGTGCAAAGGCCATTGGCACAAAACGTTGTGCCAATCTCTTCACCCCTTGATGGTGATAGCTATTAACACAAATATCCATTTTTCCTTCTTCCAAAGAATCCTTAAACCAATGATGCAAAGGGGTGTTTTCAACCACTTCCACATCGTGCCTATGCCCATCATAATCATCATAGTTTATGTGCATAGCCCTTTGGCCCTCAGGGCACTTAATCGAAAGCTCTTTTCCTATGTCCTGATAAAGGGTACCCCCACATGCAACATTAAGGATCTGTGAGCCCCTGCAGATTCCCAAATAGGGAATGTTCCTCTCGAGGCATAGCTTGGCGAGGCTCAACTCAATTGAGTCTTTCTCTTTGTCAATGGCCGTGTCACTTGCATGAAGCCTTCTAATCTCTTCCAATTCCTCTTCTGAAAGACCCGCGGTATCTTGTTCGTAACAAGAAGGATCAATGTCTTCTCCTTCACACAGAAGCACGCCGTGGATTGGCTCAAAGCTATCCAACAACATGTGCACCCCGGAAACACGAGGAACGATCACGGGCACCGCGCCATACCCTACTATAAGATCAAGGTGATACTCACCTGAAGAAAAAAAAAAATCACATAATAAGACGTTTGATCAAAAAGGGTCATGTTAATTTCACGCACATGATTCGGAAATAATTAAGTAATCGCATTATTGCAGTACAACAAGAATTGAGATTTATTGTATAGATCACACAACATCATAAAACTCGATTACAGAATAAAGTTTTGGCAATGTTATTTCATATGATATTGTTTGATTCGGTCACACAACATCATTAGATTCAGTTACAAACAAAAGTTTTGGTGAAGTTATTTGTATGATATTATTGCACTCGGTTAAAAGACTAAAGTTTTTTACCTCTTCCAATTGCATCTTTGTACTATTTCATTAAAAGTATATATATTATGATGATTTTAAATTATTACGATCTCTAACGTCAAGATATTTTGACACTTCACAATTATATCACGATTGTATCTACGATCACATCAGTTATATTTTTCTGTAATTACACGCACTATAAAGATTCTCTTACATACATTAACCAAAGTTTAAAACAACTGTAGATTTGAATGAAGGAAAAGGAGGAAACATAACATACCAACGAAATCAACGAACTTGTTTTTGCGAACGCTTCGTCTAGAGACAATGAGAACGCGAGGGAGAATGACAGAGAGATCGGTGGACATAATATATATGTGTGGAGATTTGATAAGGGGTATGAATGAAGAAGAACGTACTATAATGCGTGTAGGTTGAGATGAGGCTTTTTGGGCACTATTTATAAATGAGTATGAGAAGTATAATTAAGGATTCTGGATAAGGATTGATGAGCGATGATGGAAGCCCCTCGGTGTTTGAGTTACAGCTACCAAGCCAGGGCTGCATATGGATATATACTGAGCGAAACAACGTTCGAGTCGCAGAGACACAGAAAAACTAGCAAACATTTTCGTGCCTCCGCGTATGATCCACGTTTTCTAAGTTTTCAATTTCGTTTTGTTTCTTTATTAACTTTTGAAAAGGTTGTACAATGTACAAACGTTTCTTTTTTTTCTATTTGTTGACTGTTGAATTAAACTTAGGAGGCTGTGCATTTGATTTTTCGGTCACAATAATAGTATAGAGTATTTATACTTTTTTTATGTACAGAATATTCATTGTTTTCATGATTAATTTTCATCAAAAAAATTTGGTTAATTATTTTTAATTAAATCTCTTAATCCAGGACATTATTTAAAGATATATATACTAAAACTGAATCCAAATCACTTGCATTAATAACTTATTGGTAGATGTACATTTGATTTGATGATGTAAAAATGAATTCTCAATTTTCATTTTCAAAAAATTTGTTTATGATAATTTTTTTATTGTTTAAGATAAATGTTTATGATAAGTTTTTTTATAAGTTTAAGATAAGGTTGTTAAATTTTATAATAATTATTTTAAAAGATGGTTTTAATTATTGTTTTACATTAATTATATATATCCATTTACTCTTATTGTGTTTGGGGTGTATTTTTAATTAAGATGTGCATATATAAATAGATAAAAAAAATATAAGAGATAAACATAAGTATATATGGTATTAATTAATACGAAATCAATTTTCATGACTTTGTCAACTCACTCTTAAAGATTGATTTCAGTATTTAAAAGAAAAAAATCATAAAGGAAAAACATTTATTACATGAAAAATATAAATTCATAATAAATATTTGTTAATGAAAAATATATTTTTTAAATAATTAAAATCCCTCTTAAGTTAACAGATCATGATCCTCCCATATTAATTTAATCATGATTTCGTTCATTTTTTTATATATATTTTTCTTTATTAATTAGAGAATCTGAATTCATAATTAACCTGTTTCACAGGGTGGTGCCGGCTATTAATTGGATTTTATTTGTCAATGACATTTCTTATTGGTATTAATATAAGGTGTTACTAATCAAAACATTGGCCTCGTGTATGGATTTATATCGTAAAATAACATATCATACTCCTCTGAATGAAGATTCATGATTCATCCCATATATTATACAAATTATTATTTATATATAGTCCATGGCCATGTGTTATGTGAGTTGATAATTTAACGGTAAAGGAGTTTAGCCTATTCCAAACCTATAATAATGGATGCCGTTGAAAATGTCAATAAAAACATACAAAATAATTGTCTGCTAATAGTCAAGGTTAAAGAAAGAACTTGAATATAAACCTTACAAACAAAATAATTTCATTTTTATCAACGTGACAATAATGAATGAGTAGTGAGTAGAGTAAAGGGTATGTACAATGCAAGACACACTTAGTTATAGTCTTATAGAGTATTAGACTTATAGTCAGTATTTTACTATAATAGAACAGGAACGTACGTGTCACTGTGGAGGGTCAAACGGTTGGATTTGGATTTGGATGTAGGAAGTGATTAATACTATAATGGGGATGAATCAGGTTTTGTTTGGTGCAGCACTTATCCAGTTTTTGTTAGATTCGAACAAAATGTCCTTTTTTTTTTACTATTTGCTTGCTTTATTTATTGCAATTTGAGCAATGTTTTCTCAACAACAGCGTAACTATATTGACCACTATGCAATTAAGAATGGGGAGAAACACCGAGGATACGTTGCCAAATTAGAAGTGCAAATCGGAATAGGATACCTTTTGCTTCGTCACTGCCTACGCTATAACTTCATCCAATTAGTAATTCATTTCATATAAAAAGTTCCCAATTAAAGACTCATCTGTAATTGATGATATAATAATGATAATGAAAATATTTAATACATGTTTCAAGAAGACATTAAGATTATTTGTATTAGTACAACTTTTGTTTAATAGAAATTAAAAGTATATAGGTATTTTGAGTTTATAATAACAACAATAGTTTTATATATTTGAGATATTAAAAACATATTTAAATCAAATAGACATTAACAATATATTCACTAACATGTTTTTTTAACAAATTTTTTATTATTAATTGAAATTTATCAAAAATTATAAAATTTTATAACTTCTAATAACGTTATGCTTATATAGTACGAAAATATTATATACGAAATTAATACGAATCCACTTGTTTCAAAATTATTGGATGCATATTAAATTTTGAAATAATAAAAGCTAAAACTTCAACGGAAATAAAGAGAGTTTGTATCGATATAAATGTTTCGTGCGGTACGAATTCACACTAACAAACATTTTCCTTTCTAATAATGTTATAACTAATAATAAAAGTTTGTTATTTCCTCGTCTTGAAATTACACGATGAGATCAAGGTCATACAAATATTTTTTAAAAAACAATTGAAAAATTGTCTGAGCCCGGGTTCGAACCGGGGACCTCTAGTGTGTGAGACTAGCGTGATAACCAACTACACCACCCAGACAAATTGAGAATTATGTTTTGTTGTTAAAATAAAATATAATATATATTATATATTCGTATAATGTGGTCCTCAAATTTTCTTTCCCATGAAAGAAAGCCCTCCTGTTTCACTTTAACTATTGGATTTTCAGGCAGGTGATTGTGGCGTAGAGTGTTTGGTTAGAAGATGCTAATATGCTACTAATTAACTAAATAGCTATATGATGTATTGTCTAATTTATTGTGAACTCGAACAGCTGTCATGTTTAAAAACTTTGAGATAACTTCTGACCAATGAAACAAAATTTTCTCTTGTCGCTATCATCCTAAAATTATACATTTTGTAAATAGACTATTTATATTTTATTGTACGATAGATTGGAAATTATATGAGTAGTGAAAGCTTTGTCGTAATATATTAACACAATATTACAAACTTTGGGCACATCTAATTTTAGGATCAATTCAAGCTGCTTATTGCCAGTAGAAACCGTTTAGAAATACAGTAATAGATTTTAAATGAGGAAACGCTCTTTCAACGGGAACATGCATGAATATTGGCATCCCTTCTATTGTTTGAAGTATAAACATCTTCTCTTTATCCTCTCTTTTTTTGGTGATTTGTTCTCTCACTTCTCTGGGTTTTTTTCCCCACTGTGAAAAATTAAGATTAAATTCATATAACTTGTTTCATGTTAAATAACATTAATTCCTTTTATGTTTATTAATTTCGAATCATATAAAAGATGTGTCACGTCTCTAGAGGCCTAATAGGTAAATATACTTCCTATTATAAGCAGACCTGTGGCTAAATAAAGTGATTAATCTACTAATCAATACAAACAATTGAAGGGTGAGATTATGGTAACACATTGGGCACAACTCAAGGAACCTTCTATCACAATCGGCCATCAGTTAAGTAACGCTGGTGATGTGGTGATATTCTAGGTTAACGTACATCATATAAAAAGGACTTAGATGATCACTTTGGATAAATAAAAACGCTTTATATTGAATTATCACCTAGTGACTAATAATTGTGAAATTTAAGTTTAATTGATAATTAATTTTGATTAAGAATAATTAAAATTCCTTCACTTAGTCAAGTTGTTTTAATAAAATAATAAGCAATTTAATATATGATTGTAATATTTTACAAGCAGGAAAAAGAAGAAAATTTCAAATGCTTTTGAGGAAAAATGATACAAAAATTGAAGAAAAAGCCTTGAAGAAGAAAAATTGAAAATTGGAATAGCTGGCTTAGCGTATAAGACAGACCCAATGCGTCTCCTCGCTTAGTGAAAAAGTCCAGTCGCGATAAGCGTGTGATCACCGTTATACTCGCTAAGTCCAAAAGACTCTCTTAACGCAATGTCACTTGAATTTTAAGCTACCTTAGGCCTATACATCAAGACTCAACTCTCTAATGAATGCATCCTATGTCTAAATATCTCAAATAAGAGAAATTCTTTTTCTATGTCCATTATCTCATTCACTTCCTTTATCCATCCATTTTCCTTCTTCTATTCACATTAGCCCCTAAAGTATAAAAACTCTCATGAGAATGAAAGGTTAAACCCCCATTGTTGGGAGTCTGATAGACCAACCCTTGTCTTTCCTATTATCTATTTAATGCAATCCTGTTTTTATTGCTCTTTTATATGCTTTATTGTTTATTGACTATGGTTTGATCATCCATGCTCATGTATTATTTATGAGGTAATGCATTGAAAAATGGTTATTTTCTACGAACAGAGAAATAACATCTAAATAAAATCATTGCTAGAAATAAAGTGAGATTTGTTTAGCCTATTTGATGCATCTTTAATCTTAATGCAATTTAATGTTTTTTTATCTTTGGAAAAGTAAAATAAATAAATTAGGCTCTTCATGCAGGTAACCAAAGATACAGTATCATAGTAAATATGGGTGGAAAACTAGAATAACATTAGATAGAGAAAATTTATTAACATTGTATCACAAATAGTTTTGACATACTAGGTCCCAACATATTTTAAATTTTGAATTTATTTTTAAGTATTCAACCTTATTATCGTTATCTTTATCTTCTACTTTTTTCTTATCTTTTATCTTAAAATTTCTTATCTATTTTATCTTCTACTTTTTTATCTTTAAATCTCTTATCTTTTATTTTAAATATTTATCTTATCTTCTACCTCTCTTTATCTTTTATTTTAAATTTTTTATCTTTCTTATATCTTATTTTCTTAAAATTTTACATCTACAATTCCTTATCTCTTTTACTTTATCAATTGCTTGAAAATTCAGTTTACACTAATCTAAGTACAAACAAAGTTTATGTAGATTCGACACTCGGACTTCAAAGTAACTTTACTACTTGTGATAATTTGATACATTTGTCAATGAATTAATAACTACTTATATTGTGTTTGAATTTTGGATAGACATTTTTAAATTATGATTTGAACAAAAATTATAAGTTAGAAGTCTCGACTCAAATTATAATTTAAAAGTTTATAACTAGGAATCCATTATATAATTTTGATATAGATTTTGTTCTTTTATATTTAGGTCATTTTATATTTTATATTAATTTAAATTTTTATTAAAACATTTTTTTTGTGGGCTATTAGTGGTGTAGGTTGGCCAGTTTTGCCACAACTCTAAGCCCATAGGCTTACAAGGGTGGAAGTGATACCTTTGATGTATGACAGGAAATGTGAAGTTAAAAATAAATGAGGTGTCACCCATGTGTTTTAAGATGTATTTTATGTGTTTTAAATATTGTTAGATGGTTGATTAACAAGTGCTTTAACAATAATATTTTTTTATTTATAAATTATGGATATCTTTGATTGAAGGCAATTATGCTTAAATTGTGTATCAACAATATAAGAGATAAAGTTATTTATCAAAATATTTAACACAATTACATACTAAAGATTTGAACTTAAGACTACTAGTTAAATTTAAATAACTTTGCATCACTTGATCCATAGGTTTGATAGTTCCTTGACCATATTAATTTAATTGATATTTTGATCATATTTTCTTAATTTTAATAGTTTAGCAATATCATTATTCAAACAAGAAATTAATTATATTATTTACTTAACAGAAATTATTTAATTAGATTTTATTTTTTATCATGTTATTAATATAAAATATTCACCAATTTTATCGGTAAATGATAAAATTTAAATTTGAGATCTTATTTAAGTCATTTAAACTTATTTCTATTTAGAGGTTATATTTTAGAAAATGATGTTGTATAACTATTTATATTGGTTAAAACCACAACTAATGTAGAAATCTAGATAAATTTTACAGGTGTGACACACTTTACATTGGATGAAGCAAAAATTGATGTAAAAAATAACTTTTCACATCTATTTAAAAATTGTGTTAAAGGTGTTCGACTTTCAATAATAATAATTTTAACATCGGTTTAAAATCATCATGAGAATCTTTTAGAATAGTTGTTGAAAGTTTTTTTTAGTAGTATATTAGTTTAAATCAAATTCTTTAAATTATTAAATATATCAATTGTGAAAATCATTAATTTAATCACATTACTTGATTAATTTAATTGATTTTTTTTTGGGTCGTCTGGATGAATTAAACCACTCATATGCTGTCTATTGAAATTCTAGTCAATTAATGTAGCTACAAAAGTAACTCCGTATTAGACAATCTTTTTAGTATGTAAAAACCTTACCGTCAAATAGAAGGTGATCATCTCCATATTCTTTATTGTTTTACTATTTCCTATATAACGAGAATTGATCCTAATGAATTCTCTCTAATATTAATTCTCTGTTTGATACATCATCATACAGTATGTTATAACGTGCATGATGATTATATTCATCTAGACATGTTATAAATTTCATTTATAATATTTAAATTTTTTAAGGAAGTTAAACATGTAACTAAACTTTCTATAACTAAACCCGTGTTTTTGGATTACCGTTTTAAACTTCCTCAAAATTACTTTTAACTCAAAAGTCACATAGATTATCCTTCCTCCAAAGTATTTTTAACGTACGTTCATCCTTGGGAAATCGTGAATTAAACGAGAGTACTCAAGTCAAAAGAGCTATAAATTGGTCAAAAACGACAAGAGAGGATATGTCACTCTAGAACATCATTATTTCTCAATTTATATAGCTCTTTAACCATAATTCCCTGGATACAACATGTATACTAGTGTATACACCATATTCAAAGATAGCTAATAAATACTTGACTGTATAATTAATATCACACAAACGTAAAGTGGCAATATATAGTGTAAATATATATAAGCTTAATTTATACACAGAAACCATGAGTATAAAGCATCTTTATACAAAATATTCAACAAGAATTTACTTTATTACCACATCATTATAGTAAAATGTCATGATAAAGTGGTGAAATTCTATTGAATGCTTGTGTCAAGATGTTTTTATAGGATCAAAGTGTGTATATAAATTAAACTATATTTTTTAATCAATATATATATATTGTTCACACATTTTATATATATATATATATATAAGAGGTGCTTAACAAGTTGGATAGGCAATACCACAAGAACTAACGGTTTTTTTGGCATTAGGAGAGTTAACATACTGCTTCAAGCTAGGGTTTTTGAGGTAGCCACAGAAGCATGGCTTTTGCTCCTTCAGCTTCTGGCAACAAGCACTCGAAGGTGCAGAACCTGAATTAATTGCCGGAAGACAAGGAGTCAACTGTGTTGGGTTGCAAGTCACCGCAGCCTCAGCCATGGGCCCCACTTCAACCACAACCAGTGCCACAAGCACCAATGCACACATAGCAGACTTCATCATCATTCTCTCTTCACTTAAATTTCCTACAACAACAACACAATTAACACAAGTACACAACACAACACAGAGAATTTGTATATGTTAATGAACTCACACACTGAAAATGAGGAATTGTGGCACCTTTATATAATAAGTGGAGAGTAGTAAGTGGGTGTAGTTAGTGGTTTGGTTTCAATTAATAATAATGCATTAGTAAATGGCCAATGTCCCCACAATCGAATGAGCGTTGGGGATTGGGATGCTATTATTACTTTGCATTAAAAGCACCGCGAAATTCGTGGCATTAACTATAGTGGTGTTAGTGAGTACTATCATCTGGACTTAATTTCAATGCAATGGACCACCCAAAATGTTTAATCAGGGTCTTCTTACCTACCAGCTACCCACGTCAAAGTACTCAGAAATTGTATAAATATCGTTAGTAGCACTGTTTAATATATACTCTTTTTTTTTAATGAAAAACTCCAGCGACACTCTATCTTATATTTTCTTTCATTATAATTTATTAAAAATCATCATTTTTTTAAACTTCATTTCTCATTTAATAATTATTTCTTCTTATTTATAATAAATAAAAAATAAAACTTACAAAAATTAATAACTTTTAATAAATTCTAATTAATTATAAAAAGTCTTTGAGAGAAAATATTAGAAAAAATGTGCTAGCATTCCTCTTTTTAACATATATCTCTTCGGATCTTTATTATAAAATCTAATTAACTAACTCATCAAGATTAAAATATTTAATTATTAAATTTATCTTAAATTAGTATTTTGTACCCTCAAAATTATTGTTGTAAACAAAACTATATATAACAAACATTAACAAGTTATATATTCGGTCACCTCACTCTAAAACTAACTAGTGAAAAAAAAATAATAAAAAAATAAGACAAAAAATATTTTAGATTAGATGATATATAAAAAGGATGAAATCCTACTTTTAATTTAGATCTAATAAAGACTCAGTGAGTATTTTATTATTTTTTAAAATTTATCAAAAATTATAAAATTAAGAAATAAATTTATTACATGAACAGTAAGACTTACTAAAATTTAAATTTTGTAATCAATTAATTTTAGTCAATGATATAAAGAAAAAATATTTAAAAGAATGTCTTAGAAAGTATATATCGCTAACATTTCTCAAGAAACATATACTAATAATTTATAAAATATAAACGTTAATTAAAAGATAAAAATTTTAGAGACATTTTCATTCATTGATTTCTCTAAAGAAGGATACATTTATATATAATTCTAATTGATACTAGTGAATAATACTATATATCAATATGTCAAAGTCTTATATTTAAAATAAAATTATAATTTATAAATTATATATTTAACTCCAACTAATAAAATCCTTAAATCATTTAATTTTTTTTAGGCCTCATTCGGCCCATCCTATCATCCGACCATATCCTGTAGCTTTGCGTACAGTGTTTGGCGGCTATTTTATGCGCGGGAGTGGGTAAGTAGGCTATGGCTTGCCGGATGAAAACAAAAAATAATAATCATTTCTAAATCTACAAAGCTATGAAAAATAATCATTTTCAATCTAATACATAACAACAATGGGAGAAAATAATATTTTGAATTAAAGACTTTATTTAGTGACCGACTTTATTAATTTAAAGACTGATAATTCGGTCACTAAAACCAATTTCCCTAGTAATCTAAAATTGAAAATCATAAGCCTCTCTTGTTCAATGTTGAAAATAAGACTTTAGCTATCCAAACGTAGAAAGTTGAATTGTAAACTCATATGTTTTCATACTATTATAGTAGTCTGGTCTTTCTTTTTTTTAAGAAACTAAATTTAGCTATTGCTTTACATGAAAGAAAAGTTTCAGATTACGAAAAATATTTCTTAATTTTACAAATTCTTTAGTTAAAGATGTTTTGTTAAAAAAATAAGGTACTGCACACAAGATGTATTAAAGAGTATTTTCATTTAAAAAAATGATGTTTTATCCATGATATTACTGTCAAGTATCTATTAATTTTATTAATAATTAATTTTTATTATAAAATTTGACTTATTATTTTAAGTGAGGTATTTTTTCTTTATTTTTTTATTCAAAAGATTCAAATTTAAGATGTTACTTATGAAAATGAAATCCAGTATCACTCGATCGGATAAACTATTTTGTTGGTTTTAAAAAAAAGATTTATATAGGTCAAGAATGGATGGATTTGAGTGATCGAATACTAATATTAACTAAGGTTATTTCAAGAGCTAAATTTATGGTGACACAAATAAATGAATCCTAGCTCTTTATCGAGAGCAGGCATGCATACTTTATATATTCTTTATTCTCTTTTGATTGTCGCACGCGTTTTGTTGTCTCATACATACAACCTATGTTAGATGAGGGAAATAATAATAAGTAGAGTGATACACAAATGACTCTTAGTTTTATAAATTTCATCTAACACCTCTCGTTTTTTCTATTTTTCTTTTCTTTATCATATCATAAATTTTATTAAGCATATCTTTTTGTTTTCTCTATGCATTGGATAACTTATTGGATGCTAAACATTTTACATAATAATACAGCCAAGGACAAATATTAATTGGTAGAAACCTTTTGAATTTAAGTTAAATTGCACTGTGTTGGAAAATTTTCTTTTTCAATTCCTGTTTTGGTTAAACTAATAGAGGGAACAACTCTAGATTGCGACACTAGCTAGCTGGGATAGAGACAGCCACTCCCACACCTTGAAACAAAATGTAGCACAAGAAAACATCGACTGCTGTGCGGGTTTGGCATCAGATGCACTACAATAAATTAGAGCCTACCCAGCTTGATTATGTGCAACAGTCCAATCCTTCCTTCACATTCTTGTCCATGCTTTTCTTCACATGATTAATTTTCATGTACGTGCAGGAAAAGTTAATTAGTAGATATGATCGAAATCAGTAGCCTATTGCTATATATGACATGCTATATAAGAAAACTTGGTGATGTAAAAATTTCTCAGAATCAACAAGTTGGTTTGAAGAAAAATCTAAGTAACAAATATATACGTAGAATAAAATTTGTTAACATACTTTGAAAGAGAAGTGAGGAGAAGCGTGTGGAAAACTAAGATAAAGAGAATGCTTGAGAAGAGAAAGAGGGAGGTCAAGAAGAATGTATCATCAAAGAAAAAGAAGCAATGATTTATTATAATAAACTAGGAGTGGGCCAGCCTACTTTGCAGGCTTAGAAACCCGTAAAATGTGAAAACCAACGAAAGGAGAAACCGAGAAAGTAAAGGAGATGAGGCACAAAGAAGGAAAAAAAACACTATCACACACCCCGTGGCTGCTGGGGTGTTCGAAAGAACTTGTTCTAATTCTAATCAAAATTTAAACTCAATTGATTTTTTTAAGTACCATTTAAGTATCTTTTCGATATATCTCTTTTGTGATAATCCTAGAATATCCCGAGATTGATCTCGACGTATCTAAAGTCCTAATACAAAGGAGGTGTCACCAAGATCTTTCATTTCGAAGTTTCTTAATAGAAATCTCTTGGTTTCCTGCAACATGCCTATATCATTAGTCGTAAGCAGTATGTCATCAACATATAAGACCTGTAAAATGTATTTTTTCCCACTGAATTTGTGATACACACAATCATCAACAAGATTCATCTCGAAACCAAATGAGAGAATTACTTGATGAAATTTGTGGTACCATTTACGAGATGTCTGTTTTAGCCCATAAATAAATTTTTTCCGTTCGCAAATCATATTCTTTGGATTTCCTGACACAAAGTTTTCTGGTTGCACCATATAAATTGTCTCATCAATATTGTCATTGAGAAACCAATGGGTTTCACACCTTCCGGTAATGGGACAAGTTCCTAAACTTTGTTATCTTGCATGGACTTATACTCCTCATTCATTTCTTGAATCCACTTTTCTGAGTTGGAATCTTGCATAGGTTGATGGAAGTTGATTGGGTCATCTTCCATCATACCATTATTTTCCTCATGTTCCTGGAAAAATACCACATAATCATTTGGAATAACACTTCTCATTTCTCTTGTAGATCTCTGCAAAGGTATTGACTCATGAAACATAGGTTCTTGAGGATCTTGAGTTTGTTCTTCATGAACGACCAAATTATCTTGAGTGGGGCATTCAATAACAATATCTTGTAGAGGTTTCGAATTTGCTTTATCAAAAGCAATTGTATGAATCGATTCTGGAATTGTTACTGATTCTTCCTCTAAGATAAAGTCTCTAACCTTATTCTTCCCCCCAAACTCAATATCCTCAAAGAATGTAACGGTTTCCATCTCAAAAATTGTCTTTAATTTGAGATCATAAAATTTATAGTCATTGGATCTTTCAGAATAACCAATAAAGTAGTTACTCACTGTTCGAGAGTCCAATTTATTTTCATTTGGCTTATAAGGCCTTGTCTCAGCTGGATATCCCCATACACGAAAATGTTTTTGACTAGGCTTTCGCCCAGCCCAAAGCTCATAAAGTGTTATGGCAGCTGCCTTAGTTGACACTCTATTTAGAATGTAAGCTGCAGTCTTTAGTGTCTCTCCCCAGAGTGTCTCTGGTAAGTTAGAATGACAAATCATGCTTTTTATCATATCCTTAAGAGTTATGTTTCATCTTTCAGCCACACCATTCATGCTAGGTGACCCTGGCATGGTGTACTGTGGGACGATTCCACATTCCTCTAGGTACCTGGCAAAAGGTCCCGAATGTTGTTCACCTGAACCGTCATATCTGTCATAATATTCACCATCACGGTCAAATCTGACACATTTTATTCTTTTTGTTAAGTTGATTTTCAACTTCAACTTTAAATATTTTGAACACATCCAAAGATTGTGACTTGTCATGTATAAGAAACAAGTATGCATATTTGGAGTAATCGTCTATGAATGATATAAAATATTGTTGACCATTCCATGAAGGTGTATGAAATGGCCCACAAATATCTGTATGTATCAATTCCAAGACGTTTGTAGCTCTATATGCACCTAATTTCTTGCTTTTGGTTTGTTTACCTTTAATGCATTCAACACAAACATCAAAGCTTGTGAAATCAATGGAATTCAAGATTTTGTTTAACACAAGTCGTTCAATTCTGTTCTTAGAAATGTGACCAAAACGCTTATGTCATAATGCTTTCGAGTTTGTATTATCAATTCTACGCTTAGTACCACGCAATTATGCATTAAAGGATTCACGATAGGAAGCTACAATATCAAGTAAATATATATTATCATTAACCTAGAGTGAACCAGTTCCAATAATATCTGAATTAAAAGACAACCTGAACACATTGTTTCCAAATGAACAAAAATAACCCAATTTGTCCAAATAAGAAACTAAAACCAAATTCTGTCTAGATGACGGTACAACAAAAGTGTCTTTCAAATCCAAATAAAGACCAGTACATAATAATAATAATCTAAAGTGCCCTATAGCTTCCACTTCCACTGATTTACCATCTCCCATCTTTCAGAATCAATTGGCTTCCAGTAGCCTAGGCAAACATGCATTGGAACACTGGTGTTAGTAGTGACACCAAAATCTAACCACTCTAGGTACTGAAGCTAAAATTGACCTCAGAACATACCAAAGTAAGAAACATATCCTTCTTTGCACGTCAAGCAACATGATATTTGGTACATTTCTTCTTTACATGTCCAGGCTTACGGCAAAAGAAAGCGTTTTTCAATTTCAGCAAAGAATTCTTTGGCACTAAATTATATCTGAAACAGTGCCCCAAAGACCTCAGGAATGTCACGTCCTTAATGATCATAAGACTCATGCGATTTGAGTGATCCCACTTCTCATGAAGTTTCTTCTGTTCAGAGGTATTGGAATCCCGTAGGAGGAGAGGGTTTCTTAATCCTTAATGCAAGGTCTAGATCCATGTAGCCAAAAACAATTTTCCATGTTCTCTTGCCCGTCTTTAAAATTTGCACCATTAAGAATGGAAACCAAATTCAGATTAGCAGATATAGAAACAACAAATGAAAAGATCAAAACAAATAATAAAATAAGCTCACATAATAGTCATCATCGATCATCTAAATCATGGTATATCTCGTCTCAAGAAGCGCAGTTAATATCAAGTATTTGGACAGTGAGATTAGTTGCTAGTGATATCCTTATTGTAATGTTCAAACATTGATAATAAAAGCATGTAAAATAACAACCCATATTTTGATGTGACTTATCATTCACCTGCAAAGTATCATAATTATCACATGTTTATCTTTGGGCCAATCACCATTCATATCGATCATCACACACGTTAACATTTAATATTTCTCATGAATAATCTACACAAGAAAGGTCACTTTGGTGATATCTTGATTCAATTGGCTCATTTAAATGCTAAATAATTAATATGATATACCATAACTGAATTTTGAGCATTGATGCATCAAATCCAAACTTAAAATATTTCTTGAGTAAATTATTTTAACTATTTATTTATTTTAAATTTTAGAAGCCCGTGATTATTATTTTAATATACTGCGGTGACCTCTAAACGTAACAACAAACACATAAATGATGCATTTAAATTTATACCTATTATCCCACATGAAATATGTGCATGTTACTCATAAAATGCATAACCCATTAACACATACGTGTGAATTTGTCATGCTTATAGCATGTAAATAACATTACAAAATCATTTTCAGGTAACGTGTCCATATTGCCAATCATGCAATATACTTTGAACAATTGTCATCTTAATTTGATGTTATCAATCACCTTTATATCATTGTTCAGTCCACAGTAATGTGATAATCTTATCTTATTCCTCAAAACATTGTATCTAATGTGTGTATTGTCCAAACATCACATTTTATTTCCACTTTTCCTTCTTTCCATTTCTCTCTCCCTTGATTTTCCATCACTTGCTTATCATATATAACTATTTTTTTCTCTTCTCCTCTTTGTCCTGTTCTCAAAATGAGTTGGAGGGATTTAATATTTTACTTTCACAATTTTTCAGTGAAATAAAAATATTGTAATCAATAAAATCTACTATTATATTATAAAAAAAATACTATAGTCAATATCTACACGCGCACTGACCAGACACACTCTACTCAAGTTACATGTGTTTTCTTAATTTGAACACTTGTATAATTATAACACATAAATTACTTATTTTCATACTTCCATTCTATAATTATTAATATAAATTCATTATTTTAGTTGTTAAATAATTAATTATAATAAAATGATTAAAAGTATACATTTAACTAAAAACATAATTTCAGTTTCTAATTTTTTATTTTTAAGATCTTGGTTATTTATTAATTTTCTCCGTTGAATTAAAGCCTAATTAATAATTTAATACATGGTTTATTTAAAAATATAAAAGTAATTCTTTAAAACATGAAGTGAGTTATTTTTAGGAGACCAGTCCCTTTCTTATCTTAATTTGATAAGAAAAACAATTATCAATATTTTCAAATCATGTCATACATAAATTATAATTTATTTATAAAGGTATTTTAAATTTTATAATGGCCAAAAAATTCTTTTAGAAATTATGCCATTTTTTTAAATATTAAATATGAAAAAAATATAAAGTATCAATGAATAGACAACAAAAGTAATCCTAGAGGTCATTCAACAATTAAAAAATAACAAAATCCTAAATAATAAGTTATAATATAAGTTACTAATACAAATGTTTATTATTTATTGTTTATAAAAAAAGAAGTATGGATATCCATTAAAATACAAGAACAAATCAAATTTACCAAAAAAATAAAATAGATACAAAATATTTTAATTAATTTTCTTAATAAAAAAAGTAATGATATATATTAAAATGTCAAAGGTGTGAGATTTTAAGATTTCACATGAGTGAATCAGGTAGCAATCTACTTACTTCACAAGCACACCCCTCTATGAGCATCGTCTACAATGGACACTACCAGGAACAGCAAGTTACGAGGTTACTAGCTATCAAGGGTCACAACCTACTAAGTAAATTCACCGAATTGTTTTCGTATTGTTTTCGTTATCGTTGATACATCGAGCAAATACTTGAGAAAGTCTTTGGTGCTTGCTTCAACTTATACAAAGTTCCATCTGATCTTAACCATTTATCACAAAGGTTGCTCAATGAAGACCATTGATATTTTAATAATTTTAGAGACTAAATTGAAACTAAGTTATAAAATAGCTATTCACTATTACATTATCATATGCGCAACATAACCACAAATAATTCATAAACAAAATAAGTACAAATTTGAATACAAAAGCTTAAGTTAAATCTCTATTGTTTCATTTAAAATGGTAGTCGTTTCCAAGTGCCTACGTATGCCAAATGAAAGATGAGAACAAAATTAGGTATATCACAATCATGTCTTACCATGAGATTGGTTAAAATTGGAGAAAGAAGATGAGAAATTAATTTTAATGAAGAGAAGGAAAGAAAAGGTCCCTTTGTTTGGTTTATTCTAGATAATAGAAGGAGATGGAAAGAAAAATATATATCTTATTTGGTTTATAAGAGGATGCGGGACAAAACATAAATAATATATTATTATATACTTGAAAATAATAACGAAGGGTATGAATATAAAATAAGCTAACAAAATAATATGATTTTTCAATTTAAAAATTACAAATAATGTGTTTCCTCCAATATCAAACTAGAGAAAGACAGAAAGAAATGTTCTTTTATTTTCCTTCCCCTCTTAATTTCTAAATCAAATAAGATGAGTTAAAAAAATCTAAATGATCCGTTATTTCTCTACACCAAATATAGACATAATGTTCGAAAAAGAATGATGGATAGATATTTATTATACGATTTTAAAAATAATGTATTAATGCAACGATCTAATTAAAGAAAAAGAAATTTTAAAAAAAAGTTAACTCATCTTATCATATTTTTTTTATTGATTAATTCTTTAATGACTACCCTCAAGTCAATATAAACTATTGAATCACATCATGTAATTTTCCTTTTTAAAACTTGAGAGGGTCTCAATGAATATCATGGGTTCTTTGCATTATTTTGTCCTTCCATAATTCGTCAATTAGGCTTATTTGGATGCTGGAAGGATGATGAAATCATTGTTTGGGGATGGAAGGATATCCTTTTGAATCACAAAGAGCTTCTCCTTTTGGAACCTTAAAAGGTGTAGGGCTAATAGGTTGGTTAGCCGTTTAGGTGGTTGGTAAACACACGTGCGTTTGATGATAATAAGCCTGATTTTGAGTGAAATTATGTTTAAACTAAGTTTACTTCTAAAAGCTTCTTTAAGTAAAAATGAAAAATATAATTTTTGTATTGGGTTAAAATATTATGTTAATTTATCACAATTTATTTTTGACATAAAATTTTATAAACGTAGATCGCTTTATCATAAATCACTTGTAATCTTGTGTGTAAATTTCCTTTTTTCTTCCTTTATCTGTCTTCTTTGTTCTGTAGTTAAAATCGATTCTTAATTATTTGATTATAATTGTTCATTGCAACAAACAGAAACAGCAAATATTTCGATGAGTGTACTATTGATCTTGTAATCGTTGACTTCTTTTCCATAATAAGAAGTTAGGAACCATATTTAAAGTTTCTTTCTGGGGTTCAAAACAAGAATACTTAAAATTAGCTAGTCAAATCTAATTAAACCTACAAAACAGTTAACAAATAAAAATAAAAGTAAATAAATTGAAAACGCCTTATATTTGACGACCATAATAACAGAGTATGTTTGATAATATTTTCAGCATCAACGAAAGTGCCGGCTAGCCTAATATTTGACGACCATAAGAACAGAGTATGTTTGATTTTTTTTTATGCCTTATACGGTTTTAATTTGTGTGTCTAAGAATATAGTAATCAATTTTATTTAAATACGCAATAATATGTGTTAGACGGATACAGCAACTGTAAAGTGAGAAAATGCATTTGTAAAAAAGTATATAATTATGCTCATTAATTAGAGAACTAATTGTTGAAATTATAATTATGATAACCAACTATAAAGTGATTATAAAGTTCATTTATCTTTTTTCCTTGGAAAAACCGAATCCAGACCGTGAAGCATGTCTGACCAAGTAGAAGTAGCATTTTAATTTTCATCAACATTTCAAGTAGATAGAATGCCTTCTAAGTTCTAACAACCCCTTCCATTTTAAAATATATTTGAAATTACAGATAATATTCAAATTACGGCCATAAGGTGAATAAAGTTTTGAATACATAAAATTAACTGAAAGTTAAGAAATTAATTAATAATTAAAAATTAAAATATTATCTTATTAAATCATAAATATTTATAAAAATAACTAATTAGAAACTATCTGTTAATGATCTTCAACAGCTCAATCAATCAAAATGATAGCTTAACGCACTAGGCACAGTAGATGGCGGCTAGGAGACGAAACCAATGGCAAGATTCCTATACTACCCCTTTGGCACCTCCTGTTTGGTTGCCCTGCCTCTGGCTTTTGAGTCAACGAAAAGGTGCACCAACTCTCCCTCAACCAAACCTCATGGTCTCACTTGGTATGTTGGATTCCATAAAAATTATTGTGCAATTTTGTAATATATCCCTTGGCTTTCATATTAATTACATTCTCTCCTATCTATACTTCTTTTTTATTTTCTCATTCCAAAATAAATGGGAAAGGATATAATAGAAAAAAATTAAAACTTATTGTAAAATAACAATAAAATGGATAAAAGAAAGTACTAAATCGTCAAACAAAATAATAGAGGTAGTATATGAAAAATATCTCAGTCTTAAAGTGGATCTTAGAGATTATTATCTCTATACCTTAAACACTATAATTTCAACAAAAAAAAAAAAAAAAGAGAGCACAATAGGGTTTGCGGACACAAGATTGATATAACTTTTAAATGAGTAAACCTATAGCATCCAGAGCACGGATTGCCTCACAAAATGCGTTGGCTCGCTATCGTCGAAGCATGAAATCACTTGATGAATTTGGCATAGGTGTAAGTTGGGAAATCTTGGACAAAAGATGTGTGTCAAGTTAAAGAAACAAACACCAAAATTTCAGAGATCTTGAAAGCCAACAAAATAATAAGTAAATCAGACAAAATGGTTTAAATATATTTTATTCAGAAACAAGGTTAAGGGTATAATCTCTAAGTCTTTCTGTTGTATGTGGTACCGCAACCACCAACGCACGAATAACAGCAATAGTAGCTTCAAGGGAACCATTTTCAAGAAAGGCATCCATTTCAACACGTATCTTGTCAACAATCTGGAAGATATTTTATTTGATCAAGCAATTTGAAATGGGGAACTGCATTAGCATCAAAATTTAATCAGAAAACCGGGAGAAATATTGGTGATAGATACCATCTCATTTTTGAAGTGTTGAGTCACAGCACCAAATGCATCTATGCTGGCCATACTTTACGGTCAGGTTTTGGTCAGATCCAAGAGTAACAAGGGCAGGCAAAACATGAGTTGAAGCAACCTTTGCATCAATGTGTGGCACCTATTAATGAACTCCTCTGTGTTAGTTTTGGCATATGTAAGAGATGCAACAAGGAAATAAGGAAACAATAAGCTTACAATAACTTTCAGCAACTTAGCAGCATTTACTTTGATGCTCGCATTAGAGCTGACAATCATTTCCCATTGTATATTAAAGATCATACCATGCTTTTCTTCATATATGCTGCATTGCAAAGAATGCTCATTATGAATATTGGAGGAAAATACAATAAATTTTAAGAATGTTTATGGTGCTAAATGCTAATTATACCAAATGAAGCGGATAGCATTAACAATATCAGGAGTGTGCTTGGTTGGTTGATTCTGCATGGAATTGTCTTCCAGTAGCAGCTTCCTCAAAGATTCTGCTAACTGTTCATGTTTTCCAGGAGCACTAAAAACCCCAGCCAACAGAAGCGGAAGGACACATTGTAGAGAGCCTATCAGCAACAGCAGACCTTGGTCTCAAACCTACAAGTGAAAAGTCAAATACCAAGTAATTATGTCAAAAAAAATCACAGAAATATTGAAGAATTGATTACCTTTAATTATTGAATGGATGGAAGTAGGAAAAAATGTCAAAACAGCATCATCCCCAACAGCTACTAAAAATACTGGAAGCATTGTGCATGTCACGTAGGAATCCCCAAAACTTTCAGAAACAGATAACAAAAACTGTGTTTAAATGACTTATGCCAGCAAAAGCTCCGAACAAACTATGATCAGAAGTCATAAAATAATTAAATTAAAAACTTCAAAAGATAGACAAGTGACCTTTGAAATTTAACTTCCTAAATTATCTTCTTTCTGAGGTAACAAGCAAGCCAGCTGTATCAAATTAGGAAAGCACTCAACATGCATCCATTCAAAGGCATCCCATTCAACTTGCCCCCTATCAAAAAATGGAAACCATTAAAGATCATTAACAGCTTTGATAGTGAGGTCAAACAGTTTATCATTCAGCAGTGTATGTAAATGTGCTATGCATGTCCAGTGGAATGCATATAGATTACAACATGAATCAACAAGATTCAGATGGAAGGATGTGACATAAAGACTAAAGGTAATTGCCGTAAACCATTCTTGCTAAGCTTACCTAGCATACAATTGGGTAGTTTCTGTAATGGATGAAAAGGGGCATGTCTCAATTACTTTCAGCTGAACCCAAGAAAGCAATTCCGCCAGCATTCTCAACAGAATATCTATATTCCAGCGCTCTCTTTCACCCAAGACACGGAGAGTTGACTCAACGGATCGTTCAACCCCAGAAAGAGGTGGACAATGCTGCAGAATGGTGCAAGAATTTCCACTTAGAAAAAGAAATATTTGTCAAGAATGAAATTCTCAATCACAAGGGAGCAGTGACAGTACAAAGACAAACAAATACCAGGGCAGAGTTTACAGTATGAGAAAGCAAAAAATTGCATTATTACTTATTAGCCAAAAGGTAGCTAGTGGGTGTCAACAAACTATAAATGGGTTTGATTCTGCACAATATTTTGATTTTGGGAATATATTAAGCAAGATTAAACTAGAACTGATACTCAGCAGTATAGCAGTATCATTTGCAACACATATACATATAGAGGAACTGCAGAACACTAAGCCTTATGATCATTTGTTCCACAAGTCATATGCTACAACCTTTTGAATGTTTAATTTCGTATTCTAATCTCCCAAAGAATTTCTTCCACTCAAAATTGAAGAAGCTGGAATGCGGTGAGGAGGTAGTTCACCACCCAATTGCACAGCGACTATCTCTCCACGTCCACCTGCGTAAAAATAGGTGCATGGCTTGTCATTTGCATCCTCATATGAACTTTACGTTTTAGTTTTCGCTTAAATGGTAACTTACCGTTTTTATTGCTTTTTTTTTTTTATCCTGTAAGTTTTTTTTCCTATATTTTAATCGCTGCAACTTTGCATTTTTTTTTTCTATTTGGGTTCATGTGAGATGTTTTTTTTTTTTCGTTTTAGTTTATGTAAGTTTTTATTTTTTTAATTTTTGTTTTAATAAAATTTTAATCTTTTTATTTATAGTCGTTGAATTTTACATAAATCAAAATTAAAAAAACATAAATTTATAAGGATTAAAAATAAATAAAATATTTTATAAGAATTAAAATTGAAAAAATATATATCACATGATCTAAAATTTAAAAAAAAAACTTTTAAGAATCAAAATTTAGAAAAGATTAACTTACATGAAATAAAAACATATCACTTTCTCACAGCATTTTTTAAAAAAATCCTTTAATGTTTTATCATTTGTTACACTAATTTGGTTGGTCATCTTGTTCTGTGAAACATTAAAAAGTGAAAAATATCATGTTATGTGAACATTTAGCACATTAGTTAAGATTAACATTAGTTGCAAATTTTTTTTTAATAGAAAGTCTATTTTTGCCTAGTAAAATCATTTTAAAAGATTCAAACGATATTTTTTTAATTTAAGCTAGAGACTATCTACATATTTAAATTAGCATTCATATTTGATCAAAATTTCACGTTAAGACTCACTAAAAATTATTTTTGTGATCCCTATTTGAGTTATGTAAAAATTTAATTTAAACACACTATAAATTTAAATTAATTTAAGTTAAATTGTTCTTTTCACCTCTTTTTTTAATTAATTTGTGCAATGCAGTCTCTTTATTATTAAAAGTATTATTAAGTTCAAAATTTACAAAATTGAATCAATGTTGTCCTTTCCGTTCCATTAATAGTAACATTGTTAGCAAAGTTGGGCACGTGTTCATTTCACAAATTTTGTCCAACTGAGCACTTCACCATCACATGGAACTAGGCTATAATCATTAGTGAGAAATCAAGCAAGAAGGACCACATTGCATATATTTTAGCAATTAGAGAACCTCATCAAGCATTTTAATAATAAATAGACCAAGTTAAACACAATAAAAAAATAAAGAGGTGAAATGAGTATTTTAATTTTTATAACATTGAAAACACATTTGAACAATATTGATCCATAAACATCTGTAATGTGGTCTATAATAATGGTAACGAAAATTATTGTTTGATGTCTGAAGCTCATCAAAGCAATTTTATATCGAAGATGCGGCCAATTCTTGGGCCAATGATTTATTGTGGCAAAGCTAGGAACGACTTCAGAAAATGCATAAATGATCAAAATTATGTGTGTAAGAATAAGATACTGATAAATTCATGTAAAAGATAAAATTTCAATTTAATTATTAAATGTGTAAATAGTGTAATTTAGCAGATAATTTGATAAAAAAAATTTACCCATACACTTTATAACTTAATAACAAATTAATCATAAAAAAAATTATTATCAAATTAGTTTTTGAGTATTTCAATTTAATGATAAAATAATTTTATAAATTTAACAACAAAATTATTTGTTGCACACTTTTTGTACATGATTAAATTTATATTTTTATCTTTTTGAAAATTATATCATCATATCATACTTTTGGGGATAAATTAACTATTTACCCTTAAAAAATATGATAAATTAATACAAGAGAGAGCCTAAAGCTATGACAAAAAGTAAAACTGTTTTGTTGCAGATTGTCGTTTTGTTCAGCATGGTTTTGACAGCCTCCATTTAACTCTTATGTTCATTTTCTGCCATTCCCTTTATTAATTACTAGCCTGTTACTGAAATATATCCATTTTATTTTATCGTGTTGTAGGTATAAAGTATGTACTTCATCAAAAAAATTTACTGATTATTTTAATAAGATATCTTGTTTCAATTATATTTTTTCATATAAGACTTGAAATCAAAACTTTACTTATAATTTGAATCTAGTTCTAATCAAAACAATAGTATAATATTGGTTGGAAATTAAACTATGATTTTTAAAATTAAAC
This sequence comes from Glycine soja, assembly GCF_004193775.1. Taxonomy (NCBI): domain Eukaryota; kingdom Viridiplantae; phylum Streptophyta; class Magnoliopsida; order Fabales; family Fabaceae; genus Glycine; species Glycine soja. The sequence continues at coordinate 56,911,743 of NC_041019.1, read as the reverse complement.
TAAACCTATTAAAAAAATCCTTAACAATATTTAAACATCCTTAAAAATAGAACCCTAACAAAATCTTTAGTCATAAACACAATCAAGGGTAATTTACAAGTCTATAAACTTTATTACAAACTTCTAAAATAGAAAAACATATTTTAAAAAATTCAAATAGTTTAAAATTTTAGAGATTAATTTAAAATTGAGATCTGAATCAATTATGTAAGATTGTTTCAAATTAAGTAGTAGTCTTGATTCTGGGTTCTAAGTATGTTAATGCATTAAATACTTGGAATGAAAGCTTTGTTAGTGATGATGATTCTATTCATATATAGTTGTTTCTTAAGAGAATACTGTAATCTATAAAAGAAGTTTAGGGAGTGAAAAGTTATTCAAATAGAATTAATTGCTCTAGCGTTGAAGGACAAGTCAATGATAGCAGAAATTTGTTTTACTAGAAGAAACATTAGAGAGCACAATTTTCAATTTTTGACTACTAGCAAGAGTTTACTACTACGACGAAACAGACAAAGGAGTGAAAATGAAAAGTAGGTGGTCCCGAGATATATTGGAAAAACAAAGCATTGGGACCTTAAAATGTAACGAAAAAATTATAAAAGAAATAAGAAAGGGACAACAAGCGATGTGTCCAATTCCAGTACCAGCCAGTCATCGATACTCCCTCCCTCTTCTTGTTACATACGTTCTTGTTTAGGCCATTTGAGCACAGAATTCTCAACCACAATTTTAACGTTACTTTTTAATTTTATCAGCTAACCAGGCATCAAGCATAGTCTCAGGTATGCACTTGCTTCCTTTTTTATGCTTTCATATATATCACTGTTTAGATGTCACGTCACATAGTGGCTAGTTCAGGTAACAGAAAGAATTTGCTTCATGTTGGTGTTTAATTGAAACTGATATCTTAGGATAAACTAAAAATGAACATTTCTGATTATCTGAATTAAGCTTATATAGTATTGGAAAAATTTGTTAATACCTTGGCAAAATCAGATGGATGGTGTAAAGCTTGGTAGCAAAAGAGTTGGATCAGTTAATGCTGCTGTTAACTTCTATGATGATAAGGTATGTTTAGCTTCAGAGAACAGAAGCAAACCTCTCTTATGTATTTGCAATTTGTGAACTGGTGAAGCATTTTTTTTTATCAAATCTTTAATTCTTTTTTTCTCTCAAAATTCTCAGAAGCCCTCTTCAAGAACAAAGGAACTCCACAGAGCAAGAAGGGATATTGGAAGGTACAAGGAGAGCAAATGGACTGCAGAATCTGCAAAAGCTCAAGCAGAATCTGAGCTTTCGAATGCGAAGAAGACAGCAAACCATCTTTCTTCTATGATTGAGGAGTCAAATTACAAGGCAAAAACACAAATGAGAGATGTAGAAAGACTAGAGAAGTGGGGGAAGGGCCAACATGGGACAATTGTTGTTGCAAAGAGGAATGAAAATTTTGAGTATGCACAAGTCATGAGAGAGTTGGAATATCTCAAAAAGGAACTGTTCAAGCTTAAGCTTGATGTGGCTTATGTGATGGAACAGAAATCGCGGGCAGAGAAGGAAATTGAAGCATCAAACTCGAAGATGCTATCATGTTTAACAACTGCAGAAGAACTTAGAAGGGAGATTGAGGAGGCCAACGAGGAGCAAGTACTTGCTGAACTGGCCAGGATTGAGGCTTCGAAAGAACTGACAGATATTGAGACCCAGAGAAAACAGGAAGCAAATGAATTTTCATTCAAATTGGAAAGCACGAGGAGAAAGTTGAAGGAGGCCATTGAAGAGATTGATGAGTCAAAGGAGCTTGAAATGAAATTGGCTGTGACAATATCAGATGTTGATTTCTTGCAGAATGAGTTAAAGTCAGTTAAGGAAATGGATAAAAGGGTTCAAGGAGATGGGAGTGCAAAGCAATTGGAAGGAAGATTCAAAAAAGGGGAGGAATCAGAAGACTCTATAGTGTTACAAACTATAACAGAAGAATTGGAGGCAGCTAGGAAAGAATTAGCTTTGGTTAGAGAAGAAGGTTTCCAGTTTATGGCCTCTTTGGATGTCATAAGAAATGAGTTAAAGCATGTCACTGCTGAGACAGATAGGTTGAAGAAGAAGGAAGGGAAAGTAGACTCAACAGTTCAAAATCTCAATTTCAAGATTTTGAGAGCAAAGTCTAAATTAGAAGCTGTGTCTGCTGCTGAGGAAAAGGCCAGATCCATAGTCATGAGTCTGTCTCATACTCTTGAAAAGCTGAAGACAGAAACAGAAGAAGCAAAAAAGGAAAATGAGGATGTAAGCCAGGAGGTTGCAGCCACCAAGGAAGAAATTCAAAAAGTTGAGTTGGATATAGACACGACCGAGGAAAGATTGCAAGGCGTCATGCAAGAGCTAGAAGTAGCCAAAGCATCTGAAGCTCTAGCCTTAGAGAAGCTGAAAACTCTTACTGAGAGTACCATGAGAGAAAGAGCTTTAACAGCACAGCATAGTTCCATGATAACTATCTCAAAATTTGAGTATGAGTATCTAACAAATCATGCAGCCTCAGCAGAAGAAATTGCTGATAAAAAAGTAGCAGCAGCTGAGGCATGGATTGAAGCTCTCAAGGCCAGCGAGAAGGAAATACTGATGGAAACAAAAATAGCTCAAAGAGAACTCAAAGAATCAAAATTGGAGCAAGAGTTGGAGGTTTACACCAAAGAGAAGATGCTTTCAAGAAGAGTTAGTAGTAGTGAGGAGCTTGACAATTGGCCAAGAAAACGCGAGAAGAGTTCATCCAAGAACTTCCAGAGAGCCTTGTCTAGAAAGAGCATCAAACTTAATGGCACTATAACTCCTGCAAGGGGAGCAAAGTTTCAGAAGACTGCTTCACCTGCAGCTCGGCATATCAGTCCTTTTACTATTAAGAAGAGAAAGAAGGTAATACCAAATTTGACAAAGCTTTTTAGGGGCAAGAAAAACACTAGGGATAGATAGTGAATTCAAAATACAAAAAGTGATAATTATGGCTCTTTATCACTGCTAAAATTTAGAAGCAGGGAAGAGTGTGTGTGAGGCAACATATCTATTAGTGATTGCCGTGCAATTCCCATCACAGAACCCAAGTTCTCACTATGTCCCTTTTTCCCTTCCTTTTCATAATATCATTCCCACATGGCTCAAGTGTTTTTTTATCATTGTTCCATTCATAACAACGATAAAGGATTTTACTACTGATTACTAAAACAATTTTTTATTTTAGAATTGTAAAAATAACTGATAATTGATTATTGATGCACCTGTGGTGCTATTTAGAATGCAAGCCACTAATAAATTTTATCAGAAAATAATTCTAACACAATAAATTCCCATTAGAGCAAGATTTTTTTTCTTCTTCGACGAAAGGGAAGGATAGAATAGAGAATCCAAAATATCTGATAGCAACACCCAGGAAGAGACAGACACAGTACCTCAGGTCCATGAAGGCAGGCCCAAGAGAGGCACCACACGTCCTGTCCACTTGAAGGACTATGTGTAAATTGCTGCAAGCTTCATCCATGGATACACGGCCATAGAGCCATAGAATAGGTTAGTTACAACCATTTGGAAGTTGTTAGGACCATTATCAGTTTGTTAGTGATTTGTTAGGAATCTGTAAGAGCCATTATGGAATCTGTTTTCACCAAAATAGTGTATAAAAGCAGTTGCAAGTAATGAATTAATGGAGATGAATTTGCTTAACTTCAAATAGAATAGCACAGGAGGTTCCTTGTCCTCGGATTCAAGGGGTTCTTCATCCTATGTTCTTAACAACATCCAACTAGCTAGTCGTAAGTTAATACCATATGACCCATCATCTCAATGTTTTGAAGACAAAAAGCAGTTCCATTGTTCAGCTTGGAATGCTAAAAAGTATAGGATTTTCTTACTTTTACATCAAAAGTGAGATAACCTTTGTTGTTCCATTTGTTCAACCATAAAGGAAGTGTATGCAAAATGTTCTAAGTCAAGCCTTAACCTCATAATCGTAAAATAAAAAGAAACAAAAAAAAAACTCAAAGCATAAGAACCAAAAGTAGCTATCATGTTGCTCACGATGTATCCTAAGTACAGAACAATATCATTGATTACTCAGTTCTCCCCTGCAACTTTAGTTAACAAGTGGCTAATACCAGCTGTTAGGGCTGATGATGAGGTCAAAGATGCTTGTAGAATGCTGACACCCTGCACCAACATCGTAAAGTTTACTGTAACTGCAAAATCTTCTGGCAAACCAATCTAATCTAAGGTAATATAAATTGACTTCATATTAAGCATACACTGTTGATGTGAAATTTTTTAGACTGTCAACTAATAAGAAATCATCCTTAAAATGACTATTTCAAGATAGTTATTATAAAATTGAAGAAACTTAATTGTCAATGCATATATTCATATAAATTTAAAGCAAACAAAAACACAAAATAAAGAGGTGAGGTGATTTGTGGAAACTTCTAAGGGAAATGCTCATGCCGTTTAGTAAAGATAAAACACAAATGGAAGATATTGGCATCACAACCAAATCCGCTGTTGCCATGTACAAAAGGAAATGGAAGAAAATGGAAGAAGAAGACCTCCAAAGTGAGTGAGTTTGACTCTATTTTGTGCCCCAAATGAACTCTCTCCAAAAAAGTATAGTGTAGCCTTTTATAATCTTCAAAACAATGCACAATCATGCTTTTTGAAAAAATTGTACATTGCAGGTTGAGCACACATGCAAAGTACAACTAACTTAAGTGATCATACGTTAAGCCTACAAGAGTGCGTTTAGTGCCCATACTTGATACAATTGGCTTCTTTTGCTTCATGCACCGAGCGTGCCCTGGCACGCTGAGTGCATTACTCTAATTCTTCATACATTTTTTTGTTCATATATCCAAAAACTCTACAAAATAGAACAAAACACGATGAATTTACTAATTGTAGCATTCTTAAGATAAAAACTCAAAAGAATCTAAATTTTTATCTTTTTAAGTCAAAAGAAACATCAAAAGAGAATAAATTAAATAATCACTATATAATTTAAGCGTACAAACTAAGTATGTATAACAATTATCATCTATGCAAAAGATATCTAATATTGTTATCAACAAATAAAATCATATTTAAGCAAAAATCAATTTTTTAAAATCTCACCCAAACAAACATTTAAATTGAGAAGGGAAATTTGATGTGACATGAAATGCAAGTTGAAGGAAGTGTAAATAAAGAAACCTCATTCTCAGTTATAGTCATGGTCATTTCATTCACTAAAGACATATCTTCTATTCCATAATTCTTGAGCAGATAAAAAACAGTATCCAAAGAGTCTGGCACAACTTTGAGATCATCCGTGATTATAAAAGTGGCATTTCTCTTAACAAAACCATCGAAGGCATTAGGTCTTTCAGGAGAAATTGGTTTTGCCAATGTGTTCCCACATCTGCATATTTTATTTCTGTAAGTGCTTAACATGATCGTATCGTGTCGACAATTGATCAAGTCGTTACATACAAAGTATTATGTGGGTGGTGTGTTGTCAATGTTTAGCCTCAGCTTCTTGCAATAAGCTTCCAATGAGTTCCTGGGTTGCAGTAGCATTTCTTTGCACATATCTGTGCAGAGATACTCTTTGTCCAAATTTTTCACACTTCGATAGAGTGAGCTCAGTGATCGAACTTCAATTGGCTGCATATTTGATTTCTCTTTAGCCACAAGTCTTGCAATGGTTCCTAAAGACAATGTTAAGAAGCTAAACAGAACATCCACGAAATCCTTTCTTGCCTGGGCAAAGAAAACTTTATTTCTTTATTTGTTTACTATAAGCTTTAAGGTAACTGGATACACAGTTTCAATAGCAGCCATGGTAGCAGCAGGCAATAAAGGAGCTTCTAAGAGAGTGCAATTCTTTTTCTTTTTTTTTTGGTTGACAAAAGCTTTTTTAAGAGTTTCAACTTAAGTGTTTATATAAAAAATGTAGTCACATTGACTCTGCCTTTAATGAACCAAATTGTTTAGAGATGTGCATTGTGAAGAGAGATTCAAGGAGAGGAAAGTTGATGAAGAGAATTATAGAGGGAGTGGGACTGATCAAATATGACTGGTCACTTTGTTTTCATCTTTGCATGCTGCGTGACTGTGTCCATTGGCTTTTCACTTCACACTTCGTAAAATGAAACAGTTTGATTATGAAACGTGTGTTAAGCAACTTGAAATAGAAACATATGGTTCTTATAGAATATTTATAGAAGATGCGTTAAATAAAGATTTTTAACTATTAAGAAAATATTATTTTTAAGTTAAATTAAGAGTTAGTATAGTATAAATAGAGAGACAAAATGAGAGCCACCAAAAATAAATTAATAAGAACTTCATAAACAGATTCTCTAGTCTTACCCAACTGCTCAGCTCCCTTTCCTTGAAAATTGAAACGACTGCGGACGCACATTTCCTATAACCAAATCATTTCATTATACGAAGTGACTTCATAAAAAGTGGCACGAAATATGCAAGCAAAAATTCTCTTCGTTAACTTCCCTTTCCTTGAAACTCTCTTCACAATGCACAATTCCCGAAAAATGGATCATTAAAGACAGAGTCAAGGCCACTCTACATTTCCAATATAAATAGTTGAAACGCTTAAGAAAGTTTCAGTATTTTCAAGATTTCAAAAACAGCAAGAAAATTGTATTAGTATTCTCTTAGATACTCCTTTAATGTCTGCTACTATGGCTGATATTGTAAGTAAGCATCAGGTTACCTTGAAGCTTTGGGTAAACAAAGAACGCAACAAAGTTTTCTTTGCCAAGGCAGAAAAGGACTTCGTGGACGTTCTGATTAGCTTCTTAACATTGCCGTTGGGCACCATTGTAAGACTTGCGAACAAGGAGTCTAATATGGATCTAGTTGAATTTGGCTCACTGAGCTCACTATATAAAAGTGTGGAAAATCTTGATAATGAGTGTCTATGCACAGATACGTGCAAAGAAATGCTGCTGCGACCGAGGAACTCATTGGAAGCTTACTGCAGGAATATGAAGCTAAACATTGACGACACAGAACCCACCAAGTACTTGGTATGTAACGACTTGGTCAATTGTCGACACTACTACCCGGTCTTGTTGAGCACCTTCAGAAATAAAAGGTGCAGCTGTGGGAACACATTGGGAAAACCGATTTCTCCTGAAAGTCAATGCTCAAATGTTTTTGATGGTTTTGTCAAGAGTAATGCTACTTTTATGATCACGGACGATCTGAAAGTTTTGTCAGACTCATTGAATACTATCCTTTCTGTACTTATGAGCTCTGGATTAGAGAACGCGTCTTTGCTGACTGAAATGACAGTGTCTATAACGAAGACCCAGGTTTCTTTATTTACACTGCCTTAAATTTGAATTTCATATACCTTAAAGTGAGTTTAAGTTTACATTTGTAAAATTGATTTTGAAGTGATCTAAATTTTTTTATTTAGTATAAAATGTGAAAGTTAAGTTAATTGTAGTAATAAACTTATTATAAATCCAAACATGCATTAAGATGTTATGATTGTTATAGAATGTTTAAAGTTGTGATTTTTAGCGATTGATTTATCTTTTTTTACAGGTAATACTTCTGCTGAAGAGTTGTTTGCTCTCGAAAACAACTTTGACAGATACGTTCTTGGTAGAGAAACCGTATCTTGAAAGATTTAATAAGATAAAACTTGCTCCCTTAGATTTAAATACAAATGGTAGTGGGAAAATCAATATAAAGATAATGCAGAGAAAATCAAATGGCAAAATACTCTTTGCCCAAGGAAAAGAAGATTTTGCAAACTTTTTATTTAGTTTCCTCACTTTTCCTTTGGGAGCAGTGGTGCAGTTGTTGGAATGCTGTTCTTCTATTGGCAGTGTGGATGCATTGTATAAGAGTATTGTTGATTTAGACGAAGATTATTGGACAACAAAGGAAACAAAGCACAAAGTCGTTCATCCTGTGATCGCTCCACAATTCAAATTAACCAATCAGCTACTCCCAATTTGTGATGCACCCATCCCCGAATATTTTTGTTTCACCAAAGACGTTTATGATGAAAGAGATTGTCAAAGAAAGCTTATTTCTTGGTTTCTAACTTCTCAACGTACGAGAACAAAGAGGCGCACGGAAACATGCAAAGGTATGAAATTCGTTGATCCCATATCCGAGTCAGGAAAAGGTGAGGGATTTGCGAAAGGACCGACAATGTACATGGCAACTGATGATTTGGTTGTGACACCTATGTCGTCCGATAGTTTGTTATCTTTGCTAAACCGTACGAACATTCTCGTTAGGGACTTGGAAGAGAAAGAAGTTAGCATTGGCGTCAAGGAGGTAAGAAGTCTCTTAATAAGCATATGACTCTTTATTTTATGATCATTGCTTGCTCTAAATTTAAATTATCTATCTTAGATGGGTTTGCCAGATGATTTTTCAGTTTATATAAACTATCCATTGTTGGTGCAGGGTATAAGCATACTACAAGCATCTTTGTCCTCAACATCAGCTCTAACAGCCGGTCTCAGCCACTTGTTAACCAAAATTAAGGAGGAAAACTGAGTAATCAATGATATTGTTATGTTCTTTGACGGATTTTATTATGTTTTTGAAAGCAAAAAAGCAGTTTAATTTGTTCAACATGGAATGTTAAGTATAGAATTTTATATTTTATTTTACATCAAAAGTGAAATAACTGTCTCATTGTCATCAGCTTTGGCAATCATTGTTTTCCACATCCTGGAGGTCACAGAAGCAAAAATCCCGTCTCAAGTTCCACCCCAAATCCCTGAAATAGTAAAATCCAATGGTATGGACTAGTGATCATACTGTATGGTACCCAACTTACTATTATATCTCTTAACTTTTCATGAAACAGTGAAGGCAAAGATTTATTGAACAATTTTTATAATAAGAACATAAAAATTGTAGAAAGAGAATTGGAAAACAAAGATACCAAATTATTGATCAGAGGTTTTGTGAATAGCATTACACAGATAACGAAGCTCAACTATTTTTAAGGTTGTTGGCTAAAAGATTAGAGATTTTGACAACTGCTTTGACTGACGAATTTGAAGATAATATTGATTATAGTGGTGCAGTTTGCAATCATCTTGGCTGCACAGCAGGATAATAAAAAAGACTAGTACAGTAGTACAATATATAAGGATTCTAACATTCTTTTTTAAAGAGAAAGAAGTTTACTAGGGAGAAGAAAAGGTAGATGGGTCAAGATATCCTCCAAAACGTAGCATACTAACAATTGGTATCAACAAATAGAAGTGACGGCATGCGATACAAATCTTTAGAAAAACTAGGTAAATTATTTCAATCGGAAATGCTAACTTACGCTCTTTTTGGCACTCTCATTCCAACATTCTTTTTGTGATGGACTGAAATTTTTTTATATCATCAATTTTGATAAATCTCATATCTAAATTAGGAGAAAAAATCATTAAATGATATGTGAAATCCATTAAAATTAGTGATTTTTAACAAATTTCAGCCAATTATAAAGATAATATTGAAAATAAAGTGTCTGAGAGAATATCTATAAGCTTCCAAACAATTTCTTTTAGATAACATGTCAAATTCTCAAATTTATTTCTATCTATAGAAATCAAATAGGCTTTGTAAAAAAATTACTCCTACTAAGGTCTAAATAGAGGCAGAGAGGCTAAACATTAAATAGCCTCTACATTCCACCACCCAACTGCTCCGTTCCCTTTGCTGGAAACAACTCTCCTCCATGCACATTTTCAAATTAATCTGTTTCATTATATATGGAAACAACATGCAAAGTTAAAAATAAAGTGACCGCCGTAATTAACTTGCGCACTATGGGAATGTTTACATTTTTTTTGTTTTCAATACCGTAATTAACTTGACCTAACATGCTAATTAAAATTTCATTCTATTAATACTTTTGAAACCCATCTTATAAGTCTAAATGTATTTTAAACTTAATCTATATATAAAAAAATCATATATATTTAGTGTAAGCTTGTACGGGTTAGGTCTATTTAACTATCAACTTCTCATCAATTTTAACTGACTAATTAATTATGATTATCTGAAATATTTCTTCCATATTTCGAGAAAAATAAAGACAACGCAGTCCTGTATATAAAAGCTCTCTCAATTACCCTTCAGAAACGTTGCATTCATTGTCGGGGATGGAAGGTGGGTGAAGACATGTACAAGGGCCCAGGGTTGGATTCATTGAAAATTAGTGTTTTTTTTTATCCCATAAATCTAAGAACTGATCCGTTCGAATATAATCAAAAGGTTTAGTTCCATTAGTTAGTTGAATAAAGTGTTTAGATATTATAAACTCATTAATATTTTCTTCAATTCATAGGATAAAAATAACACCACAAATATAATTCAATGCACCACCGCTTCTCATTTTTTGCAATTGGCGTAAACATATCATAACCGTTGGATCAAGATGGGATTACTTATATTTTACTACTATTTTAATAAATCTAACTTAAAATATATATTTAAAATATAATCGATCCAATAGTCATTTAAGAGCACTTTAGAGAATCTATTAATATTCATGAGTTTTTAATTTGTTCTTAGCGGGTTCTATGACATCACACCATATAATAAATAAATAGTAGATAATAGATAGATTGGTGGTGACAAATAAAATAACATTTTAATATTAAAAATAGTTTTTGTTCAAAAACCAAGTCTATACTTAACAGACACATAAATAAACTCTAATAAGAGAAACTCATAAAAATAAGTTCTTATTTCAACAACTCCCTCTAATATGCCGTAAAAATCTAAATTCATAGCTGAGGTACTGTGTAAGTGTATGGAATGCATTCCCCTTTCTAAGTGTCTTTTTCATTAATAAAGTAACTTTACGCAGTTAAGACTTAAGAAGAAACTCCTTACAAAAGTATATGTACTATGTTAAGCAATAGTGAGTAAAGAGTCATAATTATCTTTAAGACGAATATATATACATCAAGTCACAAAGTTTCACAGTAACAAATAACAATAAGCAGACAATTACATGTTTGAATATGCCAAAAATAGAGACTCTTTAACACCAATAGGGATTCATATAATTTTATCTAAACACCAAAAAATGCAATAGTTTAGGAGCCACTTTAATTTCTCACCACCTTCGTTTTCTTTGTTTTATATCACATCACGATTAGCCATACCAGTAATTTGCATAATGTTCAAAACCAAGAAAAATAATAATAATTTGCATAATGTGTATTATGAGAGTGACCTAACTAACCCAGTTTCTCTGACACTTCATATCTTCTCGTGTGGACACAAATTGGAATTGGAATTGAAATTCCCCACTACTTTTTCAATGCCATATGCTGCAAACCCTTCACTTTTCACTTCTTTTCTAGCTCTCATTTGATATTCCCAATCTCCTCTCTGTTTCTATTTCTTTGAATGGTTTTTCGTTGCTTCACACTATGGCTTCTTGGTGGGATTTAAGACCCTTCTTTCGTTTTCAATCTGTTAGGACCCGATTTCAGGTCAGCGCTTTTATATTTCTCTTTCAACTCTGTTCTTCTTCTATGTCAACACACGTTTTTATTCTATTGTTTGTTGAATGCTTGAATTTCTCTGGATACTGCTTTGAAGCTAAAAAATTAAGCTTTTGGAGCTGTATTACTTAATGGTAATAAAGTTATGAATCGATGGATGGATCTGTGTGATGATTGATGTTTTTGAACCATTTAATGGATTCCCAAGATAAAAGGTAATGGATTTTATTCATATTTGTGAAGCTTTTATCCTTCCTTCTCTTCAAGTTAAATGCACACAATGTTCTTGTTCTTTGCTTCCAAGTTAAGTTGGTGACATAATGTTTGTCTTCCAAAACAGAACATTTATAGATTTAGGCATGCTTATTTAGTCAACTATTTGTGTTCTACTTGTGGTTACAGCCATGTCCATACCCATACCCATCATTTGTATATGATATTATTGTTTGTTTGCCTTTTTGGAAATTTTGTGCCCTGCTTAGTGCTTTGGACATATAAGCTGATATTCTATAGGAGTAGACTGGGGGAGTAATGGTCATAGTTGCAACTGCTAGGAATTGAACCATAGGCATACCCTGAATGATTTAAGCTAATGCTAGCTTGCTATTTTTATTGGATCATATCAGTTCATTTAATTCATGTTAACCAATGCTTGCATCTGATTTGAAAAATGAACTCTTGGCTTTGGCCCGTAACTCTTGAACTTGTCTCTTTTTTGTTAACCAATGGTTTACCCTCTCTTAATCCCTTTTTTTTCTCTCTTTAGGATAGTTTGTTTCATTGTGTCTTCTGGTTCGTATGTATTAAAGCAGGCTGTGTAATTTGTTTTTGATTGGTTGGCTTAACTTGGAAGATTACTATTGTAGATTTTGTTTTGTGGTGATTTTCCAGAATCCTAACATTATTAGTATTGTGTTTGATTGATGTTTACATTCTTGTGATGGACAAGTGCTCTTGCATATATGTAGCCAGAGATACTGGCATTCCTGCTGAATAAATAGATTTAAAATTTTCGGTAATATTTAAAATGTTTATCTTAGACATATAGGATTTTCCAGGTTTCTAATTTGGATATTTTGCAGCTTTGTTTAACTTTAACGCATATCCGTTGTATCTATGAAAACACAAAAAAAGGACCAAAAGTTTTCAACAGACAAAGCAAAATCAGGGTATTTTCATGGAATTTTTCCCTGATATTGCTTTCTTTGGAGTTACCTAGGATTTATCAAGCAGGAGGATGGGGATCTCTGCTGTTACTGGTGCTCACTTTTCATCCATTAATTTTCCATTGATAGACACAAAGAATGAAGAGGTATACAATTTAATAAGATTTTTCTTGAATAACTAAAGGAGATTCTTCAGGCTTGGCCATTACAATATTAGCTCTGAAGATATTATGAGTACATAATATGTTTCAAGTATTTTCTTAAACAAGAAAAGGAGGCAGAGGGACTGATGTAATATTTAATGATCATTTAAGAACAAGAATACATGTTCTCATATCGCATATGTCTGTATAACTGGCATTTAACAGTCTCTTCTCTACACAGATTTCTGTCAGCAGTTTAAAACTGTTGTAAATTACCAGCTTATAGTCGAATCAGGCTGTTCACAATGTTATTTGAGCTTCTTGCCACAGAGATAGGAATTAAGCAAAATGCTTATTGATTTTTAGTAGAGATGGAATCCCCCATCTAACTCCATCATACATTTATACTGTCTTTTCTCTTGCTCATGAGCTGATGGACTTCTGTCTTTTCTTTAAATGCTATTATTCACATTACTTTGATGAAACATATCTACTAGGTTGTCTGTTGTGATTGCATTACCCTTGACCCTTGTATTATCAGTATATGAAGATATACAGCATAGTAACAAGAATGCAAATTTTGAAAATGATGACACTTATTGAGTTTGATTGTTTTGTTATGTAGACACGTTGGATATCAGCTTGTGTTTTTGAAAGAAGAATTGAACATCTTTTCTGACAACTCCTAATCTCAATTGTGGTTTTTGTGTGCTGTAGGAATTCAGGACGAGGGAAGTCCAACTTGGTTCACATACTGTGAGTTCTCATGGATATGCAGTTGCAAGAACACACAAACATGATTGGCTCATTCTCTTGCTCCTCGTGTTGATTGTTATCAGCCTGTACATTATCCATCCTTTCCATCGCTTTGTTGGGAAGGATATGATGACTGATCTCAAATATCCACTGAAGAGTAATACAGTTCCTGCCTGGGCTATTCCTGTAAGTTTACTGCTTCGGATATATAACATGTGAATTTTTTTCCTTGAATAATTACATTAACAAGATTATCTTGTCATTTATTATTTTTTCATGGTTAGATATATGCAATTTTATTGCCCATAGTGATCTTTCTTGGTGTCTACATCCGAAGGAGAGACGTCTATGATCTTCATCATGCTGTGCTGGGTATTAATTTTTAGATACCCCTCATTTATTTAATTGCTAGCGAGCATATTCTATTTGTTAAAATGAAACTGTTTGAGAAGATAACAGGAAATTGTTTTCTGGCACAGGTTTATTGTTCTCCGTTTTAATAACAGCAGTATTTACTGAGGCAATAAAAAATGCAGTAGGTCGACCTCGACCAGACTTCTTCTGGCGATGTTTTCCAGATGGAAAGGATGTATGTTTTCCTTTAATTTTAGGTTTTCAATTCATATTTATCAATTATGTTGATTCTTAATAGTGGGCATAATTAATTATTAGTGGCTTCTTGTTAGGTTTATGATAAATGGGGAGATGTCATTTGTCATGGTGACCAAAAGGTCATAAAGGAAGGATACAAGAGTTTCCCAAGCGGTCATACTTCAGGTATGTAGCATTTATTTATTTCATGTACTCTTTGTACATAGGTCTACTAACTTTTCTGTATTTCATTTCAATAGAAATGAATGGTGGAATCAGAGTAGGTTATTCTACTCAAATTTTATTCTATTGTTTGCTTTAAATATTTTCAATTTATGTGCAGGGTCATTTTCTGGTCTGGGTTTTTTATCATTGTACTTATCTGGAAAAATAAAAGCATTTGATCGCAAAGGTCATGTTGCAAAACTTTGCATTGTTTTTCTACCACTACTTGTTGCATCACTTGTTGGCATTTCTCGAGTTGATGACTACTGGCACCACTGGCAAGACGTGTTTGCGGGAGGTCTTTTAGGTTGGTCTATCCTTAGTATCTCAATTATTTATAAATTAAATAAGCCTCAAAAATTACTTACCACTGTTGTTGGCACTTGACTCACTACATAATATTTCTTCTTCCAGGGCTTACAGTGGCTACATTTTGCTATTTGCAGTTTTTTCCTCCTCCTTATCATTCTGAAGGTTTGCTTCAATGCAGATTCTATTAGATGACTCGCTCTAAATAACTTTCTGTCGAAAATTAACCATAGTTCATAAGTTTTTTTCCTGCTATGAAGTATGGTGTCAACCTTTTGATGTTCTGGATATATTATTTTTCTGTGCAGGCTGGGGTCCTTATGCGTATTTTAGGATGTTGGAAGAATCTCGTGGTATGACCCAAGTTCCTAGTGTTCAAAATTCTGGTCAAGCGCAGTTAGCAGAGGCTCAGGCTGAGAGCCAAGAGGAACAAGGTTTCCATGGGTGTATGGGGTTAACTTTATCACGGGATCATAATGCAGCATTGAATGACTTTGAATCTGGGAGGGGATAAAGTCTGTACATTTCATGATCTTGCTCTTTGTAAAATGTAAATCAGATGTTAGTTCGTAGCCTAGGATTTTAACCAGTATTTAAAACTAACACATTTTGTTGAATAGTTGTTTCTATTCAGTCACTAGTGTCTCTGAAAACTTTGAAGCGTAGTTGTTTGTAAGAGTCAGGTTTGGAACAATTAAACTTTGTTATTTCAATATTTTGTGAATATGTTGACATAAGAAAATACGAAATCACTTGAGAAGATTGCCGTTCATTCAAACACATTTTTAGATCAATTGGTTTTTAATAACCGTGTAATCAATTTAGCGTTAGGTTATTCTATTTTAATTAATAATTTCGAGTTCAAGACATACCCACGTAAATGTATCAGATATTTGGAAGGAGAGCAAACATACTTGGCGAAGATGATTGTGAGTAATTATAGGTGTGAAATAGTGGCGGTTCTCATACGCCAGATTTATACCTTGTGTCAGAAATACTTGTAAACATAAGCAACTCTTAAGTCTTCACCAGTAGCAATGAAGCAAAATAACACTTTGCTGCAACTTTTGACTGTTAATGTCAGCTTGGTATTCCAATTTCCAAACGCTGATTACAAGTAGAAAATGCTGACTTTGCTCATGTGATTGTTATTTCATGCATTAAATCAAATCAAATAAAGCTATCTTATGTTATAAATATGGTGCGCCGTAAGACAATAAAATAAGTCAATTTTCACGAATCAAAAACCCAATGCAGAAACTAAGCAAACGAAACGAAAGGCAAAATGAAAAATGCAACATGAAACATTATGAATTGATCATATCTGAATAACAATTGTTTTCTGGGGATCTGAGAAATTTTTCTTAGATTTTCTAGACTTACGGGTCCGGAAATTAAAATCGTATCCAATGCCTTGGCCGAAGCCGAAGCCAACACCGACACCACAACCAATTCCGAGACCAAAAACGAAGTGCATGTGGTTGAAGGGCCAGCCTCCGTAGCCGAAGCCACCAACCAAACCTAAACCTATTCCGGCGCCGCAACCGATGCCCGCTCCGAAGCCAGGACCCAACACTGATGTTTGAGGTTTGGGGGGTTTGTTGTTTCCCAGGAACTTGGTAACCGAGAATTGTTTTTGGTCGTTGTTGGCATTCCAGGTCCAGAAAGAGTCAGCATCAGCTTTGGTTTCCATCACCTCTGCTTTGCTCACTTGCTGCCACTGCGGATGGATGGATAGGATTTTTCAACTCTGTGGGTTTAGATATGAACTTTTACTCCTATGCCACGGGCCCAACATGTAGCCCATAAATGTATTTAGTGCAGGTGTGCTTAAATTTTAAGGAAAATTTCTTTTATATATTTTTATATTTTAAAAATAATTATTACTTTTTTAAAAAATTCATTTTGATGCTTAAATTTTTTAAAATACATTTAGTCTTTTTTGTTGAATTAGATTGACATGCATTGCAAATTTCAATAGTTTTCTTTTAATAATAATATTTTTTAGTCGTCACTGTATTTATTATTTTTTCAAAATTACACAGCCACCCTTAGTTCTCTGCACAAGGCACTACCTCTACTTCTAACACAGTAACACTCACGTCGCAAATCGCTCTCTATCCCTCACCTGCATGCGCATGAGACCTCTGGGCGCACGCGCAACCACGAAACCACCAAATCTGTCACGCGGGTGGGTATGGTGGTGTTGGCGGTATAGAGGTGGTGCACATTACGAAAAACGGAGGTGGTTGTGTATCATTTTAGAATAATAATAAACATAATGATAACTAAAAATTATCATTATTCTTAAAAGAAAACCATTGGAATTTGCAATGTTAATGGTGTCAATCCAATTCGAAGAAAAGAACTAAATTGATGCATTTTAAAAAACTTTGAGGATTAAAGTGAATCTTTTAAAATAATTTGAAAATCAAACTAATATTTAAGCCTAATAACAAATATGTAGTATTACACTACTACTATTTCGTATATGAAAAACACTATTTACATAATATAATAAGAAGTATTTAAGTCATATTTATATAGGTCATTTTATAAAGTTTATATAAAATTTAACAGAATTTGTTTAACTCAACATAAAAGTTATATTTTCATTTCTACTTGAATGTGTTTTTAAGATCAAATTCACTGTTATTCCAAACTATGTATATTTAGCATTTGTATAAAGAAATATAAATATATTTACTATACACAATCATGTTATACAATGAGATTTATGTCAGTTGATTGAACAATTTCTGTGAGTTATTATAAACCAATAGTATTTTAATTCTTACAGATAAAAACATATATAGAAAATAAAACAAAAGTATTCTATTGATGATATTTTGTCAAAAAAACTGAAAATGTGTGGGGTGAACTTACAAAAATGGGAGTGAGAATAACACTTTCTTATCGAGAACACAACCTCCCAGTCCCATCCCCCACCGTCCACCCCCGCCACTTCCGAAACAAAAGGAAATATACATGAACAAAAAAAAGAAAAAGAAATAACAGAGACGAAAATTGAATTTGCGCTTTTTTTCTAATGATCAGTTACTTTGGTTTGAATCTTATTTCCATGTATACAATTGAATGAAAGAAAATCTCAAACATAGAATTAAAAGTTGAAGGATAACTGAATAACATATATAGAACACAACTACATGGGATGAAGTTCATAGGAAGCAACCAAGGTCTTAGAAATCTCAAAAATGAGCCTGGCCTCAAATTCATCACGGGAATAGCCCTTAGACACTTGACGAGCCTTTGGAATCCGTTTCACTTCAAAGATGTTATCACTGTTCATAGCACCTACGTTCCCTGACAGCTTCAACATAAAGTTCATATAAGCATTCTTGAGCTTTGTCAAAATCGTCAATGGTGATCTCATCACCCATCTAAGCCTTGGAACTGCTCTGATCCTCCAATACCTACGTGGCCCTCTCAAGCGGATGATCGCCATCTTCCTTCTAACGACGGTGGCGCCGCCGTGGAGACGCCGGTAGCGCCGCCTTCTCAAGTAACTCTTGATGCCACCGTAGATTGACTTGGGAAGTAGTGACTCCATTTCCTTGTTTTGAAATTTGAATAGCTTGGAATTGGAGGTGGGAGTGAATAGATTGTGCTTGCAATTGAGCAAATATATATAAAGTGGGAAATTCTTACTCTAAAAATATTACGTTTAATTTAATAAAATCATTGGAAGTGGAAAACATAACTACACATGTCGGTTGTTGAATTAATTAAGATTAATAAATCATAGACAATATCACGTAAGCTTTTTTTTTCAATATTAATTATATAAACGGCTGCTTTAGAGAAATAAAATTAAAAAAAAAAAGTCAAAAAATGTTGCTTTGACCAAAGATCGTGCGCGTGATGTGAGCAAACAAACATGACCAACACAGTATTTTCCTCCCTAGCTTCCTTCAAATATTATGTTGGAATATTATTTGATACTTTGAACCAAGGAGAAAAAGCAAAGGCATTTTCATTTTCATTCTGGTCATTTTCAGTTTCTGTTTTATTTTCAAAATATTGGGTGGTTAATTAAATTTGATTTTAATAGAGACACGAGTCAAGTCAAGTACACTTGATTAGATTCAAATTGGCTTGTGACTGAAGGAAAATGCTTTAAAATTTTATTTATTGTTTTAATTCATTTATATGAATATGTGAAAGATGTCCGAAAAATTAACAAGTTTTAACTTATTTTACACTTGGATGTAAAACTAACCTTGTTAGTTACATGTCTTATTAGAAATTAAAAACAGTTTAATTTGTTATATAGAGTATTATAATAAAAAAAATTAAAATAATGTTTAGAATAAATTATTATATAATAGATAATAATGGATCAAATTAAATTTTAATAGAATTATTAATATATATATATATATATATATATGTATATATATTGCTATATTAGGATGACTTTTTATTTTATTAATAATTAATTTTTGTGATTATCTTTAATAAATTCTTTTTTAATCATATTTTTTCATTTACAAAATTTAAATATTATATTTTACTTAAAAAATTAAATCTAAGACCACTTATTGAAGATAGTTTGAGCCCTTAGAAAGCGAAAGATATATATTTGTAATTTTGTATGTACGAACGATATGTTCGGTGAGCATGAAAATTGTCGTTAATGTATTATTCCTAATACTTTCAATAAACTAGAGTGGTAGTAATATTATTAAACCTGTAAAAAAAAAAAAGAAATATTATTTAAAATACCACTCGACGGATTTATGTAATCGAAAGACAAAATAGGTGATTCATGATTGTGAGGTGCACAAAAGAAAATGAGGTAGATGTCAGTGCTTACGCTACTCTGAAAAATAAGTTTTTTCTTTTCTTTTGGAGCATCATATTTTATGTTACAAACAATTTTG
The DNA here is from genome assembly GCF_004193775.1 of Glycine soja. Lineage (NCBI taxonomy): Eukaryota > Viridiplantae > Streptophyta > Magnoliopsida > Fabales > Fabaceae > Glycine > Glycine soja. Next base: position 56,892,121 of record NC_041019.1, on the reverse strand, counting down.
TTTACTGATGCTATTTTGTGTTTCGATCATGTTGTCTGATTGGATTTCGTATTAAATGTTTAAACAAGTTAAATTTCTTTTACTTAAATTAACATATATGATTAAGAAGAAGTTTTATGGAATGAAAGTTATTTTTTTAATATCTTTTAAAATGGTTAGTTTTATATTATATAAGATTTTTCACAAAGTTTAAATTAAATTGAAAATCATTGGTTATTAATTATTATGGTGATTGATTGACATTGGCAACAAAAAAACAGTATTTTTGGTATTAAAAAAAAAAGCAAACAAATTGGCTTTTTCTTTAAATCTACCCAAAATTTGAATGGTGACTTAAATGTGGAATGTTCATTTAAATTATTATACATGTCCCTTTTAATTATTTTTATATTAAGCTGTTCATTTAGTAACACTCTATTTATTTAATTAATGCAAATGTTATCAATTTAAAAATAATTTAATAACATTTTTTTATGAAAAACAGGTCAACTTTAATAACATTTTGATGAACTAAAATTAAATAAAAGATCAATTTAAAATGGATCATTAATTTTGACTTAAATATGGAATGTTTATTTAATTTTTTGGCAAAATTGCAAATTTACTTTTCCTTTTGTCTTCAATTTTGATTTTGGTTCCCCTTTAAAATTATTCACTCATTTTGTTCTTCTTTTTTATCCAATCACTTAATCTTGATCCACAAGTCCAGATTTAGATGTTGACTATTACAAATGAATGTTGACTATCACGTTCCACGCTCTGATTGGGCGATGACAGTCATGTGTCATGTTCTGATTGACCAATGACAACAATAATGCATTTCATCGTCCATAAAGTCGTCATCCAATCAAAAAATGACACGTGACAGTCATTATCTAATCAGAACGTGATACGTGCCAGTCAATATTCATTTGTAACCGTCAACATCAAAATCTGGATTTGGGGAACAAAATTGCATGATTGTATAAAAAAAGAGGACAAAATGCATTATTAATTTTAAAGAAGAACCAAAATCGAAAATGGAAGACAACTAAGGAGATCAAAAATACAATTTTACCTAATTTTTTCATATTAAATTATTCATTTACTATCACACTATTTATTTAATTTTTACACGTTGTCAATTCAAAATAATTTGATAGCATTTTAACTTGTCAAAATTAGAATAAGCAATTGATTTAAAATGTGATCAATCATATAGATTAATCGGTGTGAAATTATTTTAATTTAATCGAAGATTTGAAGTTTAAGTATTGAATATACAAGTGTGTGTTAAATACTCAAAGGATCAAACTTTGTCATTCACATTGGTTCTATCTAACATAAAATTGATGGCCTCCGTAAAAAGATACTTGTAATCTATACAAAATTTACAATAATTTTAAATTTGACTATTAAACTAAGTATAGAATGTGCATTTATTTAAATGCTAATAGACCATATTTGTTTGTTAATTTTGCTTGTAAATAAAATTTAAAATGGAATAAAATTAATTTCTTCTTCAAGTTTACCTGAAATTAATGTCATTATTCATTTAAATAATTATAATAATTAAGATAATTATAGGTGGTATATATTCTAATTGAAATTAATTATGATAGTTATGATATATATATATATATCCAAAATGATCCAATCCAATGAGATTGTTGGAGGAAGATTAGTTGAATGAGAAATAGAAGCTCTAAATACCTCAGGATAACACAATAAAAATAGGAAAATGAAATTATTTTAAATTAATGTCAATATATTATTATGAAATATTTTTTTGTCACCATGATTATTATGAAATATATATATATATATATATATATATATATATATAAAGTAATAAATGTAATTAATATATATAATTAGTGTAATGGATCGTAACTATAAATCAATTAATCTATAAATATTTAAGGATATTTAATATCCATAGAAGAAGCCTAAACATTTAACTCAAATGATTGATGTATTGGTGTAAGGTTCTGTTGTGTTCAGATGGGTAAGAATGATTTTATTTAGTAGAAGAAGAAATTGTAACTATATGTAAAACTTCCTTGAACCAATTATAATCACGCATGATAAAATTAGTCTTTGATCCAATGGATTAAAGAACATTCATAATCTCTTGACCTAAGATAAAAAAAGAAACTAAACATTTGAATAAAAAATACAAATCACTATTTTGAATAATAAATTAAGAAAAAAAAATGTTTATTTTATTTTATTTTATGTGAATCGGAGATTCACTAGATAAACATAAAATAAAAACATTGCAAACAAAAAATGAAAAATAAGAAATAAAAACACAAGTAAACATCCCCATAGTCCCTTAATCCTTTGCCGCTTTGTTGAATGAGACAAACATGTTTTGAAATCAGCTGCTGATTAATTAATATAGCTTTGTACATGATGAAAATAACTTAATTGGTAAGATACATTGAGTTTGCCAGAAAAAATTAAATTTGATTATCACATAATATATTTTTAAAAAATTAATAAATTTTAAGTGTGATTAAATTTTAAATTTTAAATTAATCTTATAACTAGTTAAAGGTACTTTGAGGTTCTACTCAAAAAGCAAAGGTTTCAATGGTTAAAAAAATTATGTTGGGAACTTTCATGTCAGCCTTTGGTATAAAACTTTCCTTAAATAGGAGGAAAATAAATTAGAGATTTTTTGATGTTTAAATAATATGAAAATATTAGCATAATTATATTTTTCTCTCACATTTTTCCCAGTAAAATAAGAGTTTTTTCCCCTTTATCTCTTTTTTTTTCTTTCTATTTCTTTTTTTGTTTTCTTGTTTTCTATTAGCGTCACAATGAATGGACTAGATTTCTGTATACAATTTGTGAATGAAAGAACTGTCTTACTTTTAAAAATTGTCAACCTGCAGCAGCAAACACAATGAATATGTATGGATTTAATGAAAAGCCGCTTTGCAAGTTTCCGACAGAAAAAAAAATGAAGAAAAAAAGAAGTGGGGTTGACGTCGTGTCAAGTGGATTAATAAGTAATCAGATCAGATTTACATCTATATATAAAAAAATAAGGTAAATAATTATTTTTGTTTTTAAATATACAGAGAGTAGATAAATTTATTTTTAAAAATTAAAAATTTAAATTTTAGTTTTTAAAATGAAATAAGTAGAACAAATTTATTCATCTTTTAACTTTTGTTCATGTCTGTCAATGAATAAATTTACGTGGCACATTGAAGGATGAATTTACCTGTATTCTACCCATTTAAGAATGAAAATGACTATCTATTCAAAATATAATTTAATCTATTTTTTTAATCGTTACAAGTATAATATTACAATAAACACTTAAAAAATTAAGAAAATAAACATAACTTAAAATAAATATAATAATAAACATAATATTAATTAATAAACATAAATAATTATTTTCTTCTTTGAATGTGTAGAGTATTGATATTTGTTACACTTTTTCACTTTCAGTGATTAAAATTTAAATTTTTATTGTTTAGGAATAAATTTGATGGTCCTCTACACATTCAGGATGAAAATACTTATTTATATAAAAATAATACATCTATATAAAAAAAATCTATCAAAGTCTAAACTTCTAGATGCAGCCTTTTTTTTAATATAAAATGTGTTTAATATAATAATATCTTAGTGTCGTGCTTTTCCAAAGTTTGGTTCCTTTTCCACGTGCTTGTAATCGGCAATCCCGTTCCCGTGGTGTGTGTCCTTGTGTTGCACGCATAATTGTCATAATTTTACTATTAATAAGGTTATATATCCAACTGTTATTTATCAATAAAATGGATAAACTAATTATGTGACCACTGACTTTTCTAACACAATTCAATCGACTATTAGTAGTAGTGTTGATCTCGTCTCAAGGTGAGTTCATTATGGTAGACGGAGGAATCATTTATTTACAAAAAAGAAAAACAAAACTAGTAGAATATTAGGAGGAAACTATATATGTTGTTCAACTTCAACGTTCATGTTGACTCCCACGGTTACACCCACATTTCGGGTCAAACCGTAGTTTCTTGACTTTTTTTTTTTCAAAAACCAACAAATTCCCCCTTTTTGTTCTGAACTCCAATAAATACCTTTAAATCCTCACACAACGTGCAATGCCTCACGTACACAAATCACTTCTAAATAAGAGTAGAGAACCATACTTTCTCCTCCTTCTTCAAGCTTTTTTACAAAAGCAATATGGAGACAGAATCACTATTGCCTGAGCCAACTTATGGTGGCATAAAGAGGTACTTGAGAAGGAGGCGCTACCAACGCCTCGACGGCGGCGGTGGTGCCACCGCCACCGGTGGAAAGAAAACAAAGATGATTAGGTCAAGAAGAAGAAGCCCACATAGGCAATGGAGGATGAAGGCAATTCCAAAATTGACATGGATGGTTAGGTCTCCCTTGAAGATGATGGCAAAGCTCAAAAATGCTTACACGAACTTCATGTTGAAGTCCATGACCACGGACAACATATTTGGTAGCAAAAGGATTCCAAAGGTTGATCCTCAAGTGTCTAAAGGTTATAAGGGTGATGCGTTTGAGGCTAGGCTCATTTTTGAGATCTCCAAGGCCTTGGTTGCGTCTCATGAACTATATCCTGTGCACTAATTGTTTCTTCTTTGATCCTTCTTCTTTTTTATTTGGATTTCTCGAATTTTCCTTTCTAAATTTCCCGTGTGATTCCGCAGAAAATGTTGAAGAATCACCTAGAAATTGTAATTTATTTCTTGTTAAACGTATACAATTTGATTCTCTGACCAATTACCATATATATGTTCTCACTTGTTTGTCTCTGTCATAATTTATATTTCTTGCTTCAAATATTCAACTTCTAGTTTCTTTTTTGAAGGAATCTAACTTCTAGTTATTCTCTTGTATCATGTTAATCTTGATGTATATTAAATTATAAATAATTTGAAATTAATATAATATCTTATAGATATAACTTACATAACAAAAATATGGTAATATAATATAATATAATATACTAACGTTTTTATTTTTCTTTTAATTATATCTTACTATAAGAAGTGTTCTTGTTTGAGCCTCTCTATTCTTGTACGTAAAATTTAATAATTGAAATTAGCTTCTCTGATGTTATTTCTCACCTTGATATGCCATCAACAATAATTTGACTCACGAAATGTCAAAGTTAAAAGTAAGTTTATGTGAATTGTCAAATTTTTTTTCACAAAGGTTAATTTAATCTTATCATTTAATTTTAAATAAATATAATGATTAAATTTACTTAAATTTCATTTTAATTATTCTGTTAAAAAATCATATTAATTATCAAAACTAGCTTCTATATTCACTTTATATATGTTATATACAAAATTATTCAAGTCATGTTCTAGAAGGCTAGCTGTCCATGGTAAAATTACGGGCAGAGCAATTACTTGAGCAGCCAAGATGGTGAGTGCATGGTCATGTGTAGCCACACGTGAAAGTGAGCTAACTCCTACATTCATATGTTTAATTTAGATTAGTCATATTTATTTATTTCTACGAATTGTTTTTGTAACAAATAGAAAAAATAGATAAGACGAAAAGAGACAAGTATAACGACGGAATATGTATATATATATATAATAATTGTTATAAAATTTTATTATATAAATATAATTATCTTTATACTTTTCCTGAGCTTGATTCCATGTACAAGTCCAACTATCCCGTTTGAAATGAATTTCAGAACAATGATTGTCTGATGCAATTTAATTATTTAATTTGACCAGCGCATAAAATAAAATTAATGGATTAAATTTTTTACCCTTTGAAATATTCTGTTTTTTTTTTCAGATTTATTCCATTTGATAAACAAAATGAGAAATAATTATGAAGAAAGAAAAAAAATATGCCGTGAATTTTTGGCTGATTCCGTACTGTTGCAAGGAAAGCAGTGTGTAATTTAAATTATCCATTTTAAGTTTTTTTATTTCTTATTAATTGATTTCTATAATGTCACATCACATCACATCATATTTAACACAATTCATACATATTTTATTCTAATAATATAGTTTTAATCAACCTTTAATAACCATCCTTAAATGACTCACCCTTAAAATGATAAAAACAAAATATTTTTTAATCATAAAAATCATTGTTTATAAAAATAAATAATATTTAATTTTAAATAACCTAATGATACATATATATTTAAAATAAACAATAGTATTTAAAATAGGCAACTAATTAATCAATGATCGAAAAAATGCTCTTAGCCATTCATCTCTTCATTTTAAAATATTTATGTCACTTTTGCCTTGTGTTAAAATTCCTTTTTTTAACTTATAAAAAATCATTTTTTGAATAGAAGTGTTAGAACAACAATAATACAACTTTTAGCCATTTAATGAAAGAGATTTTGATACCAATACAATGACCAACACTTCTAAAATCTAAAAAAAAGTGTTGGGTGAAATCTAATAGATTTATATATCTAGTAACAAGGAATAAGTATATATATACAATTGTAAAATATCGCTAATGCTTGTAACAGGTCCTAATCTTAGAATAAGATCATTTCCATTTTCCCTAATTTTGTTTTCTTAAAAACGCTTTAACTTAAAGTAATCCTTTTTCTTTTGGATTTTTACGAAAGATTGAAGAATAAGATTGGATTGATTAGTTAAAGTGAAAAAGTAACCAGGTCCTTATATTGGGCAACCTAAAAATCAATAAAGAACCCGTTAAAAACAATTACAAATTTAGTTAAAATCAATAACTTTGATGGTAAAAAATTAGTTCAAATTAGTTTCTTTGAAAAAAAAAATTATTGATTATTATTTAAAAAAGTGAGTACATAGTCCTAACCTAAATTAATGTAAAGTTGTTTTTTTAATCTTAATTAGTGACTTCAAATTTAAAGGAAAAAATTATTTAAAGAAAAAAATTTACTATTAATAATAATTTTATCTGAATCGAAGCGATGAATATGTGATCCTATACAAAACAGTCTATATATGATTTTTTATTGTTTTACTTTTATTTGATGATTTTAATTTAAATCATTATCTCTTTAACTTTTATTTTAAAAATAAATTTAATTTAATGCAAGTTTTATTATATTATTATGTATGATAAAAATATTAATTTTTGTAATAATTATTTTAAAAGTTATATTTTTAAAATAATTTCTAATTAGGTAATAATGTATAAATCATTATATACTAACCATATAAAATTAAACACTCTGAAACAATATGATAAATATTTGTCCAGTGGATACTAAAATACTAGTTAATATTAAAACTTTTATTTGTTTAAAAGTTAGGAAACTAATTGTGACATTTTTATTTAAAAAATACATTCTAATAAAAAAATATGTTGATAAGATATTTTTTGGAAAACGAAAGAACAAAAGAATCTCTCACTTTATTCGTAAAACAAAAGTGGAGAAATTGGGGAACCATGCACGTTTTTAAAACGCTACGCAAGTATCCCCGATTGGTTCCTTAGTAAAGTGGTTCTTTCTTCACTTTCTTTGATTGGCACTCGTTCGCGAGGCAGGCATTTGAACAAATTCCTCAACTTTGTTTTTGCATCATATTTGTGACTGAGTATAACTTAAAAGTGAATTAGTATTCAGTATCTTAAAACAAAAAAAAATATTTATTATATAAATTTAAAAAAACGTAAGAAAAATCATAAATAATAATTATTCGTTTTCTAATAAAAATATTTTTACTTTAAATTTTTTAATCAATATTTTTAGAAGATTGATTAACATTCACCTAATCACTCCAACACATGAATCGGAAAAAAAATAAAAGAATAAAAAGAATTTCACTAGACAACAATATATATGAAAGAAAAAACAGAATATGTATATTGATGGTGAGTGTGAGGTCACTAATTTTCCAGGTGCTTTATACCATATACTTTGGTGTTGGGGAATCTTACATGAAGCCATTGAGCCTTGAACTTTACGTAAAGCACTACTTTTAAGAGCGTGAGTGAGTTATATAAATAAAGGAGTTAACCTAGCTAAGAGGTGAATCAGTATTCAATTTCAAGAGCTGGGAACGGGAGATTGGAGCAATCAGAATTTGTGGGAATGGGCTGATTGGGAAGTAATGAGATTGAGCAATACATTTAATTTCTTCCCAATTCCGCCCATTCCTATGATTTCTGATGCTTCTTCCCTTTCCTTTTGCCTTTTGCATGTCCCTTATTTTCCATTCTGTTCAATGGTATTGGTAATTCTTCTCTCCTTTTCTTTCTTTTATTGATATAAAATTAATTGTAATATGATTGTCTTTTTGTATGTTTGTACGTAGTACTCATCAAGTTTCTTTGCATACTTTCTTTCTGCCACTATCACACCTTAGTCACGCAACAAATATATATCTCGAGTCTATCTTAGGCTTTAAGAGACTTTGTTCTCTAACTTTGTTGACAGTTTAGCCATGTGATTCTGTTTGTGCATAGCATCGCAAGCCATGAAAGTAGATGTTGTAATTTTTTTATTAGCAATAACTATAATCACTTTGTTTAGGGTTTAGTCTTTATTCATCTGCAAGATTGGATCACGTAGGAATCAAATTCATATTTTTTTTCTTCATAAATTCAGCCTGTATTACTAACTGAATTACATGCATTGAGTGTTCATGCTGCAATTTAGTTTAGTAAATGAAAATTTCCATTCTCAATAAGATTATGAGGAATTGGATTGTTTGGTTAAAAAAATGACATTGTTTTGCCCATATGCTGCCTAGCTTATTTGAAAATGCATTATTATTTTTTCAAAATAAATACAAAACAAAACAACAAACGTGCGTCAAATTAACCGGCCTAAGAGGCTGGGGCAAGCCAACAAATTAAATAAGAGCCCATAAGAGATTTGGGCTAAACTACTTTAAACTACGGAATTTCTAGGGGCACCCAGTATTTTTGTTGGGACATCCAGCAAAATAATAAAAGGGTGAAAATATCTTTTTTTTATGGATTGTCAATTTGTAGGTCCATACGGATTGTCAATCCGTATGTGACCCATAAGATTTTTTTATTTTTTATTTTAAAAATATAATTTATGATTTAATTTAAAATTAATAGTCTAAACAAATCAAACTTGTGTCTCCTACATTATTAGTAAAACACTTAAATCAACTGAGCTAATAGATACATTATGTTATAAACAAATAGTGTCGCTATATATAATAGACACAAAAATTATATAATAAGCTTTTCAATATATAAAATATATTTTTAAATCTATTTAAAATTTAGTAATCTTGTACTTTACAATGCAAAAATCAATTATTAAAATTTAGCTTTTTTTTTAAAAAAAAAGCAATACCCATTAAATCTAATAATCAACTACTAATGGTGTAAATTACACTTGAAAGACACCTAAAATTTTAAAATATATATTGTTTGAAAATAAAGTAATATATTTTTACAAAAATATCCTTAATTTAGTATCAACTTTTAATTACTAGTTTTTTAAAAATTGTTTACAAATTTATGGAACCCCACAAAAGTAGGGCCTTAAGGACCTATATACTATCGTGATAGTAAAATTTTTTAAAAATTATTTTTTAGAAATTTTTTATTCATTTACTTTATTTACTAAATTTTATAATTAAATAAATTTTATATTTAATTAAATGATGTATTTAGATGTTTATTATAATGATTAAAAATTAAATAAACATGATATTTAATTGAAGATGTATTTAGATATTTTTTTATAGCAATTGATAATTAAATAGATTTGATATTTTTTTACATATGTAAATACTTATTAAACCTATGATTTTTATTTATAATTTATATATGTAAACACATTAATTATTAGATAAAAAATAATCATCACAAAATTTATTATGTAAATTTACATGTACATTAAATATAAATAGAAATTTTAGTGTTATATATAACTACACTATTTATTTATAACATAATATGTATATTAGCTTAATTGGTTTGAATATTCTATTAATAATACAAAAGGCATAAGTTTGATTCTTGCTTGAATCATTAATTTTATCATAGAGATTGTCGATCCGTAAAAAAGTGAATAACATTTTTGCCCTTTCACGTTTGGGTGTCCCTAGAAATTCCCTTTCAACTATTTTACCCATTGTGTTGACTTATTTGATAGTTATAAAGACATTAGAATTTACTGATTTAGAAGCTTAACCTATTTTTCAAATTCAACACATAAAATTAAAAACCCAAATAATTTTCAAGGTTTGTATACTTTGCATGGAGCTGGATAGAAATTATAAAGGACAATTAGTATATAGGGTAGGCCTAATAGTAAAGTCGGTAAAACTCTCACATTTAGTATCCAAAAAGTAATTTCACTTACTAGATAATTTTTTTAAAAAATAGTGATTAATTCATGAATAATATTATTTTATTAAGCGTGACTTAATATTTTTTCTTACAAAATTTTGTAAACAATTTAATTTTATATATATATTATTAAATTAGAAATAATTATTAAAAATTCAATACCTATTTGTATACATTAAAATATTTCTTATTGTTTAAAAACTTATGATATAATACCTTATTTTAAATACAAAATTTTGTATAGTATCAATTAATATATTCATTAAATAAATATATAATCAAGATTAATAATTTTACTAAATATTATATCATATTTATTAAATAAAATTTTAATATATATATATATATATATATATATATATATATATATAATAAATTTTCACCAGAAGTTTCATTACATTTATTATTTTTCACTCTTAATAATTTTCTTACAAAATTTAGTAAATAATTTAATGCTATTAATTTAGTGTGTGTGGAATTTATTAATTATAATTTTAATATTATTGAATTGATGAAAAACTCACTACCATCATCCTAGTGGTGGTAGGGGGGTTTACTTATTAGTCGCACCTGATTCGTATATAAGAAAAAATAACTAATTTCACATAAATTAAGAAAGTTAATTCACATCATTTAATTTTTCTAATCTTTCTAATCTCAAGTAAAAAATAAGGTTATTTTTAAAATGTTTTTCATTGAAATTTTCTATCACAAATAAAAAGAAGTCATTGAAAATAGAATTAAAATTAAATGATGAATATTTTAGGAACGATAATATTAAATATGACAAAATTAGTTAGATTTACCTATATTTAATTTCAACACACAAAATTAATTTTTACTTATGTAATAGTGTAGGAATCTTCCAAAGTAACCCATGAAAGTGATTAAGGGCTTCACTCAACGATTCATGAGGGTGTTGGTGGAAGGATGAGATTTCCACCTTTCCCTCAACGGTTTTGGACTTTGGGAAGTACTTCTTCAGGAACTTCTCCACCACCTCGTCCCATGTCTGCAAACTATTTCCCTTAAACGAGCGAAGCCATGTTTTTGCTTCATCGGCCAGGGAAAAACAAAATAAGTTGAGGCGGATGGCGTCTTCAAGCACTCCTGCTATCTTCACCGTGTTGCAAATGTCGATGTATGTGGCCAGATGTGCGTACGGATTTTCACTTGGAAGACCGTGAAATAGATTCCCTTGAATCAACTGGATGAGGGAATATGGATATGAGATGTTGGCCGCTTGTACCTCTGGTCTGGTTGTGTTGGTGAAGTATTGAAGTATAATAGGACTAGAGTAATCCTCTAGCGTCATCCTACGTGGATGATCTTTTGCCATGATGCGTCCTTCAAAGAAGGAATGTGATGTGTTCACAAAAGAAACAACCACCGTGCACGTTATCATAGAAATAAAATTAAACTTAAATATATATATTTTTTTAATTTTTTAATTTAAAAAAAGAAAAGAATAAAATAAGAATGAATAAAGAAAGAAAAAAATTGAAAAATAAAATGAAGCAACTAAAAAAAAAGATAATAGATAAAAAAAGAAAGTAAAATAAAAAGTGAAAACTAATTGCTTTAAGATTGGAATATGTAAATAATCAAGTACAAAAAGCAAAGTCCCCAGTAACGGCGCCAAAAATTTGTTAACTCGTTGGCAAGGTAGTTAATTGTCACAAATAATAAAGTAATGGAAAGTCTGAGTGTCGAATTCACACAGATTTTATTTGTACTTAAATTAATGCAAATCCAATTTACAAGCAAGAGATCATAAATTTAAAATAAAGATAAAAAAATATAGTAGATAAGACAAAGATTTAAAAGAAAAGATATAAGATAAGAAAAGTGAAAGATAAAAAAGATAAAAGATTAAAATAAATTCAAGATATGATAATGTTGAGACCTGATTTGCCTAGGATGTATGAGTTTATAATTTTTTTTTATTAAATGTTACCCTCTCTCGAGCATCTAACCCCTAAAACCGATATATGCATATTCTCCTTAAATCTTTATTAAAGCTTATCCCCTCTTGAGCACCTAACCCCTAACAGAATAATAAGATGAAGTATGTAAGATAAAAAAAACAGAAAAGATAATAGAATAGAAAATACCTGGTAGTGCATTGATAAATAGTGAAGACTACATCATACATTGTTTTGGCTTTTAGGCCTTCCAGGTCCTAGATTTAGCCACTCATGGCCATGAGGGCTTTACAATGAGAGAGGTATAAGAAACCCCTACTAGAGGGGTTCTGTGTTTTTTCTGTTCCCTTTGGTCAGACTCTTTATTTATAACTGTTGAAGTGGACTTTGGGCCTTTGTAGGCTCGCTTAGCGCGACCTTCCTCCTTCAGCGCATGTAGATAGTGGACTTAGCAGACTCCTCTCGCTTAGCGCGTTCTGTTTTGTTGGATCGTGCGCTTAGCGCGGTCTTTTCGCTTAGCGAGTGCTGTTCTGTTACGTTGCACATTTAACACATTTTGTTTTGTCCGCCTAGTGCCTGTTGCACACTTAGCGAGACATTGGACTGGGTCTTTTTTTATTTCTTCTTTTTTTCTTCGTTATTTTTCACTTTTTACTTTTAGCACCTCCAGTTTTTATATTTAGAGCCAAAATTCAATGAAACATCAATTCTTTAATATTTAAGCACAAATAACTGATAATTATTTTTAAAGATAATTTTACTTTATTTTCTATTATCAAAAGTAAAAATTATTTTACAGTTATCACTAATGATAGTCAAGAGACAAGAGCAGATGCTGCTGTTTCATTCCAGTTTTCTTCAATTCATATTTGCATGCTGATGCACAAGGGGTGTAGTTCTTGCGCGGTTGATTTTGCTAGTGGTTTTTTATGTGCTGTTTCTTTTTCTCATGCAATACAAAAAAAAGAAAAAAATAATTACACATGAAAAAAAAATTATCTAATCATATTTATCTTATATAATAGATTTTTATAATAATTACTATAAAAATTATATTAATAAAAAATTATAATTTGACGACCGTATAACATAACTTTACATTGTTAGTTAGTGACATTAAACTCTAAAAAAAAAAAAAAATTCTTCGTGTTGCAAATGTCGATGTATGTGGCTAGATGTGCATACGGATTTTCACTTTGAAGGCCGTGAAAATAGATTCCCTTGAATTAGCTGGATGAGGGAATGTGGATATGAGATGTTGATCGCTTGCACATATGGTTTGGTTGTGCTGGTGAAGTATTGAAGTATAATAGGGCTAGAGTAATCCTCTAGCGTTATCCTCTATGGACGATCTTCTGCCATGATGCGTCCTTCAAAGAAGGAATGTGATTTGTTCACAAAAGAAACAACTACTGTGCACGTTATCATAGAAATAAAATTAAACTTAAATATATTTTTTTTTTAATTTTTATTTTAAAAAAGAAAAGAATAAAATAAGAATGAATAAAGAAAGAAAAAAATTGAAAAATAAAATGAAGCAACTAAAAAAAAGATAATAGATAAAAAAAAGTAAAATAAAAAGTGAAAACTAATTGCTTTAAAATTGGAATATGTAAATAATCAAGTACGAAAAAAAAAGTCCTGACAACGGCGCCAAAAACTTGTTAACTCGTTGGCAAGCGTAGCTAATTGTCTCAAATAATAAAGTACTCGAAAGTCCGAGTGTCAAATCCACACAGACTTTGTTTGTAATTAAATTAATGCAAATTCAATTTACAAGCAAGAGATAATAAATTTAAAATAAAGATAAAGAAATATAGTAGATAAGATAAAAATTTAAAAGAAAAGATAAAAGATTTAAAGATAAAAAAGATAAGATAAGAAAAGTAAAAGATAAGAAAGATAAAAGATTAAAATAAATTCAAGATATGATAATGCCTAAGATGTATGAGTTTATGAGTTTTCTTTATTAAATGTTACCATCTCTCGAGCATCTAACCCCTAGAACCAATACATGCATATTCTCCTTAAATCTTACTTAAAGGTTACCCTCTCTTGAGCACGTAACCCCTAACAGAATAATAAGACGAAGTATTGCAAGATATGAAGAGAAAAGATAAGAGAATAGAAAACACCTAATATTGCATTGATAAATAGTGAAGAGTACATCATACATTACTTTGACTTTTAGGCCTTCCAAACCCTAGGTTTAACCACTCATGACCATGAGGGCTTTACAATAAGAGAGGTATAAGAAACCCCTACTAGAGGGGTTATGTGTTTTTCTGTTCCCTTTGGTCAGACTCTTTACTCATAGCTACTGAAGTGGACTTTAGGCCTTCGCAGGCTCGCTTAGCGCAACCTCCCTCCCTCAGCGCGTGTAGATAGTGCGCTTAGCGGGCTCCTCTCGCTTAGCACGTTCTGTTTTGTTGGATCGTGCGTTTAGCGCGGTCTTCCCGCTTAGCGAGTGTTGTTCTGTTACGTTGCGCGCTTAGTGCATTCTGTTTTGCAGGCTTAGCGAGATATTGAGCTGGGTCTTTTCTAATTTTTTCTTTTTTTTTTCTTGTTATTTTCTACTTTTTGCTTTTAGCACCTCCAGTTTTTATATCTGCAGCCAAAATTTAACGAAACATTAATTCTTTAATATTTAAGCACAAATAACTGAAAATTATTTTTAAAAACAATTTTACTTTATTTTTTATTATCAAATTAAAATTTTTTTGGCAGTTAACACTGATGATAGTCCAGAGACAAGAGCAGAGACGCTGCTGTTTCATTCCAGTTTTCTTCAATTCATATTTGCATGCTGATGCACAAGGGGTGTAGTTCTTGCGCGGTTGATTTTGCTAGTGGTTTTTTATGTGCTGTTTCTTTTTATCATGCAATACAAAAAAAAGAAAAAAATAATTATACATGAAAAAAAAATTATCTAATCATATTTATCTTATATAATAGATTTTTATAATAATTACTATAAAAATTATATTAATAAAAAATTATAATTTGACGACCGTATAACATAACTTTACATTGTTAGTCAGTGACATTAAACTCTAAAAAAAAAAAAAAAAAATTCTCTTTTCGTTTTTTTAATTTTTATTTTAATATTTCTATGTAAGAACAAAAAAAATACTATAAATTTTCTTAATTCTGTGAGATTTTTTATTTTATCAATTTTTCTCTTATACCTAATATTTTTTAAAAATTTATAATAAAAACAGACACACATATATATATATATTACGTTTATTTTATTTATTTCTGTTCGTATTTATAGGAATTTTTTAGAAATTTATTTATCTTTTTTATACGATCATTTTTAATTTCTAAATATATTAATTATATTTTCTCTGCATATCCTAACTTAATTATTATTTCTTTAAATATTAATGAGAAATAATTAAATGAATAAAAAATAAGAAATAAATAATTTTAAAATAATAATATAAATAATTAATAAAATTAAATATAATTAATTATTTTTTCTTAAGTACTTAAATTAGTTGAAAAAAATTGAAGGAACATTAATTAAAGCACAATCTCTAGGATTTGAGCATCTAACAAGGCAGGGATAAAACGACTCTTGTGACGCTATGGAAAAGGAAAGACAACAAGTTATCCACAGACCTCACTCTCAGTGGAAAGACTATGATTACGGAAAACAAAGGATGATCATACTCTTCGAAGCTTGTTACATGGATAGTGGGATGTTGTACAAAATGACAATTTCATTAATTCCTAAAAGTGAAAATAAAGCAAGAATCGCCGGAGCAACTTGAAAGTAACTTGCAAATTGTAAGATCTATGATGATAGTTGTAAGATTTAAAGACTGAAATGATGATATTATTTTTGGATTATCCTTTACTATTATTTTGTCAGATACTTCAATGTCATTTTGTTCCTCGATGACGTGACATTTACTATGCATTCACATGTCATGACACATGGCTGCTAAAGTGGCCGATAATGTGTTACTTCAATATTTCACTAAAAATCTTAAGTTGCAGCTAGCTTGTAAGACCTAACTTGCTTAGCAAATTTAAAGTTGGAAATTTATTTGTCAATTATTTTAATTTAGGGACTACTATAACAGGGCTATTGAGAGACTAAAATGGGATTTGCTGCTTATGGTCTTAATTACCTTAAATCCAATTAATCACATCATATCAACTTTTTCCAATATAAAATGAGAAGAGACAGTATATATAACTAATAAGTACTTCGGGGGATGATTTTTCCCCCCCTATATATACTTACTAGTATTTTAGCATGCATGCGCAGCACATATGATAAATGCCTTTAAAAAAGATTTTAGAATATATATAAATTATAACTTAAATTTACAATAAATATTTTATATTGTAATATAAGATTATGTTTTATTATTTGATAATTTCTTTTAAAAATACTAAAGTTTAATATAAAAATAAAAATGAAAAAAAAATATAGGGAAAGAAATGAATAACCACCATCTATATATACATGATAAGAAATCAAATTATATAGATAATTTTAATAATTATTACATTATTTTTAAGTTGATATAAAATATGATTTTATTAATCAAATCTTAAATTATATCTACATATTATTAAGAATTAAGATTTTTTTATCAATTTTTTTTAAATTAAAAAATGTTAAGATGATAATCAAATCAAATATTTTAGTATATTTTAAAATATATATATTATATCAGTTTTAATTTATAGGAACGAGTTAAAAAATAATTTTGAATTAGTATAAATTTTTACTTATATGATATATGAAAAATAAATTTTTAAACCAATGATAAATTTTTAAAAAATAATATCTAATTGAAAATTATAAAATAATATAATAGTTATGATAATTATACCAATAATTTGATATCATATATATATATATATATATATATATATATATATATATATATATATTTTGTGTGTGAATGAGTACACGTAAATTCAAGATAGTAATTTCAATCATAATCTCCCTCTAAATTATTGAGGTCATAGCAGGTGGACTCGTCAGAAGTGTTGGTAAGGATAGTACAGATCCACCAACAAATAGAGTTTTTTTCTTTGTCGATCTAAATAATATAATTAAAACCAAATAAAATGGGAAAAACTTACGTATTCTTTTTTACTTTTACGTTTTTTATGAACTTAAGATTTAGTATTATTTTCAATTTTACATTCTATTTTATTTTATTTTTAAAATCATTAAACGTAATATAAAATCTTATATCTTATAGTGTCCAGTTGTCACATTCCTGCCCATTTGATTTTATGCAATGTTCTAGCAGCACTGGCGATTAATCTAGAATTCAGGAGAACCCTGGGGGAAAAGATGGGACCAGAGTAATGGACTGATCAACTTGTCTTATTCTTGTGGAAAATGGACATTGGGAAATTAATTGAATAATATACAACTGGAATTCTCTGAGTCTCTGCCTTTGGGAATAATTTTTATGGTGCATCATTAATTATATGTCAGCAACATGGCAGGCAATACCTAGATTTATCCCATTTTGGAGAATAGCTTTTATGCATTCCTATTTGGGAAGAAAGCCAAGGAGGACACTAGAATAGGTTATGTACTCAACCCAAGACATGTGTAAATTTAAGAAGGTTTTCTTTTTTTTTTTACTTGCTCTTGCAATATATGTTCTCAACCCATGATTAGTATGAAGGTATATACAAAAGTAAGAACATAATGATAGATCCTACAAATATATTTTTGCATTTAATAACGGAAGAAAAATTCTCGGATAAGGAGAAATTAAAAACTCAAAACGATCAGTACATAAGACTGGCAGATTAGATATATGCATGCATGAACGAAATGAAAGGATTAATATGCTTGCAATGGTATCAAATAAAGAGTAGCACTTTAACAAGTTGGCATTGAAACAAGGAGGAAAAATCATGAAGATGGCCAAGAATTGTCGATAGAGATAAGCCATGGGATCGAGCTTCAATGGGGTGGTGACGGCTGGAAGGGCGTTCGTCATTCACCGGTCACATGTCACCGCCCCATATATACTTGTTTTCTTTTTTAGTTGCAAAAAAAATCCAAAGATGACATGTTATTATTATATTCTTCTCTCCATGCTTCTTGGCAACTTGCAACTTGCAACTTGCAACTTGCATGAATCCTCTCTCAGTCTCTCCCACTCCAATTTAATTTTATTGTTATGCATATATTTGCAGATTAAATTTTAATTCATTGCGTGTAAACAAAAGTTTTTATCTATTTAGTAATACTAATATATTATTTGTAGAATTTTGACCATGTAAAATATTTTTTAGCGACAGTTAATGTAAAACTTATTATTCGACGTGATATTAATCATTATTAATAATAATAATATATGTATTCTTTGAATTGGATCGTATTCTGATTCTCCTATCTAATTTCTATCAATCGAGTTTTAATTTGATCTTCATTTTTATTGGGTTGATCTCCGATCTAATCATCATCAAGGGTTTAAGGTGCACCATAAAGGAGAATTATACACCGAATTCCTTGAGATAAGGAATAATATTTTGATATACTATAAATTCCTTAATTTGAAAATATTAAAAAAGATAGACATTACGAACAAAGATAAATAATCCTCTCTTTAATCTAGAAACTTTAATCTAGAAAGACAGATTAAGTAAGACATTTTACTTGAGTGTTTTAGATTAAACCATCTCCATTATAAGGAAGTAATTTCTGGAAGAATATCAAATATCTTAAAAAAATTATATTTTTTTGGCCTAGCTAGTTTAAAACGTAAATTTTTTTGAATTAACAAGATTTCGTGTGTAACTATGTCTGATAATGCCAACTGCTTCTATACATCACAACGGCATTTTACGGTTCAAATTGATCTGACGTATTTCACGTACCTCCAACTTATGTAAAATTTGATGGTAATAATTGAGTGACAGATCACAGATCTGGAGACCAAAAGAATTCTTTATTCCAAGCATTATATTATTAATTATTTAAAACTTTAGCTGAGAATTTTCGCAACGACTTAAACTAAAGTACAAGTGCGCTATATTCTTTGATGCTTATGCCACTAATGGCAAGGATCGAGAGTGAATAAAATCAACAAATAGATTCCCCCGTGCTATTTCATCTATTTCCATTCTTCCAATAAACTTGCAATGGCTATTTCATCTATTTCATCTATTTCCATTCATCTATTTCCATTCTTCCAACAGAATACAATTATAACGTGTATAGATATTTGACCACCAGAATTTTATTTTCCGATCCGATCGAATATTTTTAAGAAATTACTATTTGATTAATGTTATACAAATTAAGTAATAATAAAAAGAAAGAAACAATTCCAAAATATTAGTTGCAGCAATATGCCATATGCTATTTATACAAAATTTATATATAAAAAAAAACATTCATATTGTAAATCAAAATTAAAACTCCTTATATTGGAAATGGGTCATGGGTGCTGCAAAACCGGACTGAGCAAGTAGCCCAATATTAAAATTAAAAAGACTGATATTATATTAAAAATCGATCAAACCTAATAAATCAATGACAAAGATAAATCAAAAAAGAAAATTGCTCAAATCTTATAAAAATAACTTTAGCCATATTCCCATTGGACGTAAGATCTTAATTAACACTTTGTTCTTGCATGCGCGGCACGTCTCGATGAGTACATTCCATAAGGATAACATTGTTGGTCATATAGCATTTGTCCTTTCTTTACGTATCAAGCTAACACACTGATATACAGTCCCAATTCACATGACATTGACACACCCGTAGTAATTCTTGTAGGGATGTGTGAACGCAAAGGTTTACTATGTCCATATATTTAATTCTTGTAGGGAAAGAACGATTTACGGTTGTAAGGAAATGCATTATATGCATTGGTTTTCCCCTATAAATAGAGCCATTTGAGACATATATTTCGGTGTCAAATAGCTCTGAGGTCTCTTCCTCCTTTTCGACAAGCAAGAAAGGAAAATACCATATCTTCCCTCTCTCATCAGAAGTTTAAAACAAATCCTATTCTGAGCTTTCATCTTAAATTTGGTTTTCTCTGTCATCTTTTTTTTTTTCATTCGTTTTAATTTGATGTTCTCTCATTCGTTTACATCAAAATCTCATGAGGAGGAGGTGTTGGTGATGCTGTTGACAGAAGATAGAGAGCACTGATGATGAAATGCATGAAAGGGAATGGCATCTCACTCCTTTGTGCTCTCTAGTCTTCTGTCATCATCCTTCTCCCTCCCCTCTCTTGCCTTGATAATTAGCATTTATCATGTAAAAATAAATTAACCTTATTCAGTTTAACATCTATATTGCTTGTTTTTGTGTCTAGCTAGTATAGTCTAAGGGTAATTAGTTGATGTCATTTATCTCTTTGTTGCACTTTGATTACTTTGATTTTTTCTTGTTTATACAAGTTACTCACAAGTAGTTGTAGCTTAATTTACATGTGCGTGTGCATCACATATCCTGAATACGAAGTTGCGTTAAATATGATAAGAATTTTTTTGTCTATAATTCTTCTATTTGATTCAAGAGAAAATGTCTCCGGATGAAGATATCTGTAATAACCTCATACCAAAAAAGGAATCACATATGCATTTCAAAAGAAGATCACGCCTACCATATACAAATGAAAAGGTTTAATTGAATCTATTTAGCCATTAAATGTTGTAGTTAATATTTGATAATGTACTTCGATTGTTGCAGAAATTCAAAATTAAAATTTTAATTTGTTAGCAGATCGGTGCATATGCTCATTATGATAGAAGATATGTGGATTGAGGTAGTGATTTTTCTTGGTATCTCTTTTTTCTTATTTCAATATATACCCTTGTTCTAGCTTGTTCTCGTTGTTGCTTTTGGTGGTGATGTTGTTACTAGTTTGTATGCATTGACTAGCAAGCTTCAAGGAGATTTTCAAATATTAATTCGGGTATGCCAAATGTCTCTTAATTCATGTAACTTTCACAGGTATGAAGCTAGCTGGTTTGTTTATGGTCAAGAGGAAATGGCTCGGTCCGGTTAAAAACCAGTTAGATCCAAACTGGTTCGGTTTCACACCCCTACAGGAGATACACTTTAGTCAACTCGAGCATCCGTTAAGAATTAAGATAGTCTGCACATACACACACATACATAATATATATATATATATATAGCTCTCGTAGCCACTCATAATTGTGAACAATGATTTTGAGACCAAATTATTATAGGAATGATATTGCTAATAGATTGTTTTAAACATCCATTAGCCATGAGGTAAAGAGAATTTGTTTCGGCCAATGGATAAAAAAAAATCGGTAACAGTCTGTGCCTGCGTCACGGACATTTATAACTATAGAATTGCTTGTACAACAATTTATGTAAAATGTTATATATGGGAGAAAAACTTACGAGATTGTGTAAATATAAAATATATTAAGTAAAAAAAAAACTCTCATCTTATAATAAGCTAATTTTTAAATCAAATTAAACTAAAATTCACGTAAGAATTTGTCCAAAGATTCATCGAAAGGATTCCACCACATTTTCCATACGCTAAGTTCAAGAAGAGTATTGGACCCAAATTCAGATTCTATAACTATATAAGTTGTTGTATGAATGTATAACATAACTATTATTTTTCAAAAAGAAAAAACTCTTTTATTTTATCTTATAAAAAAAACTCTTTTATTTATATGAACCTCACACCCGCACTGTCTCACGTTCAATCACCATTCAGTCATAATTTGACTGGTTAGACAAATACTTATCCTGTGTTGCCCCATATATATAACCATCACGGTATAATCTCCATCAATCCATATCTTAATTATTTTGAAATTATTTTTTAATCATTACAATAATCACTTTTACAGGGAAGGTCAAAATATTTTTCAAAACAATTAAGGAGATTGATATAATATAGAATATAAGTAAATAAAAGCAGGAAAGAATTGTGTAATTTTTTTTAAAAAAAAAAACTTATTAGGGGTATCTAATATAATTTACTCAACCATTTTAGGAAAGATTTGTGTTGTCGACTTTCAGTCGAGGTATATATACTCTGATTCATATAAAAACAAATAAAATTTACTCAAAACTATATATACCCCACAAAAAGCTACGTACTTACAATCTCTTTTAGGAACAAATTTAGTAATTAAAAAGCCTAAAAGCATATTTTTCTCTGATTCGTAATTAATTAAAAGCACATGTTAATGATGTTATCATATTCTAACTGGGTGCACTTTTTTTTGCATGCATTGAACATGCCATACAATATCGATGAAAATGAACGGTTACAATTAATAAATAAGGTTTCAATCAAGGATCTAACTCATCAGTTGTTTGAACATGAATTGTTATAAATACTTAATACTTGTTTTTTATTTTTATGTTTTAAAAAATAAACAAGGTTTCACTGCAGGAGTCTGCAGTCAGCATTCAACGTCCAAACTATTCAACCAAAAAAAAATAAATTCAACGTCCAATCTCTCACGTAACAGTCGGAAAAAAAAAACTCTTATTAGTCATTTGTATAACACTTGAAAGATGTGCCATGACTGCCATCATATCAACACATTTAGTTGAGGCACTACTATTAGAGTATGTATTGCTAGGCTAATTTTATTAGGTCCTATTAAACAAAGACTTAAACACTGGGGGATCCACGTGAGAGGGTGTGGGGGTTAATTGTCCCCACAAGAATTTTATTTTATTTGTATGTTTTTTTAAAAAAATATTTTGCCCCTACTTAAATATAGGTATTATTCTGTAAGATATATTTTTTTAAAATGAATGTATAAAATATAAAAAATAAAATAGAGAGAATAAATTGATATTAAATTTATTATTTTATTTATTATTTTTTAAATTTAATTTGATCATTTAATTTATTTATTTGATTCAGTTTAATTTTATGATTTTAGATGACACTAATAAATTATATTTTTGGTCCTCAATAAATTAATATTTTATTTATTTTAATAAAATTATTTTTGCATTAAATCCTAAATTAAACAAAAAAAATTCTTTGATCATTATTATTTTTTTAGTCCTTTTTATATATCTATTTTTTTTCTCTAATATATAGATCATTTGTTATTACTCTTTATCAAATGTATTTTAAAGGACCTAAATGAAAAAAAAATTATAAAGACTAAAATGAATATATATATATATATATATATATATATATATATATATATATATATATGCCGAACTAAAAACAAAATTTTAATTTTATTGGAAATTTAATACAAATCTTTTATTAGAGATTCTAAATAAGATTTACTAATTTATTAGAGGTTAAAAATATATTTAAGTTTTTTTAACCAAATTAAAATTATTTTTTGTTCCCAAATTTCTTCCACCACCGGACTGATCCCCACATATTTTTAAAAGTGTCAGTAATATTTTTCAATTACATAATGGGGTTGCAAAACTTTTGTTCTTCCTTCATTTTCAAGCGCAAACTAACCCGTTATGACCTTAGAAAACACCCTCATCATCAGGCTCGGATAATCTCTCAACTGCCAAGGATGCCTGCAAATTATAGCAAGTTTAACAAACTTTGTGAATCTGCGAGTAACACGACAACTGCTCACACTTTCCATAAGATTTATTGCTATCTTCCCTAAATATCAGTGAAGCAGAATAAAGGTTATTGCAACTGTTATTAAATCTACAAGTGGTTAATGTAGATGTTTTGATGTCTAATAATTTATAGGACAAAATTGAAATTAAAGCAATGGATCAATGGGTGGAGTCATTGGAGTGTTATGGAATGAAATATAATAAAATAACATAAAACAACAGGAAAAGCACAGAAGTAAGAACCTGTTTTTCCCAGTTTGTAGATGCTGTCAACAAAGCAAGTATCATTGTTTGTAGTGTAGAACTGGTCAATATTCCAATCTAAAGGCCTTTCCCATAGAAATTAAGACCAAAACCAAACACGAGAGACACAGGGATTCCCACAGCATAATATGCTACAAGATTGCTAATTGCCCCCATCTTCTGCAATCTACTTCCTCTTACAATTCTTGATTCATTGAACACACAACTGAGAGCTGCAAACCTAATGTTTATTTGCCACAATATATCTACTAGCTTTGACCATAGAGCTGTTGTTATCAATGAGTGAAATGATTGTCATTCCCTTTTAAAAATGTATTTTCATTGCACAATCATGAAATGGCAAGCATGTGGCTTTGTTTTTATAGATTTCTCCATAAACACTTAGAAAAGAAGAAAATAAAAAGATAAAATAAATTGAGCTTCTCTCATAAGTTAAAATCAATTTATGGACTTAACTTTTGTAAAAATTCTCTCATTTAATTCCTTCAAAAGGTAAGGTGTATAAGTTGATTTTAACTTATGGGAGAAACTCAATATATTTTACCATCTTATTTTTTTCTCTTAAAAGTGTTTAATGAGAAATTTATTCAAACAGCACATTTATAACGGTCAATGTGAAAAACTTACCACACAAAACTCCTAGAAAGCCATCCACACTGAAAGAGAGACAAAGCACTGGAACTATCTTTGCAACAGAATGTACAACTTCCATCTCATTGCTAAATGCAAATCCCAGCACATGACGGAAGCAAAATAGAACAGAGCTAAAGACAATTGCATCCGTGAATGTTAGAACAATTACAGCAAAAACAGCCTCTCGAGCTGCCTGTGGTCTTCCTGCCCCTAATTCGTTTGAAACCCGACTACTACAAAATTATAGAAGGATATTCTTTTATTATGTGCTTGATGTTTCCACTAGTGTGTATAACAATCACAAAAGTAAGATGCATAACATGAGGAGTATTAGTAAGAACATGAAAACTTCAATCCTGACCATATAATATTTTATATATGCATGGTTAAGATTGCTTTTCTAAAATCTAATCTTGACCATCCAATACAGCGATATGATCAAATTATCTCCTCACACGACAATATAAGTGTTATCTCATTGGCAAGTGTACCAAATCGTTACAAGTAGTAAAGTTCTCGGAAGTCCGAGTGTCGAATCCACATGGACTTTGTTTGTACTTAGATTAATGCAAACCCAATTTAAAAGCAAGAGATAAGAATTTAAAATAAAAGATAAAGAAAGATAGAAGATAAAGTAAAGAAAAGATAAAATATTTATAGATAAACTTAAAAGAGAAAAGAAAAGATAAGATACTTAAAGATAAAATTAGAAGATAAAAGAAAAGATAAAAGATTGAAGGATCAAAACAGAAGATAAAATATTTAAATTGCGATATGATAAAGATAACTACTTCTACGAAATTCAAATAAAGGAGAAATAAAATCTATATAATAAAATTGCTAAAACCTAACCAGTCTAATCAGCCTAGATATATGGATTCAGGATTTGTCTGTTATCAATACCAGTGAACTAATTCTGCCCCACATCTATCCATCTACTTGCCCCTGATGCCTCACGATGACAAGCCTACCTTAATTACCTATCTTCCAAATGCCCTTTGCGAAGACTCAATAACTAAGATGCATTAGGATTACATTCTAGATGTTTGCTAAAGCATGGGCATTGGGGCATTAAGTCATGCTAACCCAATAATTTCTTTCTTTTAGTGTTCTATTAAGCGTTACCCTCTCCCGAGTGGCCTAACCCTTAAAACCGATTCACACATTCATTCCTTATTCCTAATTAGGCTTTACCCTCTCCCGAGTGGCCTAAAGACTAACAGAAAACAAAGTCCGAGATGCAGAATAAGCAAGAAAGAAAAGCAGATAAAAGAAACTGGAAGGAAAAACCCTCTAAAAGATAACCCGATAATTTCCTCCTTTTAGTGTTCTCTTAAGCGTTACCCTCTCCCGAGTGGCCTAACCCTTAAAACAGATTCAAGTATTCATTCCTTACCCCTAATTAGGCTTTACCCTCTCCCGAGTGGACTAAACCCTAACAGAAAACAAGTCAGAGATACAAGATGTAAAAAGAAAGAACGATAAATAAATAAAGAACTTGGAGGGAATTCCTTTTTTTTATTGATAACTCTTGAAATGCTCCATACATCATTGGCTTTTTAGGCCTATCAGGCCCTAGCAAGGGGGTTAGCCACTCATGGTCATGAGGGCTTTACAATGAGAAGGGGGTGAAAGAAAGAGAGTAAATGAAACCCCTAGGAGAGGGGGTTCTGTGGTGGTAGTCCTATGTCCCTTGGATTGACTCTATTTATAGTTGCCGAAGTGGGCTTTGGGCCTTCGTAGGCGCGCTTAGCGCGACACCCCGCGCTTAGCGCATGTACTTCCTGGCCCGCTTAGCTCGTGATGCGCGCTGAGCGCGCGTATTGGGTTGGGCCTTCTTCAAATTTTCTTCTTTTCTTCAATTTTTCTGCCCTTTTTGCTTGTTACACCTCCAATTTTTATATCTGCACCCAAAAATTCAATTTAATTAATTTTCTAACTTTTAATCACAAATAACTGCTAAATAATTAATTTCAAGCCAATATTTGACTAATTTTCTACTATCAAAATACAATTATTTAGCAGTTATCAATAAGCCTCCTACATAATACATCAATGTGTGTGTATATAGAGCATACCTTACTGCAGCACCGGTCCCATATGGAATGAAATAGTGCAAGTTGCAAATTTTAAGGCTGCTCAAAGAAAACATAAGTCAGATGAATCCCTGAGTTATCAGGTAATGAACTTTTAAATATTTACATAACAGGATCATGGAGAAACACACCAGATTGATAGAACTGAAGTTTCAAGTTTGGGATTTGGTAAAAGACCAGCAAGTATTACTAGTAGCTCTAATGACCGACCACCACTCAACTGAATGTATCCATTAAGATAGAAACATGTTATTTTCAAAAAAAAAAAAGATGAAATATGTTACAAACAAAAAGTATAGAGAAGAAGCAGCATCGAGTCATTGGCCTCCCCAATTATACAAAAAATTGTTACATGGTTTGGAACCACCACATATCCATGGTCTCGATCAATCTTTACATGATATATAATTGAGATTTTCAATTAACGAAAAAGAGTTAATTAAACTCGGTATACATGTCACATGGAAAAATAGTTGGAATCATGGTGGTCTTGGACCATGGTAATCCTAAACCATGTAATAATTTCTCCAATCATACAGGGGCAAAACTAGAAACTTACCAAATCATAAGTGCAGATGGGATGGCTAAGAAGAAAAACTCTTTGATGCTTCTTAAAGCATTGCTACCTAAAGCTACCTTAGTTTTCTGACATGACGGATAATACTGTGTAAACTATAAGTAACATGACACTGAGCCAATACGAAATTCCAATGGATAAGGCCGCTTCATTTTGTCCAAGTCCCAGTTCAAACACTAGTACCCAACAAATAGGTATATGCAAAACTAAAACAACAACTGAGGTTACAAGCATTGGAAAGATCAAGCTCTGAGTCTGAAAATAACGAACCAAAGCTTGAAGAACAGCATAACCAAAGAGTGCAGGAATGAGCCAAATGCAGTAGTTTCCAGCTACTAGTGAAATAGCATGATCTTGCCCCAAAAGAACAAGCAGTTTATCCATGAAAATCCATAGGATAGATTTTGGGGCACTGCTTAAAATGAGAAAGAGTATTGCACAGAAGACATAGTTTCCAAGCTTATGAAACTGCTCGGTTCCAAATGATTGGGCACATTGAGTTTCCAAAGCACCTGCCATTCCCATCTGCATTACATTTCATGTTCAGTCAACTACCAAGGCACTATGACACTAAAGAAAGCAGAAAACTGTTGTTATCATGCACTATGTGTACAAATGGAATCCACTTAAGAACCTAAAGAAAAATCATGTATTGGAGATTGTCTAGGCATGCCAGTTCATAACAAATACCACATTTAGTAAACAAACAAACACACTCAAGTTCCAATATGTGTGATTGCAATATTGCACCCCTAAAATAGCATTGACAACTAGAAAATATGTCAGATCAATATATAAGCTATACAGCTAGTCAAAAAACATATGTAAGTATTTCAAAGTAATACATTTACAATTTTAACCAAAAAAAAAATAAGCAATACATTTATTAATATATAAAATTACTCACGAGGCTGAATGGAAGACGTTAAATTTATTTGATAACTGCTAAATAATTGTATTTTGATAGTAGAAAATTAGTCAAATATTGGCCTGAAATTAATTATTTAGCAGTTGTTTGTGATTAAAAGTTAGAAAATTAATTAAATTGAATTTTTGGTTGCAGATATAAAAATTGGAGGTGTAACAAGCAAAAAGGGCAGGAAAATTGAAGAAAAGAAGAAAATCTGAAGCAGGTCCAACCCAACACGCGCGCTAAGCGCGCGTCACGCGCTAAGCGCGCCTATGAAGGCCCAAAGCCCACTTCAGCAGCTATAAATAGAAAGTCAGTCGAACG
Organism: Glycine soja; assembly: GCF_004193775.1. Lineage (NCBI taxonomy): Eukaryota > Viridiplantae > Streptophyta > Magnoliopsida > Fabales > Fabaceae > Glycine > Glycine soja. The sequence continues at coordinate 56,863,506 of NC_041019.1, read as the reverse complement.
GGCAGACGCCACCACAAAACCCCCTCTCCTAGGGGTTTCATTTACTCCCTTTCTTTCTTTCACCCCTCCTCTCATTGTAGCCCTCATGACCATGAGTGACTAATAAGGGTTAGGCCACTCGGGAGAGGATAACGCTTAAGAGAACACTAAAAGGAGAAAATTATCGGGTTATCTTTTAGAGGATTTTTCTTCCAGATTCTTATATCTGATTTTCTTTCTTGCTTATTCTGCATCTCGGACCTTGTTTTCTGTTAGTCTTTAGGCCACTCGGGAGAGGGTAAAGCCTAATTAGGGATAAGAAATGAATGCGTGAATCGGTTTTAAGGGTTAGGCCACTCGGGAGAGGGTAACGCTTAATAGAATAATTAAAGAAAGAAATCATTGGGTTGGCATGACTTAATGCCTCAATGCCCATGCTTTAGCAAACATCTAGAATGTAATCTTAAAGCATCTTAGTTATTGAGTCTTCGCAAAGGGCATTTGGAAGATAGGTAATTAAGGTAGGCTTGTCATCGTGAGGCATCAGGGGCAAGTAGATGGATAGATGTGGGGCAGAATTAGTTCACTGGTATTGATAAGAGATAAATCCAGAATCCATATATCTAGGCTAATTAGACTTGTTAGTTATTCCTTATTTTACTGTTGAGTTTTCTTAGAAGTAGTTATTCTTATCTTTATCATATCTCAATTTAAATATTTTATCTTCAATTTTGATCTTTCAATCTTTTATCTTCTAATCTTATCTTTAAATATCTTATCTTATCTTTTATCTTTCTTTATCTTTTATTTTAAATTCTTATCTCTTGATTTTAAATTGAATTTGCATTCATCTAAGTAAAAATAGAGTCCCTGTGGATTCGACATTCGGACTTCCGAGAACTTTACTACTTGTGACGATTTGGTACACTTGCCAACGAGTTAACATTATTCTTTCAGCATATAGAGATCACAGAGTCCTAGCAAAAAAATATTATTTTTCCATCACGAGAATTTGTAGAAACTAGTAAGTTTTGACTGCTTGTCTACTTTGATTTATCTTTTAAGAATAAGAATATTATCTTTTAAGACTAATCCTTCAAATTACATAAATTTATTTAAGAAACTAACTTCTCTCGATTATTTGGATGTAAAAATGAGGAAAGGAAAGGAGGGAACATACAAGTATGTTAAAGCCAGTGACATCTGCAAAGGAAGTGGCCAATGCAATACCTGCAAGGGAGAGTTCGCCAAGATGACCGACCAACCATCATCAATGACACCACCTGTAGCAAAAACTGTGACACTGAGACCACAACCATTGGTGCTGCCATCAAACTCACCTTCTTAAATTCTTGGACAAATCCACTACCACTACTACTACTCTTTGAGTTTGAGCTCACCCTCTTGTTTTCTTTTGGCAACAATAAGGTCTCCTCCATTTCTTTCTTTCTTTTGGAGTACCCACGTGAGTGTGTTTAAAGCCTAATCAAGGATACGAGAAGGTGAAGAATGAAGGTCACCCTCTTGTTTTCTTTTATGATTTCTCGTGCAAAAAGTGTGTGCCTTCAAACAAGAGGATTAGTCCAAGACAGAACCGACAATGCTCAGATTATTCGAGAGACAGAGACGACTAGTCAGACTATCCATTCCTATCCATTATTTATGATTGTTTTCTAACTCGCTTCTCGTCTCAGAATTAAAAAAATACTACATTATAATAATAAGTCAAGTCATAATTTAAATATTAGTATATTTTATTTGAAAGTTATATCCATATATGATAACAATATCTGTTACTATGATTTAATGTAATTTTTGCAACTCTTTTTTTGGGCATTCCTCGGCTCAAAATTAATTGGATTCTTGAGTCCCTCTGATTAAATGATCGTTGATCAAAAGGAGAGAATAGCACAAACCCCAATTAACCAATGACCAAAATGGAGTGGAAGCTATCTTTCAGCTTATATACTGTGTAAAACCTTGTCAATTAGATAATTATTATGAGTTAAACATGAAAGAGATACTTTTCTTGAAAAAAAGCCAAAGAAACTTGTATTAAAATAAAACAGATTTGGATACACCACAAGATGTGATCACTCCAAATATGTCAACAACAGTACAAAGATTTGTAATAACGAAAGCTAAAAAAAAAAAAAAGCAATGCAAAACAATAGTTCATCCACCCCCCTAACAAACATAAAACAACTATATGTCACACCCAACGTAATTACCATTATAGTTACCATTACTTCCAAAGCTTATTTGGTTGTAATTAACTCAAGACTATAAAACATACATCTTCCACCTCGATACTATTAAATTCCATTGAATCTGCAAAACCGTAGAGGCTCCCACCACTTTTCATCCCACAACAATATAAAGATCCATGTCGACTTTTCATCCAACAACAATAAAAAATCCACGTTATCACCAACCCTGTACCGCAATGAAGGACCAACCTTATAGAAATAGCCCCTTGTTAACACACTCCAAACAAAACACACCCTCAATCTGAAGATCAATTCCTTGCCTCGACACAGAACATGAAAGAGATACTAAAATGGAAGCCCGGATCCACCTCCATGTAACTGCAGCATGTCATGAATAATTTTCTAAGTTCTGACTTATGTGCTACCCTTACACTTCATAGGCACAATTCCGGTTCTTAAATCACATATATACAGACATAATAACTTTTATCTGTTTACTTCACCAAAAAATAGAAACAATAGCAAAACCAGAATCTAACAGAAAATTAGTCAGTACTTCCTTTTTTTTCCACTCTTTCATTCTTCTACTATATTTAAAAAATTTCTCACTGAATGATATGAACACGGAAACGAGACGGATCGGGTTGAAGTTTTCAGACTAAGAAATTGATTTAGTTTTCTTTTAGAAAAGGATATTGACGCCGCACTCAAGAAATAGGGGAGAAGATGGGTGATAAGTCATAGATTTGATCGCCACAAATTACCTTGATAAGGTCAAATTTAGTTCTTTGCCTAGAACCAAGGGAAGCTCTCACAAAAGTAGAAAACTCAAACTTTCATTCAGACTCCAATCTGCCTCAAAGCTACAAAGTTCCTATTGTTTATAGGCTAGACTTCCTTCTAAACATCCCATGTTTTAGGCTTCCCAAGTTATTATAGTGATTGGATCCTTGGATCATATCACTGAATCATTATGAACTTTAATTGACTTCTCAACTATTCTCTCCCTTGCTTTCGTTGCCTGCAGTAACCACAAAAGATAATCATTTAGAGCCACTTTAATTAACAGACATCCATTGGATTCATCAAGCAAAGGCAACGAAAAGGGCTCAAAAACTAGTTGGAAAAGAAAAAGAACAAATGACTCAAGCAATTATTAGCAATGGAGAAGTCACATATGAAAGTATAAACCAACCTCTTTCTGCCAATCTGTTAACACTGTTACAACAGTCAGAATAATCACTTGTAGAACAGACCCTGTAAGACTTCCCATCCAGAGTCCCTTGGCATTGAAATGTAGAACAAAACCCAATAAGAATGCCAAAGGAACTCCCACAAGATAATAGGCTCCAAGGTTCACATAAGCCCCTATTTGCTGAAATCCACCACCTCTTGCAATCCCTGCACATACAAATATCCATTTTATTGCTACTATTTGTCCTCAATTAAGCATGCTAGAAGAACATAGACTATTTCAGTACATAAAGCTCACCGGAAAGAGCTCCTATTAGACTATCTGCAGTAAAAGATCCACAAAGAATGGGAACAATGTCTGAAACATAATCTACAACTTCCTTGTCATTGCTATAAGCATATCCTAATATATGCCTACAACAAACGAAGAAAGTGCTGACAATAACCCCATCGACAATTCCAAGAATCACAACAACACGAACAATACCTTGAGCTGCCTTTGGATTCCCTGCTCCTAATTCATTCGAAATGCGAGTACTGCAAAGTAAAATTCATAAGATCGTGATTTGTCAGCAGACAATTGTGCAGTGCCATTGATCTTGTGTATAGAAATGAAGAAACAAATTTGGACCTAACCTTGCAGAAGCTCCAACAGCATATGGAATGATGTAGTGCAATGTTGTTGTGTTAAGGCTGAAAAAGTTAAAAATATGTTAGAAAAACACTTCACGAATTATTTCAATAATGAAAAATGCTATTAACACACTTTCTAACACTATTTTAAACACACTCTTTGTTATTAGTCAAAATTTATTAGAAATCATAAATTTATATAGGTACCACTACTTATGTAATGAGCTTTCATTCATGATTTTATAATCTCTAATAAATTTTAATCAAATAGTATAAAGTGTGTTAGATAGTGTGTTGTCAGCCCTATTCTTCAATAATTAATAAAAATTATTCCTCTCACCAGACAGAAAGAACTGAGGTTTGAAGTTGTGGATTAGGTAAAAGCCCAGCAAATAATGTAAGTAGCTCAAATGACCACATTTCAAAACTATGAACAATGAAACAATTAAGAAAATCAAATAGGAGATGACTAAACTGAAAAAACCATTGTGCAATGTCATAATACATTACCAAAACATCAGCCCAGAAGGAATAGCAAATTGGCAGAACTCTGGAATGCTTAGTAAAGCATTAAATGAAAACACAATTTTGGTCTTCTCACATGCTGGAGAATAATTCATATAAATTCCAAGCCCAATGACATTTAACCAATATGAAATTCCAATAGCATATGCTGCTCCAACATGTCCCAGCCCCAATTTGAATACCAGACCCCAACAAATAGGAACATGCAAACACAGAACCGCAATTGAGCTGAAAACCATGGGAAAGATCATACTCTGAGTCTGGAAATAGCGGATCTGACATTGAAGAACAGCAAATCCATACAGTGCAGGGATGGAGCATATGCAGTACTTGTGAGCTACATGAGAAATTTCAGGGTCTTGACCAAACAGCAATAGTATTTTATCCATGAATATCCACAGCAGAGATATGGGGAGACAAACCAAAAGCAAAGTGACAATTGCACAAAAAGTGTAGTTTCCAATCTCTGTAAATTCTTCTGCACCATAGGTTTGGCCACATAAAGTTTCCAATGCACCAGCCATTCCCATCTGCAAGCCATTTAGCAATCATGTCAGAGTCATCAAGAATTCAGGGTGGAGATTAATTTAGAACTGTACCAGAAAATTTAAAGTGACTTAGGCTAAACTAGAAACTTGAATAAAGGGCGAATTTCAACTCAACTCTTTCTTGCAGATCCTTTATCAAAAGTTTGACATTGGACTAAGAGAAAGTTTTATCAGCTAAGTCAAACAACAATGTATATTTTGAAAGAATTAAATTTCTATGCACTAGTGTGAAAAATTTAACATGTCAATTTGTGATTCAACGAGTATAAAAATCCTTTACACAAATTCACTATTTACTTGTTTCAAAATAAATAAATAAAAAGGATCCTATCTTCAAAACAAAGAAGACAATCTCCTAGATCATTTCACTAATCACATCATCACCCGCACCTGCTAACTAAGAAGTACCATTTATTTTCTTTTAATCTGCTTCGAAAGGCTTTGATGAGGTGCCAATGTACTAAATGGCTTTCCAAGTGAAACTTTATTCATATTAATTAACAAAAAAATTAGATAAATCAAAGTGAATCAACTAATAATCAATATATATATATATGGTCTTTTATTATACTTTTGGCGAGTGACCTGGCTACAGGTATTTTAGTACCATGTACTAACTGAATAACTGAATGAATCAGAGAAAGTTTTGAAAAGATAAAAGAGAGAAAAAGAAGCTTAATCTGAATCACTCTTGAATCTTCACAAACACTATTTTAGAAAAGATACTATGTACAAGTATAAATTAGAAAAATATGGCGAATGGACTAAAGCAAATATATATAGGTAGGTGCATGGAAGAAAAAAAAAAGTATCAAAGAAGACTTTACAAGAACACAAAAGCCGGTAACTTCAGCAAAAGAGATGGCAATTGCAACCCCAGAGAATGAGACAAGAAGCCCAAGATGTCCCACCATCATCAGTGACACAACTTGTAGAAGGAACTGACACATATTCGCAGCCACCATTGGAGCTGCCATGGAGCCTACCCTTTTAAGCTCTACACAAAATGCATCATCATCCTCTAATGGTGCCACCTCACTCTTTCTTAACAATGGTGTTGCTTCCTCCTTATCCATCATCTCTCTCAGTTTTTCTATGCAAAGCAACGTTCATATATAAAACAGATGTTAGACAAGATATGATAAAAAAAACACGGGAGTTATATAGAACAAGATCACAAGAAAAAGTTCTTCCTATACATAAACAAACAAATCATAAGACAAATCAAAATAGAAATTGATCTACCCAAGCATATATGTACGTATATTTATGCTTATTTCTTTATTTAAATAATATAATTTTACTGAAAATGAGTCAATATATACATTCTAATAAAATAATATAAAAAAAGAAAATTCTAATAAAATAATATAAAAGTTAATAATAAAATGAACAACTTAAGGGAACAAAGAAAAAATGGAGTGCAAAAATTTTTATATTTAATTGTTAGGATGGTGACATGTGACAATCACATGCATGCCAAACCATAGAACGAGCCAAGCGTGCAAAACAAAGATTAGAAGGTTGTTGGTTTGTCTTAATTTCCTTTGTTTTAAGTATAAATTAATGGGATAAATTTTTCGAAGCTCAAATTACAAATTAAAAAAAAAAATACCAGTTTTAATCTGACTCGTCTGAAAGCGTCTTATTCACGGTGAGATGGACCGGTATTGCATTCTTGACCATTTGACATTAGAAAATATTTACATTACCATGTGGTGCATGCTGTGATTTGTGGTTTTTACTCACTTTGTTATGTTAGAAGAAGGTTGGCAAAAACAAACCACCCTACATCTTAGCTTCTTTAGCTCCACCCATAGACATCAAAATTAGTATATTTTAGATTTCATCTTAAAATCAATTGGCATTAAGTGAAGTCCCAAGGTCAGAACTTACTCTGATACCATGTTATGCCTCTAATGTACCCAGCTCTCACTTATTTAATGAGAATTATCTTTCCCTTTTTTAAAAATATATTAGTTAAATTAATGAGATAGATCTATTTTCACAAAGAGTATATACCTTTAATCGACCGATAGTTAATTAACAGCGAGGTATTAATTACGATTATAACAAAGTTTTGTGTTGTTTTTCTCAATTTATTTTAATATACATGATTAGGAATCAACCTTAACTACAGTTAAGAAATGTAACTAGGCGTACCAGTTGTGTGAATAATTTAGTGAACCGATTTATACAAGCATGCAGGATATATACGTAAAAACACAACAAATTGTCTTACTTAAGTAAATATACTAACAAGTATGTTATGCATGCATTGATTTATATTTATATAAGTGTTTTATTTTCTAATTTAACTACAGTTTATAAAATAAAAAGTAAAAAAGTTATAAGAAAAATTTAAATAATTCAACTATATATAAGTACAAAAAAAAAAGTAACCTAGGTTTAAAGGAAAAAAAATTAAAAGTAGTAAAATTGGGATTTGAGAATACATACATACATATTGATACTTTAAACTAGTTGAAAATATAAAAATAAGTATTAAATAATGGTGAAACTAGCTATATCTTACAAGAAAATTGAAATTTCAGTAAAAGACGTACATCTACAAGCTTGAAAATGAAAACTCAAATTTATATTAGAGATCAAGTTTATTAAAATACTGTGCAAATAATAATTATCTCACAGAGAAAGTAAGAATGTTTATAAAGAGTGATTAAAATGTATAGTTGAAAAATATTGTTGACCTAAGTGAAATTTTCTTTTTTAACAATATTTTTTGTTTTGTTTTGTTTTTCAATCAGTTTTAAGTTTGCTGTTTAACATTTGTCATCAAACAATAAATTAATATTTAAAGGACAAAAAAATATATATTTGAAGGAGTAAGAGAAAAAAGAATAAAACATCAAACCATGCCACTTTTAAAGTTAATCAATGTATATATTATGTGTCAAATACCTCAGATAGTTGGATTTAGAAATGCCATGGCCACCACCTTCCATCATTTATGTCGATGAGTCCAATCATGTTTCACAAGATAAATAGCTTACTATGGATAAGAACGGTCGCCATTCCTACTGGGTATCATAAAGCAGACACAAAACCAATGTGAACTTGTGCCCATAGAATGTAACAACCAAAAAAGTGCAAATTTCCTGCAGAATTTGACTCTGCGGAAAAAAAAATGACCGGAAATTTTTGTGGAACTTTATGTGAAACATTATTCACAGGAAATACTTGTGAGATTTTATGCAGAAAAGTAATCCGTAGAAAATACATGTGAATTTTCTTGGGGACATATATCCACGTGTAAAATATATTGATATTATAATAATGAAAATCTGCAGATAAGTTTTCCTGCGGATTTACATGCCAATTCATTTTCGCAGGAAATATTAAAATATTTTTTTTGAAATTTTTGGTTTTAAAATCATTAAAAATAATTTCATGAAAAAAATTATTTTAATTAATCAATTATAAAAACCTCATTATTTATAATTTAAATAAACTATTAAGTAGATTAAATATTTCTTATTAGATATTCACTTAAAAAGGGATCTAAAAATAATAATTTGGTTTTAGCTACTCATCTACTAATAAAAAAAATGCAATTACAATTACCCAAATCAGAGATAAGCAGACCCAATGACCAAACTTATTGAATAACACGGCAACAAATTGCTATATAAGATGCATGCTCAAATTTTGAGTACATTTAAAGTACAAAATAATATAAAAAATAAGAATATTTTTTTTTACTCACATAAAAAGAGTTCATTTCATTACTTCTCGAAATATGAAATATTAAAACTTTTGATTTTATCTACTTATTAATACTGAACATAATTAATAATCAATCACCCAAGAGGTTTCGTTAAGCCATCATTTGGCGTCGATCTTGAAAGAATAGACCCACAATTGAAATTTTCAATCCCATCTTTTTAAAATCAACTAAATGGAGGCAAAATTTCTTAAATTGATTGAAATTAATAATTGAATTTTTTGCTCAGAAGGATAGTCAGTGTCAGTCATATGTTATAAATTACTTTATCAATTAAGATGACGAAACATGCGTGCTAACCTGAGTTTTGTTGCATGTTGTGTAATGTTTTTATTTTATTTTTAATTCAATTTTTTGTTTAGAGACTCTTTGTATTCAGGTTTTATCCTTTTTAGTTTTAACCTTATTGACTCTTTGTAATTTTTGCAAAAAAAAATAAATCAGTGATGCATAGACACTCCATTATTACAAACACTACTTGTTTGACATTCCTGGTGTGTTTCTCTATTTTTCTTGTAACATTATATTATCTATTACATATTTATGTCTTTGCTTTCATTTATTTCTTTGTCTCTCTCGATGTTGATGTAGGTGTCTCATAACATTTCTTTGCGAAAACCATACTTTCGTGACAGATTGTATATCTCTGTACCAACTAGCTTTAAGCACTCGTCATGTGATTTGATTCATTTTCGTCTGGTGGTTTAGCATCAAATATTCTCTCCCTTGCCATCATTGCCTACAAAAATTGCACAAATCCGACACCTAATTAACACCAAACATACAATATTTCTACATTGCAACAAAGAAATCATATTGGGTTATTAAGGATAGTGTCAAATTTATAAATCGTGAACCTGTTTCTTCCAGTTGGTAAGAGCAGTAACAAGGGAAAGGAGAATCGATTGGACAATGGAGCCAGTGACTATTCCAATCCAGAGGCCCTTTGCTCTTAAATGTGCAACAAAGCCAAGTACGATACCTACAGGAATTCCTACCAGATAAAATGCTCCCAGATTGACATAGGCTCCTAGATGTTGCCACCCACTTCCTCTAGCAACCCCTGATTAATTAATTAATTGTAGCAGGTTAGCTAAATAAGAATGATAGTTACCGACAAAATATAAGAGGCAATTAACACACCAAATGAATATTACTTCTACAAGTAACATATTTTAACAAATTTTCTCTTAATTAGTTAAAATTTAAACCACTCTAATCAATATAGGAATGTTATCCCCATCAAATAAAGAATGTGACTTACAACATATTTAGTGAGGTGAATTTTACTCTAATGGAAGAGTATATTTCTAGCATTTTTCTAGTTAGCTTTATTTTACTGTGCAGTATTCAAAAGTAACAAGCATAAAATTATAAAGGAGAATAATTTACCTGAAAGAACTCCTTGTAAGCTGTCAGTAAAAATAGAGAGACAAAGCAGAGGGGTCATAACAGCCACGTAATGAACAACCATACGATCATCGCTATAGGCATAACCCAAGAGATGTCTGCAGCCGAATAGTGTTGCACTTACAATTAGACCCTCTGTGACTGCAAGGAACATCGTTGCTGAAACAGCCACACGAACTGCTTGTGGATTCCCAGCTCCTAATTCATTCGAAACTCTAGTGCTATCACATACAATTAATGTGTCACATTTTACTATGCTTCAATGCTAATATTAGCCAATGGAAATAAAATGACCATACAGTTTGATTGAGAAACAAACCTAGCAGCAGCCCCAAACCCATAAGGTATGGTGAAATGTAATGTAGAGATTGTCAAGCTGGCAATATTAAAAAAAAAAAGTGGTTAATTTCGTTTTCATCTAAATAATCTTAGCTTAATTTCTTCAAAAATCAAATTAAGCATTACCATATAGATAGGACTGATGTCTCCAACTTTGGGTTTGGAAAAAGTCCAGCTAGCAAAACAAGTATCTCGCAGGCCCACCATTTAAGACTGTAAGACCAAAAATTGTATGACAGATAAGTGACCATGTTGGTAAAATCATTAGAGAAATACTAGTAACATACTCTTTTTTATTGATTGAAATTTATTGAAAGTGATAAAATTTTGTGTATTATAATTGATGGTGCGGGGAAATCTTGTCAAACTAGTCGACTAATTAAGATATGTTGTAGCTATTTTAATTAATAAAATGTTTCTGAAGAAAAAGTGTATGGATAGTAAAGCTAAAGAATAGTTACCAAACCATGACTGCTGCTGGCACAGCAAAGCGAAAGAAGTCTCCAACACCAACCAAAGCATTCTTGGAGAAAGGGATGCGTGTTTTCTCACAAGCAGAGGAATACCTCACAAAGGACAAAAGCAACATCACATTAAACCAAACACAAAGGCTGAAGGAGATTGCAGCACCAACATGTCCCAACTCCAATTTAAATACAAGGGTCCAACATGTTGCTCCGTGGAAGCACAAAGCTATGGCAGAGGTTAGAATCATGGGAGAAATCAAACTCTGGGTCTGGAAAAATCGTGTTAGAGGTTTGAGAATTGCGGAACCAAATAGAGCAGGTATTAGCCAAATGGCATATTTACGAGCTTCAAGGGAAATTGTTGGGTCTTGGCCTAAGAGTGTTAATATTTTGTCCATGAAAGTCCATAGAATTGTGATTGGGAAACAAATCAAAGAAAGGGAGATTACGGCAGTGTAAGTATATTGTCCAAATTTTTCATATTGCCCTGCCCCGAAAGCTTGGCCACATAAAGTTTCCAATCCACCAGCCATCCCTGACTTCAATATTGACATAAATATAACTAAATGAGCATGCACATTATATTTCAAACAATTTGGTTTTACAAATTTGACATAAGAATGCTCCATAATACTACTCCTTATGAACACATCTTCCCTTAAAATGTTGTTTTGTTATTTTGTGACAAAAAATAATAGTTATTATCGTACTGGAGAAATCTAAAGGCTTTAGTATAGTTGGTTTTGGTGTCAATAGTTAAATGAATTTGAGTACACCAAGAAGGAGTCAAGGAGAGAAAGAGTTTCTCTATTACTATACTAATATCTTTAAATTTTTAAGAGTACTATAGAATTTCTCAAAAAAACAATTGATCAAATTGATTATGTCATATAAAAAAAATTAAGAGTACTTACGCATTTCTAAAACTCTTTTTCGAAGAAAATTCTCCCAGAACATCTAAATCCTTGATACAAAGGTAACAAAAGGAGAAAAAAATAATATATATATAGATTCTCATTTTTCTCTTATTAAAAATCATAAATCATATGAAAACAATTAGAGATTTTGTTATAATTATTTTTTCATCCTTTTAAATTATAAGAAAGTTGTCATGAAAGAATATAAGTCCAAAAAATTAATGACAAAATTCTTCACAAGTTTGAAAAATATTTGTTTTAAGAATATGAAAGAAAATTAAATAACTCCAAATTCTCTTATTGATCCTATATTTATTAGATGAAAAATATTAAATATTGTTTATATTTTCAAAATATTTAATGTACTTATTTTTATAAAATATTAAGACAATTGGTTAAAAAAAGATATAGTCGTAAAAATGATTCATAAAAAATAACACAAAAGGTCTAAATTGACCCGTTGACTAAATTGACTAGACCACATTACTAATTACTAAAATGTAATTTGGACCAAAACATGGAAAGGTAAATTAAGATACCGTTTGTTTTTTTAATGCAACATAAGGCACCAAATTTTTAATCATCAAATGTTTGTATATAACGAATAGATTGATTAAGTGGAGTATAAGTTAGTCTCACATATGAAAAGTTATAAATTTAAATCCTCATTTGTCTCCATTAATAAGATAAATGTAAGTATTTTTTATAAATATTCTGTAAGTTTGAAGATTTGTCCTGCCATTAGATACCATGTGAGCAATCCTTGTTATTTGTACAACTTGACATATAATAAAGGCTTAAAGGTTTTGAGATTAGTTTTATCATAATTTCCAAACTCATTTTCTGAAAGGAAAATTTCTTTTACTCAATGTTTCTTGATTTCTTTTATTAATTGTATATTTATTTTTATTTATTCGTAATTAGCACTAATAATTTAAAACGTGTAATCCATTTTATTACTCATTTATTAATTAAATTTCTTTCATATAAATTATGAGCTATTCTTTAGTTTTCTTGAAAATCTTATTCAAATAAGTTAAAAATAATTTATAAACATATCATAAGTTATTTTTACAAGTTTTTTTTTTATTAATACTTACTCCTACATAAAAATTTATAGCATAAAATAAATTCAAATAAGTTGTAAATAAATCTTCCAAAAGACACTCTTAGGATGTACGTATTTGAGACAACTGCAAAAATGTATTATTATTTTAGTAATTAATTGTATATGTATAATTGGTTATTGTTATAATTTATTATAATTAAAATCAGTTTTTGTTTGAATAAGTTTGTTTAAAAGTGATTTTAACATAATCATAAAATAGAAACAAACAATGAATTAAAAATGTAATGAGTAAATCAAAGGCCTACTTACCAAAACACTAAACCCAGAAACATTGGTGAGAGAGATTGCAATAGCAACACTTGAAAGAGAGAGCTGGTTAAGATGGCCAACCATTACCAATGACACCACTTGCAAAAGATATTGCAACACACTTGCAACCACCATTGGAGCTGCTATAGTACCCACCTTCTTCAGCTCTTCCCTCATTGCTCTCCTCCTTTTCATCCATCCCCACTTTCCTGTCTCTGAACCTTCTTCCATCACTGCCTCTATCAGTTTTCTACGATCAATTTGTTCTCTTTTTGTCACTCACTTTCAAGTGTTATATATTACCTTTTCTTCTATATATCTTATCTTTCTTTGGCTCTACCTTTGTCCTCTTTTATATCATCACAAGTAAGACAACGTTGCGTTATCATTTTCAGTCAGCCACGCAACTATATCTTAAAAACTAATAAACAAATGAGCATACAAATTAATAACGGGAATCTATACATGCACATTCAAACATATTGTATATATTTTGAACGACTTACAATTTATATTTCAGTTAAGTCTTGGAAGAAAAAATTATAATTACCCCCTCCATTAATTCCTTTTTAATTGTGGATTTTTTTTAAAAATTATTTATATTTATATGTATTTTTGACATTAAAAAAAATAACATTAATTATATTTTTTCTTCTCACTAATCATTAATTAATAATGATTAATTTACATATGTATTTATTGTGAGAATAAAATAAAAAGGAATAGAATACGAAAGTCCACACACTTATCGAACACAGTTTTAAGTGTTGCTATTGCAACCAGCTCTCACAAATGTTACTAGGATAAAAAAAAAAAAAACTTCTTGTACTTTTTTACAAAATTTCTACATAGAAATCTTAAAAGATAAATAAAAAACAAAAATGTAAATGATTTTAAGATCTTAATTTTGGAAACAGAAAAATAGTTATACTATAAAAAGTTTTATATTTTGATAATATAAAAAGTTTTATACAATTATTCAATTTCAATACATTATATATAATAAATTTATTAACTTTTAAAATAATTATCTTAAAATAATTTAAATGGTAATTTATGATTAGATAATAAATAAAATTATTTTATACTAATACAGTGGGATAAGCATTAAACCGATAATCATATATGTCAAAATTTAGAACATGATCATCCAATAGCAAATTAAAATATATTTGAACGCTATAAATAATGCATACCTAGCAACTTGTATAATCAATGTATGGAAATATTTTTATAAGAACCTGCATAGATATTATTAAAAAGTAAATCATATAGGCTGGGTCAATGCATTATGCATGATCCGCAGCTGCTTCGTTGAGACTTGAGTTACACTATATATTACACCGAATCAGGCATTCAAGGCTTGAAAACTGACTAGATAATATACTATATGCCTCCACATGCACCAACTCATAGGATGGGACCTTCAGCTTCATGGGCAGTCATCATGGAATAATCATTTTTTACTGGGATCAATATATAGGAATTGTTAATCATCATTTTAAATTATATTTATTTATTATGAAGCATTTTTAAATTGTGGGTAATTAAATAAGAAAAAAAAAATACTTTTTTCGTAAACAAAACAAAAAGGTCATGTCCTTTTAGAGGTAGTTTTCTGGATATTTCCATACATTATTTTAATTGATATAGATTAAATGAATTCTAAATAATAAAATAATCACGTATGTGAATTAATTGGCTTGAAATTATTTCAATTTAATCATAAATCTCAGGTTGGAGATATATAATTATATTAAATATCTATAGAGAAAATTTTATCATCTATAATATATAATCCTATCAAACTCAAACAAGATTTTCTCTTATAAAAGATACATGTAGTTTAGAAAAAAAAATTAATAATAAATTACTTACCTGTTTTTTTCTCTTTATTTTTAAAATTCTTTGTAACTTTCTCAAGCTTTTGCCTAATAGCTCTTCCGAAACCTCACTTAGACTTAATTATTATATAGATCACTAAACACTGCGGAATCCTCACTAATTTGGGATTGACGCCTAGTTCACATATTAATTCTCTGTTTGAACGTAAAGCCAAACTCCACCATGATAAAGGATTAGCAAATAACAATTGAATTCAAAAATTGTAAATTAAGATTTTAGTTTTTTAGTTGATTGTTAAGATCACATGTGTGTATCAGTGATATAAGAAATAAGATGAAAGTAAAATATAGACTCTATAGAGATTGTGATTTAATAACAAAGCAACCGATTAATTACTCGTTGATTTAGGAATTAGGAATAAAAGAATAATTAAAGTATTGTTAGAGTATCACTTGTTTATCTTAAATTTGTGAGCCCTATAATATCTAAGAGATTCAAGAATTTTACACAAAAATTTACTTTAATACTAAAATTGTTAGAGTAAGTACTTAACTTAAGCAAAATCCATTTTTTTATTGAAAAATTTCTCTTTTTATAATAATCAATTAAGTAAGGATTGCTTATATAAACAATTCACTTAAGTAATACAATGTTAAGTCATTAGTTTCAATGGAAAAATTTGTTAAGCAGAATTGATTAACTTTAAGCAACTTATTTAAGCGCAAGTGTTGGATATTCTCTTATAAATATTAATTTCCAAAAAGAGATATTTCTGTAAAAAAAATATAAAAAAATGTAGGCGGTGGAAAGGAGAAAAAAGGGCGTGGGAAAAGCAGCGGCCATCTCCTTGGTATGGGTCTATGAATCTATGAAGCCCAAAAAAATAACAAGTGAATGCCCATTATCCCTATTGAACCCGGTTTCAAACTTTCGGACCCCATTCCTTTCGTTTCGTCGCCACTTCCGAACGCGTTTCTCTCTGCCTCTTCACATTCTCGCCGTCGCTGCTAAGTTCATGTAAGCTCTCTCTCTCTCTCTCCTCGCAGCTTCATTCGTTCGTATATGCACCTATTGCATGCGTTTGTTACCAATTAAGTGTCGTTACATAGTGAACCAGCTGAACGGTTTCGAAGTGTTCTGTTGCAGCAGTTAGGTTCGCGGCAAAAAATGATAAAGAGGAGGTTCTACAAGCTCGATCACGGTGATCGAGAGGCCTTGGATCCGTCTTCTTCTTCTTCTTCGGACTCCGAGATTGAAGCCGAAGCCGAAGTCGATGCCTCTGAAGAAGAATCAGAGGAAGATGTAACAGCAGAAGTGAAACCGAATGATGATGAAGCTGGTTCAACTTCTTCTGGTTGGTTTATTCACTTTTTGTTAACTGTACTTTTTGTTTCTTTCTCTAAAATGTGTTCAGTAGTATTAGCACTTACGTGATAGAGTTGCGTTAGCTGATGCTACTTTTCTTTATTTTACTATGGAATCATACACAGAGTTCACTATTAGAGCAACACAAATTAGTTATTAGGTTTAATTACCCATTAGGTTTGTTGACATTTTTTATTACTGTATTTTGTTTCTCTCTTCAATGTTTTCAGTATTATTAGCACTTACTATAGATATAGAATTGCATTAGATGATGTTAATTTTACTATTATGGAATCATACAGAGTTCAGTATTAGAGCAACATAAATTAGTTCTTATCATAATGGTATTTGGTATTCTTAATGTTACTTACTTTTTTTACATTTTTTTTTTTTTTTTGTATTTTGCCACATTCAGGGTATGCAAGTGAGGATGGTTCTGCCAGTGATGTTGATGTCAACTCAGCAGGTAGGGTTTGCTTGTACACACCAACACAGAATTGTGTTCTTCTATCTGCGAGGAAATATGTTATGCAAATGTCCCTATTTCAGCTTATTGATGTTTCAATATTATAAATAATTAATGGAATAATGGTAGCTGTTATCATCGTTAGGCTTAGACCTTGGGTCTTTTCCTTTTAACTCTATTAAGTTAAATGAATAAACAATTTGCAGATATGTACCCAAAAAGAACCCTGACGCTTATGATTTAGTTTTCCGCTAGGGTTTGATTGTGCTTGAGACTTAAGTCTTGAACTTTTGGTATTTTGTACTCATTCAAAATTCTTTTGTCATTTTACTTATGTATGTCAATTAGATGTCTATTTCTGGGATAATAGCATTCACTGTATTAGTTATTTTTGTAAACTGCATGGTTCTACTCCTTGGTAAAGAATCCTTTCATGATTGTTTTAACATTGATGTAACATCAGGTCTGTTATTTAGTGAAGATGATGCTGGAGCTATAAATGAAAGACAAGTGCTTATTAACAGGGAGTTGCTGAGTAAATGTGATACTGAAAAGTCTAATGTCTTGGCTGAAAAGAAATCCTTACCGACAGATACACCATCCTGTGTCTTAAAATGCAAATCAGTATTTAAGTGCAAGATATGTCCCCGAATTATCTGTTTGTCTGAGGAGACTTTGCGGGATCATCTGCAATCAAAGGTAATGTGCCTTTTCTTTTGGCGGATTATTATTCTTAAGCAGCAGATTTTACTATTCATAGTAAGTCTTTAGTTTTTTGAGAAGTAATCCATAAACTCTTGTCTTATTTATTCTTCCCAAATTCTATAAATTATTGCATTTATTTTGCTGGAAATTTAGTGCTGGGTTTGAACTTTGAACTGGAAAAGAAATATACAACAATAAATTTAGGGCCATTTATATACTCTGGAATAGGACTATCACTGTTTGGGATCCTATGACGCATTGCTACGATTTTTATATGATCCCTCATTGTAGTTTGTTCACCCATTGAGTGTATAACCCATATAAGGATGTTGATCCATATTAGTGGCAACGAGTATAGATTTGTATAATAAATAAAATCAGGATGAATGTTACTGTGAAGGGAAATTATGATTAGATTCCTTTAAGTGATTGACAGTATATAACATGGGTCAAAATGACATGGATTCTCTGCAAAGGATGTGGTGAATGTAATCCCCAAATTGGTTGACTTCAAAAATGTATTTATGGAGCATTTCATTTTTGTGGGTTGAGAGATTTGTGTTTCTAAATATAGAAGAAAAAGAGAGGATGATACACAAATGAAACAATAGAAAGAAAACAGTAAAATATCCTTCCCTTTTATAACTTAGCCACAAATATTTGATGATGTCATGATAACTTCAATCATTCTTTTGCTTCTGCTGCAAATGTTATATAGGTTTTGCTTTATCTCCAAGATTGACTAGTAAACACAACTATGATATTCAATATCTTGTAAAATGATACATAGCCCAAACCACTTAGTTGAGTATTTTTCTTTACAAATTTCCTTACATCCTTCCTTGTAGGATCAGTGACATCACTTGAGGAATTTCCCATCCTGCCTCTACATTATTAAATAGTTGGAGATGCACAACATTATGCCATTAAATGTAACGAAAATCCTTACCCAAGTCACAGGTTTAATGTCCTATATAGGATAGAGGTCCTACTCACAAGTCAAAGCAATAAGATCACACTAGCATTTCTTTCAACTCTTGATAGTATGATCAACTTGGACAGGAGGACAACTATGAACTTATCCTTGTCATTGTGTAAAGCTTCTTATTGATGTAATGTACTAATGATTACATTGTTATTACTGTAGAGACATGCTCGATCTGAAAAACTACTTAGTGAAGGTAGACTGAAGGCTATGCTCAACAGTGATGGTGAAATTGATAATCAAGAGATCTCAGAGATCCAAACTAAAGATACTGAGGTTGGTTCTTCGGCAGTTCAATTGCATTCTACTGCAACTTGGCTAAATAAATTACATGTTATTGAATTGAATGCGCTTGGAAAACTAATTCATTTATGAATTTTTTAGGATAATGCTGAGAAGAATCACAAAAGGCAAAATCAGCATAAAAAGAGATTGAGAAAGAAGGTAAAGAACACTAGTGTTTCATTCATCAGGCAGAGTTTAAACTTTAAATTGAAAATTTGAAACTGTAAGGTTTATGATTTTTTATTTTTTTTTGAATGGCAGAAAAGTGACAAAGCAAACACAAGGAAAATACTGTCAACAAAAGGAGCAGCCAAGAGAGGGCGAAACAAATGACACCTCTAATATGTAGTATTCTGCATTTTGTAGAGCAAATTTTCCCGCCACTACCACCCGCCTTTGTGTGCAAAGTCTGCGTAGTCTGATATTATGCTCTACTGATAGTGCTTCTTGAGCCCCCTTTCTCTTCTGTTCAATATTTTTCTTCGTTTATTTATTTATTTATTCAACATGCTTCCTACAATGTCTGAGATTTTCTTTTTTATTTTTCCTTTTTACATAGCATACTAATGTAACCGAAATCAAATTTTCCCTGTAAAGACTTTCCTGGGAAAGATTATTTAAATTACGAGGTTAAATTTGGCTGTGCTTTGGTCATAAAATGTTGAACTATTTGACATATGAACGCCAACTGCGATGCCATGCTGCATAAAGAATGTACTGCTAACGTAAGCATTTTATGAACACTTTGATAAAGAAAAATATAAGGTGGGATTAGAATGCATTTAGTAGAGTGGAAAGAAATGAAATGATAGTGATTGAAACCAAAGTTTTGAATTAGAGGAGAGTATAAAAGTGAGTTTCATCTCATTTTAGTGTTTTTTCCTCTCTTTTTTTCTTGTTCTTTCTTTGCAATCAAACAGACAAGGTTGATTTATACTTTTGTTCAATCCTAAAAGAAATTGTCATTAAAATTATAATTTATGAAGTTCAACACTTAAGAGAAATTTTGCTATCAAAATTATAATTTATGAAGTTTAGCACTTAATGTACTAACATGTCATTTATATGGATTTTTTTTCTTAATCCTTAACTTCTTCAAGAAAATTGGGTCTTGACTAATCACTTGAATTAAACTTTAATTTTAATATATTAATCACTTGTATTTAATCCTTTGATTTCATTTAGATGAATTTGACCTGACTAAAAAAAAAAGTAAAAAAATATGTTGCTTCATTTTAAATTATAATAAAATATTCTTCTTTATATGCAATAAAATATAATATGAATATACATGATAAATTATTATATTATTTAAATTCATGTTCTTGATTCTCATATTTATGATTTTTGATTCTTTACTGTTGTATAGAGTCAATCCCATATTTTGAATAAATCAAATCCTCACTTGATATATAAAACCTATCACTATCATATCAATGAATTAGATTTAAACTCTTGTTAATAAAAATAATAAATTTACTACGAAAAATTTCCAGTATGAAATGAAAATGAAATCATTGTTGGGCAGTGAATCTAAATAATGCATGGAAAAGGAACAAATTATCTTCCATCCTTTTTCTTCACATCATAGTTGTTATGATATGATAGAGATTTGGGGGATAAAATAACATATGATTATGTTATAATATGGTGGAGATTAAGAAATGATTATGTTTATGATATAATAAATATTAAGAGATATGATACCTTATATTTAAGAAAATAAGAAACTTTTATCTTATCTGGTAGGATTATATCTCTAAGATTTAGATTAAAATTTGATTAGATTATGATCAATTTTTTCCTTTCTTACTGGCTTATCTTTGTATCTATATTTACAGTCTTCAATAATCTCATCTCATCAAAATTAGACAATATGTGTTCCACATGCACACAATACCCAGAAAAGTCAGAAACCATGCATGTCCATGTCCTTAGAGACTGAAAATGTGAAATATTAGTTTTGGCGCCACACTTGTAGGCACCATATTTATATAATCCCTTCCCAATGCCATTCTTCCATTTCTGAAGAAACATGCTCCTTCTTCTTCCATTCCAATCTGAATCATTGATCAGCCTTCAATGGATTCACAAACCCTAGACTCCACCAAACTCTACCTCACCGCCCTCAAAACCCTCCAATCCGAAGCCCCTCCCACACCCTCCCTCCCCCCACTCCCCTCTTCCATCCCTCACTCCAAACTCATCCCCCACACCCGCTTCCTCGTCGACGCCTTCCGCCACGCCGGCCCCCACTCCCACTCCTACTTCCTCTCCCACTTCCATTCCGACCACTACTCCGGCCTCTCCCCCTCCTGGTCCCGCGGCGTCATCTTCTGCTCCCACACCACCGCCGCCCTCCTCCGCCGCATTCTTCACATCCCCGCCGCATTCATCGTCCCCCTCCCCCTCCGGCAGCCTCTCCGCATCGACGGCGCCCATGTCACCCTCCTCGACGCCAACCACTGCCCCGGCGCCGTCCAGTTCCTCTTCTCCGTCCCCCGTGCCACCGCCGATGCCGCCGCCCTCAGGTACGTCCACACCGGCGATTTTCGCTTTTGTAATTCCATGGTTTCCGAACCCGCCCTCGCCCCCTTCGTCGGTGCCGATGCGGTGTTTCTCGACACCACCTATTGTAATCCTAAGTTCGTGTTCCCCTCGCAAGAGGAGTCTATTGATTACGTTGCCAGTGTCGTGGAGAGCGTTGAGCGTGAGTGTGAGCATAATAGTAGTGACAAAGTTTTGTTTCTTGTTGCTACTTATGTCATTGGGAAGGAGAAGATTTTGCTTGAGCTTGCACGCAGGTTTAAGAGGAAGATACACGTCGATGCTAGGAAGATGGAGGTTTTGAGGGTTCTTGGGTATGGGGAGAATGGTGAATTTACTGAGGATGGGAAGGAGAGTAATATTCATGTTGTTGGGTGGAATTTGTTGGGGGAGACTTGGCCTTACTTTAGGCCTAATTTTGTTAGGATGAAGGAGGTTATGGCTGAGAGAGGGGGGTCATACTCCAAGGTTGTCGGCTTTGTTCCGACCGGATGGACCTATGAAGTGAAGCGGAATAGGTTTGCGGTCAAGTCCAAGGATTTGTTCAAGATTCATCTTGTGCCGTATAGTGAGCACTCAAACTATGATGAGCTCAGGGAGTATGTGAAGTTTTTGAAGCCAAAGCGGGTTGTTCCGACCGTGGGTTTGGATGTTGAGAAGAGTGACAGTAAACATGCTGACAAAATGAGGAAGTACTTTGCTAGGTTGGTTGATGAGACTGCCAACAAGCAGGATTTTTTAAGGGGTTTTCTTCGTGACCCTGGTGAGAAGGGTGAAGCGGGTTTCAAGGCTGAGAAGGTTGTTAGTGATGCTCTTGGACCAGGGCAAGACATGGAGGAAGAAGAAATCAATGCATTGAAGAAGACAGAAGGTGATATGGGTATTGGTCCAGTTGTGGCTGTGGGTTTGTCTTCTTTTATGGAAGAAACTTATGCACAAGATCCTACTTTGCTGAATGATGAAGAAAAGGAGAAAATAATTCAAGAACTGACTTTTTGTTTGCCCACATGGGTCACCCGAAACCAGTTGTTGGATCTGATCAGCATCTCAGGGAGCAATGTCATTGAAGCTGTTTCTAATTTCTATGAACGTGAAACTGAATTTCATGAGCAAGTGATATCTTGTCAAACTCCTGTTTCAACATCCAAGTGCTGCTCATTAAATGGTATGGATTCACTTGCAAAACCATGCCTCAATACAAACAACACTGGCAAAAATATTGACATTTTTCCAAGTCAAGACTCTAAATTAACTAACCTGAGGCATACAGTGCCTAGTCCCATTTCTCCTGCCAAAAGGAAGAGAAGTACTGACAGTAAGCAAAACAAAAAAGCCAAAGTCAAAGCAAAATCTGAACCAAGTGGTTCAAAGCAGGCCACAATTACAAGATTCTTCAGTAAAGTAATACCTGAGATGCCTGGTGGTACTCAATCTGATAATTCTGAACCAAAGCTTGACCAAAGCTCTAAAGTTGAAGACTTGTTGCCAACTGATGATGGACAAATGTACAAGGATGAAATTGATCAATTTATGCAAATAATAAATGGGACTGAGTCATTAAAAAAATATGCCATCACTATAATTGAGAAGACAAAAGGTGATATCAATAAGGCATTGGACATATATTACGGTAATTCTGAAAATCTTGGTGAAAAGCAAATATCAGTTCAAGTGGAGAGCAAAATTGATAGACCTGTAGTGAAGAAGCATGCATCAGAGGAATTGAGAATTGTACCTGATATTTTTGACCAGAAAGTCTTGAAAGATAATGTAGATGCTACTCACTTATCTCTACCACCTGAGAAATACAACCCTAAAGAGCATGGTTTGTTTTAGTTTCTTACCCCCAGAAATATTGGTTTAGAAGTTGTTCAACCCACTGATTTGCTTCTATATTTGCTCTTTATATTCACATTCTGTCTTGTAACATAAGTATACAACTGGCAATAATGAGCAGCGTGTTGGAGAGATGGACAGCCTGCACCATATTTACATATTGCAAGAACCTTCAACCTGCTTGAGGGTGAGAAAGGAAGGATTAAAGCTACATCATTGCTATGCAATATGTTCAGAAGGTTCCTTTGTTACTAATCACACTCTTTGTGTTATCCATTTCCTCCCTCTTTTTTTATTGAATAGTGAAACTGTTTTTCCCGTAATTGGCTGATTGAGGAACATTATTTGCATGCAATGTTTCTATCACATAGTTTGTTGGCCTTATCTCCAGCAGATGTGCTTCCTGCTGTGTATCTATGCACTAACAAAATTGCTGCAGACCATGAAAATAAGGTATGTTTATTTCTGGCCTCGACTATTTGGATTTATAATTTGTATCATTAATGAGAATGAAACTTCAGCTGAGTAATTCAAAATAAATAAATGAAAAAATAAAAGTAAAACCTTTGTGCTGTTCCTTTGCTCTTTTATGTGTGCTGTGGTCAAGTTTTTAAAAGTCTAGGACCTGAGTTCCTTGATGAACACATTGACAATTTGTTATATGTGGCATTTTAGTCCTTCATTGTTGCTTGAGGGTGACTCTTTGTATCAAAACTGTCACACATAGTTTTTCTTTGAATTGCTATTTCCATTTTCTTCTTCCTTTGTTTTCTTTGGATCACAACAGCATGGAACACACTAGTGATTTATTTGTTGTTTATGGTAAACAACATGTGAGCATGTAGGAAGCAGGGCCCACTATGTCACTCTGCACGAATTTTCTTCTCCAGTTGAAGTGAAAGAGGATTTTCCTAGTTCTAAATTAAAAAAATGCCACTAAAATCCAGCAGCCAATTTAAAGGTCACTTGATTTATACAATAAAAATACCTTTCTGCAAACATACATTACTGTTTCTGGTTGTTAATGTTTAAGTTTGACTGTGAGCGAGTATAGGAGTCTATTGTATGGCAATAAGAGTTATTATGCACTGACAAAGTTCCTTACATTATACTATTGATATCAGGAACTGAATATTGGTGGAAGTTTAGTCACTGCAGCACTTGAAG
The DNA here is from genome assembly GCF_004193775.1 of Glycine soja. Taxonomy (NCBI): domain Eukaryota; kingdom Viridiplantae; phylum Streptophyta; class Magnoliopsida; order Fabales; family Fabaceae; genus Glycine; species Glycine soja. The sequence goes on along the minus strand of NC_041019.1, from coordinate 56,838,960 downwards.
AGGCATGTGGAACAAATCGATTGAAAATAAGGGAGATGTTTAACAAATTTGGTGATCTTGGTTGGGTGATTGTTTTCATAGTTTTTGATTGTTTTACTAAACCTGTTCAATCTGTGAGGATTTTGAATAACTGAAATAATATAACCCGTGATTGTTACAGGTGATGTTGCACAAGAGTGTCGTCAAACACAGAGATTGCTTGCACCACCTACACCACTTCTAATTAAGGATGTTTTCTCTGCACTACAAAAGATAAGGTATTAACAACCATTCTGTTTCTTATTGTAACTTATGATCTTACAAGTTACAATGGATATAAATATAATTTACCACCAATGGTCTGCTCTTCAAATGTTTAGTTAAAAGTTGTTGCTAGACTTAGGTTCATGGTGAACCTAGTATGTGGTAATATGTCATTCACTTAAATTAATTTATAAGATATCTCATGTTTCTTTTGCCATTTAGTTAGGTAAACTTTTAGTTTTACTCTACATGCTCTTATGTAGTAGTGTTCATCAGTGTACAAACAGGCAGTCGAAGCACATCTCGGAAGAAAGGCATCATTGTTCATCTCATGCGTTCCTGCCGTGAGAAGGAGATGAAGTTTCTTGTTCGGACCTTGGTAAATATCTGTTTTTTTTAGGTGCATACAAGTTTTGTGGGAGGGAAGTTTACCCCATTTTAAGGTCAAGGCATGCTATAAGACTCAATAATATCATACAGTGACACTTTATGGTTAGGTATTTATCCTTATTAGAGATGTCTTAAGGCTCGATAATGGCATATAGTGGCACACCTATAGATTGTTATGGTTAAGTATTTATCCTTATTTTAGATAAATTTCATCAAGGTATGTGTATACTGCTTCAACTGGGTCTGTGGAAAAGAAGATTCTAAGGAGTAAGGAATTTGGATTTGGGTTTTATCTGATCTCAATATAGATGAGAATGTCATGACAGCTCATCTAAGTAACTATTAGCTAGTCAGTTACAGCTAGAAACAGAATAGAGGGCTACTGGGTGAAATCAGCATATACACAAACAGAATATTTTTGTGTCTTAGTATGCTTATATTTATATAACAACTTCCCTTCTCACAAATATTCCAAGGAAAGATGCAACAAATTGTATTTTATGCACACGGTAATTAAGAAGTTGGCAATGCCCTTGCATGCCTTATCTATCTTCTGGCCACCTTCAAGTTGGATATCTGACAGTTTCAATAGTCCCAACACCCTTTAATGAATGATGACTTATGCTAGTCATACATCATGTTACCGAAGTTAAAAGTTTCAGTTATGGACATGAATCACTTGGACCACCATTTACTGTATGCAATTAAATCCTAAACAGATTTAAAATTTCCATTCTTTAAATTTGTCACTGTTTTCTACTATAAGCCTTTTTTCATTATATGTGGTTAAGTTAGTTTGTCAGCAGCCATATCTGGCTAGATTTTATGGCCTTCTTTCTCTTCACATTGCATTTCAATATTTACTGTTCTGAATGTACGTATGTAATGGAGGCTGGTGGTATGCTTCTCAAACGCCTTTATATAGATAGGTAGGTAGGTAGATTTTTATCCTTATATGCTAGAGTCCTGGTTTTGAACTTTGCTTCCTGTGTAGGTCAGGAACCTAAGGATTGGGGCAATGCTTAGAACTGTTTTGCCTGCATTGGCTCATGCTGTTGCTATGAATTCTTGCCCTACTTTGCACCAAGAAGGAACTGCAGAAAATATAAAGGAGAAACTACAGGTCCATTCTGCAATCATTTGCTTTTACCTATGACCAAGTTTATGTATTAATGTGCTATTCTGATACCCTGTCTTCTTTTTAATGGTTGATATTGTTTTGTCATAAATAATTACTTTACATCTGCCATTTTCTACATAGAGGAACTTTAATTTAATAGGATAATAGGAGATTTTATTATTCTGAGAAAAAGAGAATATACTAAAGCATAAGATAATCTTATTGGAGAACATATGTAGGAAAAAGTATGCATGTATTAGATAACCTTCAATTTTCCCCCTTGAAATGTTTTTTTAAAATCTGTGACTTATAAGTTATAACTATTTTCCATAACAAGCTTTGTGAAACATTTTGTGAAAAGATGAAGCTGCATGCAAAGTTGTGGGTTTAATTAGGACTGCAATGCTTAAATGGATTTAACACTAATAGTTTGTTACAGGTATACAAGGTTTATGGGGCTTTCTGGGCCAAAAATGTTCTGATAGTAGAAGTGGCATTTATATCTGTCACTAAATATTTTTCCCACCTGTCCAGGTTCTTTCTATGGCAGTTGTTGAAGCATATAACATACTGCCAAATTTAGTAAGTATTGACTATTTGAATTGTGAATCTTGTCTATATATAGATTTTCTTATTGAAACCATGTCATTATTGCATTCATTAGGCTGTTGTCTATGCTCTACATTACTCAAATATATTAGGAGATAGGCAGCTAGGCACTGAATGTTTCTTTGCTTCTGAATGGCTGTTGTTGAAAATGAGAAAGTATAAGTATTATATGTTTACATCTACTGCATCAATTAATATGATCAAATACTGACTATGTTGGATGTACAACTATTACCAGTTATTTCTGTTGCAGTTCCTATAAATTTGTTTATGTTAAGTTGTTCTGATTTTCTCTTGATGGTCTGTTATATTTGATTGTTTTAATGCTGACTAATGAAGGATAATCTACCTACTTTTGACCCTATATAAGCAACAATGCAGTCTTGCGATGTTAAAAATTTCTGTCATTTACTTTATGCAGGATCTCATAGTTCCATCTCTCATGAACCAAGGCATTGATTTTTCAGTTTCAAGTTTATCAATGGTTCCAGGAATCCCTATTAAGCCTATGCTAGCAAAGTATATACTGTTCCATATATTGGCCATTTCTTGAATTCTTGATGATTATATTTCAAGTTTTTAGAACCTTTTCTTAACTTCAGGAGTCCCCACTTACTTTATTAACTCCCAATTGATTCTTTTTTCCTTGTATTTTCCCTTTCTTCATAGGATCACCAATGGTATTCCCCAAGCATTGAAGCTATTTGAAAATAAAGCATTTACATGTGAATATAAGTATGTTCTATTCCTTAATTAGTTATTTTTCCTTATATCTTTATGCTCTTCTCTTCTCTCTTAACATCTCATTGCATTCAACAATAGATATGGAGAAGCAAGTAGTCATTTAAAATTTGGTAGGATATATTAGTGGGTGATATGAAGTTTCAATCACAGTGGGTTAGTAGTTAAAGCAATGTGGGTTTTAATATAGTAATTTGATCTACATCACTTCAAAGTGCCTCAAATTTGCATCTGAATACTATAGCAATCTAGCATCTTATTTGATGAATCCTGTACAGTTGTAGACTGTAGTGCATGTCTTCTCAGTCATGTCTATACAAACTTAAATGAAAACATGCTATTAAGGTTTCTAGACTGTGAAATCTAAAGTTTTCACAAGATGACTTTAAAAAATAAAATAAAGAAAATGTCTTTCTTGAAAACATCTAAATTAAAGAGTTTATCTTTTCTAAATGGTCTTGAAGGTAGGAATGCTGGAACAAGGCAGACTCATCAGATTGATATTGAAAAAAACAACCGAACCTTTTAACATTCTCGGTTTCAAATTTTTAAATTCTAATCTTGTTACTAATTTGTAATCTGGCAGTCATAGTACTGTGGTTACTTGCATTATTGTACAAAAAATGAGGCAGTAAGAAATGCAGAGAGTCAGATTGCTTCATGTATCAGTTTAATGTGAAACCTGCAAAATCTCTTGGATAGATTTAAATTGTATATTAAGACCCTCTTTGGTATTACTTGTCTCTCTTGTTCAAGAATAAATTGCATTTTTCTTTTACATCACTTGTTAAATTGAGTTTAATGTAATCCCAGGTATGATGGTCAGCGAGCTCAAATTCACAAATTAGTTGATGGATCAATTCGTGTTTTTTCAAGAAATGGGGACGAATCAACTTCAAGATTTCCTGATCTGATTGACATAATTAAGGAATCCAGCAAGCCGGTTGCATCAACTTTCATAATGGATGCTGAAGTACAAAAAAATTCCATGCCATAATACTCTTTATATTTGTTCTTGTTAACAAAAAATTATTCACTCATAATTTTATGGTTGTTGAACCTTTTCAGATTGTTGGTATTGACAGAAAAAATGGATATAGGATTATGTCTTTCCAGGAGCTATCTTCACGTGGAAGAGGTGGCAAAGATACATTAGTTACTTCAGAGAGCATTAAGGTTGGACATTTACGTGCTTAAAAGAAATTGAAAATCACTATGCCTAAAGCCAATGAACTGGAGGAAGTTTGCTGTAATATCTGTCATATTTATTTAAGATAAAAGAGAAAATTATTAAGGCAAGGAGAAAAGATACAAAGGGGAAAGAGAATAGGATCCTGATCCTCCTAAGCAAAAAAACTAAACAAAAAACAATAAAGGAAAAAAGAAAATCGATGAAAAAGCTTCCCAATCACTTGTCAGCCAAATAAATCCATTTATAAAGGCCAGAAGCTATACACCAAATAGATGCCAAATGCCTAATCTTATTCCAAATTAGTTTATGTGCCGAAGAAACCTCCTTGATTCAACAGTTTCACTCCAACTAAATACACCAAATTGCAGCATTGATTGCTCATTTTACCAGAAAATATAGCCTCTTCATTTCTACTAAAAACATGAAAGCTAATCATCAAAAATTGGTCGAGGATCCCAGGATACACCCAATGTTATCTGAAAAAGCTGAATAAGGAATTCCATAAATGAACTGCAGCAGAACTATGTAAGAATAGGTGAGGACTAGATTTTAAGAAAGCACCACACATTATTACAACATATCAGGGTAAAGACCTCTATGTTGGCCTATGAACATACATGTCATTTGTATTAATTCTATTAAGTACTACAGTTCAAAATAAAACTTATAAAAGACTTGAGCTTAGAGGGAGCTTTGGATTTTCACAAGGGTTTGGCAAGACAAAAATTACCCCTGCTCAATAAATATCTCAACACAATGCACATTTATAATGGTTTGTTCTTTGGACACTATCATACACTATTGTTATTTAACTTTAGGTTTTAATTAACGTAGATCAAAATCAATCATTCAACTATCATAGGAATGTTATGTGATTTACTTCCTTTTTGAAGGGTTTAGTATGATGAAGTATGAAAACATTTGTTTAATCATCAAGAACATGAAAATTAGAGAGGGTTTGGAGAGCTAATGCACTTTTTTTTCTTTCTATTTTCTGACTTAGGTAATTTCCTTTTGGTTTGTTTCCTTTAGAGCTTTCGTAGTGGGATTTCTTATCTTTCTTTGTTCTTCTCTTGTTCTCTTCAACTCTGTTTGCAGTTGAATTCTATGGATTTGTTTCTGATATCTTCTGTTCATGCAGGTGGATATTTGCATCTTTGTCTTTGATATCATGTTCGCAAATGGAGAGCAGTAATTATCTTTTACTCAAGTTTATATAAATTGGTGATGAACTTGGTAGAAATTCTCATTCTCATATAGTACATACAAATGATTTTCATTGAATGCATTAGCCTTGTTTGGTGCACTCTACTGTGTATGGCAAGATAGCATATGATCACAGGTGAGTATAGGTGGCTAGTGTGCAAGATGGTGCAACCACGGTATCTTGTGTAGGATAGACCATAAAAACCAGATAGGGTAAAAAAAATGTGGCATTTTCACATTAATCACAATAGTGCAGTTAATCATGATCAAGCATGTGAATCTCAAGTTAGATGCTAAGTAGGTCTGTGGGCAACATGAATTTGTCTTATAATATGTAAGACTAATTATCCTTAAGCAGTTGATATTTCATTTGAAATACAATCTGTACTGACCCATTTAAGTTCTGTTTGCAGGTTATTGGGTTTTCCTCTCCGCCTTAGACGAAAGTGTATGCATCTAATCATCTTATAATATTGTCAATCTTCTGCATTTCTGGCAAGGCAAAAATGTACTGTAACTTATAATTACACTTTCATTTTAATCCTTTTGTATGTCTTGGAAATCATACAGATCTGAAGGATTTGTTCTATGATGAGAAACCTGGGTATTTTGAATATGCAAAAGAAACAACTGTAAGTACATCAGTTTATGATTACTATTTTCTAGTGAAATCTATTTAATGAAGGTATATATATGATACTTAAATGTAGGTTGAAGCAGATGATGCTTGCTTAACCTGTGAAGCCACATTAACTAAGATAAATGCTTTCCTGGAAGATGCTCTTCGCTCTTCATGTGAAGGAATTATGGTGAAAACATTGGATGTTGATGCTGGGTATTCTCCATCAAAGCGTTCTGACAAATGGCTAAAAGTTAGTAATTGTGCTACAGGACTTTGGTCACTTTGTTTAAGACTAAAAAATCAGGTATTAAATCTGTATAATGTTCTGAGCCTTCATTTTGTAGGTCAAGCGAGATTATGTGGAAGGATTAAATGATACTCTTGATTTAGTACCGATTGGTGCTTGGCATGGAAATGGAAGGAAAGCTGGATGGTAATTTTCACCTTTCATAATTTTTTGTCTTGAAATCATTTAAGATGCTGCAAAGAAAATTGCATTAACTTTATCTCACATCTTTACTACATTAGTTCTGTCAAGGACCAACTCTCCTAAATGGCAAAAGAATGGTTTTGTAATTTGTATCTCTAGCAATTCCATGTCCTGCAAGGTTTATCAATCTCATATAGTGGTGGCAGTGTGTAACCGCTGATCCCCCAAAATGCTAGTTGTATAGTGTATGGTGGGTGGGGTGGCTCTGCTGCTCTGGTTACACACAACAGATAGAAGACGGAGAAGATATGAGAAAGCATGGGGAAAACTAAGTAGGGGTTAGGATTTTTAACCTTTAGGAAGGTCGTTTTTACCCTTAAAACCCTCAAAATTGACTAAAATCGGATTTCAGTCAGCTGCCACAAAATGCCACTTTTTTGGCCATGAAAGTGGCTGCCACACCTGCAAACAGCAAATGCACCACACCATGAATTATGTGGTGAACAACTGTATGAATATAAGAAAGTTCCTTCCAACCAATAAATTTATGTGGTGTATTTAGTTCTGGGCTTTGACCAAATGTGCGACTGACCCAACAAACCAGCAGTGTGACTGGACAATAAATTTTCATTGGAGATTAGGTGGTGGTGGAGGCAAAGGGGCTGGGCAAATAGAAACCCCTAAATTCAGTAGGGTAAAACATCTTTGACCATAAACATATAATGGGTCAGGGTTCGAATGTTGAGCAGCAACTGTTTGTGACCTGACTTTCATTGATCATAGTGTATTATGCTTTAATTCATCTCTGGATGTAGGCATACACTTCTCAGTGCTCTGATAATTTATAAATTTCACTTGTAACCTGGAATGGAAATAGTGCAGGGTAATGATGTCGTTTCATGTTCAGATGCTCAGTACGAATCAAAAGATGGACTCTAATTTGTTTTAGTACGAAATTTTTTGGGTGAAACATCTGTGTTATGTGCAATCAATACAAACAATAGTTCTAGCAATGAAAATAAAGAGTATAACCAATAACTATGATGCATTATAGCAAGTATAAATCAACAAAAGTCAGAGAGGCACTTTAGTTTGAAAAAGGTGTTAATAGAGATTATATTCCATGTGATTGGAAAAGAATGAGCATAATTATCTTGAGTAATAGGCTAGGCTTGGTAATTGTGATAGAAATTTATGTTCATCAAATGAAATCATGAAGTTTTATTATCTTGCTCACTGATTGATATTACTTAAGAACTTTGTTAACATACAACAAAGGGAAAAGGAAGTGGCAGAAAAAGGAACATGCATTTTTTGTGGCTTCACAATGATTTTATTTTTTGTACAAGTGATTTACTGCACTGTTGTTAATCTGGATCTTTTACTTTTGCAGGTATAGTCCATTTCTTATGGCATGTTTCAATCCTGAAACAGAGGAGTATCAAAGTGTATGTCGTGTGATGTCTGGATTCTCAGATTCATTTTACATAGAGGTATAAATTCTTTTGACTTAAAAATGTTCTGCGCTGTGCCATCTAGCTCTAAAGTACCATGGACTCTTTCCTCTTTTAAGTTAAGGATGTAACTGTAATTATATTTTTCCTAGTCGTGTCTTTGAAATTTGAACCCTCAGAATCATCAATTCGTCATATCTATGTTACTTGAGCCTACATTGTTCTTAAAAAAAATATTTTGGACCTTGAAGAATGCCAAAAGCAATTTTGAGGGTGGGGTGGACAATCTTGTGTTGCTTATTAATGCTTTCTTTTCCTTTTTGAAGTTGTTAAATTGGTAGCAACTTTCTTTTATCATCACTGACAGGAAATTGATATTGCGGTGCAGATGAAACAATTCTTCTCTGGGGACAAAGTCTTGTCCAAAAAACCACCATATTATCAAACAAGAGAGGCACCAGACATGTGGTTTTGTCCACAAGTTGTTTGGGAAATAAGAGGAGCAGATTTTACTGTATCCCCAGTTCATCATGCTGCCATTGGTTTAGTTCATCCATCTCGAGGCATCTCAATCAGATTTCCAAGATTTATTAGTTGTGTCTCAGACAGAAGCCCAGAAGAATGTAGCACAGCTGCCGATATAGGTGAAATGTTTCATTCTCAGACTCGGAAGATGGATATCACAGCTGGAGACTGAATGTTGATGTGTTTTGTGTGTGTATATAATCAGTTGATGTAAATTATGGTATCATCTTATTGAACATTTTAACGTTTTATATGTACAGTGTAGCAGCAGATCTCTTGTAGGGCTCATGTTAGACCACAAAGATGTTACCCTATCCCACTTTAGTTTTGCTAGCTTCTTTCTGGTGTTCCACACTGGGTCTTTATGTCCATATTGATGTTTTGCTTCCTTTTGGTGTTTGACAGAAGTAAATTTTGATCTAACTTGTATTTGACCAATAGATACAGTCCTCTCTCATGGTAAAACTTTCTGTGGGTTTGATGTATTTTCATCTTCAACAAGCGTCCAACATTCAATGCAGGGTGAAACTATCATATGGTTACCTGGTTGGTTAAATGCTAAGGAGAATAGTAATTCCCTATTTTTAACAATAAGCCCGGGAGAGTTCTTGTTCATTATGCTATTGTTCTTACATGCAACTACATTGATCATGACATTTATTCTTCCAAAATGTAGTTTTATATCATGCGAAGGGAAAGGTTAAGGGTTCAAATTTCTATCATTGATATTTTTAATAAAACTAACAAATTAATATTTGTAGATAAAAAAATATATATCATGGCATTTATTCTTCCTATATATTGGTTTAAAACTTGAACAACTCGCCTAGCCTTATAACGAGTCACGACCTTCATTGTTCTTCATTGTTATTTGTCCTTTTGGTCTACATGGAAAATCAGAGAGAAAGAGAATTAGTTGAGTGCAGATGGGGCATTGCAAGTCATGAATGTAGTAATTCTTGGGAATACCACCAACGCTCCAAAAGAACACAGAATCTTGATTGATGTTTGTGAGAGTGAGAGGACGAGCCAGTGACAACTTGAGAGTGATTCTAGAAGTCGAGAATTACAAGATTGAAGAAATGAAATACAAGAAAGTAATGCTTTGGATGGTTTCCTTTACAATATGCCTAATGTCTTATGAAAGCATAAGGGCATCAGTTTTTGCTTTACCCATAATAAAAAGATGAAGATCAATTTTGCCATTATGAAGGGGAGGTGTTTGTTGATTGTGACTTTCAAGAAGAAACATACAAGTCTGAATTATTTTACACGCTTCAATTCCAATTCATGCTCTACCTGCATGTCTTGTATATACAACAAGGGTTATCTTAAACTATAAACTTCAAGACTTCTATCCTGAATTAATTCCAAAATCCATCATTCAAATTTTTGGTTTTTGATAAGTATTTTTTTAGACAATTATGTTTGAGACACAATTAGGCACTATTAAATGTGAGTGTTTGATTTGCCATATTGTGAGAGACAACTTCTAATAGACCCAATACCAATGCCATTAGTTGTGATTCAAATCTTTAGATTCTAGACCTAAATCTAAAGATAACTATTGTTTTAAAATATTTATTAACATTTTAAGAAAATATTTGAATGATAAACCATAAATTTTAAAATTTCAATGTTCGGCTTGTTTTTTTTAAGTAACTATTTTTTAGCTTGAACAATTCATTAATTTTTGATAAATTTGATTATTTACTCTTCAAAATATAATACTTTAAGTACTTTCCTTATAAAATCACACTACTACTCAAAGCATGTAAACAGTAGCGTGATTTTAATTTTCATACTTTATTAATTTTTTTACATATTTTTTTCCTATATAGAATAACAAACTAAGTCAAACTTTAAAAAAAGACAATAAAACCTAAAAAAAACTTATAATAAATACGAAGTCAGACTTATTTAAGCATGTTAGGCCTATTCAAGCAAATTTTATTCACCTCAACCAATTTTAATGAACCATCTTTGTACATAAATTAAAATACTAGTTACTTAATTGTTCTAAAAATAGATGTAAAAATAAAAGAATAAATATTATATGTTCTAATAGTATATTATCATCTAACTATAAACTATGATGTATGTTAAGTTTAATAGTTTTTATAAAAATTATCTTAAAGATAATTTCTTTATAATATAAAAAAAAATTAAAGTATGTATTAAACTCAAAAACAAAAAGAGTGAAAAAGAAGGGGAAAAATACACATGGGCATGCTTTCCTTGCAATCATGTGCAAGTGAGTCGATGATTACGTGAAAGTGTGACTCACTCTCTCACATAAATGGAATGCTGCGTTATGGAGAAGTAGTAGTAAGCGGTCAGCACGAACAAACAATCACATTACACACTTCTCTCTCTTCAATGGCCGGAATCCGCTTGCAGCCGGAAGACTCCGACGTCTCCCAACAATCCCGCGCGGTGCCTCTCTCCGCCGCCGATCTGGTCTCCGACGACGACCGCTCCGTCGCCGCTGACTCCTGGTCCATCAAGAGCGAGTATGGCAGCACTCTCGACGACGACCAGCGCCACGCCGACGCCGCCGAAGCTCTCTCCAACGCGAACCTCCGACCTCCCTCCGATTACAGGTTCACTTCCTCTCTCTCTCTCTCTCATAACCACTCTTGCACCTTTTTATTTGTTGATTGCATTTTTCGCTGCCTCGGTTTTTTTATGCTGTGACATTGCTGGTTAGTGATTATGCATAGTGTGAAAGTGAAACTCATTGTTTAGCTCTAAGCGAAATAAATATACCTGGGTTTTTAATTAATGTTAGGTGGAGGAAGTGAGGTGAAATAGTAGAATTTTAAGATCTTGTTTGTCTCATTGGTGACATTTGATTTTAGGGCAACGAAGGCGATTTATATTTTATGTTCGCTAGTGATTTATGAATCTGATCTGAATTGTTTGCACCTTTGTTTGGATTTTGGTTTTTTGGATTTTCCTTTGATATTTACAGTTGGGAACTGTGTGTCTGTATGATGGGAAACAAACTAGGAGATGACCACTGAGTTGAATGGATGAATCATCATTCTGGATTTACCAATGCTGACTATTTTTTGTTATTCCGGATTTGCAGTTCTGACAAGGATGAACCTGATTCTGAAGCAGTCACGTCCATGCTGGGATTTCAGAGTTATTGGGATGCTGCATATGCTGACGAGCTCACAAATTTTCGTGAACATGGTCATGCTGGTGAAGTCTGGTAAATAAAACTTGATTGCATAATGTGCTTTGCCGATCTACATTAATTTGGTGCAGAGATTAAATGCAATTTGAAGTGGTAGAGAATATACTGATTTTAATCTAATTTTGGATTACCAATTGTTTACAAGTGTTCTGATTTTATTCTAAGCAAAAGGTGCAATCAACTTACTAATTGGGCTCAATTAAAACATCTACTGCTATACAGTACGAAACAACATACACAAAAGAATACGAAGTACATGTACGAAAGAATACGAAATGCATGTGGCTTTTTTTTATTGGTTAAACATTACATGAAAAGAAACAAAAATGAAAAAAAAAATTGATGGAAATCATGGACAGCTGTTGATTTATTTTTGTACTTTTCATGAGATATGCTTCGTACCATTCAGCAATTTCCATAGTCTTAAGTTCAGCTAGTTGGTGAAATTACTTACTAAAAACCATATTTGGCAATGAGAAGCAATTAGGTTTTTAAGCACTAGGAGAGAAGTATTAGTTTCTTTTTCTTTTGTTTTTATTATTATTTGATTATTTTACATTGGCAAATGGTTGGATTAAAATTCTAGAAATAAGGAAATGTCTGGGCTTTCTACTTGAGTGACTCATTAAAAATCAGCATTTCTTCATTCCTTATATTGCTTTCCAAGCTTGTTATACACTGTACTTTGCTAGCTAAGGTACTCTTCCCTTTTATTGGATAGATACTGTGTATTCTAAGTTTTTCCTTATTGGATAAAGTTAATTCATTCATTCAGCACAATGTTATAAAAAGGGATTATGAAAAACTCCAAAATCTACTTAGGCCTCCTTGCTTTGCTTAGCATGTGTTTGGGTGATTGTTTGCAAATTTAATGTTCGATGAACATGATCTTGCAAAAAGTTGATTGTAGTTAGATGTGAGTTTAGAGTTAAGTGATTATGTTTTGAAACTCTTATCTCATAAGTAAACTTGTAGTAAAATTTAGTGTAAAATTCTCAACCCAACACAGAAGTGAAACCTTTTCACTTAGCCTAACATGCAATTATAAGCAAAATGACATTTTGTTTAAAATAAACAAGCATTTTTACTCCAAAATATCATGTTTGGTAGCCCCAAATGTGAGTTGGAGGCTCCCACACCAATCTAAATGTAGCATTAGACCAGAAAACCTTTTTCACTGCTTTGATCTATTTAACATCATCTAAGCATACCTATAATATCCATGGAGTTGAACTAACAGATTGAGGAAAGCCAGAGCTTCAGACCCACATTAAGATTAATGAGTTTTTACTCATCATTTTGCTTTGCATAATGTTTACAACGCTTCAATTCATGGTAAGAGCCAATCCCTTTATACTACTTTTTATGGAAAAAGCGATGTGATAAGAATAATTTTCGCATGTTTGAAAGGACAGATGAACATTTTAATGTATAAACTTATGTAAGAAAACAAAATGAATTTGAAATCTTTTTTTTTTTTTTTGCATCATTTTATACCTTAAGTTTGAGTTTCTCTGCATCCCTTCAATGAGTAAGAAATTTGTTTGTTGGGATCAATATTTCATATTTGCCCATCTAGCCTTAAATCAAGAGATTCTATTCCAGTATTCTTTTATAGTAAAGGACTGTAGCTTCTTTTTGCCTTTTATTAACGTTTATTTGCACTTAATTGCTTCTAGATGGTGATGAATGTTGACACTATATTCAATAGTTGGAAGTGACCCATTCTTTGGGTTTTCATAGCAAAAATGTTTAATTGCTATGTTTCTTTTTTCTTTTATTTTCTGTATTTTTAGGTTTGGAGTTGATGTGATGGAAGTAGTTGCATCTTGGACAAAAACCTTGTGTGTTGAAATTTCTCAAGGTCGCATACCAAATGATGTTGACGAGGTTAAGACTGAAGTTGACGAACTAGGTGATAAAGTTTTGTCTACTTGGAGTGTACTAGATATTGGGACTGGCAATGGTTTACTTCTCCAAGAATTAGCTAAACAAGGGTATGGTTTCGCATTTTGTTCATATTTTGTTACTAATATATGTTGTGTCAATATAAAATAAAAAATGACTTAAAATATACTTTTGGTCCCTCAAATTTAGGTTACTTTTGTTTTTGTCCCCAAATTTAAATTTATTTTTTAGTCTCTCAATTTTGAAAAGTGCTCTCTTTAGTCCCTCATTTGTTCAAAATTTGCCACAAATTGTACATCCAATCTGCCAAAAATCAGTAAGGAAGGACCAAACAGAACATTTTCAAAATTGAGGGACTTAAAGAAGTAAATATAAATTTGAAGGATCAAAACCAAAAGTAGCCCAAATTTAAGGGATGAAAAACGTATTGAAGCCAATAAAAATTTATATTCTAAATAACCACAGAATCTATTGTCTTTCTTTACTTCTTTAATTTTGCTCCAACATTATTTTGCCTTCTCTCTTGACTACACAAAAATGTGTCAGTGCTTTGCTCTGTTTGTTGGACAACAAAAAAGATTACTAATCTCTTGACACACATAAATATGTGAACTCATCATTACAATTGAATGATAATTTCACAGTGACCAAGGTAATAAATGATTTGTATCAAGCAATTTACTTATAAAATATATGAAAATTTAATTAAATACTTGAATCAAATCAATCCATATAAGCTCATATTGTCATTCATACCAATGAAGTTATAAGGATGGGGTTTTTCTATGCAAAAAATCATGTAGAATTATCTTATTTTCTTGATTATTTTTTAAAAAATAAATAAATTGAATGATTTAAATTGGAAATTTAGGGATGTGAGTGTGTCTGAAACCTTACTGGTCAACCTTTAATGAGAAAGTTTTCTGGGAATGAATTCAAGCTTGGTTCAGTCTAGGTTCTGTAAATTCTGAATGTTGGTAGTGGAGAGATATTTGCATTTGTTTATGTTGTTGTATTGTAAATACCTTATTTTAGAAAATTCTTGGCATCAGGTTCTCTGATTTAACTGGGACTGATTATAGTGAAAGGGCCATCAACCTTGCTCAAAGCCTTGCTAATCGTGATGGATTTTCCAATGTCAAATTTTTGGTATGTTCTAATTTTAGTGTTTAACTATTTCCTTCTTGTGTATACCAAAGGTAGTAGGTTATTTTGCTTGTGTATATCATAGTAGGGGCTACAGCACTAAACTAAGTGCATGTGAACTATGAACCTGGTGGAAGAAGGGATAACATGATGAATCATGTTACTAAAATAAGAGAAAAAAATGGAGGAATATTGTATAAATGGAAGAGGGGCAATAATAGGAGAAATTCAGAAATGTCTGGTTTTGTTTCTCAGCTTAATCGGGGCATGTACACAGACTTGAGTACAAAACACAAACAGTAAATAACAAATTTTCATTTAACTAAACTGAGAAAATAAAAGAGAAAGTGTTGTAGGACTTACCCAAAATGCTGTTTCCTAACTGCTATGCTCAAAATTACCCTTGCCCTAATGTGACATAAATGCATTTTGTGATTTTGAGAACTCTTTGTGAACTGCTAAATAAGAGAATGAGATAAAACAAAGGAAAAACTAAGAATTTTGTGATTAGTATTTACTGCAGAGAGGAAAGATTTAATAAAGTGAATATTTATAAGATTCCTAACAAATCAGTTTGATTTGGAACTATTCTGCAGTTGGATGAACTAATTAGCAGTGACTGCTAACAAACATTTTGATGATAACAACCAAATATAACTACAGAAACTGAACTACTTACAGGCTTTATTAACTTGGCTACTAGCTGGCCTATATTCTAATATATTCTTAACACTTTATCACATTTCATTATGTTTTGTTGTATTTGATAAGTTGCATTGAGTTTTGACCTTCAAGTTTTTTCTTGGCATCCCCTTTTTGCATACAAGACATTACTTACTATCTTAGTATCTTTACATTATTGACATGTCTAATGCATGATACATTGACATTAATTATTTTAAGGTTGATGATGTCCTTGAGACAAAGTTGGAACAAGAGTTTCGACTTGTCATGGATAAAGGGACGCTAGATGCTATTGGATTGCATCCTGATGGTCCTGTCAAGAGGTCAGAGAAAATATTGTCTTGTCCATGATTCTATCATAGTTCAATTGGATCAAACTATGTTTAATATTTTTTTCTTTCTTTACTGATTTGTTATCCATTTTCAGAATGATGTATTGGGATTCTGTTTCGAAGTTGGTTGCTCCTGGTGGAATACTTGTAAGCACTTTAAAATTCATTCAAAGCTAATGTTGTGTGTTTAAATTTACTACAAGTTGTAGGGGCTTGTGCGTTGTCGCATGAACGTGCTTATTACAAAGTGGGATTCTTTTTGTTCATTAAAAAAGAACTCATTATTATTTTGATCTTGATTTCTGCTTGTTCACATTGTTATCTCTCCCAAATTCTTGTGTTCATGAATCGTGATATAGTTGCAGCAGCTCTTATTATTTAATAATGTTTGTTCTTATGGACTTTCTCCTTGTTCGATGTAAGGTGGTCACATCATGTAACAGTACAAAGGATGAGTTGGTACAAGAAGTGGAAAGTTTCAACCAACGAAAAATTGCTACTGCACAGGAACTTGAGGCACTGAAGGGTGAGGAGCCATGCAGAGAGCCCCCATTTCAGTATGTAAGTCATGTCCGCACATATCCAACATTCATGTTTGGTGGATCCGTAGGCTCCCGTGTTGCTACCGTGGCATTCATTCGGAAATGAAAATGTCTGTCATTTGCTGTTATGATTTAGGTCTCTGGTCCAATGGGTTTGAAGTTGTGTGTGCGTATAGGTAGATGCATGTTCCCAACTGTTGTGTCGAACCGTAAATATTTTTTTGCGATGGTTTATGTGAAGTGTTCCATTAACATTTTCCTTTCTTTCGGGTGAACAGTTGTTCTCATTCGGAACTTATAATTTATAGATAGTAAGGTAAAAACACATTTAGTTCAGCGTAGCAAAAGGCTTGTGTGAATGGTCGATGAAACTATATGGGAATTTTATGTTTACCATGTTTGACCAGACTTTCTTTTTCTTAGTAGGGCTCATGTAGCTGATACTTATTTTTCTTTAATGTTTTTTCTATTTTTTTCATTGTTTTTTGTTTTTTCTTATGAGTTCAAAGTGGGAATCTAGTTTTTTTTTTTTACAAGAAATAAGAAATATCATAAAAGAAAACCAAAGCAAAATCAATTGTTAGGCTTATTCTAACCCAATTTGGTTTGAAAATTAGCAAAGAAAGGAAAACTATTACTACTACCAGTCTACCACCTCGTAAATAAGGTTATTTTCGTAAGGTTACATGCACAGTGCAAACTTCCCTTGTTTTTGTGCGGTTCTGTCCTCTTCCCTTCTCCTTCTTGTTATTTCGTGCCTAAACAAACATATTAATACTTTGTGCCTAACTTTTTTTTTTCATGTTTTTTAAATAAAAAGAAAGATAATAGAAATTAATGAGAGTTTTGAATATAG
The DNA here is from genome assembly GCF_004193775.1 of Glycine soja. Classification (NCBI taxonomy): domain Eukaryota; kingdom Viridiplantae; phylum Streptophyta; class Magnoliopsida; order Fabales; family Fabaceae; genus Glycine; species Glycine soja. Next base: position 56,821,755 of record NC_041019.1, on the reverse strand, counting down.
TTATAGGAATAAAATAGTAACGTTATAAATAAAATGAACATAAAATGTGTACATCAAAACATTTTATTTATTTTATATATAATTATAGATAAAAAAAATTAAAGACTTTTATACGTTTAATAAAAAGTCATTTGAGTATGCAAGAATGTGTAACTGTTTTAAATATTTAGAAAATTTTTGTAACTCATAAAAATATTGTCTGGTTGAAGTAAAATTATCTAAACTAGAAGATATATTCGATCTTTATTTTTGTTTTTGTTTTTGTTTTTGTTTTTATTAAAGAGTAGAAATATCTTCTTTTTGTGAGTTAATGAATTGAAATTTTATACGAAGGATACTTATATTTAACGTATATAACTTTTATATAAATGTTATTTATATTTTTTTATTATATGAAAACCTTTTCTTTTTTTAATTTGAAAACATAAACAAATTAAAAATTTTGGACTTTCATATATTTCTTATTTTATAAAAACATTTTTTTAATTTGAAAATATTAACAATAAAAATTTTAAACTTTCATACATTGTATTTAAATTTCGAGAGGAGGGTACTGTGACCAAAAAATATTTAAATTCTGGTAATCATACTTTATACCTTGTGGTGTGCTGTACAGGTAACTAAACTTGCGTGGCACATTTCCACACATAAGAGGAAAACATGACTTAATTTTTAGGAACTAAAAGTAAATATTACTCTGTCTACATAAACTTTTTTTTATTCATCTCTATTTACAGAAACTGAAAACACGTTTCACTGTTATTGTAATTAATAGATTTTTTTTAAATACAAACTTAATGAATTTATTCATTGAGTTATGTAATATTATTTTGGTAACTACACGTATCAAAATTTAGATAAAATGAAGATATATATATATATAAAATCTTATAAGCGATATTAATTTATATTATAAAATTATAACTTGTGCTAAATTAAAATTATTAATGAAATGATAAATAATTTTAAACTATATATAATATAAATACATAATAATAATATAAATAATTATATTTTTAATTAGATTTTTTGTATAGTTCATGACAAACACTTTTTTTTTTATTTTAATAAAACAATTTAAGAGATTTTGAACGGTGAGAGGAAAACATAGCATAATTGAAGCCTAACTCTTTAGTCTTGAAGAGAGAGAGAGGCAAGGAACGAACGACGTATTCTCTCTCCTCCACTCACCTCAAATCCAAATCCAAATCCCAATTCTCCAGTCTTTGCTATGGCATCAATTTCGTCCTTATCTCTCACTTCTGTTTCCCTCCCCAAATCTCAATCTCTGGTACGTAATTTCTTCATACATTCATTCATTTTCCTATTTCCGTTGCCGCACTCACCAATGATTTTGATTTCTCCCAGGACCCCAAGAAAATCTCTGATTCTTCTTCCTCCTCTGGTGCGACACTGCCTTCAATTTTCGTTCCTGTTATGTCTTATTAGTACTATGCTCCATTCTCTTTCTCATTTCTACTACTTGTTACTTAGCAGGCAGCAGGAGTCAAAGTTGTTGTTGCGCGCCATCGTTCCAACGAAGAAAGATGCTTCTATCTTCCGCCGCCATCGTTGCCGGAACCTTGTGCAGCAATTCAGTCAGCGGAGTCAGTTTGGCAGCTGAATTCGCCGATAGTAATTCTCTATAAACATCTCAATTTTCATTTATGAATATGACGCCATTGTGTCTTTGGTGATGATGATATTTACCATTGCATGTTATGTTTAATTGTTTATGTTATAATGATAAATATGACACTCTTGTATTGTGTTGTGTTGAGCCACATATTGATGTAGAAAGTATAAAATAAGAAAAATCATAGCTACTAAGACTTGCAATGTGATGCATAGTTTGTGAATACAGTGCCAGCGCTTAGAGGGAAGGATTATGGCAAGACAAAAATGCGATACCCAGACTACACTGAAACTGAATCAGGACTCCAATATAAGGTGATGTAGTAGTAGTGGTAGTAGTAGTGGTTGTTGTAAATAGTATTTTATGGGTTGATTAAGCATGTTTTCCATTATTAATGTTTTAATTAATTTATGTACATCAAGAATGCAGGACTTGCGACCTGGGAATGGCCCCAAACCCAAGATGGGTGAGACAGTAGTGGTAATGCACATAATTGTTTCTACATTTTCTTTATTTAATTCTTTTGTTACGGTTGACTGGTTGGAAATTCGAAGTCTGATATAGCCAGGTAATGGACTGTTAAAGCATTCTCAGGTTCAAAATTTCTTTGGTTCTCTAGAGTCTAGATAGTAAACTTTCTTGGTTCACTGGGATTTTGTAAGTTTTATAACAGAAAAAATATAATAAACAAAGAAGAAGATAGACAATACGTATGTGGAGGAAATAAAATGATTTTATTCTTAATCAAATTGTTCTGAGCAGCAATACAATAAATAACAAAACAGAAACTAATTACATAACAAGATTTCAGCAAAACAGAAAATTAAAACTGACTTGCTCCTAAAGTATAGGAACCACTTGTTGACTAGGCTAACTCCATAACTGAAACAAAGAAAAACAAACAAAATATGCAGTTACAAAAGTAATTTAAACAAATTTAAACACTCCTCCTTGCTTTAGGAATTGCAAACTCCAATTCTTTGCCTTAAGAGTTCAAATTTGTTGATAGGCAGTGACTTTGTAAACATGTCAGTCAGTTGATCTGCAGACTTGCAATAAATTAAGTTCACTTCTCCACTTTGCTACATCTCTCTCAAAAAATAGAGCTTGATGTTGAAATGTTTAGTCTTCCCATGACACACTGGATTGTTTGCAATAGCAATGGCTGACTGATTGTCAACAAAAATTCCAGTTTTGATCTTCAGCTACAAAAGTAAATCACATAGAATCTTCTTCAGCCATAAAGCTTGATTTACCGCTGCTGTTGCTGCTATGAATTCAGCCTCTGCAGTGGATTGTGCTACAATCTCTTGCTTCTTTGTGCACCATGAGAAAACTCCTGAGCCTAGGCTGAAACAGTATCCTGAAGTGCTCTTCATGTCATCAACGGATCCAGCCCAATCACTATCAAAGAATTCATACAACTTGAATTCTTGACACTTCTCAAATTTGACACCATAATCAATAGTGCCCTTAACATACCTCAATATTCTCTTTGTTGCTTTTAAATGCATTTCACTTGCACAATGCATAAAACGAGACAAGAGACTTATAGCAAATAGAATGTCTGGCCTTGTTGCAGTGAGATACATTAGACATCCAATCAAGCTCCTATAATATCCTTCATCAATTTTATCAGCACCGTCTACCTTGTTGAACTTCTCCTTTTGATTCATTGGTGTGCTAACAGATTTGCATTCCTCCATTTGAAACTTCTTCAAAATTTCTTTTGCATATTTCCTTTGACAGATTAACACTTTGTTCTGACTTTGCTTGATCTCAATTCCAAGAAAATAAGTCATGAGACCAAGATTAGTCATTTCAAAAGCTTGCATCATTTCTTGCTTGAACTCCTCAACTAGCCTTGCATCATCTCTAGTTACTAAAAGGTCATCAACATAGAGAGAAACTATGAGAAAGTAATTTAAACAAATTTAAACAGATTTTGTATGGGATAGCTTTTGGACAGATTTGACAACTTAAGTGAAGAAACAAGAGTAGCTTGCATTTCTCCAAGTGGAGTCTAAACAAATATAAACCCTTAAAATTTATTGAGTTTAATAAAATATGGATAGAAAGTTAGTGTAGAATAATTTTGAATGGTGAGATTTGCAACTGCACACCCTGCAATTACTTTTACAACTGCAAGGGATCCACATCCTGTTCTTGACACTACTGTTCTCCCGTCAAATTAAAATAAGTGAAGCAACTTTGGTCTTCCAATTTCTTTAGGTAGACTGGGATGGCTACACCATAGGTTATTATGGCCGCATATTTGAAGCACGGAATAAAACCAAGGGTGGTTCCTTTGAGGTATGAATGCTTTGAATCTTCTAACTTGATACGGAGTGATTGATTATTACACACCTGTTGTGCTATTTTTATATCATGCAGGGCGATGACAAGGACTTTTTCAAATTCAAAATAGGTTATAATGAGGTGAGAAATCTCATCATTTAATGATTAAACTAGTTCCTTGCAACTTGACTAGGATCTTTGTTATACATTGTGAATGCTATTTCATGAACAATGTTTGTTGCTACGTGTGAACAAAGTGATCCAGGATGCAAGAGGGTCATAACTATTTAGGGTTACCTGGATTAAAATACTATTTCTTTTGCAAATTAGTTTTAATTTTATGTTCTTTTATTAATTTTGCATTTCCACCACTGGAAATGGGGTTGTAGAATTTTCTCCTTGGTAACCGATATGATGTAAAAGAAGGATCTTAACTGAAACCCCTTTTGTGAAAATAAGTGTCAGCTCCTTGTGTTTCTGTTTTATTTTTACTCTTCCATGCATGTACTACTCCTGAACAACATCCTGTGATGGTATTGTTTGGTTCCACTTTTATAACAAAATTATGAGTGATGGATATAGCATGCTTTTTTGGCTATACCACAAGGTGTCCTGTGCCCTTTGACTGTGGCCTGTGGGATTAAACCCTGCTTGGGCATTGTCTTCCCTTGTCCACAAGATGTTTCATGCGGGTGCCATACAAGTTTTTGTGTACTTGTTTTCAACTGAATTCATCACAATTGTTAATTCACTAAAATTATCCCTCTCCCTTATCAAAGCAAACAGATTCTTGGTTGGAACAATAATTCCTTTTTTTACCTTGAAATACTTCTTAGTTATATCCCCTACATCATGCTTCTTGATGTAATGCTTCACTTTAAAATTGCCAATGGACATTATCGATGGATGCCGAGAACATATTAAGTGCTCAATTGTGTTCTATTTTTTGGGTTCTGCAACTCTGTTTTGAAGACAGATCTCTATGTACTTTGATGTTCAGGTAATACCAGCTTTTGAAGAGGCTGTTTCGGGCATGGCTCTTGGGGGCATTAGAAGGTGTTGCATCTATATTGCTAGAAATATTTGATGCATTCTAGAGTTGTGTTATGAACAAGTTCTTTCGTGTCATTACAATAGTCTGAAATTTATTTCTTTGGTGAAGAATAGTATTTCGAATAAAATGTAATTGGAAAATAGCGCCATGCATATCACACCTACAATTAGCAGTTGGATGTCCATGAGTCATATTATTATTTTATTGAACTGCAACTCCTATCAATTCTAACTCTGAATCTGGGGAACTTAACATCCTGACTTTCATAAGTTAAAAGTATGAATCACTTGGAATATTTGGTTCGGAATCTTCTATTTAAATCATTTTAATCCTTAAAAAATATGAATATGATAGAAAACTTAGGCAAATGTATTTTGGGTTCATGTACATATACTATGGAAGAAATGTATAGGGAGAGATATGCAAATTTCATTATGTTTGTCAATGATGTAGGATAATTGTTCCCCCGGAACTTGGATATCCTGAGAATGATTTCAATAAGAGTGGCCCAAGACCAACAACATTCTCGGTAAGAAGTGAATATCTATGTTCTTCCACTATCTGAATGGATTATGAGAAAGATGCAATCCAAATATATTTTTACAGGGCCAACGAGCCTTGGATTTTGTGTTGAGGAATCAGGGGTTGATAGACAAGACTCTCTTGTTTGATATTGAGCTGTTGAAGATTATTCCAAACTGATTGATCAAATTTTGAATTGACTGTCAAATATCACCGTCAGAATGTTGAGGTTAGTTTCCCTGTCGTAAGCATTAAGAGCCACAATTGACTTAAATTTTTAATGCCTTATTGAGTTATTGTTATTTTTAGTAACTTGTGTTTTGGTTGTAGGTCTACTTATTTACAGAGGATGAGAGGATACATGCAAACAACTGTCCTGTAGAAATTTTGTTAATATTGATATTAGATGCTTGTGTCAAATGACCTCGGGAATAGATGCTATGAGATTTTAAGTATTTTGTGGTCTTCGTTGTTGGTTTCTTCAGTAATAGTAACATATGAAGCATTCAAAGCAATTCTCCCTGAACTATTGCAAACTTGAATATACTGTATGACACTGTAAGTACATGGGATGGAGCATCATATGATCAATTAGAAATTAGTAATAGTTAGCAGAAAAAGACTGTGACTGCAACGTAATAACTTTTCTAATAGCTATTGTTGTAGATAAAGTGTTAGTGTTACCATCACAACTTGTGTTCAGCCTTAGACATTTTCCCTTGTATACTTCTTCGCTTTCAAGCAGCAATAATCATTGTAATATGAGAAACAAACATAAATCAGTGAAACTGGGTGATTTTCCCATTACACTTGAATATCAAGATAAAACAATAGTGCTAAATCTGGGCATCAAAATTGTACTTGAGGTGCTTCAACATTCTGGATAAGTAACTTTATTGCTCCATTTTCCTGTCTGATTTATGTCATAAATTGAATTAATAAAGTCATGTCAATGCCAAACAGTCTTATTAATTTATAGAAGAATAATCCCTATGCATATTTTTTAGCAACACTTTTCCTTTCAGGCCAACGACCATGATATTCTAGTTAACCTCGGGAAAAGGAGAAACCAGCTCCAGTTCAAACGAGTTTTGATAGATACACAAGATTGATTTTAATGGCAAGCTTATAGATTTAGGAAAAGAAAAATACTGTAGTTGCAACAACTTGCTATATTTGCTAACATATTTATTCTAAACACTAAATGCGTGTTTAGATTAAAGCTTGTAAACTTGACTGAGTTAAACATAAGTTAGTAATTGATTTTTCAATAATAACTCAGTTTTATTACTACAAAATTGAGTTTTCTGATAAAATTTTAGTGTGCAAACATAGTTTTGAGGATAACCAAACTATGTTTAGCATTCAAAAGTACTCTTTCAACGATTAACCAAACATTAACAAATTTCTTAATTAATTTTTTTAATATAATTTATAATGTTCATACTATTAAGTTTTGGATTATTAGTTTTTAAAACATTTGATCTATAAGATTAGTTTTATTAGCCGACAAATCAATCATGTTGTCCACATCTTTGCAAGGGCATTATGCTTCTCTGTTATTCACTGCATATTTTTATTCCAACTAGTATCCATGATCATATTTTGAATGAAATGCAATAAGTTTTTTTTAATAAAAAATAAACATTTGACATAAACTAATTAAAGCATGAAAAAATAACTCATTAGCATCGGTTTACATTGAAGGGTTTGGATAAATTGCATAAGGTTCTGAATTCAAATCTTGGACATTGTAAAATAAAATAACATAAAAATGAAAGCATAAAAAAAGGCAAAATTTAAACATAAATAATATGGATTCGGTAAGATCGAGAATCGCAATGTAGGGATTCCGATAAAAATTGATAAACAGATTGAATGATAATATATATATATATATATATATATATATATATATATATATATATATATATATATATATATATATTATCTGAAGGATAATATTTTAATTTACTAAAGCATAGCTCCAAAATTACGCGGTTCCGCTCGTGCCGCATAACGTTACCAAATTCGTCTTTTTCAACAAATTCTGGATTAACTATTGAAAGACGACATGCGACCTGTGATTGCATTAGGTGAATCTTCATGCCATGACAGATCGAGGCAAGAAATGATTAAACAAAGTGATTGGACAATGTTTTGAAAAGTAATAAAATCATAAAAAAAAAACTTGACCATTTTTTTAATAAACGTTTAGGTAAATTAAGTCTTGTGACTCATAGGATTAGAGCAAGTTTCTAAACTTTATAAATACTTACTATTATAAAGATATTTATAAATTATTATTATTAACAAAATTCTTATATTAATAACAAAATTCAAACACTTAAAAAAAATCAAATATCTCCATGAAATATGAATTTGATTCTTAGTAACTAAACTGAGACATACAAATTCAACTCATTAAACTACTCGCATAATTTTTAATAGAGAAATTTACATTAATCACCCATGATGTTGTGTAAAATTACAGTCATTATATGTTATTTTAACCATCACAATTAACTTCCCTTGTAGAGAGTACCAATATAATATATAACGAGTCTCAATCTAATATTTTCAATCAATAAGAAAATTAGTGTAGGAATAGAAAAAAAAAGTGATTTTATATGTAATTTGAAAAAATTCAACGAACGAGTGTGAGTGTATTTTGCTCTTTTTAATATCATATATACATACAATTGAATAGAGGGTATGTTAAATCAAAAGGTTTTTATGATAATTGATACATGTAATTAAATTACATATTGACTAATTATCAAGTGTGTAAATCAAGTTATGTAAGATTGTTTCAATAACTAGTAGTCTCCATTTGAGACTTGAATATATAATTGCATTAAATCCTTCAAAAAAAACTTTATAGGTTAAATAATCTTATTTAGTTTGGATAGAATTGTCTCTAATAAAAAATTTCAATTGATTGAAGAGGAAATAACAAAATACATAAACTAAATTAGATATTGATAAATTATTAGTAAGTATTTATACAAAAAGTTGTTATATATATACTTGAGTGTATTTATGATATTGTATTCCGTTTAAGCATCTATATTTTATTCATAGATGTTATTTGCATTAAAACTTTTGAAATTATTCTGATTTCTTTCTTTTAGTAAAAGGTTGGACAGTTGATCATTGATAATATAGTTTGGATAGTGTTTTTTGGTGTTTAAAAATTATTAGATTTATGTCTTCTTCTAACATCGATCCTACCTCACTTGTATTTTCTAAGTTTTGGTCTCTATCTTCATTAATATAATTATGCTATATATATATATATACACTAAGCACTGAAGTTGCAATCAACAAATGCAAGTAGGCTGGGGTTGATGGTGTTGAAGCAAGAGCATGATGCGCACAGTTGAGAAAACATAAGGGAACATGATGCGCACGAAGGAGATAGAAATAACGTGAAATAAGAGAGAGAAATAAAATATCTTGTTTTTTTTAATTAAAGTATTAAAGTACTGTAATATCTTTATAACAAATAAAATAATGATTTTTTGGTCTTAAATATTTTGATATCCATTGTTAATGCTCTCAACTGAAAATAAAATATGTTAGCATTAACAATTCCCATATATATAAATAATCAGAATTAAAAACTATTTAGCGATCATGTGATTACTTTATATATATATATATATATATATATATATATATATATATATATATATATATATATATATATATATATATATATATATATTCCAAATTTAAAGTGCATGTACATTAGTGAATTTTATATATAAGCATTTACACATACTAATATACATATATACACTTAATTTTAATTGAAATACATTAACAAATTATATCATCTAAGATAATTGTTAGTTATAATTAACTTAATTACAAAGTCCAACTAAAAAACAATATATATATATATATATATATATATATATAATGTGCAATTATTTATATTTTGTAACGCGTACACTAACAAGTTATATCTTTATAATCAAAAAGAGAAGTTATATCTTTAATTATCTTTTGAAAATTAATGTACTAGCATGCCGTCTCCTTTATATTTTAGAAGGAATTCGTTAATAAATTATACCTTAAGAATATTTTAAAATAATCGAAGTTATAACATAATCATTCTAACATTAACAAATATATATATATATATATATAGAGAGAGAGAGAGAGAGAGAGTAGTTTTTCGCATTTTAATCAAAATTAAATCTATCTTTGAAGGAGTTAAAGTTGGTCCAGATGGTCTTAATTTGAGATAGTTAAATCATAACCATAGATGTCTTAAATTTCCAAATCCACTTTAATCCCAGATTCCCAAGTGTTGTTGGAGCCTAATACGATCGAATATTAATGCAGTTATGTCTGCTGCATCAAGTCAAGACACCACAGTCATTTTTTAAGCGAAGGGGCTTAAACTTCAAAGACAATAGAGAACAAGAAAAATACGACAAAGAAACATTATTGTGTTCATACCACATAACGTACCAATGCATTGGGGGATTCTTTTCAATTCAAGATGCGCATCTGCATGCAGCTACCAAGTGTCAATGGGTCACAAAACATCCATTAATTTGTTGGCACAGTTGTTATTCTCATGCCACTGTGTAATGTTACTAACTGTCATCGTGCAATCATCTTATTATGATATTATCATCTCATATATTGGCCAGCTAGTTACCCAAAAATCATCGCTAAATAGTTAAAATTAAGTGTCTGTATATTAGTATGTGTAAATGCTTATATATAAAATTCACTAATGTACATGCACTTTAAATTTGGAATATACATACACACATATATATTAAGTAATCACATGATCGCTAAATAGTTTTTAATTCTGATTATTTATATATATATGGGAATTGTTAATGCTAACATATTTTATTTTCAGTTGAGAGCATTAACAATGAATATCAAAATATTTAAGACCAAAAAATCATTATTTTATTTGTTATAAAGATATTACAGTACTTTAATACTTTAATTAAAAAAAACAAGATATTTTATTTCTCTCTCTTATTTCACGTTATTTCTATCTCCTTCGTGCGCATCATGTTCCCTTATGTTTTCTCAACTGTGCGCATCATGCCCTAGCTTCAACACATCATCACCCCCAGCCTACTTGCATTTTATAAATTATAAAATTAAAAGTTTTTATAATTAATTATTAAAAACATTTAAATCTAAAAAATTGTAATATAATTGTAATACTAATAAAAATAATATCAGTGGTTGATAATAATTTATTTATTTTGACTAAGTTACTAAAGTTCATTTATAAGTTTTAAAATTTATACTTAGTGTTGACAAGTTGACATATCAAAATTATCAAAGTAAGACTATATATGTATGTAAGAAAAAATATAACAAGAAATAAGAGTGAGAATATTCTGTCCAACGTCCATAACAGACTGGCCACAGAAACAAAACATTCTTAAAGCTAACAATGGAAGTATCCATCGGACTTCGTCAACCACGTTAAGGATCGATTATCACTTTATGTAGGCAATGTCCTGCTGTACCTTGTTAACTATGCAATAATTTTTGTCTAAAGGGCCCTTTGTAGTATCAGGTGACTAAAGGAAAAGATTCTTATAGAAAAAGAAAAAAGGATTGAGAAAAGTAAGAGATTTGATATATGATACGATGAAAACGAAAGAAAGTAATAAAAGGAGGGAAAAATGTTAAATAAATAAAGATAAAGAAAATACAAAAAAAATTAAAATTAAAACCCTTGATTCTCATTAAGAATGATTAAAGTTACATTCTATCGAGTATCTATTTCTTTGGCCATTTTGCGCAATCAAATCCTCAACGTTAAGGAGATCGATGCATGTATAAAACTAGTTTTTCTTTCTATTTTCTCTCTCTCTCTCTCTCTCTTGTAGTCTTGTTAATTAGAAAGGAGTCATTAAAGAAGGGAACATTGTCGTTTGTATATGGCTACTACCTACTAACAAAGGACCCATGAACCATTAAAGAAGAGAAATACCTAAAAATTGTCGTTTATATATGGCCATATAAGTAAAGGAACGGCGTTGCCTTGCCCCTAGAAGAAGAAAGAAAACACTTTATTAGCTGGTTGCACGTTTTAAATTATGGCGTCTTTTCGAACGCGGTTCATATAATTAATCTTATAACTTTTGTCTTTATTTAAACATTAATTTGATATCATTTTTGTTGGGATTATAGCAAATGACCCGTACAGAAAAGTATTAATACGTGAATACATGTTATACGTCATAATATGAAGTGTATGTTTCGACATATATAGCTTTTTTTTAAATTATTTTAAAAATAAAAATTGAACTAAAATTACATATTTTTAAAAAAAATATGGGAATCAAATTTGTGAATTTTTTAAAATAAAAGGATCAAATATTTGTTTCTGTTTTGAATTGTGGAGACTAAAATCGAAATGTTTTAAAAGAAAGGATCAAATATCTCTGTTCTAAAATGAAAGGAGGAACAAAATTCTGAATTGAACAAAATAACCATATACGAAAGATTAGATACCGTCCTTTTTTTATACTAATTAAGGAATTCAATGACAGCAATACTTTATACCGTGATTTATGAATTATGAACCCGAAAACTCTCTCGTGCTAACTAAGGAATCAATGGCAGCAATATTTTTTCATAAAAAATATTTTAATTCTTTAACGATGACTCTAATTATATGTTTGATTGGAGGAAATTAATAAAAGAAAAAAAAAGAGATAGATCCATTATCACTGCCACACACAATTCATGTTTTTCTTTTTGTGATCATGTATCAAATATTTTTCTTTTAAAAATAGTTGGACCGTATGATAGACTTTCTAAGTTTGTATTAGTTTTTGGATCATTCATTGATTTAAGGACAAAGGATTTAGTCATCTATTTTGTAAAAAAATTAGTTTTAATCGCTATATTTTACTATTGAACATTTTGGTATCTGAACTTTTAAAAATAAATATTTTTAATCCAATAAAATAAACACCACATAAGAAATAGTATTAACAGTGTCTGTTTTGAAGAACTAAAAATATTTATTTTAAAAGTTTAAAGACTAAAATGTTAGGTGTAAAAATACAGTAACTAATACCATTTTTTCCTGGATTTTATTATTTAGATATGGAAATGAAAGAGAATATCAAAATATTAGTCCTAAATTAGTGATCAATAGGGTCGATCCAATAATAAAGAATTTGAACAATTTGCATAGACTAGTCTTAAGTTTAAAGTTAGCAAGTAATATTATTCCTCAGTTTCATGTTTATAGCAACGAGCTGGCTAGGATTCAAGAGTGGTTGAGGAGGAACCGGGACTGCAGAGTTCTTCACATACACCTTCGTACTTGCAAGGATATATATAGATGCCAGGTCTGATACTCAGTTGAAGGTGCTGGTTGAAGCTCCCTTGGAGTTGGTTGGTCATTTGCATTCTGATGCAACTGGCATGTGTTTCAGAGACTGTAGTTTTTGGTTTGGCTCTCTCATGTAACCAAAAAAAAAAATTATATTATCGCCGTTCTTCGTAAATTAAAAATATTAGACTTCAAAAAGAAAATTATAATATTTTTCTCCAAATCAGAGATATCATGTAAAATATAACATTTTCAAAGATCGATTGAGAATATTATTTATATATATCATGCATAAAAAAGTTTACATTTATAGATATGTGATTAAATAATAAAAAATTATTAATATTTCAAATTAATACTATATCATACGTTAAAATATAGTAGAGCAATGGAATATTAATTAATTTTTAAATTATATGAATTTTTTAAAGACTTAATGTATATTTTGTGAGAACTTTGAATTCTATGAAATATCTACTTTGTCAGACATATATGTTTGTTGAGACTGATTTTTTCAATTAAGTACTTTGATGTGTTAATTCTCCTATATTATTCTTCTTATACTGCATTCCTTTATTTTAGAAGGTATACTGCATTCCTGATATAATGATAATTTTAGTTTTTTTTTTGTTTTAAGAAAATTATAGGGAAAATTAATAATGCCCTAACCAATGTTTATAATTTATAAAAAGGATCCAGTTACGGATTACCAGTCACATGTTAAGATATTACCAATTTTTCCCACTTAATAGTTTTTTGGTAATTTAAATTTAAAGTACGAGTGTTTTACAGAGCATATATATTACTCCTTATCTTTTTTTTTTCAAGTATATTACTCCTTATCTTTGCCAATGGATTTATCTATATATAAAAAAAGAACATCTTTGTCAATGGTGGTAAAATAATTTTGTATAAAATACTAAAATAAGAAATATAATATCTAATAATCACCCTTCTCGATCAGTTGTGTTTTTCTATTTCTGTTTTTTTCTTTGTCTTTCTTTTAGGAGAAACTGAAAGCACGGATTGAGCAACGAAGAGCCTCAGGCTTTGTTTCACTGCATGTTTGCCTACCACTCAATGAAAACCAGCATGCTTCGCGTGGATTATGTGTATAAATCGGTTCTTATTTTTACCGCGGCCAAGACTATATATTTTAACAAATTTGCAGATTCATTAAATATGGCAGCAATAAATAAAACACTAGTAAATCCCCTCACAATTTCCATCATACAATACAATTGATGGAGAAAAGAAATAACGAGCTCTATACATTTATGATGGTAAATAAAAAATGGACGTCATATCAAATCATAATTGCAGATGAACAACCAGGGAAACAAGGTAAATGAAGAGTGTTCCACCAAAACAAGTAAGACCAAGAGTCCCACAAACTAGACCTGTGAACTCAATTAAGCTGAACTCCTCTTTGTTTGATCCTTTGGTTATTCTGTGGTCAGAAACTGGGACATAATTCCAACCATGTTGAGATTTGCAACACCTTTCCAATCTCTCCTTCACCCTCACCATCTCTATCCTCTTCTTTAGAACATTTAAATTCGCATCTATGTTGGTGGATCTCCCTGTTGATTATTGATCATGGTTATTACAAATAATGAGACGAATAATGCAAAAGAGAATAAGAGATTAAATTATGAAATTGATGATCACCTTCATCTTGATAGTTTTGAACTTTTATTATTTGCGGCCCTCGACGTATATTGCTTCTTTTGAATTTGAGATATGGTCCTCTTGCTTGTACGGAGAAGAAAGAAGGGAGAGAAGCAGCAGCCATGTCACTTTGCACCTTAATTTAGTTCTTGTTAATTACAATATATATGATCACTGACTAATGACTATCACTCACTTCTGAAACAAAAATAAAATAAAATGGTAAGAACTAGCAAGCTAGGGTGGTGGTGGTGGTGGTGCTATAAAAGTAGTGGAGTACCTTAAATTTCGGAATATTTATATGGGTTGGTTAGCCTTATATTATAGGTTCCCTTGACCTTGAGTTCTATGATAGGACATGAGAAAGGGTGTTTTAGGGGTCAAGATTCAAGATACAATCCCGTGCTTTGAGGGCCGGGAAAGAACTTGATTGATAAGAAATAGTTTTTGATGATATTCTAAGAGTGGAGGAAAGGCTGTAGGAAAAGTCGTGGTTGCAATTAATAAATGTATATAACCCTGACTTTGGTGTTATCTATTCATGGATTTGTTCCAACTGACCGGCTTCTTTACTTTATTAACTAATTATTTGTTTTCTTCTTTAAATTAGATATTACCCATCAATTCCTATATCATAAATTAGAATACAATTTTGAGAATGAGAGATTCTTTTTACACTTTTAAGTAAACACTCTCAATATTTTCTTTCTTCTTTTTTTTCAGATACATTTTATACACTTCTCTCGGAACACGTAACCAGTAAAATAAATTTATCAAAATTCTCTCATTTTATTTGTATTTGTATACTTGATGTTTTTACAACGGTCTATCTATTTCAGTTTATCAAATTTTATCTTTATCAATGTAAAATATAATTTATATATTTTTCAAAAGACCTTTTTATTATAAATTGTATTTATTTTAAAATTTATATACTAAAAAAATATACTATATATAAATTTTAATTATATATATATATATATATATATATATATATATATATATATATATATATATATATATATATATATATATATATATATATATATATTACACTTGCACAAACCGGAATGTAACTAATTCATTATTGATGCTTTATGTTATTAAACGAATAATTGGAGTTGACTTAACTTTATTATATGAGTTATTATATATTTTTCGTCCAAGGAATTCCTTAACGAGAGTTATAACCTAATTCCAAAAAGTATGTGAAGATTCATTTACAGAATTAATCTTTTCTAAAAATACTTTTTATACACACAACATATGGAAGGTTGAAATTATAATCACATATTTAAAAAATATAATTATTTATCAACTATGTCATATTATGTTGGTTCACATATTTAAAAAATATAATTACTTATCAACTATGTCATATTATGTTGGTAGATTTTTTTTATGAGTTTTATGTTGATAGTTGATAATTACTATGCATACTTAGTTTATACACTTAAATTAAATAGTAATTATCTAATTTATTCTCTTTTGATGCTTCTTTTGACTTAAAAATATAAGAATTTAACTTTTTTTTGAGTTTTATCTTGAGAATGCTAAAGTTAATAAATTTATAGATTTTATCCTATTTTTTTAGAGTTTTGATACACTAACAAAAGACATGAAGATGTTGAAGAATTAAAATAATAATGCGTTCAATGTGTTAGTGTGAAAAGCCAAACTGAAAGCTAACTGTATCATGTATGGGCGCTAATCGTGCAACTAGAAGCTTAACACCTGATCATTTAACCTAGTTGTACTTTGCATGTATACTAAGTTCGCATATGCAAGTGTAACTTATAATGATTTTTGAAAAGCATGATTGTGGAACATTTTGAAAAATATAAAAAGATTACACCATGCTTTTTGGATGAAGTTAGTAGAGGATACAAAAAAGAAGAAAAACACTTATTTGAGAGTTCTTCCACTTTTTCCGTATTGGACTTCCAGACTATCAATTTCTGTTGGATTTATAAATTTGCAATCCGTATCCATTAGGGAAGGACAAAATTAGAATTGTATATGTTGTATTGGGTGTACAGCAATTTGCTGTATGCAAAAAGAAAAACTGAACATATTTGGTTTAGGGCTAATCCTCGCCATTTCTGTTTTTTCTTTTTTTAGACAATCGTGCAATAAAATAAATTAAGATCATATTCAAATTACTCAAACATAAACCAGGGTTTCTTTTTTTTCCATTGAAGATTCACTAATTCAGATAAAGCCCATATTATCACATAAAAAAACAAAATAAAGCCCAATTATTATTTTCAGAATCTTATCATATCTTATAATTTAAAATTACGTGAGTTAAAATTTACTTACTTTTGATGTTTTCTTTAAATATTTATAATCCCTTCCAATAGTATTATATTATTTATACTTAGCATACATTAATGAAATTACAATATTATTTATTTAAAATTCATCATCATGCCCACGTTTTCCTTTACCAAATTATTACATATTATATTTTTTTTAATAAAATACAGTACAAAAGAGATAAACATGATGCGCATTAGTTCCCTACACATATTTGTTGTGTATTTTGCAAACTTACAAAAATATCTTTTTCTTTTAACCCAGGTAACAAAGAGATGAGACATTGTATTTGTATGAGTACGTGGCGGTTACAAGAGGAGGCGTGATCGAGTCAACATGATGAAGGGCTAAGATTGAACCCTAGTCAAGATTGATTTGGTAATTTTACTACCACAAATTAAATAAAAAACCGGACCATAGACAGAACAGAAGGCACAGCGCCGCCTCATCTCTTCTGCTCTCTCATTACGCTCTTTCCTCCGATCTCAGGTTTGATTTTTTCTTCATCTCTCTTCATCTTATTATTCATCTCGATCTTTTTGCTTCTTCGTATCTTGTTTTTGTTTCATCATCTTAATAATAATTTTAGTGATTCACATTGTTGTGCTCTTTTGTTTGATGCTTTTCTCATCAAACTTTGCATCACGCGTATTGATCTAAGTTTTGTGGGGGGTTTGAATGCAAACCACCATACACGTTATGGCTATTCCTTGTCCGATGCTATTGTTAAGGACTTTAGGCTGCTCGACATGTGTTTTCTAGGTTTTCTATTACTATTCTGTTATGTTTTTTGTGCTATTACGATAACGCCCCTGCTTTATTTAATTTGTGATGCTTTATGGCTTGTGTCCTGATTTAGCATAAGATACCCACCCATAGACTGATATATGAAATCTTTGGGAATAACAATTTATGAGCTTGGTTTTCCATTGTTCCTGATATATGACTGGGTCTTTTTTTTTTATTGTTTCATTATAATATTGTGTTTAGGACTTGCCTTGAGTTTCAATCTTGTAATTTTAACTATTATTTTTTCTGGATTTGAATTGTAGGTGTTGTTTAAGCTTCCTGTGTTGGCTTGGTATCCTTGCAAGTTCTTCTGTAGCAGATTCCAAGGTGAAGGTGTCACGTTAAAGTTTCTTTCATGTTTGAACAGGCTACTATCCATTTGGGAGCAACTGAGCTGCTTGGATTGTATTTTTCTTCTTCTAGAAAAAATTACAGACCCTCACCACCCAGACTTAGTTGTATGAACGGTTGGCCACCTTCCATTATCCTTGAAGGAGATTGTTCAAGGATACAGGTTACCTTAGAGGCTGAAATCACAGCTGCGTATAATTTGAATTCCAGCGTTTGCTGCCTCTGAATATCTCTGGAACTTTGTAAGTCAACAAACATGGCTTTACAGAACATTGGTGCTGCAAACAGTGATGATGCCTTCTACAGGTATAAGATGCCTAGGATGATTACCAAAATTGAGGGCAGAGGTAATGGCATCAAAACTAATGTTGTCAATATGGTTGACATTGCAAAGGCACTGGCAAGGCCTGCGTCTTACACGACCAAGTATTTTGGTTGTGAGCTTGGGGCCCAGTCAAAATTTGATGAGAAGACCGGCACTTCTCACGTCAATGGAGCACACGATACTGCTAAGCTTGCTGGCCTTCTTGAGAACTTCATTAAGAAATATGTCCAGTGTTATGGTTGTGGAAATCCTGAAACTGAGATCATAATTACTAAGAATCAAATGATCCAGCTGAAATGCGCAGCTTGTGGTTTTGTGTCTGATGTTGATATGAGAGACAAGCTGACTACCTTCATCATTAAGAACCCTCCAGAAGTTAAGAAAGGATCCAAAGACAAGAAGGCCATGAGGAGAGCTGAGAAGGAGAGACTGAAGGAAGGTGAATTAGCTGATGAGGAACAGAAGAAAGTGAAGAAAGAGGTTAAGAAGAAAGGCTCTTCATCTTCTAAGGATGGCACTAAATCCACCTCTTCAAAGAAGAAAGCAAGTGGCTCTGATGAAGACCGCACTTCACCTACTCACAGTCAAATTGATGAGAAAGAGGAGGCTCTAGATGAGGATGATGACGATGATGTGCAATGGCAGACAGATACGTCACTTGATGCTGCTCGTCAACGTATCCAAGAACAATTAAGTGCTGTGACAGCTGATATGGTTATGCTTTCTACAGATGAACCAGAGAAGAAAAAAGAAGCAAGTAATGGAAATGATGGTTCTCAGAATGGTAACTCAATGCACTGCAGGACCTTGGTTGGTGAAGTGAAAGCAAATTTGAAGAAAGGTGTTGGAGCAAATGAATTGCTGTCGCAACTTGCAGCACATCCTGTACCTGCTCAAGAAAAGATGAGTGCTCTGGTTGAAGCTTTGTTCGAGGGAACTGAGAAAGGTTTTGCTAAAGAAGCTGATAAAAAGAAGAACTACTTTTCTGTTGCTGTTGCGGATGAGGGATCCCAGCCGTTGTTGCTTCATGCTATTGAAGAGTTTTCTTGCAAGTCTACTTCAAATGCTTTGAAGGAGGTTGCCCTGGTTCTAAAGGCACTCTACGATGCTGATGTGTTAGAGGAAGAACACATAGTGCAGTGGTATCAAAAGGGACTGAAGGGTGATAACAAGAACTCTAGGATTTGGAAGAATGCTCAACCTTTCATTGATTGGCTTCAGAATGCAGAATCAGAAACTGAGGAAGAATAATTTGTCCTACATTCTCCGTTACTTATGTTTGCTTGCTTGTGTTATGTCCTTTATTTCCAATTAAGGGTCTTATTGGTCCCATGTGTTGTTCAACTACTATACTTGCTAAAAATTTGGTGTGAGGGGTGCATGGTTGCTGGACTAGTATAGCATGTACGCGTCAGTGAGTTTTGTGTTGTGTTGTTCTAATGTATTTTGGTTTTTGGTTGGTGATGATTATGTTTTCTGTTTTAATAAAACGTGTCTTGATAATATAATGCTGTTTTTCAAACATGTGGTTGATATGAACATCTTCTAGCTGCGTAGGGAATCTCTATAAGACAGATCACAATGTCTTTTTTCTTTACCCCTTTTAGTTTTGTTGGATTGTTGGGGGAGGGTTTGATAGAGGGTGCTTCTGAACAATAGCTTCTGTGGTTATGATTATGAATTGGGTAAGGCATATTTTAGGCCAATTGGGTGTGATTTTGATTCACATATGCTAGTATAATTGTTCCTCCTTCTCAATTTTGGTTAAGTTGGACGTGGGTCCTATATTTTAGGCAGATAGGCCTAGATCTAATCATCTAATATTCCACTTCAATTTAGGTATGTCTCAAATGAAAATGAACGAATGAGATAGTCATGGTTTTCTAGAGAGATAAAAACGGGGGGAATTAAAGAAACTCGTGACTATGCTGGTTATGGATTTTGTTTGCTGGTTGGCCGCATTACCTACAGAAGAGAATGATCTGATTCTTGTGCTGGTTTTAAGAACAAAAGACATTAGCTGTAGGCACTTTATATGTCACTATCATTAAGTTTTGAGATCACATTGACGCGGCAAGTTAATTTGTAAACAAATATACCAAATTGCTATAAAAAAAAGTCACAAATTATATATTCAAACCGTAAAAAATTGGTGACTAAAAATATTTTACTAAATTGAGAGACTAAAAATTATAAATTTAAATTCGAAAGACTACGGATGACATATCTCAAATTTGAGGAATTAATAACAGAATTAATTTTTTTTTAAAAAATTGTAACAAACAGGTCCTACATTAACTGTAATGTGTAGTTAATGAGTAAAATAAGTAAAACAGAAAGTGCAAATTAAAATATACTTCCTTCTTTCTTAAGATTTATTTGTCTTTTTTATAAGATATTTTTTTATTTTCAGATGAATTAATTATTTTTTTCTTATATACCCTTATTTAATTATTCTTTCTCTAAATATTAATGAAAAATAATTTTATAGATAAAAAAAGATTATAAGAAGAAAATTTTGAAATAATAATTTAAATAATAATCGTGATTAATTAAATTAATTGTTATTTTAAGGAGAGTAAATTAGTTAAGAAAATAGATAATAAGTAACCATTTTATTTTGATGTTAGCAAATGGTGATGACAATTTATATACTTTCTCATTCTTTTCTTTCTAGGTACAACCGGTGATGACAATGTATATACTTTCTCATTCTTTTCTTTCTGGTAACAACTGATGATAACAATGTAATTAGATGCTGTCGTGTATATTGTAGTATATACAGCATCTACTTACATTGATGGACTTTCACAGATGAGTAATTATATCAGATTTCTCTTAAATTTGGTCTGTTTTCACCCTTCCTGTACATAAAAAATAATTACGACTTCACTCTGATTTATCTTTTCAACATCATAAGTTATAAACAATTTCTTCATCCGAAGTTGACCATGGAATCACTGAATATGAATGACACGCAACTGAGATTGTCCTATTTCATTTTCCTCGTGTGCTTGCATAGGGGAATGCTGAATATCGAGTGTCTAACAAAAGCAAATATGCAAGGATCAAGACTATGGACTTTGGAAGTCACATATGTAACCTCGTGCAAATGTTCAAGAACAAAAAATGAGTTTACTAACCTGATATTGAAACTGTTGCATTGCAATAATAGCTTTAACCATTATATATACTGGTACAATCATTCCAATGATTCTCAACACTACTAGCTGCAATGCATTGAAGAAAATAAATTCTATTTTAGACTAATCCTCTCAAAATAGTTAATTGTTTCTATTATAAATAAATATCAATTTTCTCTTACCATAAACACAGCCAATGAATATGCTCTTGCTCCACTGAGTATAAATATGATTGGAAGTGTATGGCGTAAAAGAAGAAGAACAATAAACTGCAATAGAAATGGAAACAACCTTATTCAAAGAAGAATAGCTAGGGAAACGGGTAACATTAGAACAACCAGTGCCATATTCATTTACTTCTGTTGTGCATAAAAATGGACACAGATCTAGAAAGTTGTCTTTGTCACAAGATTCATATATAAATAAATTTCAAATTGTCATGTCTCCCTACTACAAAAAATTATTGCATGATCTAGGTTCATGATGTATCAACCAATATCCGTGCGATATATGTACCACATTTTTCAAATTATTGCAAATGTCATGTAAAGATTGATTGAGACTTTCCATACCACACATAATTTCTCACCTACCACTCTTTTTTTTTTTTTTTCATTTTCTTCATGCAAAACACATTTATGAAGGGAGGAAAAGAAATTACAATAATGGCAATAATGCGGAAAAATATCAAGCTTCTTGTAGAAGGTGCTGATGAATATGCAAAGTCAAGGTCTAGGAATTCACGATTAGCATTAAACATCGCTATGAACTGGTGGTTTTGAAAATCCCTTCTTGAAATCTCCCAGTTCCATCTGACATAACAATCGTGTATCATCATTTGATTATAGAAAAAAATAAAGAAATATATATATAAATTAAGACTATGAATTCAATGACTAATTAACATTTACCCAAAATTTATTGGAGAACCACCATAATGTAATAGAGGAGGCAATGGAGGTGCAGTATAGCCGGGCTTGAGTTGCTGTAGTTACCAAAATGGGGAAAAAGGTAAGATTTTCTCATTAATTTTCAATAAATTAATGAGCACACAAACTTGTGAATAAGATAATATCATAGAACAGACCCGCTGGCAAATTTCACATATAGTATCACCCTTCTCGTTGCACCATCTTTGAACACATTTTTTGTGTGCATACTACAATGATCAAAAGAAAAAGTGAGCTCAAAATATGAGCCAGCAAAAGTGCCAATATTGCAGATAATTGAAAAATATCCTAACATATGCACATATATGTAGAAGTTAACATGCAGATATTGAATATCACTAACCCCAGACATTAATCTACTGATTCAATAAATTGGCCAGTACTTCAAAAGATTAAACAAATATCATGGTTTAGTAATAATCATTAATTTTCTTATCAGTAATAATCATTTAGGTAAACCAAATGTCAAAAATAACTTTGTATAGAGAGACGGACAAGCTTGCACAAGCATAAAGCTATGCAAATAAATTTTACGAACTAACATTATTGCAAAAGCAATTAGCATGAATTTAGCAAGGCAATCCTACCTTCAATGTGCCACAACAAGAACAAGGTGTGTCCATGTTGGACTCTTCATCCTCATCGTGGCATATTCGACACTGTACCAATATATTAGGAGATGACATAATTTGCTCATCCATCTAAATCATATCAACATGGTTTGACCACAGAGTTGTTTGTTTTAGATCTCAATAACAGGTTCAAGGGAAGATTAAGTATGTAGCCTACCAACCAACAAAACAAACTGTTCTCTAATCCTCTCAGCATTAACACATTTATATTTAAAAATTAAAAGAACAATTTAAATCGATTCCATCCATCTTTTCGTGCAGTTTATTTTTGCTTTATAAATTATGAGTAGATTATTATTTATTTGTTTTCTAAATTTCTTTGGTTTGCCTGAGGTGGTACGTTTCACAAGAGATAAGGGAAGAAAAGAACTTCCGCATAGACACGGAAGGTATACTATTAGGTGTTAGCAATCTGCCAATCAAACAAAATATTCATCACAAACGCAGTATATGAATCTTGACATTGCCTACCAAAGATGAACATTGGCATTGGAATATAATTTTTTTTATGTAGATGCTTTTCCAAATGTTGTATTGGTCAAAACCTTCCTCTAAATTTTCCTTCGCCTTTCTCCTATCTAGGTTTGTGTAAAAAAAATTGCTATTGTTATAAATGCTTTACGCTTCTAATAATAATTAATTAGGAAGTTCATATGAAAAGTTATGAATTAAAATTTTCATATATATTATTCACACAATATTTTTAACGTACACTTTTCTTATCTCACTCTTTTATACAAAATTGTACAAAAAAAAATATTGCATAGCTAAACATTTCTCAAAAAGTTATTACGCGACGTGAAAGGAAATACGTATCGGATAGTTGATACCACATCCATATATTCATATGGCTAATGAGAAGACAAATAATATGTTGGAATATTATAATTATGTTAATTACTTAGAGTTAGACAATAGAAAATATTATTGTAATTTCTTAAGTCTAGAGATGTAACGACGACATGTGCCTTTTACTGTACCAAAAATGAAAATTATAGCTTACACTTGACATTATATGACTACAAATAGAAAAAAGAAATTGGACTTGAAAATTTAGATATATAACTTTTATTTGAATTATAAGTAATGTTATAGAAGATGAATTTATTTTATTTTATTTTATTTTCTTTAGTTATGAACCAGCAATGATCAAATATGATTTTGCCACGCCAATTTATTTGTTCATTTTTCAATGTGTCAATAATTGTATCTTTGTAAACAAAAATAAATAAATTCTTTTATCACATCTCTCATTTGTTCAGTTAACCTTTTATTGTCCATTTAGACATAAATTACTTTATTTGAGGTGTTATTTGTTTGTCAGGAACTCCTTAAACATAGATAAAGGCTCACATTTTATATGCTTTCTTAACTTTTTGTCTTGGGTATGATGGGATCCTCTCAAGTGTTTTGCTTTCCTTTTCTTCTAATCAATATATTTTGAGATACTTCTGTTTGGTGTCGTAGAGTTTACGGTACCAACATAATTAGAACGTCAAACTCTATTTCATCTTCTTTTTGACTTAAAGAAAAGGGTGTTATTCCTTGTCCGTTGTCGTGAGTGTTTTAAAACACAATCCTCACTAACTCATCACTGCAATCTTCATCAGAGATTGAAGGTGGTTTCTTCCTTGTCCTTAATTTGAATATTAATATAATAGATGCCCCTTGCAGCTATTAATTAATTGGTTTCAAAACTCTACAAGAATTGTGGTAAGGCTCCTAGCTATGAAAACCTAAGGGTATTTGGTTGCGCTGCATGTATTCACATGTCAGTGAAAAGAAACTGGAACCTATAGAGCAAACAAAGGTATTTTAAAGTGTGGCTAACATAAGAAAAAGGGAAATGGATCCAAATCTGTCAGTCTTCCAAAGTTCCTTGAGGAGGCTATGTTGGATCATTCTAACAACCAAGTTGGAAGTCCATCACGTACAGCTCTATGATTCCTAAAACACAGACCATTTTGGCTAAAGGATTTTATTTGAATTTTAGGATTTGTTTCCAGATGGTTAATTGGCCATCTTTTTCATGCTTTGGCAGCTTAGGCTATATATTTTCATTGTAAATACTGTTTGAGATATGTGGAAAATTGTTATTAATTTTACCGTACTTTCCTTTAATTATTTTCTTGACTTGAAAATCCTAACTCTCTTTTCCTTCTATTCCCCACGTACTCTTTATGTGACATGCTGAGTCGCTGCCTTTTTCTCTCTCTTTTTTTTCTTAAAAAAGTAAATGAATTATTGCCAGTGTACGTGCCACCTTTTCAAATCAAGATGCATGATTTTTTTTATTTGATTTATTTGCGTGTTGTTAAAACATTGATTTTTAAGTATCCGAAGTTCGAACAAGCACACATTAGTAAGAAGAATCTAACGTTTCCCATTTATCACTCAATTAAACATGTTTGAATGTTCAAAATGCACACACATGACAACCAAAGAGACTCTAACTTCTTGCCAATGTTCAAATACTGAATCTTAGTCGTTTAAATATGCATAGTTCTAACAATAAGACCTTATAATAAACTAGCTAGGTCAATGTTCAAATAGTACTGAGGTTTGAGAGTTGAGACATTAATGAGTGTACAGAGATCTTATATAGAATACATAGCATTAAGAGTCTTACTAATATTATTTTAAATTTATTAGTTAAAGAACATTTAACTTATATACTGTACTAAATATTTTCAATTACTTAAAAAATAGTAAATAGATTTTATCCTTTCTATTTAATAAATATAAATTTCATTAAAAACCTTTTTAAACAAGTACTCTAATCTAAAAACACTAGGTAGCATTTATTTATCAAACTTATATTAAAAATATTTTAAAATAGTTTTATTCTAAAATAATCAAAATAATTAAATAAAATGTCAACTAACTTTAAATCAAACATCTACTATATAAATATATCAATGTAGCTAGGTTGAGTCTAGAAAAAATGGATTAATCTCTTACAAAAGTGATGAATCAAAGTTTAAATTTATTAAAATATTCACTTACGTTTAATACCAAATAATAACATTTTTAAATTAAATTTTCTTCGAAGAAAATTGAGAAAAAAAGGCCTTAGGCATTTTAGAAAATTTGTTACTCTTTCCTTCTCGTTCTAGATTTTTTTACATAAATTAAATAATTAATAAATAAATAAGTATAATTATTATATAAAATTTAGTTAATTTATAAATTTTATCATCCATCATATTAATATTACAAGACATATAAGAATATAAACGTAAAATAATCATTAATATTATATTAAAAAAATTAAAATAATAGTTATTATTTTAAGACTTGATTTTTCTTTTTACATGATAAACATTACGAAACCGAGGAAGTATCAATTTTAGTCCGACTTGTGATGATAAAGAGTATAAATAATTGAGAAGGTGCTCGTTTGCATGTACGTAACTAATAATTAAATATTAATACACACTTTGCTTTCCCAAATACTATTGATTACAGCCGAAAAAAACAAAAACAAAAACAAAAATGATCACGAATGGAGATTTCTCCCATTAAAAGCTTGACTTTAATTTAATGACGAGATACATTGGCTACACTATTCACAAACAGTGATTATTGCTCCAGGTAATTACTGTCGAACACAAGACTTTCGTAGGTATGTGATTTATTGTCCTCGTTAAAATAGGAACATGTTTGGACCCTTTTTCAACTTCAAGCATAAATTAAAAAGTGAGCTTAATTATGCATCAGCACAGCAAAGAACGCGAGGTACATCGTATGCAGGCGAAGAAGACCAAAACAAATTATGTTAGTGGGCAACTTTTCATCAGATTGAAAAGAGAATATTTTAGGTCTTCTTTTCAAAATATTGTATTTTTTATATTATAACTCTATCCTAATATATATATATATATATATATATATATATATATATATATATATATATATATATATATTAAAACTCGAGCCTACTATAAAAATGGCTCTTAATTAATTTTGTCAATAAAATTTAAGTGATAAAATTAAAAATAAAATAAAATAATATTATATTGTATTTTCATTTTAAAATTCAATTCATTCTAAATCATATATACACACACAACTTTATTTACTAATTTTTCATGATTAAAAGTTTTAGTATTATTTTGTTTAATTATATATATATATATATATATATATATATATATATATATATATATATATATATATATTGATTTATGTATTATGAATTTGTGATCAATGTGACTACCAATATTTTTTAGGGTCCCATCAATTTAATATTAATTATACTTAATATCGTGATATAAATTTTTCGATGTTTTAAATTATTTTTATTTCATTGATATATTGTGTATTTCATGATTTATACATATACTTTCCTTAAAGAATTATAATAAAAGAATCCTATCTAAACTACTTTGAATTAGATTGAATTAATTGGGTTTGAATTTAAAATCAAACTTATTAGGTGGTAAAATAATAGAAAACACATAAAATTATATCAAATGATTTTGTTATTAAAATTGGTCCAATCTAACTAAAAAATATTTGATAAGAAAAAATTAAAAAGTCATATATTAATAGAAAAAGTTTTAGGGGTTTTGTTAGTCTAGTATTAATTGTTTATAATTTTTGTCACAACATCAATCGTCATATAGCCTCCATCTTATTTATGAAGAGAAGTTTGAACCTCACGATATATATATATATATATAACTTTTTATATATATACTCCTGTTAGGATCCCTATTCCCTAGCATGAAATCCAGATTGCAGCATTTTTTTTATCAGTAATTCAGATTCCAGCATTATTGATTGCTCATATATAAATTAATTTCGAGTCCCTTTTGTTTAGGGCAAAAATCAATTTAATTTATCAAAACTATAAATTGAGATTAATTTTTTTTATCAGCAAACAAAAACTAAAAAGACTATATTGATATTGATATACGCATAAAAAAAGGCTATATTGATATATGGTAGAAGGGGTACGTACCATCCCATTTACATCAATTCTGATATATATCTACCACATTTACAGCAACCCAAAATGTGTGCTAGTTCTACTTGTGTGAACTAATAGACCTCCACCACACGACTATACAAATTACAAAGTCACCAGCACAAAAAGGAACCCGTGGCCAGCATTCTGAACCTAAAAAAAGACGATCCCTTCTACCAATTAATATTCCTACACCATATATATAACACGAAACAGACAACCGTAAATATATAACAGGAAGCAAGTCTGTCCAAAACAAAGAACATGTATATTGTAACATTTCTATAATCCTTTGAGACACTCCAGAGAAGTGTACTTTGGGTATTGCTTGTTGTTTTTCTTTTATATCTCAATGTTTATTGTCTTATAAATGCTTAATATTTGAGCTGTAATCACATATTATGATCCGTAGAAAAAGCTTTCAAACTTTGTTACGTAGTTATGCACTAATAATTAAATCTCTTTTTTTCCCCTAGTTTTGAATCAGTTGATCCACTGACGGATGTTCTATACAACCACTAATTGAGAATGACATGTCATCTTTGCCTTCCAAAAAAAATCTTTATATGAACGCGTACAGCGTACCTGGTCAACTCACCGTTCTTAGAAAAAATGTGTTACTCGCTCGCTTCATTTACACAGTTGCACTGCATATCTATTATAAGTATCATTCTTTCTTGTTCATTCCACTTCACTATATATATATAGTCCCAAATAATAAAATAAAGAAACTAATTATTAAGAACCCTAAGTTCTTGGGTTAATTAATTAATTTGCCTAAGAATGGAGGCATCTTATTCATATCTTTCATCTTGCAAGGCAACTATTATGTAATTAAATATTTGCAGAAATTTTTTTATCATTCATAATAATTTTAATTGACTCAAACATATAATTATCTCATGTGGAAAATAGTTGTGGTCTTTACTGAAGAATTAAATCTCAATATGCACAAGATGTACAGTTAGTTACTTATGTCCAAAAAAGGACTTCATACATTTGCTAACAAAAAACTAGATGGGATAAAAAATATGTGTCTCCAACTGTATCAACTGTTTAAATACAATAAAGGATTGATAAACGAAAAAAAGATTGCTGATTTCTGCTTCCTCCTGTACAATGGTGAATCCAAAATTATTTTTAGTGAAGACAAACAAAAAATAGTATAATATATTTTCAAACAAAAAATATAAAAGATTTATTAAAAATGGTAATAAAAAATTAAAAACAATAAAATTTAAAAGGATAAAGTGAATAAAATTTATATCAACTAATTTTTTATTTTATCTTTCATCTTATTAAAAAATTATATCTTGTAGGAATTGAATAAGATTTATTTTTATGAAGAAAATATATTTATTCAATATATTAAAATAAAAAATTTACTTGTTGGTACAATTGTCTCCACATCGTAATGAATGGGGATCCGTCATGCTCTTGTACAAGAACCATGAGATGATCTTTATGGTGTTCAAAATCCTCCCAAAATTCTGTTTCTCAGTTCCATAGCCACCAACAAGTTACATGCCACAGAAATTAAGCATCTCCATCTCTGATAATTCTTTTCCTTCCCCAAAGCATATAAACCAAACTGTGTATAAAACTGAGAAAGCCTTCACGAATGAATGTTCACCCCATCCATCTAAAGACCTCGTACTAAATCTGAGTTGTCATGGGACATCAGATAAACAAATTAATGGTTGGCGTTTCCCAAGTGATGATGGTCCCAATTAACGTAAGCGAGTGTTTTTTATTCTTAAATAATGTATTACATAAAGATTGATGAAAACATAAATATATAAAACCTAGGATGATCACACTTATTATGGAGCGGAACAAGAGTATGAAACTACCTAAAAATTTAGAGAAAATATTTAATAGTTGTAATATATAAAAATAAGAACTCTTGTATACTTAGTTGTTCATTTTAATAAAATTTGATATCAAATAACAACATTACATATG
This sequence comes from Glycine soja, assembly GCF_004193775.1. NCBI lineage: Eukaryota > Viridiplantae > Streptophyta > Magnoliopsida > Fabales > Fabaceae > Glycine > Glycine soja. The sequence continues at coordinate 56,791,780 of NC_041019.1, read as the reverse complement.
AAATCATTGATAGTATAATTCTTCGTGTAACTTATATAGAAGTATATGAAATTAATTTATCCCTTCACGGCTTCACACACACATGCAGTGGCAAAACTAGGTGCAGTTACAAATGCATGTACAAAAATACAGAATCCATCAACAAAGGAATTGAAATGGATGGCTGTTAATTGTTGACAATAACGACTAATATTATAGCGTGTTTGTTTTTGGTTTGAAATGGTGTTCAATATATACATCAACGAAACGGTGTGTGAAACACACCCTACAAAGATTTCGTGCGTGGATTTTAAGACTACGCGCCTATGATACGGTGTTTATCGATGTCAAAAAAACCTTACAAAGTCGGTAATTTAATCATTTACAGCACAGCTAGCAGATTTCCTAGAAGAAGTAAAGTCGCACACGGCGGGTGAAATTTTCTATAAATCAAGATGAAAACTGTTTTTGAATCTGAATGAAAACAAAAATGAAAGAATTTGAATCAAATGAAGAAATTCATCAAATCATTTTGTTTTTTTTTTAATATACCATTCATTTCATCTAACGTTTCTCATTTTTTCTTTGGATTATTTTTTATTGTAAAGTTTATTGTGAGAAAACATGATTCTTGTTATTATTTTTATTCATAAAAACTGAACATAAATAAAAATATTTATAATAACTGATCATATACTCTACTAAACTCGATCCATTGATACATTATTATTCTTATTATAAAACTGGTTAAACAAAAGGTGAATAATAATAATGACTAAGAAAGTAGATATACAATATCTTTCTGTCAAAGTCGTCCATCGCATTTTATTCTCTCAAATAAGTTGGCGGCTAACAAAATTCTTCCAATCACATCAAATTTTGGAAGGGGCAAGCATGGGATCTCACCAATCTCTTCCGGTTGGTGTTGGCAACACACAAGCTAGCTTAATTTGTAGGAAAGAAATTGAATTCCATACCTGTAAGATATATTCTTAAAAAAGTGATAAATCGTAAATGTGATTAAATTTTAAATTAAATATTAATTTATAATTAACTTAACGAACTAAAGCTTATATTTTGAAGTCCTGCTAAAGAGTTAAAGATTCTAATTATGGTAATTGAAAAATAATTAATATAAATTTATAAATTTTATATTAATATGTAAACTATTCATTATAAATAATAAAAGGAATCAATGTTAATGAGTAACAATTTTTATCATTTAGGATGGGACATTTTAGTGACAGGGTAATTAACATATTGAATATGATATCCTAAAAAAAATAAAATTGAATATCATGTTTTATCATAAACCATGTTTGTAGCTGCGCGTGAATTTATCGATCACTAGGGATGAATCAAAAAACATTTTGGCTATGTTAAAAAAAAAAGACTAATTGAAAAATTAGGTCAAAGCTGAAAATTTAATTAAAACCATACCCTGCTGAGCGCATGGCTACAAGCACTAACATCCCTATTGTAAAACTTCGTTTCCAACGACTTCATCTGCTTTAATTAAATAATGCATATATTCGCAAAACTATATATAATGCTCTTATGCATCCACAGAGACATTCCAAATGGTATATATCTAGATATATCTTCCACAACATGTATATCCAGATTGGTACGTGTCACCAAATTTTTGGACCACTAGCTAGTGTGCTTATATATGGCAGAGCTATGTTTAGGGCATATAATGCCCTTCTTCAAAATATTGCCAGAGAAGGAGACTCGTAAACTAACACCTGGTTTTGCAGTAAATGGTGTGATTCAGAACATTGTAGAGCTAGAATTTTTCATCCAAACTTGTTCATATATATAGTCTTGCAAGATTTATTATTTATCCCTTTTAACACAATAAATTAAATTTTAGAATATAATAACATATCATATACTAGAAAAGAGAGTATATATCTATTTACAAACTTAATGAGCAAACTTGAATAATTTATTTATGGGGTTTTTATATAATCCCAAAAAAAGTCATCCCAAACAAAGATCGATATTGTACATGTATATTGCCTAGCTAATACGAAGGAGTATATAAAATGAAATTTAACTATCAAGATTTATTTGATCAGTTGAACCTATAGCAATAGCAACTGAATTATATTAATTCCCTTGATGAGTAAAAGTAAGATACGAGGCTATTTGCTACCTCTAGGGCATGAAAGAAGCCCACCCCGGAACACATGAGCACACTCAAAGATACAAGGACTAACACCCCTAATGCTACACTGGGTCTGAGCCTGAGGCTCATCAAATAAGACTGCAATAACTCCATGGCATGAAAAACATGTTGGTCATAATAATGAGCATAGTACTGCTTCTCCCACTCCATCCAATGAGAAGGAACCTCTTGATTCGCCTCCTCCATCCTCTTCATCTCCTTTATACGCCAACGCAGCACTATCATGCCCTCATCAACCAATCTCCCCCAACCATCCCCACTTTCGCACCTCCTTCTAACCATACGCTTCTGGCTTGTTAGGTTAACGTTCTTGGAAATCACTGACCCCCATGAAAGCTTGCAGCATCCCAGATTTGTAGCTTCCATTGATAATCAAGAAACAAAAAAAAACACCTCTATTAAATCGTAAACCTTAATACTTTTTATTGATACATGATGGATGAAAATTGTGTTTGAATCGAATAAAATTATTATAAATGACTTTGTATGAGACTCAAACTTAAGATCACCCGCTGAAACAACTTTACGCTAAATTGATCAATGCTCGGGTTGTATGGATCTTAAACCTTAATATATATATATATTGCTAATAAGTTTTGGAACGATGTGAGTAGGTAAAGCCATGTTGTTAGAAATTATATATACTGATGATATATATAATTATATATAAAGGATGCAAGCAAGGGATTACTTAAGGATATGATGATCTATCAAATCAACCGTGTTGATTGGAATTTTATCACCAAAATACTATGCAGTTACGCGGATGTACCGCCCGCGCCGGTTAGTAAACTTTAGTTGCTTAGTAATGTTGCTTTCTTGAAGTCAAAAGAAAGTAATCAATGCTCAACACAAAGAACAGTTTGGGGCTCGATCATGAGAATACTAGACTTTAACAAACAGAAACCCAATGATTAAGGAAATAAATTTATTGAAGTGTTGAAATTATGTGCTCGATCTTTACATATCTTTTTGCTGCGTGCACCTAGCTAGCTAGTTGTAGGAAATTTTGTTTCATATATTTTTTATTATATTATTAGTATATAATTAATTTTTATCGAAAAATCTAAATAATTACTTTTAATAAAAAAAATTCTCTTTTAATTACATTTTTTTTTCATTCATAAAACTCAAATTCAAAACATTATCACTCATATTAACTATATATATTTCAGTGGATCCCGTAACATATACAGGAAAGAAAAAAAGTGTAAAAAAAGACTGCTATCGGATCAATGGATATTGATACAAATTAGTAGCCAAAACCAAACCTTATGCGTAAAATTGCTTGAACCGACCAGTCGACCACCCTAAAGTTCAGAACAAAACCGACATTTGGTATAATATATAAACAAGTTGGCCGGTTTTGGCTGTATTCCCATATGGTACTTTTGAGAAGCACGCATGATATTCAATCTTTATTTGTTTTAATTTGCGCTGTCTGTATATGCTCGTCATTATTGGTAGTTGTTTTGTTGCCAATATATTGATATTTTAAAATTAATATATACTTTTTTAAATGTTAAAAATTAATTTAGTATCTTAGTGTATGAAATTTAAATTTTATTATTAATAATAATTATACGTACTGTGGTCTGTGGGTGAGTAGCTAAGTGTAAAAACACAAGTATCAATAATTTTATGATTCACTTGACTTTTATCTCTATAACATATACGTATCATTAATATTAATATAAGCATTCAGCAATGTGTCTCTCAGTCGTTAAGAAAATCGTAAACCGCGTGTTTAATAGATATGGACCGAAATGGAGATGTCCATTTCTGAGAGAAATGGAGAGGATCCTGACACCATTCTGCCTCTGTCTCACTTAAATTCAAGTGGGTGGTGGATTGGACATTTGTTCCCATTATTTTGAATGATTTTTTATAATTATTTTTGGAGGACTATTAGCAATGTAACCAAAGAAACAAATTCGTTATGCCTTGTTTTTTTTTTTTTTGTAATTATTGAAATTATTAGCGGAAATAAACTCTTCCCTTAATCCACTCATTTTGTTGCCTTGGTAAAAGGATTCAATATAGCCCAAGTAACGAATATAGTTGGAAAATGGGATTCTGAACTTGGCAAAGGAACTCGGTAGAATAAGACATGAGGAATGGGAAGTCACTGTTACGGGTGTTAGTGGTGTTCCTAGAAGTTACTTACATTCAGTTACATATTTAATATTGTTAGTTTGTTAGTTACTGATATTGTTACTTGATAATTGTAGTTACTTGATAAATAAACTCTATAAATGGAGTATCAGTATACCAGATTAAATCATTGAATTCAATATGATTTCCTTTGAATTTACCCTCGATCTCCAAACTCCCAAGCTTCCCTTTTCTTTTCTCCTCCTCCTTTGATTACCAATAGTCACAGTTGAATGGACTCCAAAGATGATCAATTGCAAGTCTTCCTAGAGAACAACCAACTGCATCACACATAAATTCTACCCTTCTGGGTAACAGATTAAATGCGTATTCACACTTCTGGGTAACAGCATTACATTTATATAAGTAATGTGATAGTTAATTTTGCTTGGAGCAGATCACAGACTGGGTTTACACCCAACCCGAGTCACATTCAGATCTGCATACTGAAAAGCTACAGATTAATGACATGCTTTGTGAGCAGCCTGATGAGTAAGATAGGCCTCATATCTATATTCCATTTCTAAAACAAATAGGAAATCCCACCCTCCCCCCTTGAAATTAAGAAAACGAACGGGTTTTATAATTTCTAGGCGTATGCTACATGTCCCAACTCCCAACTAATCAGTTGAGTCATCTTAATTTTTATAGTAATTTTCCTAGTCCGTGTAAGAATGAAAAATGTTTCCACCAAGTTTCTACTAGTATAGAGAAGTAGCTTTCAAGTTCCAAAGAAAAGAAAGTAGTAGAGGACCCAATCTCCCAGAAGAAAGTGAACTAGGAAAGACATTGTGATAGCTTTAAAGAATTAAAAGGGTTAGAAGATAACTGTGGTTATTATGTCCCATGATAAACAATCTATTTAATGGAAGTCCGTCTATACCTCTCAACTCTCAAGTCTCTAGTATATCACTAACTCAGAACTTTAGCTAATGAAAGGAATTTGGTATTCACCATATAATTAATATTGGATATAACAAGTGCTTGATAATGGTTTTTATAACTACATACAAGTCCTTGATATCGGATTTTGAAGTAAGAAATTAAAGATAACAATATTTATAACTTAGACATATTTTTGTCTTCCAAATAGAGTAAAAACGTCCATGAAGATAGGGAATTTAAGAAGAGAAATAAACTTGGTCAAACAAACCAGTTTGTCTTCACATAATTGAGAACAACTAATCTAGAACTAGCAATAATGCAAGTTTTTTGACCTGGAGTTTTAATTAAATGATTTGAGATCTTTGGAAGAATTATGATTTCACATCAAATGTGAGCTTCTGAATTAATCAATAAATCTAGGATAACTTCTCAGGAGGAACAAATATTATCTTTATGTGTACTCAAACAGACATGATTCGTGTAGCAACAAATTAGGAGGGACATTCCTAGTTAGCTCAAGGTATCGTGAGGTAACATAACATTAGAATAATCATCACATCCCTTTGTAATTTTTCAGTACAACAGCAAAAGGCAGCTTTTAACCCCCGTTCAGCACCAGTTAACTCAGAAAATTAGCAGTCATACAAATGAAACATTGATAAAAAAAAAAAAAACATTCTAGAGATCTGGCCACATTCAAGTACATTTCAAAAGCTTAAATAGACACAGAATTGAAATACTACAAACACTTAGCTATGTTCAGATAACTCCAGCTTACTACAGTTAATAGGTGGTATATCTTTGTCTAATCGGGGTCAATTATTCGAGTGCAACATTGAAGATTCTTTGACCAGGCTTTTAAAGGGATTATTATTTCATGTCAAAAGTCAATATATATTTTTCTTATCAAATTTTTAAAAATAAAATCAAAAGCTAAACCACAACAAAGTGCAAGGGCAAAATAAGTATGAACTGAGAAACGAAGTGGGGGTAACTCCAAAACGGGCAGTGTGAAATCGACAAGCAAGAGGGTGATTGAGTGCAGGGTCGAATTGGGTTTTGCAGTTCTTGCAAGTTTTGAGGTTGATGCAGCTGCTTTTCTGGTTCAAACTTGAGCAACACCGAATAGATGGGTATGTGAATGTGCATGTGTTGTTGGGCTTTGATGAAGTTATGCATTGAGATTGCAGAGCTAAAGGTAATTTGTTCCCATGAAGAACAGGATGATGAGAAAAGGAAAGAGCCATGGATGGACCTATCACAATACAGATATAATAAGAATTGTATTGCTACTTTTCTCTCGTTTTGGTTTGGATTCCCTGAGGCTTGAGCTATGTTTTCAGTTTTCACTGTGATGAAATGTAAGAATTAAAATTTGTATTAAGTGATTAACCTATTCATTAACTTCCTATAAAAAAAAAAAACCTATTCATTAACTGTACCGAAAGAAGATTAAACAAACAACAATATAAACTCAATCTATTTGATCGTTAGTTCGTTACTGATAAAAAAATGATTTATTTAAATAAACGTAAAACTTTAGTTGACCCCTGTTTCAATTAGTTTTGTGAAAATTATCTATGTAAAGTATTGATACTAAAAAAAAATTTATTATAAGAAGAAGAAAAAATATATCTTTCACTTCATTATGCACTTCAATAGCAAAGGTAAATTGTTTGGGAATGAATTTTCGTACACTTTTTTTTTGCTTTTTTAACACGCCCTCTTTTATATTCTGAAAATTAAACTCTGAAAGAACAATTGCAAAAACTAATTTCCAAAATACAGAAGTCCCCTGAGTACTATGAAATACTTGGAAAACTTTATCGTATACATAGCTTCCTAACTAATTCAAACACGATTACACATAATAAAAGATGGTTGTGTGGTTTAGAAAAGAAAAAAAAAGGAAAATGTAAGAAAATAAAGGCAAATAGTTGGGCTCCAAGAGGAACTGTAGAGCCCAAATCTAAGCCCAGTTTACATTCATGAGCTTCAATCAAACAAAGGGGTGAGCACCACATCGAGCTAAAACAAAACAAAAAGAAGAGGGGGGCGAAGAGAAGAAGATGGAGGTTAGTTTATCCTCAACATCATGTATACCCTTAAGCTCGAAGTTGAAGCATAAGCATGGCCTTTTCCACTCTCAAATTCCCATTCCCACAGCTTCAACCAAAACCAGAAGAACAAAACCTTTGTCCATAGTTAACGCCTCCAGACAAACCTTGTCCTCCAACTGGCTCGTTTCTCCACACGATTTCTCTGCATCCACCGCTTCCCCATGGCTTCCCAGATTCGAAGAGCTCGACGCCACCAACATGCTTCTCCGTCAAAGAATTATCTTTTTGGGTTCTCAGGTTCTCTCTCTCTCTCTCTCTCTCTCTCTCTCTCTCTCTCTCTCTACATATATATAAATATTTTGGGATGGATTTTGTTGTTTTCATATTTTAAGAATACCCTTTGTCTTTCTGGTTATGTTTTTAAGGGGAATTTGCAAACTTGTTCATGTGGGTTCATTCTAAAGCTCGCCCACAATTACATGTTTGATGCTGTTTATTTTGAGAAATGTTTGGCTTGTTAATGTGGGTTCATTCTGAACTGTGGGATGCCCCAATATATCAGAATAAAGAAGAAGAAAAGAAGCACTATGAAAAGGGAATGCAATTGCAAAGAGTGAGACAGTATCTGATGGTATTTTGGTGAATTGTTTTGTTTGATCAGGTGGATGATATGACTGCAGATTTTATCATTAGTCAGCTTTTGTTTTTGGATGCTGAAGACTCCAAGAAAGACATTAAGTTATTTATAAATTCACCTGGTGGTTCTGTAACTGCTGGTATGTTGACTAAGTTTTATTCACTGTTTTTACACGATTATTTTTAACCACCTGACTAACAGATGCATTTGACTTCTGAGCTCAATTTGTTATTCAATGTTAGCTTTCTTAATCCCAGGCATGAGATTTAGGGCTTTGTTGATACTGATTCACGAGATAATTCAGATCTGTGAAAACTTGAATCTCATTAGAACATTTAAAAGGTTCTCTCAACAAGAGATTGAATGTATTGAATCTGTGACTGTAGGATAGGAACACACTGTTAGTGAAGTTTGGGGCATTGTTCAGTTTAATGAATCTGAAATATGTCTGTCTTCTGCTAATTGTTCTTTGTTTATCATTTCATTTAGGAATGGGAATTTACGATGCCATGAAGTTGTGCAAGGCAGATGTGTCAACTGTTTGCCTTGGGCTTGCTGCATCCATGGGTGCATTTATTCTTGCTTCTGGTACAAAAGGCAAGAGGTATTGTATGCCGAATTCAAGAGTTATGATCCATCAGCCACTTGGAACTGCTGGTGGAAAAGTAAGAATGTCCTCGTATATTTTGGCTTTGATTTTTGTCAATTAGAAGTAGGTCTAAAGTTTTTTTGGTTACTTTCATTTGCATTTATGTGATCAGGTTAAAGATTAGGCTAATTTTAGATTTCAAGTGTATGTTAGAGAATTATACGATGAGGAAAGTATTAAAACAAAACTTCAATAACCAAACATGCTAAGCCTGAGGTGGCTGTGTGGTATTGGTACTTTGGGTGTGCAAGCATGAGGTGGATTGAATTTCTGATTTCATGTCACACTATGCTCTTATTTACTTTGGTCTGTGCCTGTTGAGGTTCAAGCTTGTTGGCTGGAACCTGGAAGGAAAGTTTTAAAAGAGTTGATTTGGTTGGAAATTGAAAGGTCAACTTTATTGGCATGCTTTTCTTTGTAGATGCATTAGAATGGTGCTAGTTTGATATTCTAAGTAAAATTTTGTAGAAACCAAATACGGTGAATATTTGTAGTGAAAAAAGTGAGTTTTGATAAATACTGTGATGTGAACTGTGATAACTAATAGAAGCATTTTTCCTGGAGTTGTTCTGGTCATCTATTATGATTTTGTGATGTCTGCTGTAATTACTATGCAACCACAACATGCATAATAAGTTCATTTGGAAATCAGCTTGTGTAATGGTTTTTCTCTTAGTGGTTCTTAGCATAAACATTCCATTGTATATTGCTAAAAAAGTAAAACATAATTGCAGGCTACAGAAATGAGCATTCGAATAAGAGAAATGGCATATCACAAGATTAAGATAAACAAGATACTATCAAGAATTACAGGGAAACCTGAAGAGCAGGTTCGATATCAAATGGATCCCCCTTTATCTAAATATCTAATTGGTTTGTTAACCAATGTGATGCATATGTTTTTACCCCGTTGCTTTATTTTATCCACAGATTGAATTGGACACTGATCGTGATAATTTTATGAATCCTTGGGAAGCTAAGGAATATGGTTTAGTTGATGGTGTTATTGATGATGGAAAACCAGGATTGGTTGCACCAATTGGAGATGCATCTCCGCCACCAAAAACTCGGGTATGGGATCAGTGGAAAATTGAAGGAAGCCGGAAAGCGAAGAAAAATTTACCCTCAGAGCACAAGTTTTTGCAGAATGCATCCAAAGGAAGCCAGGGAAGTGATGGTGATAAGGGCACTGTACAAGAAGGCGAAACACCCGTTGCTGTATAAGTTAGGGGGACAATAATTGTATTGCTTCTATACTCGATAGATCTGTTGATTTTAATTTGTTAATCACCTCATCCAAAAGATAAAAAGGGTTTTTCTCACTTAGACATAGAGGCTCATATTCTACGTAACATCCATACTGTATATTAATTATCTTAAATTTCTTTATATGCTTCGAGTGTTGGATGCCTTAATGAATATGTTTTCTCATGGGGGTTGGTTGGTTTACGTGTTTAATTGGCATGCCTTGGAATGAAACTTCTGATAGTGCTTGGAAAGTAATCTGTTTGTTTGCTTTTGTAGATGTTTCTAGTTTACAAAAAAAAAAAAAAGTAATCTGTTCATTTGGTGCCCATCAATTTCTAGCACTAGATTTCTTGCATTACATTCATTTTCTTGTATTTCTTGTAAAATGAATTTATCTGTCTTTAAAGATTCAATGAAGTATCCTTTTTTTTTTTTTAATTTGCCCTCGCAAGTCAGAGAAGATATTATAAAGTTATTTTGAACGTTAAGTCAAATAAACTTATTTTTGCTTATACTTTAGAAGACAAAGTATACATATCGGAGAGTGAAATTATATAAGCACTAATTATTAATTTTAAAAAACAAATCGTGTTTGACAAAGAAAAGGGTGATTTAAGAATCTCTAAAGTCTAAACATATTCCGGTATAGAGGATATGGACTAATTGGAAGTGAAATTACTTGTGCTAGAGATTAATAAATTTTACATTGATGGCCAATTGTCAAAAACCTTTGTCTTTTTTATTAAAACGTGAGACAGGTTGTGTTCTGATTGTAAGTCAAATACTAGACAAGGTTTTATCAATATATGGTGAAATCAAAAGGAATGAAGTAGTTTGAACAAATTGAAAATAAATAAGCTTCACATGATTATTGGCAAGAAAATGAGTTAAATGCATAAAAAAATATCTATGGGTTCCATTTTTACAAGGGAGCACAACAAGTTTTATTATTGTAAACGTGGGTAAGCACAAGTGATTAAATATGTGATTTAAGTTCACTTTCTTCATAAGCATGGGTTCAAGTTCACCTTGATTTTTCTGTTTGATGGAGGAATCTTTCTAAGTGAGATCCCTTAGTGCATAAGAACTAATTGAGTAGTTACAACTAAGTAAAATTGCTTGTAATCAAGCTTGCATAGTAATTCATTACGTGGGTCTCTATTGACCACCCTAATGTGGAAGTGGGGTTCAAATCACAACAATGTCATCTTTCGTGTTTGGTGGACAATTCTCTTTTGAGATTCTCTAACACAAGAAACTAGTTGAGTAACAATTAGAAGAAACTATTGTGGTATAAGTACGTGGGTTTGTTTGTAGTTTAGGTCTACGTACTAATTCTTTAAGTGAGTCTCTATTGACGGTCTTAACATGTCATTCGTGCTTTATCTAATAGTATTGAAAGTATCTATTTATTTCATCCTTCTTCGAACTAAAAAAAAGAAAATCATTACACAATATTAACATCGTAGATATTTTTGCACAATTTACCTACTCATATCCATGTATGTGTGTACTCAGATCCTTAAAAGTCAACATGAAAATTTAGTTAAGTTGACTCTCACAATTTGTGCTTAGTTTTGTAAAGTTCATGCAAACTCTAGACATAGATTGGAAATGTAAAAAATAATAAATTACATAAAGTTGCTTAAAAAATTGATGTGCATAAGCTTGAGTTAATGTTAAGTCAAACTCTCTAGTATAATAAGTAAAAAGGTCATGAACATCAAGCTTAAAAAGGTTATGAATTAACTACCTATAATAGTTTTACATAATCATTTAATTATAAACTATCGCGTATGATAAGTTAATTTGTTACTTTTATAATAATTATCTTAAAATGTCTTATAAACGATTATTTATGATTGGGTTACAATATAAAGTTTTATATTATAAGTAATTAAACTCTTATATTTGATTAGATGGGTTTAGTTAGAGTTTTGAAACTTATTTTGGGTTAATCCTAATCAAACTTAACGACTTAAAGTTAAATTGGTTGGATTATGATAAAAGTAAATAAATTATTATATTTTTGTAGTTTTTATTTACACTAATTGTCTATTTTAAAAAAAAATGATTTTATATCAATGCGAGATACAAAAATATTATTTATTTTTTAATAAATATTTATTTGTTTTATTTAAAATTTATTTTTTCTATAATTATCACTTTATATATATTATTAATTTCTTTATCTAAAATGTAATGAAAACATTACGTAATAATATAACTAAAATATGATTTTGATAACATCAGATAAGATAATAAAACATAAAATACAATATAAGTTCTAAATTTAAAATTTATAATATATTAACCTAAAAGTTGAAAAATAATCAATACGGTTGATTCAGGTTGAAAATGAAAAGAAATAAGATAAATCGAATATCTAAAGCAATGCAATTAGTCCTTTTTTTTTGTACAATTGTATTTTTTTATATACAAAAGCAATGCGATTAGTTTGTGTATTTAGTTTGGTTGAGATTTAAATTAAAAAATATAATTAAATAAAATCTTAAATAAATCACTCAAGATTTTTCTTTTGGATTCTTAATTAATTATTTGAAAAATAATTCTTTTGATTTAAAAGGTATGAAACAATGACATATTGATTTAAAAAATGAAAATTTTGAATTTAATTCTAACAGATTAATTTCACAAATTTAACCACCAAATCATATTATCACAAATTTTAAAATTAAAATTAAATTTTGTTATTTTAATTAACAAATCGAACCATTTCTCACACTAAAGTAGTTATATACCTCATTATTTAAACTGGGAACAAATCCGAAGAGATGTAATTTGGATTGATTTAGATTAACGGAGGAACCCCTAAAGCAAAAAGGGATTGAAGCAATTGTAGAGGTGAAGAAGAATACTCAGATTCTTCCTGCGGAGTTGATCACGGAGATTCTTCTGAGGTTGCCGGTGAGATCCCTGTTGCGTTTCAAGTGTGTTTGCAACTCATGCCTTTCTCAAATTTCCGATCCCCAATTCGCTGTTTCCCATCACGACCTTGCTGCCTCACCCTCCCATCGACTCCTTCTCTCATCAAATTACCCTTATTTTCAATCCATTGATATAGACGCTGCACCTTCTGTTCCTTTGAATTTCCTTCTCCCCATTCCACCAAACCAATTACGTGAACCTGATATTGTGGGTTCATGCAGAGGCTTCGCCACAACCCGTGATCTCATTCTGTGGAATCCATCCATAGGTGTCCACAAACGCTTATCATGCTTTGAGGATCAGTTAACCCATAAATTTCTGTACGGTTTTGGGTATGACGTGTCAACCGATGATTACTTGATCGTTCTCATTCAATTTAGGCATGATCGCAAAACTGAAATTCAGGTATACTCATTCAAACTGAATGCACATGCCATTATGGGGAGGCTAAAACTTTGTTTCCCTAATTTCAAGAAGTATATTCATCATTGGTATTTCTAACTCCAAACAAAGTATGGAAGAAAAGAAACATTTCAGAACCACCACGCTCTCTGTTTCTAGCGCAGGACTCAATATGGGTCATAGCGGTTGTGTTGTGTGAAGATTTGGTTAGCACAAAAAATAGTGACCAGAGTCCAGGGTTTGCGAAGAAAGGAAAGGGAGTGCAGTGTGTAAAGGATAAATATAAAAATACAAAATATGCAGTTACAGAACACAAAAAAAATAAAGTTCAAAACCACCTTCTTTACCATGAACCAAACGGTGAATGAAAATCAAAAAGCCAGAAACAACTCTTTTTTTACTCTGGGTGACAATGGCGACTGCTTGTGTGCGTGCTATACAAATTTTGAGATGAATTCCTTTTTAAAATGGTTGGAATATGGATAAAAGTTTGAGAAATTGAATTGTGTAATCAAAGGAAGTTATTTCAATTGAGATTATTAATTTCAATAATTTCATTCATGCAGGTATGATTGAAAAGCACGGGAGATCAAAGTATTTTTTCGATAAATCAAAATATTAGTTGACACGATTATGCAAAAATTATATGAAGACTGTTACTGATATCAGATCAATGTATTTATATCATATAATTTAACTATTAGTATTAGAAGTCTATCAATAAAATTGTTGATTGTCAATTTTTAAGGGGTTAAACCACAATTACTTATAGCATGTTTGAGAGTGGCGGTGAGATGAACCAAAATCAATTATCGAATCACGATGAATGTGAAGCAACATATAGTTGCTTTGGAAAGTGTGAAATGGGGTTCCTAACTGGTTCCCAAACACATTTTTAATTCCTCAAACACCAACAACATCTAAATTGACTAAAGGTTCAACAAATCATTATATATGTATTCAATTCACATCTTTTATGAATTCTTGTTTCTTTATTATAGTATATCTTTTTAAACCCTTTACTCTTTTCAATCTTCATTTATTTTCAAAATTTTATTTTTTCAATCTTAGCTTCTTAATACTCATAGGATCATTATCGAAATCAAAATTATCAAGTTTCCTTACCAATCATCTTATAAACTATTATATATTACTATAATAAAAAGGAATGTCCTTATCGAAATTGTTATTATTGTATGCATTAAGTATTAGACGATTTTTTAATAAGTTGAAAACTATAAACTTATTTGTTTTAAAAAAAAAACTCATAATTGAAAATGAATTTTATGTTTCATCTTTAGACATTTATTAGACAATTAATATATGTACTATTTCTTTAAAATTCTAAAAAGTTATTTATATTTAATTTATTTATTATTTATTAGTAGAAGCAACAAATATCTCCACAATAAACAATTTTTCTGAATCTTGCTTGGATCATTAATGACCTTCTTTCTATTTTCAAAATAGAAATATGTTTGGTTTTAATTCTAGAAAATATTTATGAAAAAAAACTTTAGAAGAAAGAACCTCAAGTTTGAAAATGTGATGGTAAAGAGAGAATTATTGAAACATGAAATTGTTTATTCAATTTTTTACTTGCTACGAGAGTATGTCGGGTATGTTTTCTGCTCTAAATGTTTCTCGTCTTTGACTTTATCTAGCAAAGAAAAATAGGGAAACGAGCCACATTTATACAAAACCTTAAAAGAATTTATTTTAGATTTTTTTTACTATCACAGAAACTTAGCAACTGTCATTGCATACATTCTTTGGCATATCTAGAATAGCACAAATCAAAACATTCCTTGCATACATTGAGACAAAAAGATGGACCCGTAATGTATAAATAATCGTCCACAATCCCACTGTTTGGCAATGAGGATTCTTTTATTTTTCGGCAAGATCATATCAGTGCTTTGCTATGAAAACACAAACAAAAGATTTACTGTTGGAGAACATACCATTTCGTGTGTCGGGGTCCAGAAATTTTACAATAAAATATTTTTTTCCCCAAAACAGGACAGTAGATAATACAGATAATCCTGTTGGACTAGCCATGGCTCGTTATGTATTGTAGGGTATATTCACTATGTGAAAATTAAATAATACATCTGTCTATAGCGCTGTTCAGTCGCTAAAGGGAGGCAAAACATCTATACATTAACAAAAATGAGATTGAACACAGCAAAGCTGTAAATTTTCAACATTTATAGCTCATCTTAAGACAACATTCAATTTGCTCTGCACCTGTTCTCTTACTTTCCACTGCATTGACAAGGGGTAAAACAAGTGTTGGTAACTTTCAAAACAAAATATGACAACATAAGACCTAGACTAGTAATGATTGCACCAGTAATTCTAATTATATTTAATACCTGCAGATCGTTTATTTCCTCATCAGTGAGTGAACGTTCCATAGACCTATATGCAATCCTATAGCAGTGGCTGGTCATTCCTTTCTTGTTGGTGAAATTGTCTATTA
The DNA here is from genome assembly GCF_004193775.1 of Glycine soja. NCBI lineage: Eukaryota > Viridiplantae > Streptophyta > Magnoliopsida > Fabales > Fabaceae > Glycine > Glycine soja. The sequence goes on along the minus strand of NC_041019.1, from coordinate 56,776,138 downwards.
ATTGCACCTGCAAATTCGAGAAGCGAAACAAAAACAGAAAAAGGGATCAAACTTAATGTAGCACTCATATGAAAAAAGGGGGAAAGGATGTCATAATCCTGTTAAAAACTAAATGATTAATGTAAGAAAAAAAATGGAGAAAAGAAAGAATAAGAAGCTAAACAGTTGAAAAGCCAAGTAAGGGTGTGTTTGGTTTAGAGTAGAGAAATGGGTAGACAGAAATAGAAGAGAGATAATTTGAAAAATGAGAAATAGAGTAGAAATAAAATGTTGTGTTGTCTGGTTTAAGATAAATAGGTGAGAAATAAAAAATTGTGTCAAAGAAAATCGATTTTTTGCCCAAAAACCAAAGAAAATCAATTTTGTTGGTTTAAAAAATTGATTTTCTTTTTTTGCCTTAAAGATCAATTTTGCCGCAACTGAAAAGATGGAAATTTTAAGCTATGGGCCCACCACTTGTAACTTTACTTTCATACCAAACTGCACCACCTCATTTCCATCTTTGGTCTTTTATTTGTCTGCACATCCGATCACAGCCTAAAGGAAAAAAAAAAAAAAAAAAAAGCTCCATTTTTTGCTCATGATTTGTTCTTGGCAGCCATGAACATTGAAGTATGTGTCCATGTGACAGACATTGGAATGTGGTGGTTCCATCAGATCCAGCTGAGGAGGACCCACTAAGGGATTATTGTACGAAGCCAAAGGCAATATACAAGGGAATGGTTATGCTAGTACAGATTGGGAAAGTCTACTTTAAATAGATGCTCTGTTAACTTAAATAGACGTTATGCACATTAACTAAGTTTCATTAATCACTATACAGTAAAATAATGAATGTCCAAATCACTTCAGTTATTCCACTAAAACAGTGTTCTATCTCTACATCAATATCTTTCTACAACTGACTATATTCACACGAGCACTAGCAATAGCAGTAATAAAGTAAAATGAATATCCTACTGTACAATAATACCTACTCCCCAAAACTTCTGGTGTATGTTCTTTTATCAGGCACCATAGTGAAATATAAGTTTGGCGCTCAATTTAATGATTCAACTCAGAAAGTTTTATATTCCAATATGAGAACAAGTAGCAACCAAGAACTATTTCTTTGCTCGTAACTTAGTTGGCACTTGGAGTAGGAACTAATTAACAACATTCGTCAAAGCCTCTTCAAAATATGGTCTTAAAATAATGAATGCCAACCACCTGCTCAGAAAGGATTTTGGTTCTACCAAATCTTCCTCTATATTTGGTAGCTTCATTGGAAACAATAGGAATCTATTTTACAGATCACATAAGATCAAGCACACCAACATAGAACTCATTTCAAGATAAATGTTATGCCTTTGTCTGTCAAGATGGGATTGCGAAGGCCATTTCTAGTATTCTGGTTTGGTTTAGCAACTTTCCCTTAAACAGAACCGAGGTTTGCCTTTTTGCATTAATTTCAGCCAATAAAATATTATGGCAAGTGAAGCTTTAAGCTTCTGGGTTGAATGATTCTAGTAGATTTACAATTTGGGTGTCATAATTTGGTGATTTTTTACTGAAGTAAAAAATGCAGAATCTGAAAATATTATCAACCCTAGTCAATAGTACAAGATCAGCTCATCTAATACGCACTTTGTTGCCATTGAACATTAAGAAAGCAGCTAATTGTGAATCCAAACAATTGTAAAATGTCACAAAAAAGTTCTGCCCAAATTATTCAAAGATGTACCTCCTCGACAAGATCCCCGGCTATTCCTCTAACAACTTCACACAGATTGTTTTCGGTGAATGATTCATTGATCCAGAAACTCATGTCCTTGTAACAAGGAGGATACTGCAAAGGCAAACACAAAAATTAGAATGCTCTCACAAGACTGTGTCCACTGAAATAAAAATATAGATTCCTCAAGATTCAAGACTCAAAATGAATAGCAAGACAGTCAGACATGCAGAGAACATAACCGCCAAGATGCTCGAAAGATTGCTTAGTAAAATGCCTTCTGGTCTGAGATTTACATAAAAGACAAGTATCATTTGACAAGAATAAAACTAAAATACAGAAAATATATCTACATCTGTTAGTTTAAAATAACTAACTGTCTACAAGATGCTTGAAAGATTGTTTAGTAAAAGGCTTTTAACATAGTGAAGCATCAAACCCATGGACATATGCAGGTCTAAGCTTAACTGTATCTTGCAATTTAGATTAGACCCTCAAAACTCACTATATGTTCTCATTGCACAAAACAGAGTTTTACATGACAATTTACATGGGCCATCTTAACTTTCAATTACATGAATCCTTCTCATCCAGCTTTCACGTTTAAATTGTAGCCATATATTGTAAGGAGTAAGAGATATTCCTAGACGTGAACATACTCAGAAAAGTGATAAGAAATGTATACACCCAAGGGTAGGCACACATTTGGACATGTAGATGTTACCTTTGAAAATGGCTTAAATTTGACTCCCAACTGACCCTTGGAAAACTGTATATAAAATCAAAAGGCAAACAAGCAATACATTAGAGAAGAGATCACAAAAGAACTAAACAGATAATATTTTGATTCTCAAGATGACTACATCATAAATTCTTGTAGTCACATCACATATGGCAACCGGGAAAAAGAAGAGACAGCATTGAAGGATGCTAGTTGAACATATCCATGAAATACCTGAGAGGTAAATCGCTCATCATTTGACCAAAAGAGACGAATATCAGGTATGTCAAATAGAACCATAGCTAACCTCTCCAACCCTAGGCCAAAAGCCCAAGCAACATTATTAGGTTTCCCATTTCTCTTCAGAATCTCTTGCTCTGTCACTCCACACCCCAAAACTTCCAACCACTTTTCCTGCAATAAAAGATATAATAGACATTACTTGATTTTATTAGAAAACTATTGAGTGGGAAAAAACAGGGATGAAGAGAAATAAAACAAGCATAGGAATAAATGACTTATGGATAGCTGCTGGTTAAATCATTCATTAATGAAGCTGCTGCTTCATAAATTCAAATTGGATATAAGGTGTATGGCCGTATGCACTAACTAGTAATGACATAAGTAGTGGGGTGATGCAAATATGACTTCTTCCCCTCCAGATTCTAGTCCCACTCTCAATTATTCATAAAGAACGTCCTAATCTAAATAGTTTGGCCATGCTAGACTTTCTGACATGTCAACCTGATTAGGATTCTGGTATAAGAATAATCTATTGAAGAAACTAAGAAGAAAATTTTGAAGATGTTGAAAGGGTTTAAAAATTGTATCCCGCAAGAACCAAAGGTGAGACATTTTGAAAATTTTTAGCATTGCAATCCAACAACTGCACAGTAAGGAAGCATAGACATTACAAATCTACACGTAAAGCCAGATAGCTTGTTCAATTACTCTTTGTAGCAGATCAATGCAAAACTATACGACGACTAATTCCAAGGTCAGGGCATTGCCACAAGCCCCAGCAAGGTCTCACAGATAACCTACCACTAAAGGATCACTGGGAAGAATTATCTCAAGATTGTTTTCGTGAACATATACCATTTGAGCCAACCCTCATTGGTAAAAGGCAACACTAATCTCTACTCTAAACTACTTGTAAATTGAAACAAATAAGATAGAGGAGATAATGCCAGCAAATCCTCCAAATCTGCAACAGATCCCGATATCAGTCCAATAAAGTATCATCATCCAAATGACAGAAATGAGAGTAGCATACAACGGACCTTGGCTTAATTAATGATGCAAAAACAAACATTTAGTTTAGACAGAATAATGACTTTGGAAACCAAGAAATATTTTCCAATTTAGGAAGAATATAAAATGCAAATACCTATATTGGATACATGTGAATATGATACTTCTTACACACCATGAAAACTTTCTATCTTGCATCCTATAATTTCTTATTTTATAAATTTTGTGCAAATTGAATTGAAATAAGATGAACTTTGATAAATTACCAATTTTCTATTATGTTTGCAATGACGAAAGTAGCATTCAGTAGAGAATAAGACAAAACATAACATCTTGGGTTCTATTTTATGTTTGGTGCATTTTAAATGGAACAAAATGGGATATGGGGTTAAAAAGTGGAACATTTTAGTTCCACTAAAAGGGTGGAAGCATGGAACCAAGGAGAACAAAATTGCTCCACTCCATTTTGTCCATGCACCAAATGCTACCTGATGCTTAAAATAAGAACCTTTTATCCATTATTTGATGTTTTACGAGATGATATATACCATATGTGCTTACGAGGGGGACCTTGTTAGAGATGTTTTCCATGGAACCATGCCTTTGTGCTTATAAGATGATATATGCCATATTAGAATGAAAGAAGTGAAAGTACAACTAGTGTGACGTTAAGATTGTTAAAAGTAAAAAGTAATAAAGTTTACGATGTAATGAGCAGAGGGATTAAATCTATTACACCTGTACTTCCCCTAATTCATTAGTATAAAATATAAATTCATATACAGGGAATTATTTCCCTTGGCTTTCTCACTTTATCTTATTATGTGTTTCTATGTGGTATCGCTATCAAGGGATAGGTTCTAACCTGGGTTAGAAACCCAGTGTCTTGACATCTATTGTGTTTTTAAGAAGAAAAAATCTTCTACGAAAGGGCAAGGATTAAGAAGTCTGCAAATTTTAATCACACATAAAATAGACAAATATGGTGATGATAAAATTTTAAATTTGAAAGGTCACAATCAATTTGGGATGAATCTAGTGCACTTTAATGAACAAGTTTTTATATATAATGCACAATCTTCTTTTCATATTATTTTTTAATCATACTAGTAAATAACATTTGTTGTCACCATGTTATAGAGATAAGTATGCATAGCATGCCTTGAAATATATTTCAAGTTCAAACGATGGATTAGTAAATGGGAAATAAGTATCCACCCAGCGCATTTCCACAGCACCTGAAACGCAAAAGGGAAAAACTATAAATGCGCAGAGAAGGCTATTTAAAAAAAGAAAATCATTTACATAATGTTTGGTTAGAGGGAGATGGAGGAGGCTAAACTCCCTCCTTGCTCAATTTTGGCTCCCTTCAGAATTGGGAAATGTGGAGGGAAGCAAAACTTTTACAATAATTAGGCTAAATTATTCTTAATCGAATAGCTTTATTTTACCATTCTAAGTATATAATAGTAATTTTTTTCATTTCCCTCCCCTCCTTTGTATCAAATAGTGCATTAAGGAAGACTATGTAAATTATACACATGTATTTTGTTGGTATTGTTGTACACAATTTTCTTTTATAATGTTGGGACAACTAAGTTGTATAACATAAATTGCAGCCCAACACATCCAGGCTCCTACCATTGTGAGTTCTTCTACAAAGGTCAGATGTATACAACCTTACCCTCAAAGAGGATGTTTCCACAACTTCCGTCCTTCACACTAAGTCAAAAGTCATGAAGCAAATTTCTCCTCTTCATAATTTTTTAAAAAGTATTTTTTATCTTGACATGAACAATGGAAAATGCATGTATTGATGTATATGCAATAAAGATGAAGTATCTAGCCACCATAAATTGATTATTTTCTTTACTTTAACTAACTCGTCTTACAAATCCTCATTAATTATCAAAATGCAGCAACTGAAAATGAAGTGCACATATTGGTCATTTGGAAATACCAAATAAATGACGTGCTAGACCCTCAAGGCATTGCTTTAAGTCTGTTGCTGCAAATAATGTGGCATCCATTCCAGATGCCTCCCATTCTTCCGGAACAAAAACCCGAAAGCCTTCCATCTACAAAATAAAAAAGATAAAATTATATAAAGTTAATTATTATTAGATTAAACCAGTTACTGCATATGGGGACATACTTGATGGAAGACAGGATAATGAGTTGAATCAATTGAATCCCTACGGTAAACATCTCCAGTAACAAGGAAATGGGTGTATTCAGTTCTCAATAATTCTGCCTGATGAGCACTTGTGTGGCACCTCAAAACAGTCTGAGGGTCTATGTAGTAAGTATCATTATAGCTCCTACTTACATGGTCTTCAGGAACCAAGACATCATCAAAATTCTGCAACAAGAAAAAGATTGTAAGGAGCCAAGACCTCAACAAAATTCTACAAGAAGATTGTCACAAAGAAACCCAACCAGAGTTCAAACCACCTTATCAACCAAAAAGAAGTGATAAGTAAGATAAGCAATCAAAATGAAAGGGATAAAAACAATGGATCGAAGAACTATATTAGCAGAGCTGAGGTGGCACATTTACTTTTATGTAGAAAATATAACATCGACAAGACATAGCAGTATTCTTAACTGAGGTTTCAATAATTAACTATATTAGTTTAAATTAATATGACCGTGAAACTTGAACTTCATTCAACCTGTAAATATGGTTGATGCATCAGAAATTTTTGTTTACTATCAGAAATAAAGTACAATTATGCTTAAAAACTAGCATTAACAGTATTTTTTATATATGGAGTCATGTACAATGTTACTATAGTCATCCTTTTGAATAGCATTCTTTCTTTATCCCCCTTTTCCTCTGTTTTATATAACTTTCCAAACGGAAAGGATTAAAGAATCTGCAGATACTGGTTAAATAACATCACAAAAAACGACTGAAGAATTAAGTCATTTGATCAAATGCAACACCATGTACAAGAAAAGATTGAAGAATAATATAATTTCATCAAAAGCACCACCACCAAAGGACTGAAGAGCCATTTGATCAAAAGCCCCCAAATGTTATAAGCCGCATAAACCCAAACAGAAATTGCAACAAATTTTAAAACATTCATTAAAGAAAAAACAGAAGATCAATGACTCAATCATCTCTGAATAGACCATTCATTAAAGCCAAAGTAAAAGCACTGTTTCCTTTACTAAGTCAGCTTTGTGAGTTCATATCAAAGAAAAATATATAATATCACAGGTACAAACATATGTAATTCATAAAATAAATTCATAAACAAATTAGTATCAATTACTTTCAAAATACTTGTTTTTCCCTTTTAGAGGCTTGTTTAAGGATTTAAACAAGTTTATTGGTCTTAAAAAACTACGAGATTTGTTATCTGATATTCCACAAATATCATTTACCTTCGGAAGAAAATCAACATGCAAATTACTCAAATAACATCAAATGACAAATAGAGAACATCATTGGCATGAAATACTCAAATGAATAATCGGCATAAATCTAGAAGGAACTAAATGCATAAATAGAAAATAGTGTATTAACATGTGTGAAACAAAGTAACAGCTAAAAATATCAATGCATCATATAGGAGGCAAAGGGAAACTAATTCTTCAATTTATTACTCCATACCTGCTTCACTGAAACAATAGGACAAAGATCATCAAACTTGTTGAACTTATTTGAATAATGTGTGTCAAAATACTCATAAATTGCATTCTTCAGTATCCCAAGAGGATGTTGATCCCTCCTGTGAAGATGCACTCCAAGTTTTGAAAATATATTGTCTGGCACATTATTTGTTGGATCATCCCTCACCACATCTATAACACCACGAATCAGAAATTATAAGAATTTTATAAACCAAAGAACATTTTTCAACCAAAACATTAGCATAAAGCAGCACCACAAATGTAAAGGCATATAGAAAGTAAAATAAGTAGAATAAATAAAGCAAATTATAGGCCACCCAAAACATCCTAGCCACTTCTGCAATAGCAATTATATCAAAATGTGAAAATTAAATAAAATGACTTCAATGTTATTCACTCACAGAAAGTGTGCAAATAGGTCATAGTCATGGACATTCTCCTTAAAAGTTACAACACAATTAGTGGTCGTGTAGAACATCCTTCAGTGTATCAAATGACTCAAAACTATGGGGGAAAAAAAAGAATATTAGTGCATACCTGCCCAAGTTTGAAAGTTTTTTTTTTCTGTGGATCATAATATATTCATATGTGCTTATAGCTCAAATAAGCATTTATAAGACAATAAACATTCAGATATAAAAGAAAAACAACAAGCAATACCCAGAGTACCTTCTCTGCTTATGTTGACTCCGCCAAGATCCAATACTGACAACACTGGCTGCCTCCATTTCTTCCGTGAAAAATTGTGAGTGGAGACAGAAGCAGCTGAAGATGAGAAAGGTAAACACGACCTAAAGCTTCTTAGGCCACTACTTTGGCAAAAGAAAGAGGCCCTGGCAAATAGTGTGGCATGAACAGAAGAGATCGCCATTGCCATGCACCCGAGTAGAGAATCTTAACCAGCTATATCTGATGCACTAGACAGAAGACAGAAACAGATTGCACAAGGCAACTCTACTCTTGATAAGCTCTTATCCTACAGAATCCGGTGTCTCACTGGATGGGAGGTTAATTAAAAATAACTCAATCCGACCAAAATAAATTAGGTAACATGAGCAATTTGATCACTTAGCTATATCAGAAATTAAGAGAAAAAAAAAGTTAAAATTGCCAAACAACTCAACCTCGTTTCTATTTAGAACTGATCAAAGTTATTTTCCAAAAAGGGGGTGGCGGCAAATAGAGACCTTGGGTCAACCCCAACATTATGCCCACAAAATGTATGCTTTCAGAATAAATAAATAAATAGAATAGAATAGAAAGAAATCACACTTAATAGCACAATGTAGCACAAAGCACAATTGATTTTAATCCTATAAACTCAAGTGGTTTGTTTTCACCTTTATAGTGTCACATCTTCAAAACGTATAGATAAGCACCAATTTTATCATACACAGTGTACTTGAAGTTTGAAACTAATGTAAATTACTTAAAATAAAATTACAAAAAGCACACAAAGGTAGAAAATCTTCTAAAGCAAAGAGGAAAGAACTCAAGAGCAACTAATTGCGGAATAGAGGATCTATCGGAGCGGGCAGCAGCTATGCCTGTTTGGTCGATTGATTAACGGAGAGTTAGGGTTCCACTAAAAATTTATTCTTTAATTAATTAATAATATGTAACAAAATGTGGGGGAAATTCGACTTGTGATTGGAAGGTGCGTTTGGTTAGAATTGATTTGGATGAAATTGAATTTGAAATAGAAAACATAACAGATAAGACTCAAACGAACGTTGAAGAAGGAAACTCACAGTTGGAAAGTGTGTAGAGTAGCTAGCTCAAGCCTCAAGCTACTATAGTTCAGAGTTAAGAGCCCCATCCATTTTTGTATTCTCGGATAAATTGGGCTTTTTTTATTAATTTATTTTATCCACACACTCTCTCTAATTGCTCATTGGCAAATGAAATGTTTATATCATTAAATTTTAGTTTGTAACTTTGTAATATTAACTTTAATAAGGAATTTATGATTCTGTTTTATATTATTTTTGAAAGGAGGAATTTATGATTCTATTAGTGTATTAACTTTGTATCATGTCAAATTTGGCCATATTTTTGGTACATATTTCTTTTGTAAATTTGCTCGGATATAGGAGACTCCTTCTCAAGTTTAGTCTTTAGTATAATAACTTGATGTAAATAATTTGATTCTTCAATAATACTATGCAGCTCATCAGTTGTAGATAAATCATGTTTTTTATTTATTTTGAGTATAATGTTTTTAAACAAGTCTTTCCTAAAATATCTTTTTACTAAACATTTTTCTGTAATTTTTATTTTTCATTTAATCTCTCTACATATTATAGGTTTTCCTTTTAATTTTCATAAATATTACGAATATTATATTTTAATCTTCATAAATAATTTCTTATTTGGTTTTTGATTAAGAAAGATTAAATGGAAAAAATCATAAATTTAAATTCTCAAAAATAAATGAAAATATAACAATAAAAGGACAATTTTATAATAATTTTTTTTATGAAAGATCTGTTTAAAAAAAATTTTAAAAAATATCAAATGAGCATAAACTTAACTAAGCCATTTAAGATTTGGTATTTGTTTCATTTAAGAGTTGTTGATTTCTTTCAGTTAGGTACCTGCTGCATCAGGAGCGACACTTTTTCTCCTGAGGAAGTTCATTCTATGATTCTCGTCAAAATGCGAGATATTGCAAAAAATTATATGGAAATATCTGCGAAGGATCATACTATGAAGATTAATGCTGTTGCATGTTACTGTGCCTGCACATTTCAATGCCACCATGGATGCTAGCAGCAACCAATGCTGGCCTCGATCAATCATTGGGAATATATATATTTTATTGTTCATTATTAGCATTTTGGAGAACTCTTCTATACCCTCAAATACATCATTTGGATAATCACATGACATTATTACTCGGAGAATTATGAAGAGACCATATTAGCATTTTGGAGAATTCTTCTATACCCTCAAATACATCATTGGGAATATATATATTTTATTGTTCATTGTTCATTATTTAAAATTTCATCCAAGGTCGCGTATGTTTTGTGTCATAATTTTATTTAACTAGTAATATTCTCAATAGTATATTATATATTTTCGATCTCCTTAGCATATGCATGATGAGCGTGGATAGTAAGAGAGACACACAGTTACGTCAATTATATTAAAAGTTCAAAGAGATGTGGTTCGAGAAGCTTCAGCTCATCCAAGTTATAGGTTAAAAGTTTCTCAAAAATGCCTTCCAAAGGAATGCACTTGAGAAGGGTAACTTATCAGAAAAGTGACGCTGGGGACATGTGTCAGCATTTCAGATAAGTAGTACGTTTTAGTGAGTTAAGGATTTGCATATAGAGCTTTTAGATTCTAAGTTCCATGAATAAAACTCTTATTTTTTAGTTAGAGAATCTGTAGTGTGGAAGAAAACTTTGATAAAACTACGGCCAATTCCACCAAATATGCATCAACGACATCAAGAGTTAATTATCTTTTGTTTTTCTTCTTTCTAGGATCTAATTTAATATATGATCGAGCAAAAGGACCACATCCTGATAAAAGCTATGTTTTCTCAAGATATACATATAGCCTAATTTATATCACTTACTTAACATGAGAGCCTATCTCTATTTCTCTTCAATCTGGTGATCTTGTTTTTTGGGTAGTGTACTACAAGAGAACAAAAACAGAAAAGCCAAGCAAAATTACACCCCAAAGAAATGCACCCTAGATGCATCAGTACAACTGTGATGCCATGATGGGGAATGTGTGATGCAATATAAGACGATATAATCTTCCCCACACTCTAAGGATGACTTTGTTTAAATTTTAAAATAAATATTTTTTATATAAGTATTTTTTTAAGAAGTAGATAGGATTTATTTTTTAAAATAAGTTAAAAATTATTTTTTTAAACAGAAGTAATTTAGAGAAAAATACTAAAAAATATTACTTATTTTATTAAAATAAACATTTATTTCATCAAATCAATCTAAACAAAAAAATCAGCGCACTGATTTCTTTCCTCACATTGTTGAGAAGAGCAACCTCCTAATCCAGGTTCATCAGGAGCCTAGCTCCTTGGCTAAATAGGTGAGTTTTGTTTTTTTTTGCAATTAAATATTATTTTATTTCTAAAATAACTCTTTTTTGGTATGTATTTTTAATGTAAAATTTGTTATAGAAATAAATTTAAATATTGGTTCAAAATTAATTCTACTAGATTTTAAAACAAATAAACATTTTTCTTGGATAAGGAATGAAATAGGACAAAGAAGATTAGAAATGTGAGGGTAAAAATTAAAATAAAAAAAATAAAGATATGTTGCTTAAATATACAAAATACGAGAAAAATAAATTAAAAAAAAAAACTCCACTCATTTAGATGAGTGAAAAAAAGAATAAAAGGAAATGAATAGATTATACAAGAAAACTTTTTATAATAATAATTTTTTTTACTGTTTAATACAAGATTTTTCCAAAAAAATAATTATTTTATGTTTTTTATATTATATAAAATATTATCAAACATTACAAATTATTAAAACAGAAAAGATAAAAAAAAAATGCTTGTGTAGGGAAAGGGAAAACGACTGATAGAAATCCAAACTTGGAAGTGATGAATATCTGCCTGCCAAAATGAGAGAGAAGAAAAACCAAAAGCACAAAACTGTTCCGAGTCAACAAGGAATTTTGATCCTTGGGCGGTGGTTTTGTTTTGTTCTGTTCTGTATATGTGGGGTTGCATAATGCTTTAATTTCTTCTTTTTGCCCCATTTTTTAGGGTTTGAAAGATATAGCCACTTTGCACATTAGGTAGGTCAATTATTCTCCCTCCGATTGGAGGACAAATTATATAATTAACTTTGGAATTTTAATTTTGACCCAACATACTCTTAAGTCTTAATACAATACATATTAAATAAATCGTGTGTCTATAACATATATTAACCAAATTTCACTTCTCAAACAGTTATTATCATAACCAAAAAAAAAAAAATTGAGGTCCACACAATCTATATTTCCTAACTTTTTTTACACATTTATTTTATTCTTAACATTTTATTTCACTAGTATGCCAATATAATTAACGGTATTACTGGCACATAAAAATTATTAATAGCACCTTTAAAATAACATTATTCTTTTACTGAAATTAAATAAAAATATTAAAAACTAAGAGAAACACAAAATAAAATTATAAATATATATACATATATATATATATATATATATAATATGAAAGTATTTTAAGTATATACATATATAGTCTAAAAAATATACATGACATTTTAAAGATGATTTACTACGTACGTACTAATAACTCGAAATTAAATGTGGTGATACACGTTTAGAGTGAAAGTTTTTAAATTGAAGTTGCTTCATTATTAAGCCAATGTCTTTTATTATTATTCTACTTAATACATATTAATGGCCATGCATAGAATGTGTCTTGAAGAATATATGTCAGAAGAAATCAATTTTTTAATGCATCTCAGTACTTCAAAAAAATTAGTGCATGTATAATTCTCAACTAGAGGATACCCAGAGTTCTCCCAAAATACATAGAATGTTTCTTTTGTAATAAAGAATGCTTTAGAGAGAGCGAGAGAAAGAAATTTATTTTGCAAAACTTTATACATATATATTTAAATACATAGAATTAATAATAGTACATTTATGTATTATTATTATTTTGAAAGACAATATATCATGATATTAAATGCAAAAAAAAATATAGATAAAAATACATAATCATACGAAAATGATAACTTCATAAAAAAAATGAAAATGATAACATGCAACAAAATTGAAATTAATTTTTCGTTTCTTTTTTTTCAAAACAATACAAACTTTGGAAAAAAAAAATAAAGCTCGTTAATTTGAGTCAAATTAAAAAAGAAATTAAAACGGCTAGTTTTAGCAATTGAAAAATCGATCGATCGCTAACAAATTTAACAACTAAAATAACGAATGATTTTTTTAGAGGAACAGGTATGATTCTTAATCTTTGAAAGTTAGCACATTCTGATGTATTTCAAACCCCTCGTCTTATAGATTTTTGTGACTTGAAAAGTGTTTAGATTCCTTAGTTGGGTTCATTGGTGTTTAGTTAAATACCTTTTACAAACACTTATGTGTGTATAACTTTGAATGAGATTTTAGATTGAACTCTTTCTAAGGTGTGTGAATCCTTTGTTACAAATCTGCAATTAGGCTTATCATTCTAATAAGTTGTTGATTGTTGGTCAATCCAAAAATAAAATAACTAAAATTTAAATTTTAGGTCTATCAACAAAATAATATTTATTATTAATTTGTTTTTTTAAAAAAAAGCTAGCTACCTATATTGATAAAAATGTTCAACATATAACTTTCTTATTTAAAGTATAAAAGTCTCTCAAAATTTAGGTCTAACTTACTATTGGACTGGTCTTAGTCAGTTGAATGTGTCAATTTCTCCTTAATCATCTTCTTCCTCCTTCATTTTTGTTGTTTGAAGCTTTGAGCTCTTGAAAGTTTATCAATGGAAATTCGACAAACTACTTTACAAAGATTCAGTTTCACTAATCCTTTAAAGAATTCTATATATTAAGGGAATTATTCTTTAAAAATCTCAACCTAATCCAAAATAATCATCATTTAATTTTAAATTATTTCTTTAACAATGCCACTAATTATTTATGGTATTTGATCTAAATATTTAACTAATTTATAGTTATTTTAATTTCGACTCTTTTAATAATGAAAAACATTGTTCGATCGGGAACTCATGGAGTACTTACACGAGTTCATGAGCTAATGATAATGATAAGTAAAGAGAACTAGACAACAAATCCACTAAGTTTAATTTTCATTATCATCATTATATATAGAGAGAGATATTGAACTATATATCTAATCCCCACATTGCTAATAAGCTCTTTTATATGACTCTAGGGGTGAAACACTAGGATCGGAAGAACTAAAACCTTGACATTAGGTTTATATGGTCCACATTTTTTTATATATATCCTTTATTGAATTATTTCCTAACCAATGTGGAACTAACTACTTTTACTTTACTTTTTAACAAATACTTTTAGTTTGAAAATTATTTTACTATAATATGTACAAATTACCTTTTTTTTGGTAATAGGATGTATTCCTTATACGTACCTTTTTTTAGGATGTACACATTCCCTTAAATCAAAATAATATTTTATATAATAAAAATATTTTTTTAGAATGTATACGCTCGTTATCTTAAATCACAACGTATAATTTTGAATCGATGCACCATGTATGGAATGTTGGAAAGCAAGTCATACTCATTGACAGAAAAGAAAGGCAACCCAAAATCACTTTTTTATAATTCTGCCTAGATTTAAAACAATTGTTTTTTTTTTCTTTTCAATAAAACATGGCACCACAAAACCAATTTTAAAGCATATATCTTTCATGCATGTTCTTATAAACCACAAATCTAACTTTATGGGCACGTATGTCCACTTGAATTATTTCTTCTTATTATAATATTAATATAATGTTCTAGACACCGCTTTGGAAATTCAACTTTTTTTCTCTATCTAGCTGTGAATCTTTAGTTTCCTATATAAACACCACGCCCTCATGTTTGATTTGTGCCTGTCTTCTCTCTCACTCACTCTTCTCTAATTTGCTTTTTGGAAAGGAATTGAAATGGGTGCACTTAACTACATCATCTCCAACTTTTGCACAGTTCCCAGCAAAAAGATCAAAACAATGCAGGTAGGCACTCCCCTAACCTAATTACCACATGCCACAACACCATTTTCCTTTATGCTCTCTTCTTTCCCCATACTTTTAATTTTTTTAACGCTATGTTTTCCTTCCTTATTAGCTTCATATATATTCATTCCTCACATGTCGGTCTTCATTTTAGACAGTTGAGATCAAAGTCAAAATGGACTGTGATGGCTGTGAACGAAAAGTCAGAAATGCAGTGGCGACAATCAAAGGTTCTAAATTCTAATCCAAAGTTTAATTTATTACTAGATATCTATATATATTAGATACCTAATAGATATAAAATTATCTATACGTCTTTATTCGGTATATTATAATTTTAAGTTTTTGGAAAGTTAATTTATATCATGATATATATCATAATCAGTATGATCAAGGGGTTCAGATTTGATTAAATTCTTATCATCTTGTTGGATTTCAGTACAAGGTCCGTGCACATGTACATGCAATATTCAAGCTTAATGCTTCCGTAAAGAACATTTTAGTACTTTATATCTTAAGCTTTTGAGATATGTACGTGATTGGTAACAAGCGAAAATTGAAAAGGAAAAAAATTAACTACATACATAAAAATTAAACCACATATTAATTAAATGTACATTATACGAAATTAAAGAAAAATTGATTTGAAGGCTAATGGATACATGCGTGCATGTGTTGCAGGAGTGAAATCTGTGGAGATAAACAGAAAGCAAAGCAGGGTGACAGTGAATGGTTGCGTTGATCCAAACAAGGTGTTGAATAGGGTAAAGAGAACCGGGAAGAAAAAAGCTGAATTTTGGCCTTATGTTCCACAGCATGTGGTCACATATCCTCATGCCTCCGGCGTCTATGACAAAAGGGCACCCGGCGGCTATGTTCGAAACGTCCAAACATTTGCAGCATCAGCTGATACAGAAGAGAAATTTATGTCCCTTTTCAGTGAAGACAACGTAAATGCATGCTCCATCATGTAAGCAACTACTGAGAATCGATAAATTATCACATGATCTGATATCACCATGTCTCGATCAAATCTATATATACTATACGTGACACGATGACACACACAAAAAATGTGTTAGATAGAGATTGTTCGAGATCTATATGATCCTACATCATGTAATATACTATAATGTAAGCAACTACTGAGAATCGATAAATTATCACATGATTTGATATCACTAGGTCTCGATACATAATACAATGATACACACAAAAATGTGTTAGATAGAAATTGTTCGAGATCTATATAATTCTACATCATGTAATGATATTTCTCATCATCATCTTAAGAGAATCTTTGTTCTTGTAGATCTACCAGCTTTTTCTTTACACTTGGTGCTTCGAAGTGTGAAGGAGAAGAGTCAATGAATGTACTCACTCTTTTTTTCTACTTTTTGTTAATGTGCTTCGGGACAAAACTTTGGATTGCCATGCTAGCTAGCGTCAATTATTGAAACTTCGTGGAAACTGAAAAACGCTGAAGTGCAATCAAACTTTAGAAGGTATAGAATTAAAAATAGCAGAAATCATTTTTGAAAGGTGTTGAGAGGAATTTGATTCTTGCTGCCTACCACAGACAAATCGAATAACGCAAAGGACCACTGTTACTCCTAACTCCTTCATTAAGCCAATGTGTAATACTTCACTTATACTATAATTAAGTATTTTTTTTTATTTAACTTTATTGCCTGTAGAAGACATGATTGATAACATGTCAGGGTAAAGGACGATTTGCAAGGGACTTGTATTAGCAACGATTGTTTCAATTGGTGAATATATATTGTGCCTTGCTTTTGGAATAAGACAATATATAACTTTCATACAAACAAAAAAAAAATAAGACAGATTTTTTTATTTCACTTTTGTTGGGAATTATTGCACGTTTGCATGCTATAATATAACCTCTGGATCAAATTAATTTTATTTTTATTGGTGAGAAAACAATATCAAAAAATTTATAATAACTTACCTAATTGCTTAATCAATTGAATTACCTTCCTTTTGACCCATCAAATTTACTTACAACTATTTGAACATTACATTTCATATATCCTATATATATTCACCTTTAATTTACTTCTCATGGCTTAATTTTTGTTATCTTTATATAAATGCTTAATTTATACAAATAAAAAAAGGCAACGAATATTGTTCCAAATTACTCTACAAAAAATATTACTTTTATCTTAAATAGGTTTTTTACTACTAAAAATAACATTTTTCAGTAAATTTACCCAAACAAAAATTACTTTTAATTACAATCAATTATATATAGTCGATTATTAAAATAATCTAATTCACTTACAAATAATTTTATCTGTAACTATCCCAAACACTTACTTAATGGAAATAGACAATTGAACAAACAAACCACTAACAGATAAAATTTACGTCAAAGTTATTATATATCGAATTGTATCAAGAAACATTCTAATTAATATTACAAATGTTTTTTTTTAGATGACAAATAAAAAAAGTCATTATGATCGATTTCTGAGTTACTTTACTTGTTTTCTTTTTAGTCTTGTTTCTTTTTTCTTTTAAACCATTTCTGATTAATACACGTTCATAAGGTTTTGTACACAAAAATCATTGTTCTTCTAGTAATACAAAACTTGTGGTGATAAAGTTGTGTTATCATCTTGTAATACTTTGCAAAAATGTTTGCAAGTGAACTTATTCTACATTTTGGGATCACTTATTCATTTTATCCGTTGAATCCGAGAAGGTTCCTTCTCTCTCTTTCACTTTCTTTTCCCCCGAGCTACGAGCGCCTTATTCTCCTTTCTCTCTAAAAAGTCTTTTTTTTTTTTTTTCAGAACGTGATTAACTTTGCCCCCATTTAAATTAATTTTACTTTACCTTTTACCTTTTTAAAGGTATAATGCATATTAAATTTTAAAAAGAGTAGTATTCAATATTCTTGCGATATAGACTAGAGAGGGTTGCAAAAGACCTTAATTAATGTTTAAAGATGGGTTGCAAGTGAAAATTATCATTTATACATACATGATATATCGTTTGCGAAGGTAAGTTAAAGTTTTGCTTCTGTTGCAAGGTATTTATAATATATTTTTTTACAGAAAGCTATTTATATATAATATACCTTTGTAAATTGCATACCTCAATTGGATTTATTTTATACAATGAAAATATACAAGTACAATTCTTTTTCAAATAAGTAAGTATGTACGTCAACGAACTTAATTATGATCTCTAGCCAAATTTCTTATTTGTTTAAATTTCGTCACTCGTTCAACCATCTTAATTAAGTCCAAATGCAAAATTAGATAGATTTCACTCTAGCATATATAATGTAAATGACTTTGTAAGTGGTAACTGGTAAGCCTTATAATCAAGTGTCTTCTTATTAAGATTTTTAAAATCCAAACTGAAACCAATAATAAAATTAATGGTTATTTATTTTCAAATAAACATCAATGTAAAAAAACAATGTCATTAATAATGTCTCAAGTTCAAATTTTGTGATAAAAAAGATGTGATTAAGAAAGGAAATTACTCTAAAGATTATCTACTAGATTCTTGAACAAAGATAAATTATTGATAAAACCGGTAAATCTTTCCCACTAATAAAGTAGTTAACAAATATTTTTTTTAAAAAAACAAATCAATGTTTCGTAAAGATATATACCACGGAATAAGCCCTTACCTTAGAGGTAATAAGTTAGGTACGTTAGTAAGAGGTATATATAAGTATAAATAGTACGCGCATCTCCGGAAAAGAGAAAACTATAGAAATAATAATTTCTTAATAAGTTATAAAACAAAAAACAGTCCATTCTAAAACAAACTCATGCAAACTTAGCACTCATCCTGACTGAAAAGTATATCGTCGAATATATCATTTTAGGTAGAAAAAGATCAAAACTATTGAAAAAGGTTACGTAATATAATTTACTTGATTATACCACACATCCTACAATTAATGACAAGTACATTGAAAACAATTTGTAGTGAGTTCCTGTTCCTTTCACATATTTACCAACGCAGACTAAAATAAACTCTTCTCTGATCAGTAGTGAAAAAACTACTATTACAATATAAAATAAAGGTCTTGTGATTTAAGTTGTAGTAAAAATGTACCAATCAGTAACATGTTATATTTTCATTAACGGAGGCCAAGGAAAATATAAATCAGAATAAGGAAATATAATAATTCAATTGAAATAACAATACTATTTTCACATATTGAATTAGGACAAATGAATGAAATTGTTATTGATCTCATTTATATTTGCCAATATTGTAATTAATCAACAGTTCCATAAGAAAAATGAAGTAATTGATCTAAGACCATTACCAATTTAATTTTTTTTATTGATAAATGTTAATTATAAAATGTCAATTTTTTCTTAGCAGGAAAATAGGAAAATCGAATATACGGATCTTTTTCTTTCTTTCTTATCTTTCTACCACCAAATTAATTTTATTACTCCGTTAATAACTTGATGTGACCAACTAGACCAATAATTCACATACATTCCTTGCACCTCACACCTCAAGTAGCTAGTTTTATAATTTAAGCTAGGTGACTGTTGTTCACCTGTGTCCTAATAATCTTATATCTCAAAACAAAAGTGAAGAAGACACATCTATCATTGAAATTTCACTTTAATGCTATTGGCATATCACTTAAATTATAGAGTAATGCAGCATCAATAAGAAGGGGTACTGTAGTTGAATCTGATGTTGTAATGGTAATCTTATCTGATCGGGGCCATTTAGTTGATGAGGACCAGCCAATTACAAAAGACAAGGTAAAGAAACCTTTATTTAATGCTTTGCTTTGGTAGCTAGTAAGCAAATATATTCCAGCCTTTTATATATAGCCTTGGCACAATCAACCAAGGCCACTGAGCATGACCATAAATATATATTCCAAGTTAATCACTGTCCCTTTTGACCATATTTGTTCCCTGTAGCGTATGCCCTCTTGCATAATTGCATCATAATAAAGAGCGATGCATGATTACTTTATTGATAAGTAATGCCAAAAGTTGAGTGAGGAATTCATGATAAAGAGCTCAACCCTTCAAAATGGAGGCATGCATTTTTGTAAAAGAAGCTTCTGCTAAAAGACCTGTAGTAGTGAACTTTTAATTAGGATCCTTTCAAATTTCAATGACATGTTTTTTGCTTTTATTGACGTATAAAAGTCCACTAACAACCTTATATATAGTTAAATTTGTTTTCCTATAAATTAATATGTTTATATTCTAATCACTAGATATTTTATTTGTTCATGGCATAAAAACTGCTACATCAGAAAAGAAGTATTTTTATTCAGTATTCACTGATAAGGTGAAGCTATTATTGCGAACTATGATTGAATTCATATATACCCAAGGCAATCTCTCGTTGTGTTTCATCAACTAAAGGATGCAGCTGAAACAATAAATTTTCTATTTGTAAAACAATTCCTTGTTTTATTGAAATTTAAGATAATTCTTGTATATGTAAAACTGACGCAACTGATAAAAACAGAAGTCTTCCTAGCTATTTATGGGAACAAAATTACATTCTGATATGACAGGGAACATAACGAAATCACAGATTAGAGCAAATCCTTGCTTGATTGATTCCTAATATAGAGTTGTAGCAGTTGGAGAGAATAAGGATTGGGATTTAACAAAATAATTAATTAGCTGGACAATTGGAATGACAAATTGTAATAATTAACTCCCCTCAAGATGCAGTTGTGACCTGTGATAATAGACAAAGCTAGCCTGTATATTAAACTGATGTTACTTGCCTCAGTCAAGCTGATAAATTAGTGGGTAAAATATATATTTGAAGTGCTCTACAATTTTGAAAAGTATTAATTTGGTCTTTATAAAAAAATTTGTATTAAGTTGGTCCATGTAAAAATAAAACATATTTTTTATGGTTTTTAGTGATAACGCTGTTAAATAGTAATTTGACATGACTAATATATTTATACATGTAATTTTTTGTAACGCGTTAAATAATTTGTGATGGTTAAAACCTCTAAAATGAATTAAACAATTTTTTGTAGCTAATATCTTCCAAAAATTATAATTTTTTATTGTTTCCTATGCAATTTTCTCGCACTTTATGATGTGATTAGGAGGAAAAGATGAAATAACTACAAATTCTAATTTCTTCTAAGTGTGCGTGGGAAGGTAAAAAAAAAAAGTTCGTTAGTCATGTAAAAATCATCTAACAGAATTACTATTAACAATCATAAAAAATATTTTATTTTTATAAAAATCAAATTAATATTTTTTAAATTTTATACTGCCCCAAACATATTTTACCTTAAATTCGTGCTTTCTACTTGAAACTTGCATAAAATTGTTATAAAAAACCTTTATTTTTATTCTAGGCACTGCACATATTTTACTAGCAAAGTGTATGATCGAGTTGAATGAAATGTTTTCGCCTTACTCAGGTAACAAGTTTCAACCAGCAAATCCAAGTAGCAAAGGAAATTGAAAAACATTCAGTTATGTGACAGGAACTGCAATTTTAAATTTCTATAACAATAATATATCATTTTAATACGAGTACATAACATTACTAATCTTGGTGAAGCTAGCAGTTTCCTTTGCTCAAGTGAGTCACGGTCCTCAGATTGGATAGAAACCAAAGCGGGTTTGAGTGGTACTATTAATCATTTTGAAATTCTTGAGGAGAAAATTGGTATTGTGCAACAGGAATGCTTCAGAGAATGATAGAAAGCCATAAATACTTAGGATCCATCTGATTGTAAACTCAGCATTAACTCAAACATATATATTATCAAATAAATCATAAAAAGTTAATGTGTAACAGAAAACAAACTTTTATTTAGAATTCAGATAGCAATGAATCATAAAAAAGGGGTATATCTTTGAACTTTTATAGGATCTGTGAGCTGGTCTTGGCTCACAGGATTATGTGAATTTTTTGGTCCTAGGGAATTTTGTCTGTGGGCTTTTTGGCCCAAGTCTGTGGTCTAGGAATGGAGCTAGCTAAACTGGATTGACAGCTCAGAATATTTTCACCCATCAATGTTACATCAAAGATTTGCAAATTATTTCTATGTATTTAGGAGAATGTGATTTCTGTATTTTCTGTTTTGTTTGTGTTTATAAATTCAAGATTGCTAACTTGTTATTTTATAGAATGTGCATGCCTGATTTGCCATTGTTGATATGTTGTGCACTGCTGCAACGCTCTATTTAATTTCCTGTATGTTTTGTAAGGGGTGATTTGGTTGCTAAGAAGGAAAAATGATTTGATGAAAAAATTTCACTATTTAATTGGATCTCATACTTTTTTTCTCTATTTTAATTTAAATATTTATTCTCTATTTCATTCTTTTCCATTATCTTCTGCTCAACTAAACCTATCCTTAGTGTTGCTCGACATTTTCAACGAATGATCTACTAATCTGTTAACAAAAAAAGAGTGCAAATAAGTGAGTTAATAACTTATAATTGAGATTGTAATTAATTATTATCATTTTTGTATTTGTACTCCTATTATTTTAATAAGATTTCTCTTTTATCCCTTCTTGATTAAAAAAATAAAAATAAAAATCTCGAGACTCTACCCACAACTACTCTTGTATTATAACTTAAAAAAACACAACTTAAAGAGTAAAATTCTCACTCTCTCTCCTCTCAGTTAGAATTTTTTTTTTCTCTTCTTTATTTTAAGCATGCATTTCACATATTGTTTATTTTGTTAATGCCCTTGCTACTTTTGTTTTGTTTATCCTATTGTAGTCTAATGAGGTATCTGATGCGCCACCATCGTGTTTGTTAGATGTGGACAAGCTCATTATGAAAACCTTGATTCTATGTAGAAAGAGTTACATAGCATTGGAAATTTGGAATTGATGAAAAAACTAATAACATAGATGTGGACAAGCTCATTATGAAAACCTTGATTCTATGTAGAAAAAGTTACATAGCATTGGAAATTTGGAATTGATGAAAAAACTAATAACATGATCGTTGATATCGAAGAGGAATTTGGGTTGGATTTTTTTTTCATCGAGTAATATTTCAACGCTCTTTTATTTTATATATTTTATTAACATTTTATTATTTTTATATCTTTTTCTTTTTATCTCATCATATCATATATTATATTTAACACCTATGAAAAATTAAATAAAAAATATAAATATAATGAGGTATATCTAATAATAGAGTATTCAAATGTGATTACATTTGAAAAGGTTCAAAGCAGGATCATGTCCATTCATTGAGGTAGTGACTAGATTGCCATGGCTTAGAATAAAAGACGTGTACAAAAATAGCAACACATTTATTTCTTAAGCTTTTACTAACTGACCAGCATTCTCTGTCCTACATCAAAACTGTGTGGGTACTCTTACATTGTATCAACATTCTCTTTACCTAATGCTACATTTTGTCTTCCACGTGTGTATCTCCTAG
Source organism: Glycine soja (assembly GCF_004193775.1). Classification (NCBI taxonomy): domain Eukaryota; kingdom Viridiplantae; phylum Streptophyta; class Magnoliopsida; order Fabales; family Fabaceae; genus Glycine; species Glycine soja. Next base: position 56,752,638 of record NC_041019.1, on the reverse strand, counting down.
TTTAACTTTTGCTATTGCTTCCACCGTCAACTCTTGGATTTCACATATCTTGTTCCTTGCAAATCCTTTGCAACACATGCTTTTCAAGTCTTGTATCCTTTGATTGAACAGAAAAACAACTAGAAATGCTAATTCATTTCTTCAAAGTAACATCTTATGATTGTTGACCAGTACTCCTGGTCTATTGATTATGTAATTTCAGTGTCTTGTATATATAATTGGAAGTTTTCCAATATAATTTTTTCAGCTCCTCATCAAAGTTAAAATTTGATCAGTCAGGAGATAGTATCCATTAAACAAGTAGCTTTCAGTAGTTATCATTGATAGTAAGTGATTGTTAATATAAATTGATATTAATTAATTAGAATTTGTTCAATTATCATAGGAAAAGATGTATACATTGTAGATTTATTTATCAAGTTCCCTTTAATAAATGTATGTACACCTAACTTGGTTGCCATATTGTTCACTGTATTTCGTATGCACGCCCCACACTGGAGTCCTTGTGTAAAGAAAGAAGGAAAAGATAATCGATTACTCGTGACACATATGAACCTAGAGTTTATTATATGACAATATATACATGGAAATTCATCTATTTTGGAACAGTTAAAATCAATGTCTTTACTTTTTGCTTTTCTTTTATATATTCTTCATTGCATCTTTTTTTATATATACATGGAGGGTCCTGAGGCCTATTGCTGCATCTGCTACCTAGCTAAATCACTTTAAAGTAGCTCTAAAGAAAATTCCTTTCCCTCTAGCTCAGCATAAGTATCGGTGCAAAATTATGCTCTAAAGTCTAAAGTTCTAAACCTTTCTGGAAATTTCCTATTCGAGTGAGGTGTGTCATCCATCTTGAATCATAAAATTAAAAATTGTTTCCGTAGATTAGTCTAGACTGAATCATTCGTTCATAAAGAAATTAATAAATCATTCTATAATTTTATGTATTTATTAAAAAAAATTAATCAATGATTGAATTTCCTCATCATTTTGTTTTTAAAGTCAGGTTTCACTTTAAGATAAATACAAATCCACATAAGATTGATAATAAGATGTGGTGGATTGGTTGTTATCATAATAAAGCTTGGTAGGTGAACTCTATCCTTCATAATTTGTACCATTGAAGAGTAAACTGATTCTTACCTTAGCGTTGGGCGTCTTGTATGACCAATTTTGAAATGGATCATATTATAATTATTACATGGTTGTGTATCCGCTGCTATATGGAGCCAACCCTTACTTTTAATTTCTAAGAATAATATGGAGGGGCAACATAATGTTGTCATGTTCGTTTATTAGGTGTCAGCCAGAAAGTTGGAATCTTAAGAAGTGGTCCTACAATTAACCTTATTCTCTCTCCTTGGATTTCTCGTGCCAAGTGTCCTTCCTCCTTTCCAGAAGGATCTGTCATGTTTGTAAATGCATTGTGAGGATTCATACCCAGAAGATGCCTTGTGCCCCCATCCAAAAGGGTAGGGTTTTTCTTTTCTTGGTCACTAATAAATGATAGGGTAATCAAACCATGTTGCTGTTGTGGTGTCTTTATGGCCAGTATGTCTTGTTTAAATCATTTCATGATATTGTATTTAATAATTGTATTTTTTACGTACTATGCCTAATTTTGAAGTATTTTAATTGATACCACTATATATTTGTATAGTACTTATTAATATTCAACCATCTACTTTTAATTTTGGCACAAGTTATATATATAGAGAGAGGTTTATCTTTATCTTTATGTTATATTGTATATAGTTATGAATATGATAGATTTATTTTAAGTTATAGCTAGGTATAAAGGTGAATTGTGTCTATAATTATAGATATATTTATAAAAATATTGATTTAATAGATAAAATACATGTATTAAGCTTTACCAATTCTTTAAAGTTGTCTAAAAAAATTCTTTAAAGTCTGATTAATTATTTTGTTTAACATTATCTTTTTTTGGCTTTATGAATAAATAAAAGAATGGCTTGTTTCAAATTTTTTCATCCACTACAAAACGCTGTAGAGATGTGATATTTATAGAAAAAATAATTATTTGATATAAATGAATTTCTTAGACTAATTATAAATATATGCATATTATTCACCGAAAAAATATGTATTAAGTTTCTATTTTGTTTTCTATTATAAAATAAAATTTTATTTAAATTTGATACTATTTTTGAATAAATAATTTTTTATTCAATATGCATAAAAAAATACTAACAGCCTTATATTAGAACATATAATGAATTACGGATTGTTAATTTAATATATATGTTTTATACTAATGGGTTTTGACCCTTCTTCTTCGCCCCCAACCCTCCATTCATCTCCCCCCCAAAAAATAAAATGGTGGCGCCATAGAATCAACATGAAATACATGATTAAAATCGTTTCAATTCAACGTATAATTTTTTAATATAATCCAACGCTTTAAATAAAGTCGATGTATTTAATGGTACTAAAAACTGTATAGAATTGTTAACAACAAATAATTATTGTAGAAATAATGCTATGGCGATGAATATTGGATAAACATGTGTCTTTTATATCTAAGGCGACAAAACATAATTAGATATTTTTGTAAAATATTTACATTTTCACTAGGGCTGATAAAAAATAGTTGGATTTTTTTTCATATAATCAAGGATTTACCATGCTGTTTTTCTTTATATATAGTTTTCACTGTAGTATATTTCTATGCTAATGATCCTATTTAGTGTCCTCACTCCTCAACACATGTCAGTATCACCCTGCTTGATAAGAATTGAGTGTGTCATTTTTTTCCTTCCAAAATTAATTAATTTGTCTGATTGATGTGTGTGTAGTTCATAAACACTATCAACACTTTTAAAATTGAGATTGTTAGCTGTTCATAAAGCCTCACTAAAACAATGGTGAAAATCTCCAAGGGGGGCTTATTAAAATTTGACACATGTTATGAGTACTAAATTGAATTTAATATAATAATATAAACGATTTATTTAAAAACTTCTAAAATCACTTTATTTCAATTAAATTAAATGAATAGAAATATACTTTCTTTTTAATTTTTAGAGTGTAAAATTATAAAATATTTAAAACTAATAAAAAAAGCAAATATTTACTGGTTTGAAAACAATAAATTTCATATATTTCTGCATTGGATAGAAAAATGCAAATGAATGAAGTATCAAATCATGCAAGATTTTAAGATTTCATATTGTTGCATTGCATGACAGGTATGTATCTAGTCTGGATTAGTACTATTGTCATCACAAGATTCCAAATATAAACTTTACTCTCATAGATGCCACTTCAAGGATTAGCTGTATCTCCCGTGTCTCGCGTGATTATTCCTGACTTTAATTATATTTTTGTCCTTTTTTTAAGGAAATTTGTTCATTTATCATGGTTAATGCAAAAATCTAATTCTTCTAATTAATTTCTATTACTTGAATTTCATCCTTGAAGTCGTTCATAATGTAAATTATGAAAAAAAAAAACTGCCAAATGTTAATTATGAAAAAAGTCCGAAATATTTAAATAATTATTACATTAATTTATAGTCAAAATTCAAATTCTATTTCGATAATTATGCATAAACTTGCAATTTTAATTAAAAAAAACTTTAACAGCACATAAAAAGCCGTAACTACGCTTTCGCCTTGTTAACAACTTAACATACTACAAAAATTTCATTTAAACTGATAAAAAAAATAACAATTATATTCATTATCTACACAGACTAATATGTTAAATACAATAGCATTTGAAAATTAATGTACACAGATTTTAATCAAAATAATGTTATTACATATTTTCAAGCATTAAGATGTCTGCAGAATATGTGAAATTTCCTATAAATAAAATTGAGAACCTTCTCCCAAAAAAATGTTGGTCATGCCAGCTATTGACTTCCTATTTTATGCATATTTCTCATGGTTGCTTATCCAGTTATTCTCTTGCTCTGAATATGTTCTCTCTTACTTTTTACTGTAATGATTCTGGTCTGAATACATTCTCTCTTATATTTTATTACTGTAAGGAGTAATTTGTCAGAAATATTTTCTGGGTAACGTGTAACTTGGAGAATTGAACTACATTTTTATATCTCTTTTGTTGCACATCCGTTGCAAAAAAACCACTATTAAATTTATGGCAATGACTTGACAATTGGAAATTTGCAACGGATTTCAAATCTAATAGGGTGACTTATTATTATTATTTCTTCGTTTTCACAGAAACCAATTATTTGATAATAATAAAAGTGTAAAATATAGTCTCCGTGCAATTCAGGGAGTCTTCATCTCATTGTGCCATTAGGGTCAAGGTCAGCCTCATCCAATTCATCAATCAATTTGCTTTCTGTCACTTTCTGTATGTTTCATCTTCAACCTTTCAATTTCAATATTTTAATTAAAAGTGACTTGGTTTCCACAATTCCACGAAAGTTATCCTATTGTGTAATTACTATAATGCCCATGTTCAGATTTTTGCTTTTAATTTTAACACTAAATATTTTACTATCGACAATTGTTCACACAAGTTATAATAACTCCTGTTTCATAATCAAATGTTGTAGGATATGAAATACATTACATTAAGAGGAAAATATTATTTACTTTATGTGTATTGATAATTTTTAACCAACATTAGTCATTGTTTATGCAGATCAATGGCATGCTTATAAATTTTTATTTGTTTATTATAATTTAGTAGGAGAATTTATATTAAATTGAGATGCAAGAATTATGGGATTAGTAAAACAGAAACATGGTGCTAAGAAATTCGCCCGTGAAGGTGGGCTATGCCGCTGGACTACGTATCTTACTTTATATATTTGATTTTTAATGCCACAATGAATCTAAATCATCGTAGCTGTTGGGGAATTCAATTTGGTACACAAAGGAAAGCTTTTAACAACATATTCAATCCTATCATAATTGACATAATTAAATTTCTCTAAAGAAAAGTAGTTTATTTGTTGAGTGGCTCCAACGCCTCATTGCAAGATGTAAGCTTGCATCCTTTAACATAAATATAATGGCAGGGCAGACCAATTCGATCTTTGGGGTGTTGTCCTTCAATATTTTCAAAACATTTATGTGTTTTCTTTACATGATTATAGAATTAAACCCAAACATTTTTTTCTCTTATAATTTAGTTACTACAAATTGACAGAGTCAATTGTTTGAGGGTTAAACTTGAACAATAACAATGACTTTTTGATTTGACAAGAAAAAATGGTCTACTTGAGACGCGTGCGGCGTAGGTTTCCCTAGAATGAAACTCGTCCAGCTAAATGCATCAATCAGCTTTATATATATATATGCAGCAGCTAGCATTCTAATAATAAATATAAATATGCCCGTTGAAAAAAAATCAATATGTAAAGATACATACAACAACTATGGAGTGCAATGGCTAAAAAAAAACTATGGAGTGCAAGAATCAACAATTATTATTGATATCAAATTCCAATCTTAGAGTATAGTTAAGTTAAGTACTAAAAAAATCAATTTAATCATTTATAATAATTTTACCAAATTTAAATATGATTATTTTTCCTAAAAGATATTTATGATTTCTAAAAATATAACAAAATTACTTTTCAATAAACTGGGAGGATTATCTTAGCAATAGTGTTTCGAAAATGATAAGTTTTTTTTTTTTTACAAATGAAGAGGAATAAGTTAATCCAAGAGTAATTGTAAAAAAAAATGCACTATATTCATTTCCAGAGATTGATAGCATTCTTAGATAATTTGTACAAAGGTTTAAGTTAAACCTTTATTAGTGCATATTGTACGAGAGAAAAAAATATCTTCATTGACCAAAAAAATTATTTATTATAAATTTTATGATAATTTTTTTATAATATATGTCAAAACACAAAGAAAAATAATTTAATTAACTTGAAGTAAATATGAAGATCGTGAAAATTTCTTATGCAAAATATTATTTTCAAAATAAATAAATATTTTCAAATAATCAAATATTTTATATAAAAATATGTGAAGGTTTATTTTAATTTTATATTGAATTGATTTTTTTTGTCTTAATAAATGGTACCTTAAATAATTGAAAATAAAACTTTATCTTCCATCATAACTCTATTAAATTTGAACAAACTTGTCTCTTGTAAAAAAGATACTTTTTTTTTTTGTGTTAGTCGTTCTTGTCTTAAATATTTGGAAATGAAAGTTTATATTCCATTATCTTTCATACAAAAAATATCTTTTTCTCTTGTCTGAATCCTTATTGTCCTTAAAAAAAAATCATTATTGCCCCGAATATTGGAAAAATAATTTTCTTTTGTATCTTTCATAATAGTTATATTAAATTTGAATAAAGTTATCCAGGATTTATATACGAGTCAAAAACATAATATAATATCTATCATAAAGTTATTTCTTCCAATAAAAGTTTTTCACATGTAAAATTTTAGTTAAAGAAACTAATACTCTACTAACAATTGATTGATTTGATTTGTTACTTAAACTACTTAAACTAACCACTCCTTTTTTTAAATTTTTTTTTGTGATGGGGCAAATTGAGAGGAGCAAATTGGTCATTACAAGTCACCTGTGCCTTTTATATTGCCTTCTTTCTCCAACGAACTCGCCTTCCAATCTTTTGGGTTTTCATTTGCAAAGGAATCATTTTCCATTTGCCAATCAACCTTCTTCATCCCTCTAGATCGAAAGGCCAAATTTTTCTTTTTCTTTTCCTTTTTCATTATTATTTCATATTTTTTTCCCCTTTTCAATTCTTCAAAAAATTCTCGCGACTAAATTCACGTCAGTACACGGAAACATAAAATTCAGTTTTTTTTATTAAAATTTGTTGGCAAACAAAAACAAAAAAAAAATTTGAAATTTTGATCCGTTTTGCCGAATTGGACCGCGCGTTCAATTGGGTTGTCGAATTCGAGGCAGAGGAATCGTGGGTGTACGAGGAATTTCGACTGTGTTGTTGTACTTTGGTGATTGTCAGAAAACGGTGTCGTTTGGTTTGAGAGAAGCTGGGGACTTGGGGTGATCGAAACGACGTCGTTGGAGGAGAAGGAGAAGGAGAAGGGATGGATTGTAGGATTTGCGTGGCCACCGGTGGCGATTTGTGGGTCAGAGTTGGCGGCGGACGAGAGATTGGTGGCGGTTTCAGCCACGAGAGCGAGCATGATTTGGCGCTCATGGTTAGCGATTTTTTAGAAAATGGAAGTAGTGGCGCAGAGTCTTGGTGTAGCAGTGATAGCGATACTGGACATTCTGATTTCGCTCAACTCGCCGAGAGGATTCAGGTAAATTGTTGAATTGTGATTTGATTCTACAAAAATGATTTTGTTTGTGTTGGGGGCAGGAATTGGAATGGGCACTAGTTTTGTTTTTTTAATCATGTTTGGATTTCTATTTGGAGAATGTAATTTTTTTGCTCAAACTATGATTTTTGAGGTTCCCAAGGAGAATCCAAAGTAGCTGTATCTGCTTAGATACTCTTGTTGTCTAGGCCTTGTAATAATTTTATTAAGATTTTTGTTTTTTAATTCTTGGTCACACCTATAACTTCACCTCGGAAAGAGTCTTCTCTCAATTGATAATAGGTCCCTTTCAAGGGCAACTTCTATGTAGAATAATATGGTAGTTTTTGTTGTACCAAATTCCAACCTTTTATTTATTCCTTAACAACAATTTCCTCTGGAATTTATTGTCTCTGATCGGAGTATCTTCAGACATTACTGTGATAGAAACCAGGGTTTAGTTGTTTTATTGACTGACATCAATCTTTTTCCTCCTTGACTTTGGTTATATTATTTTTTTTACTGTGTCTTTTGAATTTTGATATCTAGCACCAAGGATTTTGTTTACATGCATTTGGGGGTATGGTGGTCTATATAGTTTGATTAAGCACTTATTTAATAAGGTTTGATCAGATGAGAGCTTACACATAAGCATAACTATGGAATTTATGAAATAAGCCAAAAAGAGCTTATTGGAAGGTCATCATAGGTTACTTTCATAGGCTCTTTCAAAGCTTTCTATGAGCATGTTTGTATTTTTATTATTGAACCATGTTAAACGTGAATCTGACATGAGATAAGGATTCACGTTCAAGATTCTTGTTCAACAAGCCTCGGAAAGCATAAACCAGCTAAAACAACCTGGGGTTGAGTCTTAGCACATGCATTTTGAATCTCTTATTTTCATTTGAAAATTTTGGGTTTGATCATGAAATTGCAACATGTAATCTCCTATTTTCTAGGGGTATGGGTGGAAGCAGTTTCTACTCGTTTCTCAAGTATTTAAACTCGACACATTGCCACATTGGATTTTACAGGGAAACAAAATGAAGAAAAAACAGAAAATTGACTCCAAAGTAATAGAATTGCCGTTTTATGATTTTACTGTATCAGTGAATGCTTTCCTACCAATTATTTACTTTGGATAAAAGATATTGTTGAGAATAATGACATTTAATGTACTTAGGAAATAGTATGTTCAGTTATCTCATGTTTCAATGTATTTAGTGTTCACGGGTATTAGATTAAGGAAGTTGCATCTCTTATTATTATCCTAGGGAATAGTCTCCGCAAAGTCGATCAAGAGTCTATACTCTATACTTTATACATGTGGATGATATGTAGAACCTACGTATCATCTTGAATAAAGCATTCTTATTCTCTAAAACATTCTAGTCTATCTTCTACATCAACAGATATTTTAACAACTTCCCTGACTATCATGACACAGATCTGTAAGCTGTCAGTGGCTCAACATGAGAGTGACTTGCTTTCAGTTGTCCATTCCCTCATACGGTCAATGAATGAGACCAACCTTCAAGTTATGAATTCTGGTCCATGTTATGCTAGCTGTATCAGGTTTTATCTTGTGAAGTTGATGAGACTTTCTGGTTATGATGCTGGTGTTTGTGCATCTAAATGGCAGGGTAGTGGCAAGGTCCCTGGAGGTATGCCATATTATATTTTTTTTATTTGACAAAAATTACAATTCTACTTTTGCTTTTTACCATGTTAAGTAATATTAGGACAGTAAAGTGGCATACTCTTTTATGTAGTATTATTATATGTGCTGTTGTTCCAGGATTCCACTGGCACAATATGCACATGTTTTTGCTTATGCTTTCATCTCAGCTGATGTTTGCTTGTTGAAACTTGTGGCACAGGTGATCATGAATATATTGATGTTGTGGTTGACAATAATTCTGGAAGCTCGGAGCAATTGATTGTTGATATTGATTTCCGAAGCCACTTTGAAATAGCTAGAGCTGTCGATTCATATGATAGGATACTGAATTCACTTCCGGTTGTCTATGTGGGTTCCTTTACAAGGCTGAAACAATTTCTTGGAATAATGGAAGAAGCTACTAGATCTTCTTTGAAACAGAATTCTATGCCGCTTCCTCCATGGAGATCTCTAGCATATCTGCAAGCCAAGTGGCAGTCACCGTATGAAAGATACACACATTCAGAAGGCAATATTGTTAGCAGCAGTGATTGCTTCGATCACAAGCAATGTTGTGGACATTTGAAGAGGCTGCAATCTTGTCTTCAATCAGGAATCGAAATAGAGCGAATGTTGAAGCCAAGAAACATTGAAAGTAACTGGAGGATGAAGCCTGAGAGATGGAGACACCCCTTGTTAAGGCCTCTTTGACATGTACAGATTTTGGCTTTGAAGTTAACAAGAGACTGAACGAAAATAATACAGAATTATGCGGCTATTTTTCCCTCTATGAAATCCTCATCTTGCTACCTAATAAGTCTGATCAACAAACGACAGGTTCATATAGGCAGCCATAACAACAACAAATAAGCCATTTTATAATGAAACGGTTCTTTCCTTCTTTCTTGTCCATGTTTTTTAGGTGTCGCAATTGCAGAGTCGAATTTTTGGTTGGTGTCCAGTGACAATCACCAAGTACTGGATACCCATTATGTCTGATATTTATTCCTTGCCTCTTATATTTGTTGGGTCTGGGAATTTTTGGTACTATATGTTAATGTTCCTATCTTTCAATATATATTCTTATGATTTATATTCTTATGATTAATTTTGTGTGAACTATTATAGTCTTTTGAATTTCTGATTATTTATAACTGTAAGACTGTAACTAGATAATGATTGTTTTTGAATTTTGATTCAGCACGCAATAAGAAAAAAGAAACAACTTTTGAACTTGCAGTATTTTAGTTCACATGTGTGCTAGCTTTTGAGGTTATGTTGCATGTATCTTGATTTTTTTTTTGTCCGTAGGAATAGAAGACATTTTTGGAGATTTACAACAACACATGCTTTTGTTCAACCGATCCTCCCATTGCATGTTTCTTGATTTAAAGCTTGTTCCTTTCTATTGTTTTATTTAATAGGATGAGTGCTAAGACATTCGACAACCTTCCCCATAATAATAGTCCTTTCAACTTGCACTCTTGAGGCAAATTGATCAAACTCGGTTAGTTTTAGAAATTATTTTTCAAAACGAGTCTCTTTTTAAACTATTTCCAGAGGGAGTCTGTTTTTTTCAAAGCGTTTCGCCATCACTACAAGCGAAACACCACGTGACAGCATGGTATGCGTTTCGCCATTGGTGTTGGCGAAAAATGCTACAACTTTTTTTCAACGTGGCATGGGTCTCGCTACTGGTGCTGGAAAATTCCCAAATCATTTTTCCAAAAAATGTTTCTAAGTAGGTGAAAAATAGGATTTAAGATTTAACCACCCGATTCTTCCATTATTAGAGAATAACAAAACTTGAATAAAAATAACTAGCGTGTGATATTTTTGTTAGGGGATTTCTCATTCAATTTTGAGCATTTTGATATATTATGGGTCTCAAACGGACATTTTTATCAAAAGTTATACCTGTTTCAAGTTTACAAGCAAAATTAATTTTCCATACTTATACCTGTTTTGCCAGTGGCCCTGTCGAAATCCTATCAAGCTTATTTCGCCAGAACCAGTGGCGAGACCCATGCCACGCTGGAAAAAAGTTGCAGCATGTTTCACCAGCACCAATGACGAAACACATGTCATGTTGCCACGTGGTGTTTCGTTTGTAATGATGACAGAACGCTTTGAAAAAATATATTCTCTTTAGAAATAATTTGAAAAGAGATCCATTTTAGAAAATAATTTTTAAAATTAACCCAGTCTGGTCAAATTTGCCGCACTCTTGATGCACTATGGACGGAGTGTAGGCTTGCCCAAATAGACGGGAAAAAAATACCCATAATAAAGTAACTAGTCCTTTCTCCTATCTTAGCCGGTGTCATTTCATCATACTCTCTGTCCTTAATGAGAAGCTCTCTATTAGTACTTTTTATTTACACTTTATATATTAACCACTGAGTCTTTTAATTATTAGTTGAATTTTATATTTATATTTGATCCTCTCTGAAAAAAAAGGGCTACTCACGTGATGCACCCAATTTAAGTGCATGGTTTTTATACGTTGTTATACTTTAATGTAAGTTTATTTGTTTAAAAAAATGTCATGCTGTCCCAAAGATATTAGTAAATTAATTTTTTTTTGGGAAGATGGGCATGCCATGGGCCGAACGATAATAGCCCAATGCTGGCTACGACCCACGAGATTCATCGAACCTGGTGGAAACCGCGTAGCTGGCACCAACACAAATTTTGAAGTTCAAGCCAAGCCAAAACAGTAGCAAAAATGGCACGTGAAAACGCGTACGTTTCTGAGACATTCTGACAGCTAGATGAGACGCAAGATAATCTCTGATGAGTCACCCCTATGGGCATACGGTAAAGAACACTTTGGTACATTGTTTGAATAAATTAAATGCATAAAATGAGGGAAATGAATCTCAAGTAACTTTTTGACCCACAACACCTTGGTTGCCCCACCATTCATTTTATGAATTTTCTATTGATTCAATTTTGAATCCGATTCCAAAACACCCCACAGCATCGCCATCATGGCGTGCCCCTCTCTTGCCAGCTTGTAATTTGTTCCTTCCTTTCATTTTTAAACCCAACAATTCCGTAGCCGTTGTTCAAGCAACACGCTACTTCTCCCTCTGCTTTCCGTTTTTTTACTTTTCTACCCCACCTCGTTGCGTTAGACTTGCACCAATCACCACAGCTTTCTCTTCACTAATCCTGATTGTTACCAAAATTAAAAAAGTTAATCATTATTAAGTGAAAAACATCACCTAGCAGAAAAGCTATTATTTATCTGTGGACGATCCATTTCTTTATCTGTTTTTGAATTATTCTCCCTTTCAATTCAATTTACTTCACAAAAATAATTGATAACAGACTTCATTTATATAAAAACTTCTTTCAAATAGAAATATTCTCTTTCTAATTTTAAAAGTCATCCACGAGAATGAGGTAGTCGATAAAAAAAATATAAATTAAGTACAAAAAATTCTCTCCTACTATCATACATGAAATTTTATTTTCATATATTCATAATCAAAAGAAATTTATTTTTTATAGATAAAAACATTATTAAAAGAATAATTATTTCGTCTAATAATCCTTGACATAAAACAGAGACCATTCACCTCTCAAACAAAACCTATTATTGTGAGAAAAATGACATCATCAGATAACGAAACAGTCTTCCAATTTGTTTAAATTTAGCAAAAGAAAAAAGACTTATTTAATTTTTCAAAAGATAATTTAATTATCAGTCACGATTAGCCGTTAGCCTTCATGATTAGTGACGCGTTTCGCCATGGTCATTATAAAATAGACAAAGATTACAGAAGAGACACACTATTTGACCACGGTCCTAAAAAATAGTTCACAATCCCTATCCCTCCTTTCTTGTTATATATAGACACAAACGTAAGACCTTTTGTTTCTTACTTGTAATAATTCTAATAACACAACACAACCCATGGCCACCACCTCCGCATTCCTCCTCCTTCCCCTCCTCCTGCTGCTCCACCTCGCCATCGCCGCTCACGGCATCGGCATCAACTACGGCACGCTCGGCGACAACCTTCCACCGCCTGCGGCGGTGGCGAACTTCCTGAAGACGAAGACGACCATCGACCGCGTGAAGATCTACGACGTGAACCCGGACATCCTGCGGGCCTTCGCCGGCAGCGGCATCTCCGTGACGGTGACCGCCCCCAACGGCGACATCGCCGCCTTAACCAAAATCGACTCGGCTAGGCAGTGGGTGGCGACGCACATCAAACCCTTTCACCCTCAGACCAAAATTAATTACATCCTCGTCGGCAGCGAGGTTCTCCACTGGGGCGACACCAACATGATCCGCGGCCTCGTCCCCGCCATGAGAACCCTTCACTCAGCCCTCCTAGCCGAGGGCATAACCGACATTAAGGTACTATTGTTAATTCCATCTCACTCCTAAAAAATCTCACATTTACTTTTCAGATATGATACATGTATAATAATTTTTACAACAATTTATTGAACATCATCATCATGTGTCTTTTTCCTTTTATCATATCATTTATTACATTTCAAAATTTTCTCCTTTTTTTATTCTAAGATTTGTAGTACAATTATCATTCCGATTTACTTTTTGATGTGACCAGAATAAGTAAACCTGGATTTTCTTAGTTGGCTTCTGGAGCTGTTTTAAGATCAAATCTTATAACTTTTCGAGCTTATCATGACTAATTTGTTATTTATTGGGCCTTAAGGCTATTCGTTTTTGAGCTGTTTAAGATGTTCAATTCGACAGAGCATGACAGATAATTCACTTTTATTAGTGATATGAGCCAAAGTAGTGAATATTGTCTCATTAGCTACATTTTATAATGATTGACAAATAAAATGCCCCTTAAAAACACGATCAATGGTTGTTCAATGTGAGTTCGTGTACCTTGAATTCTGAGAAATTAATATCTAATTTTCTGCGGTAGATATTCGAATAACATGTTTATTTTGGGTCACGGTCATGAATGGCAACCATGATTGAAACATATTCCCTTTTACCTATATAGTTACAGGAAAAGTTGAAAACCCCTTTAGCTGTAGAGAATGAAATTTAACCAAATTAATAGAACATTAAAAAAAAGGTTTTTTTATTATAAAAAAATTACAAAAGCATGCAATAGTAGTGGATTAATCTAATTTTGCTTATTGGTTTTTCAGGTAACCACTGCTCACTCTCTGGCGATAATGCGGTCATCGATACCACCAAGTATGGGCAGGTTCAGGCCCGGGTACGCAAAGCACGTGTTGGGCCCAATGCTGAAGTTTCTGAGGGAGACGAGAACACCCTTGATGGTGAACCCGTACCCGTACTTCGGTTACAACGGGAAAAACGTGAACTTTCTTCTGTTCAGGCCCAACCGCGGCTTGTACGACAGGTACACGAAGAGGAGTTACACGAACCAGTTCGACGCTCTGATGGACGCGGTGCACTCGGCGATGAATGCTTTGGGGTACGGTGACGTGGACATCGCCGTCGGCGAAACGGGGTGGCCCTCCGTTTGCGACGGTTGGGACGCGTGCAGCGTGGCGAACGCGCAGTCCTTTAACAGGGAACTGGTGAAGCACCTGGCGACGGGGAAGGGAACGCCGTTGATGCCAAACCGAAGCTTCGAGACTTACATCTTCGCGCTCTTCAATGAGAACCAAAAGCCCGGCCCAATAGCCGAACGCAACTGGGGCCTCTTCCAACCTGATTTCACTCCCGTCTACGACTCCGGAATCCTCCGCAACGGACAGGTTTAATCTATTTTTTTTAACTTTTCACCTTAACACTAATAATGATAAGTGCAGGTACCACACCCCTATTAAAAAGAGAGTCATTAAATATTAGTAAGACCTAAAGAAATATGATTTTTGTGAAATTAGTGTTTTATTTATTAGTTTTTTACGTATAAAATAATGGAAAAAAAGAGATAATTATGATCTCTTTGTCCTTTTACTTTTTGCTTTTTCAGTTTTTCTCTCCAAGATGGAGTACAATACACAATTCGAGATGCACCGGCCTGTAAAGCCGTCGATTATTGTGAACCTTTTGTGGTTGATAATTTAAATAGCACCCCCCTCATCTAACGGTTGAGATAGAGAGGTGCCCCTTGTTGCTTTTTAGAAGGAGAATTTGGTCTAGTTCGTCACATGGCCTGTTTATTATCTAACAATTATCAAATTCTAACAAACGGTCATATGGGCACACTTTTCTTAGCTTTTAGAAAATCTTGATTAATTCATAAAAGAATTTGATTATAGTAATAAGATATTGTATTTTTTTTTTTAATTAGAAATTTTTGAGTAACTTTCTCTTGAGTGATTGGAACTTTTTCTTTTTACCAATGAATGATTGGAACTTAGTAGTTAGTAGTGCTAAATTGGGTTAATGGATTACAAAATGTGTCTTGTTTTAAAGGAGAAATCCATAATAATTTGGAGCAATCAGATCAGAAATTATGCTTGGTATCACTTCTAAGGTATTAGTTATTATAAACACCACCAACAAAGGGCTACATAATTATCATCCACGACAATTTTTAATTGGTTGCACATGTGAAAATCCTTGAGACTGTTTGTACGTATGTAGTATTTGCTTAATAATATTACATTTCTACTCAGATAAATTTCTTACCATCATGTAATGTTGTTGTTGAGACATTTTTGAATGAATAAATGCAGGCAGTTACACCTGCAAGACCTACACCTACAAGACCTGCAGCTCCTACAAAACCTGCACCTGCAGTAGGAGGTCAAAAATGGTGTGTGCCAAAGGCAGATGCTAGCAACCAAGCTTTGCAAGCAAACATAAACTATGTGTGCAGCCAAGGAGTTGATTGTAGGCCAATTCAACCAGGAGGAGATTGCTTTGCAGCCAACAACGTTAAGGCTCTTGCCACTTATGCCATGAATGCCTACTACCAGGCCAATGGGCGCCATGATTTCAACTGTGACTTCTCTCAAACTGGTGTTATTACTACTACTAATCCAAGTGAGTCTCACCACCATAGCAAAACTTGAATGCAGTCTTATGTGTTTCTGATCTTGTTCTTTAATCAGAATTTTAGTTTTATATTGGTAATTTGCATAATAAAGGTTTTGATTAAAGATTAACACTGATTATTCAACTGAAACTTCCACTCTGATCAGAGAACAAAATTGAAAGCACTTGTGAATTTGTATCTAACTTTTATTCATATATGGCTTACGGTGTTTATGTGTTCTGTTATTATTTGCAGGCCATGATAAATGCAAAATCTGAGCATGTTTATTTAAAGGTTATAATCAGAGGCAAGAAAGGAAGATAGAGAAAAGCCCATTGTCATGGTGTCAATGTGGCTTAGTGGTATCTGTGACTCTGAGATTATGCATTCATGTACTCAAAATTATTTAGTTTGTATATTGTTCTGGAAGATGAATGTTGGCATGGTATTTCATGCCTTGACTAGATATGATGGTCCACCGACTACTAAATAGGAACTTTGCATTAATATTAACATCATTCGTAGCTGAATCAGTGTTGGTGGTTCCTAATTTTCAAACTCAATGATTTTGGTCTAAAAACAAGGTATTTATTAACAGAAAAAAAAATACGGATAAAAGAAAAGACTTAATAATCATTATTATATTACAGTGCTCCAAAATTTCCAAATTTAAAGAAATGTATCGTTGATCCCAAATTTCCTAACTACCTTGCTTTTGCAAGCTGTACTCAATTAGCTATAACGTGCTCGATAATTTAGGCTTTGTTTGGTATGAACTTTAGATATGAGTTTTGGAATTTTAAGTTAAAATGATTTTATAATTTTAATACCAACTTTTAAATCCAAATCACGCAAAATATTAATTTTATAGTTTTATAGTTTATCACTTTCTCATGTGTCAGTAGTGACTATAATGTGGATCTTCCATGCAGAGGTAATTGTACTTGTCCGGGAGTATTAAAGTAATTTTCTTCTGCACAATGTGTGTTCGGCCTTAAAGATGTGCAAAGGGGGGAGTACTTAGTACATGTTTGAATTCATAGTTAAAATTAGTGTAGCTTCTGTTTCAACGCAGATCTAAAAAATAAAAATAAAATGAAAGTGAAAATAAGAATTTTCACCCTTTAATAGAATGACTTTTGTCATGAAAATGATTTTATACCAGATTTTCAAATATGCATTAATACCAGATTTACAACATGACTGCAAGGTACTTGGTCATATGATAAACAAGTCCTTAGAAGAAGGACGAAGAGGGCTACAATTAGCTGTTATCTTCTCTTCAACATTTTAAGATATTACATACTGGAGCCTGGAGGGGATCGACAACTGTTTCCGAACTTCTCAATCAGTTTTTACATTAAAAATTACACTACGAGTGTGTTAGAAAGGTTTTAAAATGTAATTAGAAGGAAATCTTAAGTTGAAATATGATTGTACCAGATAATGTAGCTCTTTAAAATGTGTATATAATTATTCATAGAAATAAGGCGTTGGTCCATTTCCAAAATCAGTAAATCACACCTTGCTTTTGCTCGAAATTAAATGGGCCTGAGAAGACGTGAAATCTTGTTGTCCAAGGAAGGGGACACAATGGAATCAAACCACCCTACCCCAACATAAATTAAGTCAAACTCACACCATTGACCAAGAGTATTCATCGAATGCATTCTTACAGGATTTGTCAATTTTACAACAACTCTCATTAAATAACGCAGACAGAAATCAGAAAAGATTTCAGCATTGGTAGTTCGATACTATTGCCGACAATAATAATTGAAAAGAGACACTCCTTGCACAAATAGAAAATCTCACAAGACCCTCGTATATCATAAATGAGCATAACAGATTTGTTGAATGAGTGTAACACATGAGAACAAAAAAGTTTTCACACATTGTGATATTTTAGGCTTATGGCAACATTTTATCCGTGATTCTTTGCCACAAATTTCTTTAGTGCTTTTTCCTTTGTTCTTTTACCGTCAGAGAGACTAATCCTGTTCTTCCTTTTTAAGTATTTTCTTAGGGCTCTAACCCGTGACAGAATAAAACTTGTATTTCAAGTTTTCAACTTTTAAAATTATTTATCCTTCAGAGCCATTTATACAAATATTTTAATAGAATTTTCATAGACTATACGCCATACAAGACTGAAGATGCTAATAAGCAAGATCAGCCATACATAACTAATTTATCGCCCATGTCATAGACTATACGCCCAACCTTATTTTAATGCATAAGCCCATATTTCATATGCAATTCTAAAAGAAAATCCATTCGAATAGTGAGATCTAAAATACATTTGCCAAACTCATGATGAGTTATGACTCAGAAATTGCAGTTTATAATTGTGAATGAATTTTATTTTCAATACTTCTGTCTTGTCAACGTTACAAATTATTTAAGATTTGTTAGAAGAAGAGAATGCTGAGGCTTGAATAATAATATAATATAGTGTGTTTGATTTCGAGTTTAAACCTCGTGTCACACATTCAAAATGTGATAATTTTAAAGTAATAGAGTTGTTTCAATAGTATCATGAAAAACTGAATGGATTTGGTTATACACATTCAAACCCAACATTGCATTAGATGTTGAATTCCAAAGTTTAATACTACCACTAATGTAGTAGTTTTTTCTAATTTGAAAAAAAAGAAAAGACTCATAATGTCAATTTTCAAATCAAAGCTGATATTTTGCTTTCTCTAGTTATTTATTTTTAATCAAGAAGCTGCTGAGATGCTTGAGCATATAGCCGTTGCAAGCAGTTGATATTTTATTTTCCTATTTATTTTTGGTACTATTCACATATCATAAGTATGTTTCTCATATTCCAAAAACAACCACGAATCATCTTTAACAATGCTGTCTATCTCCTATAATTGATCCTTCATAATAGTAGTAGTAGTAATTGAATTGTCTGTTTGGCAAAGCACTTTTATTGATTCTTTCGTTTCCTTAACAACAGACAGCCTCGATAAAGAAGTCTGAATCTATTGAATTTAGTCCAGAACTTGGAAAAGGGATCATTCGGAATCAAACACACACACACACACACAAAAAAAAAAAATAATAACCTTCACCATGAAGTTTGACGCTTTTAAAAGCTTATATAGGGCACCCATCTTTTCGACAAAATAAAACAATTGGAATAAAGATTTTATGTTGGGTTGACATTACTCAACCTTCTATTCTTCTATTCTTTGGAAATTAAAATGAACTACAAGTACTATTGAACTACTAGTATAATGCATGTATTTGCAAAAATATGTACTAACTCTATAAACTATTTATTATTCAAAATTCATTAATAAAAATATTGATTAGACATGGAGAAGTACCGAGTTGTTATGAGTAATAATTTTAAGATTTAAATGACTTTGTGGTCCCTATATAAAATAGGGTATGCTTATTATTTTAATTCTTTAATTTTTTTGTTTTAGCCTTATAATTTTTTTAATCTCTACTGTTAAGTAACCATATTAATGTTAAAGTTAATGGAAAATGTAACAGTATTCTTGATAACTTGTAAGATTGAGTATTGTTTTTAGGAATTGAAGGCTAATTCATAGTTTTTCAAGGACAATTTTAATATAAATCACAATATATAGGTGATTTTAAATTGATTAATGTGGAGAAACAATAATTAAAATTAATAAAAAATTGTTTTTTTTAGGTTTTATAATTTTACATTTAAGAATTCAATATATTATGAATTCTTGAATTCTTACATGTAAAACTAAGAAGCATGGACAAGGCAGCAAGCACAACATCAAGGATATGTCTTTGTTAGAATTTAATTGTATTCTCAACAAATAGCTTGAGGTATTTCCTTTAAAACTAATTTTAGCTCAAACAACAATTGGACCCTATCATACCATGTTTATAAAGCTCCATTTATATATAAAGCTAACTCGATCGTAGTGGCAATTTTCTCTAGCCGTTCAACTTTGAAAAGAAAAAAGTGTACATTAATAATCTTAACCGTTGAATCCCAAAACACTCATTTCATCAACAACCTCTCACAATACCTCATCAATCAAGCTCAATAAAATTAAATTTGCACCTTCTCTATAATCTCATGTCCCCCCCACCTCATACTCACAGTCGGTTTATTTTCTCTGTCTAACATTGTTGCATATCCTTGATGAATTAGAACAGCTCTCATCTTCAATTTCTATAGAGTGAAATCATTCAATCCATTGATTTTCTTAAATATCAAATTTATACAAGACATCGCGAGCAATTATGGAATCATACTTAGAGCTCTGATCTGCTTCAATCAATGTGATTGACGTCTATAGACAATCAAGAGATTCTTCTATTCTTTGTGTAGAGAATGGATTAAAAGTTTAATGTTTTTATACAATAAACAAACCTTTAAGGTGACTGGTGCCTCTAATTCAAAATTGTACAAAAAAAACATCTCTCCCAAATTGAAAAAAATGAATTCAGAGGACGAGGATTTGAAACAATGAATAGAGAACCTTCGTCTGTGTAGGGATGAGAAATCAATAATTCTATATTTTGATTTTTGCAAATAATGATTGAGAAGACAAAATTAGAGAACAAAAAAAATTTGAAATTCAAAAAACAAAAAAAATGAAAGTATAAAAACCGGGAAGGGCATGTATTTGCCTCACAATCATAGGAACTTTAGGGTTTAGGAGAAGAACATTGAAGCATACAATTTTAAAAAATAAAAAAATAAGGACATAAATAAAAATCTTGAAAGAACCAATAGTATTATTTTTTTACTCCAATCCATCGTCCATCCTTTCTCATTACTATCAAACTTTGCCCATCCTTGTTTATGAAGAAATAAAAGATTGACGAAAAGTGAGAGAGATACAAGGGAGGAGGGGGGCACCATTCATTGGGGACTATGGTGAAGGGAGAAGGAGATATTAAGATGGAAAGAAGGTGGAAAGGAGAGGAGAAGAGGTAGGTACATAGGGTTTCCAGAGTGGAGGGTAATTAATCAACAAAAAAAATGATTAATAAAATGGTGACACGTGACTAATGAAATGATGATATATGATTAAAAAAGACTTTATTTTATTATATATATAGTTTATAGGTAGATTAAAGTTTATTAAATATTTTTATTTATATATAAGTTATTCAGTTTGATTAAACTTGTTATTACCTAATTTTCACGTCTAAATATAATTGGGACCACATAATGATGATATCATGGAGAGAGGAAATTGAGCTGTAAAACACTAAAACTATACAGTATTGGCATCACATTTAATTTACTAAGCATATCTCTTTTTTATTACGCGCACCGCACACATAGGCCATTTACAAGCTTTTAATATCAATCTTATAGTTTTTTTTTAAAAAAAATTATACTTATTACTGTAATCTAAATTCAAGTTTAAATTTATTTATTTTGTAAAAACAAATGAGTTTGATCAAAATTTAACAAATTGAACTAAAATAATTCATAAATATTCAACTCGTTTAGATCTCCATTTGACAATTTAATTTAATTGAAGCTTTTCTTTTTCAAAGTTAATAAACAAATAATTAATAATTATATCTAAAATTATATTCTCACAATCTATTATGTGTATTCTTTCGGGATTAATCTTCCAACTTTCTTTTGTACACCAAAAAGTCTTTCGACTTTCCTTATAATTTTTTAAAAGATTTTTTCCTTATAAATTTAAAAGGAAAAGAAAGTGTCCTTAAAATACCAAACACTCGAGCTTATATATCTATGATTGTTAATTTCTTACATGTATCTTGTGGCATTCAAAAATATAGGTCAACATCAGTTATTTGATTGTGTTAGACTTACAGGAAATTCTGCATGTCAGATTATTGATCATAATTGGTAGTTTTCGTGCCAATTAGGAGGATGTAGACATGATCTTTATGAAGTAGCCTGTTGATTAAAAAGAGCTAACTTTTTGTTGAAACCTTATATCAAAGTACCTATCAATTCAGGTGTTTGAAATTGAAAGACCTTTCAACAAAATTTATAAGATCTACATATAATTTGTAGCAAACCATAACAAAAACACACACACACACAAGGATAAAAGTTTTTACACATGTTCCTTTTTGATAGAATTACTAATAAATTTCAAATTGAGTAGAGACATATTAAGTCATGACAGATAGAGAGAATTCAATTTATTATATTCTTGTTACTACTGAGAATAAATTATTGCAAACCCTTCTAAAGTTAGATGAACATCATAAAAGCTTAGCTATCTTATGGGCTTGAAACTAATTATTGATTATTCTTAGCTAGGACCAAGGATAAAGTTGTTGTTGCAGTTTGTCTCTCTTCATGTTCTTCTCTCGATTATAATTATTGTTGAAGGCAATGACGCCTTTATTAGTAAGAGAACTTTCAGGTTGTCAAATGAGGTAAGCCTACCTCCTCATTCCTCTTTCAATAAAAGTATCAAATGCATATACAGCAACCACTATCTTTTAATATGCGTAAATAAGAAGAATGCTGTGTGGTGTTATACAATGTGTTACAGTTATATATCAGATCGAAATCTGCACACAGTCGCATGACGTATATATATTTTGAAGTTCATATGGCCACATTTAAATTGAAAATTTAATTTTCTTGCACTGTTTTTTATTTTTATTTTCATTCAATTAGAAATCATGGAGTGTTAAATTTATTTTTAAAGCAATTATTATGATGGGATGATAATATAAAAAAATTTCGACTCTCGATGTTTTTAAATTAAATTCTTAAATTAAACAATAAACTATTTCATTTTATGGTTTTGTTGAAATTGCATGTTGACCTCTTACTCAACTCAACTTTAAAAAATTAGTAAAATATTACAGCAACGGCTTACTTATTAGTCATATTACATGACTTGTATTTTGATTAGACAAACATTTTTTTTAGTACTTCTATATTTTCAAGAAATAAGAAATTTATCATATTGGATTTTTGAAGTTTTGATATCATATTATATATAATTAATAATTAATGCGATTCCTGCTATAATATGGATGTTCACACTGTGAGCAATTAAAATAGTTTTAGCAATCCTATGAAAACTAAAGACCTTTAAACAAATGGGTGCTATTATGGTTGCTGAGAGCAGCTCAACTTCCTCTCTCTATATGAGACCATCATTATGCGGTCCCAATCTCTATTAGTGAACTCATTTGAAGGGTAATTATGATTAATGAGTACAATCCCATGGTTGCACATGATGATCTTCTAAATTATTTTAGTTAAATTGGGCACCTAAGATTGCTTAGTTGTGTCGGTGCTTGAGGTATTGACAACACACCAAGATTAATATTAGATCCCCTTTCTGATATGCAACACATCGTCCACATATTTAATTGGATTCACGCATTGGCAGATGAACAAAAATTGTCCTTTTTTATGTTTTTTTAACTAGAGAAGTACACCAAGAATTCTAATATATGCAATTCCACTCCACTATATAACATAATTTAAGGATGATGCATGAATGCACTTTAATAGATTAATCTCCTACTTGTGATGGGAAGATATTTTGAGAAAAAAATGATAAATGTTTTTAATAAATAATTAGCACATTAAAAATTACGTGTAAGTGTAAATTAGCACATATCTATTTATTTATCGAGGCATATGCTAGTGGATAATTATCTTTAATTGGTGGATGGATTGGTTAGGTAATTAGGTTAGAGGATAAGAGCGACTGATAGTGTTTTGTTTTTGTTTTATGCGTGTACCAATTGTTTTTTGTTGCAATGATAACTTTTTGTTTGATGCGAAGATCATAAGTGACAACAACCATTAACGAAGACAACACATTTTTATTTTTATCTTAAACTTTACTCACATCAATGCAATAGATCAGTAGGATTAGCTGGAATCTATAAAACATTTTTATTTAGTTATGGTACAGTTAGAAGGAAAAATTATAACAAATTTACAGTATATTATATGAATTTTAATATATTTTCTTTATCTCTTGGGGGCAAAACTTGATTGGGGCACGCACGAGTGGCAGAGATTCGCTGCTTAGCAGTTAGCTAGTCTCAGTATTGTCCTGTTTTCAAGCTTTAAAAACCGAATAATTTCCACCTAAAATCTTACACATGAATTCAATGTTGAACAAATTTTCGAATCATTAATTAAATTCAACAGTAAAACTTATATCTAATGTTTTCTACCTAAAAATAGGGGGTCAAGTTGCGCCACTATTATCTCAGTTAAAACAAATCATTATTATTCTACTCAGTTAATTAGTGTTTTAACTTTTAAAGAAAAAATAGACAGGTTTTTACTTTAAACATTTTTTTTAAAACAGTGACAATGAAATCGAACCTAAATTTTCATATATCTATTTCAACTTCCACCATTAAGGTGAAACCTAGTGGATTAGTGTGTCCTCTATTGGTATTCAATAGATTAGCCTCTTATTGATCGGGTTAAAGAATATTTTGAAAAGGTTAAAAAGTATTATTTTAAGTAAGGTTATTAATACATTTGTATTAATTAAAAGTTATTAAAACTTATAAAATTATGGATAAAATTCATTAAATAAGAAGTGAAATTTACAAAAAAGTTGTGACTTCCATTCTCAGTCAATAATAAAAAAAGTGAGTTAAAAAATGTTGTCCTCTTCCCGTGGTGATTTTGGTCAAAATTGGGTGTTCATAAGTGTGCTATTATCATTTTTTAATACATAGATGAAATATTTTAATTTCTAGTCCTAACTATGACTTTCCAAATGAGTTAGAAATATGTACAGAATCAGAATAGTTAAGTGCCCTGTTTATTTTCTAAAATGGTTGAAAATTTATGTCAAGTATTTTTCCACCTTCTTGACTGCAACGAATTATTATTCTAGTATGAAAAAAAAAACCCACCAAGAAAAATTCGAGTACCACACCAATACTACTACATAGTACATCCCATTGAAAGCATTGTAGATTGGTCTTGTTATGTTATGATATCAATCAAGATAGATAACCAACCATTTTGTGTCCACCAAAACAAAACCCCTCAACTCCTCACCCACTAGCCATGGGAGAGAAAGAGAAGAGAAACAAGAACAAGAAGCAAAAGCACCAACACCCCAATGACCAAAGCACAAAGCAGAACTCTGATTTCTCCTTCAAGCCAAGCTCAGAGGTAAAGGGTATCAAATTTGGAGGCCAGTTCATAGTGAAGTCCTTCACAATCAGAAGAGCAAGACCCTTGGAGCTTCTCAAGGTTCTTTCTTTCCCACCAACCAACAACACCAACAAACCAAAGGACAAGCTCCCTTTCCCTTCCACCACAGCATTCTTGCCCACAAACTTCACCATCTTGGCACACCATGCTTGGCACACCCTCACCCTTGGCCTTGGCACCAAGAAGTCCAAGGTGCTCCTCTTTGTGTTTGAAACTGAGGCCATGAAGGCCTCAGTGGACAGAATTTGGCCACCAGAGATAGCACTTGGTGATGTCAACAAGAGGCTCATAAGGGGCCTCAATGGATGTGAGATGGCAAGGTTCAAGTTCAGAAAAGGGTGCATAACTTTCTATGTCTATGCTGTTAGGCAAGTTGGAAGCTTTGGCTTTTCCTGTGCTGAGGATCTAAGAACCATTCTTCAGTCTGTTGTGGAGCTTAAGGATTTCTTGGATCACACTGTTATGCTTTCCATGCCAAACCAAAGAAGCATCAGTTACTCACAGTCACAGTCACAACCTCAGGTAGCCATGGCTCATTAGGCCAAAGCTGTGAATCAATATCATCATCTCATCAGAGTTTATATATATGTGTGTGTGTGCGTGTGTCTAAGGGCTTCCTTCCTCTCTTCACATTAACATCTTCATCTTCATTAGGGTCTTAAAAGAGATATATTTTGTCTTAATTTGTTAACTTGGTTTCCTAGTCTTTTTGGAACTTTGGGAGGCTTATTATTGGTTTATTTGTTGATGATCTTGTTTGATCTGTATTTTTCTTTTGAATTTTGGGGAAAATGAAAGTGTAATGTAGCATGAATAATGGGGGTACTAAATTGAAGGTTATACAGTGGATGACCGAATCCAGGTTGCATTTGTCCTTTTTGTTGACATCTGCTAATACAAATTTGTCAAGGGGGCGCAGTTTATGCTTACTTTTTTTTCTTATTGCTAGCTATAGAATCTTAATCTATTCCAGGCAGACATATTTTCCAGTAATAAATAGCGCACTTGAACTGTCTATAGTTGAAATGTGTTCTTAATTTATTCGCCACTATAACTTTAGAAATAAAAATAATTCTCTCTAGTCCGCTTTTAAAATTTATTCACCAAGTCTTGGCGAAACACATACACAGTGAGTATTATTGCTGCTTCTACCGGTTGTTGATTATTCTGTAAATTTATCTCTCCATATTGTAACCTGAGAAGAACTCACTTTCATTATATTTAGAGCAGGAAAGAAGTTTAGTAGTTGAAAATTTGGTAGGAAAATTTTAATATTGTTTTCAATGTAGATTATAGTATTCTATTTATATAACACATTATAATCATATCAAACCCAATGCCTCTTGAAAAAGTTGTTTACTAACGATGCTTATTTTGCTCACTAATTTACCTAGATGTTTACAACGAAGTGTAAATTTTAATAATGCATTAAAGGTATAGATGGAATTAATGGAACCAAGAGTTTGCAACTACTACTGAATAATCTAGAGACAAAAACTGCCCAATTCATGTTTTCCCCTCTGCAAACTGTTTTCTGGTAAATTGTGCCATATCTAACCCGTGATCCGTGAACCGTCTTAAATATTACAAAAATATTCGATAATTAGAAAAATGCCAAATAAACTGAAATTTTAAAATGACCTGGGATATAATATATTCATTCTAGCTAGCTTTGGAAAATATCGGAAGAAGGATTTATGGGGATTAAACTATCATTCAATAGAGGTATTTGAATATGGTAAAATAATAGTAATGTTTGGTTTAGTAGAATGGTCAAGATAGGATCCGTGGAGAAGGAACAATTACAATTGGCATTGGCAACCTTTCCCTCTCCGTAAAGTTTCTAATGGCTCAGAAAAGTGAAGGGAAATTAAAAAAAAAAAAAGAAGAAGAAGAAGAAGAAAGAGACCACATTTCTTTTTCCCCTGTGCCCACTTATGGCTTTAATCATGGCTTGTTAGGACCCATGTCAAGTGCCACCTTACTTTAATCTTCACAAGAATAATGGAGAATTGTGTCTGTCAATGCTTGCAGCTGCAAGACCCTTTACCTTTAGTGATTATTATTCATATGTTATGTGTGCTCATCGAATTTTTGATGAGGTTGGGGGGTCAAGACTCAAGAGTCCTTTGAGATTGAACTTTGAAGGTATTGTGGGTTTGAACTATCGACTCAATAAATGTGTAGGCCTGTATCTGTAGGTGGTGCCACCACTAGTTCGCATTATCGAGTGTCACATGTTGGAACTTGCTAGTACTATGTGTTTATAATATGTGGAAATGGAAACATTTTCAGCTGAAGAAAAAAAACCTTGAAAAACAGTTATTAAGAGATGGTTTTTTCCCCTTTGTTTTCTTGCGAGTGCTATGTGGAAATGGAAACATTTTCAGCTGTAGAACTCATGATATGTGATTCCACGCCGGACATGGTGTACCATGTATGACAACCAAGTTAAAAGGTAATAATTGTTCAAATACATAGCGGGAAAAAAGAAATTATTGACACAAATACTACAAGGAAAAGAAAACATGAATAATTGTAATTTTATTCCTTATATTTTAGTTTATGAGTGACTTTGATTTCCTTAATTTTAATCATTTAGTTGTTATAATTTTTTAATTGTTTAAATTAAATCCCTTAATTTTTTTTATCTTATAAAAAATGTAATTGAGATATTTCATATCATTCATTTGTATATATTTGCAAAGGAAACAATATGTAAAATATAAATAAGAATGAAAAAGAAATTTTTCTTGAAATATTTTATACATTTTATATTACTAGTTTATACAACTCACGGATACGTTACACTTCTAGTATATTTTTGTTAATTGTTTGGTAAAATTTTGGGCTTAAAAAACAATTAAAAAATTATAATAACAAATGCAATCAATTAAATCTATATAGGCCAAATTAAATCACACAGAATAAAGCACGGGTATCAAAAGTATAGTTAAATCTAAAACATAAAATGATCAATTAATAAAATATAGATACTTTTATAGGTTTATATTTTTTTTATCTTTTAAATGAGTCACTTTTATTTGTATTTTCCAAATTTAAATTTATTTTAATCCCTGAAAAATATAGGTTTTGCTTCTTCTCTGTAGACGTAGTTAAAAATAATGTGCTCTGCGTAACAAATGATGTTATATTTTTTATTGGGTGAATTTAATTTTTAAATATATATTTTTTGACAATTTTAAATTGTTTGAATAAGTAAAAAAAAGAGTTTAAATTAGAAATTAAGGTCCTCTCCTCCAATTTTGCTTAGGTTTACCGTTGGGCAAACCCCACATAGCATATCTGTTTCCAGTTTACTAACTGGCAAAGGAGTTGGAATAGCAATCCGAGGAGAGGGTATCGAATAAGAAATTCGTTGGGAAAGGCCCATATAATAATCAATTTGAATACTTTAATTTAATATTTACAGGAAAAAAACATTGAACTATATAACTTCAAAATAAAAAATTAGAAATATTCAAAATTTAAAAATGTAATTAATTCATCTATAAAAATATAATTAATTTAAATAAAAGGTTTATCATTTAATAATAATAATAATCCAAAAATGAATGGGTTTTAAATTAGAGACGAAACTTTTCTCCTTTTCGTCGTTCTATAGTGCAATTAGATTTGAAAGTCAACTACTCATTCTTAAAAAATAAGTATGACGTAATTAAATTTGAGTTTTATATATTGATAAAAAAAATTGATAGCATATTTTGGTCATTAAGTAACTAAGCATAGTGATTTAATGATTCTTTAAATTTAGATTGATTCATTCTTTACATTACTTTTATGTTTAGTCATCTTTAATTCTTTCTTTTTGTGTATGTATAGAAAGTATTTAATTTCCTTAAAGTCTCATTAAATGAATTAAATGAATGACATTAATTACCATTAATAATTTTGTACATACAATTTTTTTTGAAGTTCATGATACTCCTCGATGAATAATTCATATATATGTGTAACTAAGCATGTTTAAGTAGTGATTCAACGATTCTTTGGATTTAGATTGTGATTCATTCTTTACATTACTTTTATGTCTACTCATCTTTAATTCTTTCTTTTGTGTATGTATAGAAAATATTTAACTTTCTTAAAGTCTCATTAAATGAATGACATTAATTACCATTAATAATTTTGTACATACAATTTTTGAAGTGCATGATAATCCTCTGTAAATAATTCATGTATTAGTATATGTAACTAAGCATGTTTAAGCCGTGATTCTTTTGTGTATGTATAGTAACTAAAGCATGTTTAAGTAGTGATTCAATGATTCTTTAGATTTAGATTGTGATTCATTTTTTACATGTTATGTCTACTCATCTTTAATTCTTTCTTTGGTGTATGTATAGAAAATATTTAATTTCCTTAAAGTCTCATTAAATGAATTAAATGAATTAAATGAATGACATTAATTATCATTAATAATTTTGTACATACAATTTTTGAAGTGTATGATAATCCTCGATGAATAATTCATGTATTAGTATATATAAAGAGTCAGATATAATTATCAAAATTCGAAACTAAAATCCATCGGAAATGGCTTTTTGCTTTCATCAACGCTTTCTCTTGGAAATTTTAATTGTTGCATTGATTTTGAGTTCAGGTAATTCAAGCAAATAAATTTGTTTCACTTCTCTAATTGATTTTCCAATATATAATTTGTAGGGTAAAACAATTATTTACATTATTTCTTGGTTTATTTACTGAAAAGAGGGGGGAAATGAGAAAATTTATACTTCCAAGCCAATTTTAGGATGAATTTTCACAACCAAGAAATTTTATCCATGACATTGTGAACTTTATTCTCATTGCAGGAACAACGACTGGACAAGCTTTTAAGTGTATAGGAAAATGCTACCGTCCTTTAGATTGTAGGGATTATTGCAGTAGCCTAGGTTTTAAGAAGTTTTACGGATGTATTTTAATTGCGAGACTTTGCTGTTGTAGTGATTGAGTTATATTGTACCCATAGTTATTTTATAAAATTTCAATAAAATGGGTGTTTAAAATAAAAGTTTATTATGATTGTGGTTGGTAGATATTTGTGTTATAAACTATCACTAGATCATTAGTGCTAATGTATCTTATTTCAAATGAAATAGGTATTTGCATATATAAGGCATGTTATTATTCTCCACGAATTCACAAAGAACAAGAAAAACACAATATATTTTTTATAATGGCTTTTTTAACAACGGTTTTGCGTAATGTTTTATTGGAGTGTCACTACTCTTGTTCAAAGTCCAGCAGACTCGGTTAGCTTGTATTGAATACTACTTGAGCTTAACATAGCTTCTTTTTTGATATATAAATCATTTTGCATGTTAATAAAAAAAATTGATGAAGATTTTATTGGTCTTTGTTATTTATATATGTAGATTCAACTTTGTTCAGAATGTTCAATTGATTTTGAAGTTTCTTTTTTGTAATATTGTAATAGTAAAAAAGCAACGATTTTTTTAATAGTTTAAAAATTTTAGTTACACATATCACATGTTAAACACATATTTTTATTTTTATTAGTAGATAATTATCTAGTATTAAAATGATTACAATGCTTAATTGATAAAGTTAAAAATAATTTTAAAATTCATAAAATAAAAAATAATTAAGTTTTAAATGAACTAAACAGACCAAGTTCAAGGTTGATTTTTTTAATGAGACAAAGTCAAGATTTCAATTGGACTCTTTTAAGTAAATGAATTAAACTTAAGCAATCAATTTTATTTTTTTTGCAAGCCAAACTTAAGCTTCAAGAGCCTTACTCGGTCCAACTCGTGTATACCTTTGATGACCCATTAATCCAATAATAGATTCATGAGCAGTCCAATTTTTGTAACATCACTTGCCATATACGTTTGGGTGAGTGTTTGGGTTTGTTAGTAGAACAATAAATTGACGTGCTTGTGATATTTTGGTCTGTCATGTGTGTTTGAAAAGAAGCCATCGAGATTGCATCGACTAAATCAAGGGTCCAGTTTGCATCAATTCAAACACTTGCATTGTTCATATATTAGTGAATCATTATCATTATATGAGTTATAAGGTTGACTTGTTTGGGAAGAGAGAGAAGTGATGAGTTTAAAATCTCTCCATTACCAAAAAAATTAACAACTAATATTTGTCAATAAAAAAATATAAATTAATGAATCATTATGTGCTTTGCTCACTTGTCAATGAATCATTAAAAGCTATCCTGCATAAAAAATGATTTAAAAATATAAACAATTAAATTTCAAAATACATAATGAAAACACATCATCATTGTGTATGGATCTAAAATACATAATGCTAAGTGTGCACTCTCTGTACACAAAAAAAAAAAAAATCACTTTTTCATTGAACAATATATGCAATAGAACACATGTTCACACCTCTTTAACACATGAAAGTATATTTCTATTGTGTATATTGTTCAAAGAAAATGCGTTTTTGCCAATGATTTATTTTGGAAATAAGAATAACAAACAAACATTGGGGTGGGAATAGCAACACCCAATTCACTTTGCCGAAAGTGTCGATTTATATTGAACACATTATAAGAGCATTTGAATCTACCCTTTCTAAAGTTCTTCACCTCAACTTCAAGTAGCATGCATGCACGCAATTGCAATGGAGAGAATCAAATATGAGTGTTTGGAAACAAATTAAAAAATGGTAGTACCTAAAGTGGAGAAGTATTCGTTTCTTTCTTCATCGAGTGATGTCTGTCGTTGATTTCTTCACCACTTTGTCAAAAATCTCATCGAAGCGCAAGAGAAGCTTACCATCTCTTTATATTCTGGAATAGTCATTATCGAATTGTATAGGTATTCCGAAACAATTATTTTGCAATAGAAAAAAAAAAATCCATTTTGGAATACTTTTCTGAAACAACTATTCCAGATTACATATACACTTCCAGATGAAATATTCTGGAATAGAAAAAATTCTTCTAGAAAAACTATTTCAGAATAGTTGTTCTAGGAGTGATATGTGTTTTGGAATAAAAAAAATCCTTTAGATTTGCGATGTGGTGGAGGGTTATACATTACTAGAGGAAGAAGACAAATTCACCGTCACCCTCTCCATCTCTGATTGCCTTTGCTTATCTTCCATGTTTCCTTTTCCCCCTAAACTCAAACTCAAATTAGGGTTGACCAAGAACAAGAACAAGGAGAGAAGAAACACACTTTGGCTACGTGGGACGTGACACAAGAGAGGGCAGGGTGAAGGGCACTGCAGGGAAAGTGAAGGGTCGACACGTGTTACTAGAGGAAGAAGATAGAAAAAGAGAGGATAGAGTGTTTTTTGTCCATTCATCTTTCTCTGGGAGGTGCAGATTCAAAGTGGAGGTGCATTATTCAAATGCCCATTACAAGTTAACTTATTATTTCTGGTTTGGGCCTTATTCTTATTTTATGTCTTTGTACCTCAGGTCCGGGAAAGAGAACCGAGCGACTAAAACGGTGCGTTTGGGTCGGGTTGAACTTCGAAGTCTTGATCGACGACGTTGAGCGTTCTCTCTCTTCGTTCAGCTCAATCTGGTAATTCTTCCAAACCATCTTCATCTTCTTCATCTTCGTCTATGAATCTTCGATTCACTATTCTCCATTCCCTTCGTTCACTATTTTAAAAAAAATAAATATATGAATAAAATTAATGATCGATATGGTTTGACTCTGTTCTGACCACCATTGCTTCTTCAGTTTTTATTTTGTTTCCTGCCATAATGTGTTTCTATACACTAAATCAATCAGTGGTGATGAATTTCCTTTATTCCATGCTGATGGTGAAATCAATGTTTTGAATTTGACAAAATAATATTCATTTTCATTTGTTTTGAATGTATGTGTGTATGCTGAATGACATGATTCCTTATGTGCTATGTGTTGTTTAATGTGAACAATGTGTGCAAATTCTCTGTGCTTCATGGCAGGGATACGAAGCTTGCAATAGCTGCAGCATCTGAATAGGAATGGATTATATCTGTCTTTTTGTCACCTTCACTGCGATTGCGCTCTTAGGGTTTGTCTTTGTAGTGTTTTTTGAAGCATATAAAAGAAGAAACAACCATCAGTATGTCCTTATTTTTACTCATCTAGTAGTATGTGTATATGGATTGGGAGTATTAGTTTAATATTTCCATTTTGATTTTCAAAAGGCATATTGAAGTTCCGGCTATTTTTGAAGATCCTAGCTCATTGAAACAGGTAAATGTTTCCCTTTGCACGTTTGTATTGTGTTATTTCTGTAGATAAGCAGGATTTTGTGAACATTTAAGAAGTCTAATTTAGTGAAATAAGTCGACTTTACGAGTCCACTTTTCAACCTATCACCTCTTATCAATGGGATTATTTTTTTTCTTTCCAAAGGATTGACAAGTGAATTTGGTAATGCAAAATGGTGACTTTTTTGCTGCAAGGGTATAGGAAAATTGTAATTGTACAACTTGAAGATTGCAGGTCTGGAGGAAACATGTTTTAGCCTATGTTTCAGCTTGACTTTATGAAGATAGCTCATTGTTATGAATTGGTTTTAATTGATACTCTTGCATATTTAGGTTCCTTGCCCACATATTGTTGATCCAGCCACAAAGTATATTTCTTTGATTATCCCTGCATTCAATGAGGAGCATAGGCTTCCAGGAGCTCTTGAGGAAACTATGAAGTAAGTGAAAGTGCGTTGTTTTTACCTAGATTTATGTTTTCAATGTTAATATTAATAAAAGGATTTGGGTATGGTTGCCACTTAGTCAGTCTACTTTGGTCATTCTGCCATGCAGTTTTTGTTGTGTGTATAATGTCAATTGCAATGAGTCTATTTGACTACTTCTTTCAAAATTTTGTATTCTGTGTTTGCATCTGTTAGAGCACTAGAGAAGATATCAAAGGCATTACTATATTATTCAGTCACAGATAACTAAAAGTTCGTTAGAAGAAAGATGAGCACAGCACCACATTCCAGAGCCTCTGGCTCCTCAGGGAAAGATACTTGCCTAACTGACACTCACCAAAAGCATGCCTCCAACCCCCATACTCTGTCTATACTCCTGCTGCTCCCATAGTGATTAACTGCCACCTCACTACCAACTCCTAACTCCTAACAACCCCTGCCTTATTTCGTCTAGAATATACTTTCCATACAATGGGTTTCCTAGGACTTGTGTCCAGCACCTGGTCCATAGGCTGATTCACTTCTCCTGGCTCGCAAACTCTTATGCATTTTCTTGGCGGTGCCATTTATTTGAATAGGTTTGGACCTCATATGCATAGAGTAGTGGTGTAACTAGTTATTTAACTGCTTCTCTTGTGAAGTAGCTTATCATTTATTGTTTAAGTTTGGTACTAATAAGCATACTTCTATTTATACCATAATTTGTAGTTATCTTCATCAACGTACTTTAAAGGATTCTTCATTTACATATGAGGTACTTCCAGTTCCTTTTATTCAACTGCATATATATTATATATATATATATATTATCTATATAACCCTGTTTTAATTCCATTCTCTTGGAACTTTGTTTTAGAGTCTAGCTTATTGTGTTGGGAATATTAATATTGATTTAGAATCAACTGTAAAGAAATTTCTATATTACATGATGAGGGTATCTGGTGGACATATAAAAAAAGGCTTTATTTCACTCATGAACTTTACTAATGTGAAGTGAAAATACTTTCTATATTCATTAAGAACAGTTTGGCCTAACATAGCATATTTGAATCTCTTTGCTCAACTTACTTTGTTCCAAATGCATTTGTAACTTTCTGTGGATACACTTCTACATTCTCTTCACAATGGACACTTGAGCAGGTTGTAATTATTGATGATGGAAGTGCTGATGAGACAAAAAGAGTAGCTTTTGAATTTGTGAGGAAATACACAGTAGACAAGGTAAGGGTCATCCTTCTAGGAAGAAATCATGGCAAAGGAGAAGCAATCAGAAAAGTGAGTCTAATTTAAACTGTAGTATCTTAAAATCTATTCATGTCGAAAGTCAAATGCCTCTGTATCACACTATGCTTGATAATTAATTAAGGCTTTCTTCTTTCCTTGAAAGCATTGTATTACAGGGAATGATGCATTCACGTGGTGAACTACTTCTTATGCTTGATGCTGATGGAGCAACTAAAGTCACTGACCTAGAAAAGCTTGAAAATCAGGTTAATGGAATGCTACAATGGAAGTTTTCATAGATCTTACAATCAAATATTTCTGGTGCTAAATATTGATATGCATTGTCTAATGTTCTGCGGTCAGATTCAAGCTGTTGCCAAAAGGGAATATCACCATGGAGATTCAAGTGATAGTGATCCTAGATTTAGAATATCTGATGTCCCAGCTGCTGTGTTTGGCTCAAGAGCTCATCTAGAGGAGAAAGCTTTAGCTACAGTTAAGTGTGGCCTTCTTCATTCTTTGTTTTATTGTTGCCATATGTTTAGATCATCTAGGTTGAATAACTTAAATTAATGCTTTCAGAGGAAGTGGTACCGCAATTTTTTGATGAAGGGCTTCCATCTTGTGGTTCTCTTGGCTGCTGGTCCTGGAATTCGTGATACACAGGCAATTCCCTACTTCATTAATTTTTGGGCTTGCATTTTGATTTGATACTCTTGTGACTGGTATACAGATTATGACGAAAGCTTCACCAGACATGGTAGTTGTGTCATAAAAGCCTGTTGACATTAGCATGATTTATCTTTTTATCACTTCTCCACTTCTGCATTTCCTGTGCTTGTGCATGTGTATTTGATGTTGGTTTTTATTCTGATATTGACCTTGTACTTCCACAGTGTGGTTTCAAGATGTTTACTAGGGCAGCAGCCAGGAAGCTTTTTTCAAATGTACGCTTAAAAAGGTGACTGCTCTTAGTCCTCTATAAAAAGCAATAATTTCGTAAATTTTGAAAGGAAATTACTTCATAATTCAGAAATAATAGAAAACTGATTGCTCTTACTTATTTTTATTAGTAAATTGTTCTTACAATCTTCACTTCTTTGGTATAACTTTCTGTCACTCGAAAATGGATTAAGAAAAAACACGCAAGAGAAGGACCAAAAGTGAACAAACTTTGACATATGTGGTTATATTAGTAAATTACAAGCCTACAGATATTTGATATAAAAAAATAGAATCTACATATTTGTATCAGTCGACTATGCTCCTGTCTATAGGTTGCAATATGCGATAAATATTTAGCTCAATCCTTTGAATTACAAAACAAGTTAAACAAAACTTTGTAATTTTCTATAATGTCTATGCCATTCTCTGCAGGTGGTGCTTTGATGTTGAGTTAGTCTTTCTATGCAAGTGGTTTAGAATCCCAGTTTCAGAAATTTCTGTGAATTGGTCTGAAATTCCAGGATCCAAGGTGAATCTTCTGAGTATACCTAACATGCTTTGGGAGCTTGTGCTCATGTCTGTGGGGTACAGGACTGGTATGTGGAGAATTTCTAATTCTACCTGAGCGAGCGTCGATGATCAACTTAACTGGGAAGAGAAGTGGCATTTTCCTATCTAAACAAGAGTCACCTCTTACAAGAGAACATATACTCTCATGCCGGGCTTAAGGGACAATCATGCAATATTTAAAGTTTGTAGGACTAACCATAACTTTCCGGGTTATTCCCTTCAGTTTGGGGTCATAGAGGCTTTTATCCTTTTTACTTTTAGTATTGCTATTTCTACCAGGTAAAAATATATTCAACATTATGTTGTTACTGTTGGCTGGGAATAGTTTTCAATCACATTGGTTTGTATTTTTCTTAATCAAAATATTATATAGATAACTTTGTATTCCTTTCATTCCATTTGAAAGACGTTATCTAATATTGGTGAGTTGTTGATGCTTTTTGTTCATCTCTCCTGGAAGTAAATGTTATGGCTGCTGTAGATTGTGTTAATAACTTAATATCGTGTTAGCAAAGCTGCGTACTGTTCCGATAAACACAAAAAGCTGAAACCCTGGTTTATTTTCGTGCAATTCTCATAGCTCTTGCACCTATTACTTGACAATAAAAACTACAAAATTCACATTTAGATAGATATATGTAATAGAAATGTGATATTCACGATACACCTAGTGAGAGATAAGAGAAGAGAGAGATATTCATGATAGTGTCCATCATGTACATGAATATCATTATATGTAATGTAATAGTTCATGATTGTAGTTTTGACTATTTCATTTTTGCACATCCTCTTTTTTTGGTTCTCTAGAAACACCCATTTTCACTTTTGTAATGTTGCAAATCTTGATTTTTTTTTTGTTTATTCAAGTAGTTAGTTTTAAATGGAATATTATACATTTAACATGAGTGAAAAGAGTAAGCTAGGCACATTATTGTTTGTTTTAGAAATTACAAATTTGATGTCAAATGTTAGCGATTGAGAATAGAAAAAACATTTTTTTTGTAATTTTTATTATTTAATTTATAGTTTATTATGTGATCTTATGGTAAACGCTTACACTCAGTATTTCATATGGGTATCAAATTAGTCATCAATAAGGTATAGGATAGCCTCCTATAAGTGTGTGTTTAGTTTAAAGCATTCTCACTTTCCAAATGTTCAACATAATTTTACTAAATTTTTTTGTTGAACGTGAAAAAACGCATAGGCAAACACATTCTAAGTCTTTAACCTACTTTTAATCTTAAACATCTAAGCATGATTGTGGGATTCAAAATCATTATTCACATTTTTTATAATAACCAAGAGTTTTCTCACCTAATATGTCTGAATACTAAAAATTGTTTAGTATTGCTATATCAAGTGAGAAGTGAGAACTCTTGTTATTGCATGAAATTTTTAAAAAAATATATAGACCATTAGATTATATTTAAACGGTAAAAAATGTAAAAGATAAATATAGACTTTTAAGTAGTCATATTAATTCTAAATGTGTGTTTGGTTTAAAGCATTTTGACTTTGCAGAACTTTACTCTCACAAAACTTTTCCGTTGAACGTGAAAAAACACGTATGCAAGCATACCCGAACCTACTTTTAATCTTAAACATCTAAGTATGAGTGTAGGATTCAGATTTATTCACTTTTATTCATGATAATCAAGAGTTCTTACCTAATATGTTTCAATACTCATATTTAAAGGATCCGAGTTCCTTTCATTCAACCTGATACATGTTGATAGTTGATACTGATATAAATTTCATCTAATAACAGTGTGTTGGAAAATATTATCTTTGAAAGAAAAACAATTTTTTCTAAAAAAGAAAGTGATATTTAGGAAATTCCACATAATCAGAAGTTTCTACACACACGTACACAGTAGTTTTATGTACAACGTTTTAAGCATCAGACAGATTTTAAACCAGTCAACCATAGACTGAGGAATTGAGATCAACAGTATTTTATAAGTTCACCGGGTCAAAAATTTCTTTGGCCATCAAGGAGTAGTTTAAGGCACTCTTTCTAAACGACATGAACTTAAAGACAAAGACGCTTCAGCAAAACTTGCCTTTGAATTATCATGCTTATATTATTCCTCATCCTTTCCAAATCACAAGTTAGGCTTATTCCGTTGTTCTACCTCTCATTACATATGCAACTCCACTTTATGAAAAGTATTAGTGCTTTTGGTAATGGAGCAGTTGCACATGTTACGTACATAGATACGCAAACTATAGATTATATAATAAAACTAGTCTTCAAAATCTTCGTCACCATTATCCTCAAAATTCTTCCAAAGAAGATTGTAAATATGAGTTCTCCTCTCATCCATGAAATCAAAGGGCAAGCATTTCGGTTCTTGAAGGAGAAGATTAAAACTGCAAGGCTAGCGCTCACAGATGTTACACCAGTACAGTTGTAAGTCTTTCTTTTTCTTTTTTCCTGACCTAGTGGTCTCAACTCAATCATGCTTTAAGTTGTTGATTATTTGAAGATAAAAAAGAAACCATTCTCCTAAGATGACCAGGATAGCTGAAAAAATATGAAGCTCTTTGTCATGAAACTAAATCATGCATGTTTTAAGTTATTGGTTATTAACAAAATTAAAATAAAATCCTTCTCATAGTATGACCAGAGCAGTTTCAAATTCTTTAACAAGGAAGGAAATATATTATCTATATCTTAGAATTTGGGAGTGGATATCTGCTGCTGGCATGGTCCAATAATAATCAATTACCCGATAGGCTCAACAACTACTAGATAGGATAGATTCTATGTCAACATCTTACAAATTGGATTTCGCCATATTATTAGTCAAAGTTAGATTCAACAAAGTACCAAAGGAATGATATAACTCATTTTTTTGAATTCTTAAGAAGCCTTTCTTTAGTATAATATCTTATTCATTAATGTCAAGATCAAAGGAATTGGTTAAAACATGTGAAACTACTTAGTAGAAGGGCCATAAATTTTAATTTTTAACTTTGCTGTGCAATCATTTTATTCGTTTTTGGTACAATCAAACACTTGATTTTATTTTTCATGTTGGCAATGCTTTTCTTTTGTGTGTGGGACTGTGCTTAAGAATGACAGAAGAAGCCACAAATGAGAATCCATGGCCACCAGACACGCGTTCCACAAGTATAATAGCACGAGCTGCCTTCGAAGTGGATGAATATGAGAGAATCATAGAGATTTTGCATCGCAGGTTTCCGGTTTCTTGTGTCCTGATTTGGTTATTCTGATCTCAAAGACTCTTTTCGTAAAGTGTAATAATTGTGTTCTAGTTTTGTGGAGAAAACAGGTTGTTGAAATTCGATAAAGGGTATTGGAGAGCCTCATACAAGGCTCTTATTTTACTGGAACATCTACTAACTCATGGACCTAAAAGAGTATCCGAGGAGTTTCAATGTGATATAGATGTTATTGAAGAGATTGGACAATTTCAGTTCATTGATGAAAAAGGGTAGGTGATGTATCAACTCAAATAATTTTTGTCATCACCAAAATTTTGTTGCATGAATCAAGTGATGACCCTTGGTACATTATTTCATTTTACAGGTTCAACTGGGGTTTGAGAGTTAGAAAATTATCAGAAAGAATATTAAAGCTCTTAAGAAACAAGGATTTTTTCACAGAAGAAAGAGCAAGAGCACGTAATCTTTCTCATGCAATCAAAGGTTTTGGAAGTTTTAACCAACGAAGCTCAGCAATAGATGAAAGGTTAAGTGACTTACCTTCTAAGATTTACGGGAGATGTAATTCTTACTATGATAATCGTCAATATGAAAAATATGATTTCACAAGCTTAGGAAAGAAACTCAGTACTGCAAATGGAAATGAAAGAGAGCAACAAATACATGAAGACAATGACAATTCAAAGCTCCTAAAGCAAGAAAATGATCCAAATTCGGGAGAAGTCACAGAAGAATATCACCCCTTTATTGATGATCGAGAGAAACGGACTACAGCATCCCTGCTTTCTGTGTAATGAGATGTAACAATAATTTACATAATTTAGCACTTGAAGTGCGTGTAAGTTTGGTGAAGAGGGGTGCTTATGGACATCGTAGAATCAAAGAAAGGGTGTATAAATATGTACAAATAATTAATTCACATTTTACAGTATTAATCGAGCTCAAATTTCAAAACCTTTATCCATGACATCCACAATAGTTTGGTTTTAGTTTAAAAATGTATTTTTAAAATTATTTTACGTAACAGTTTCTAAAAGCAAAATAAGAAGAAGGAAAATGATCACACCTTACCAGGGACGAAGCCGAATTTACAATTATTTAAAATCTAACTTCTAATAGCAAGGCTCTGTATGCCGCCCCCCTCATGATATCAAGCTATTATAACTAATTCTAGAAAGACATATCCTTAAGTCATTTTTTCATTTTAAACTTTATATGGATCTCTTGAAACTTTACTAAAATCCTAACATCTTCTTTCTCACCTTAACCCCTTTTTAATCTATGATTGCACCAAACTTGTACATGAGAGGGTTAGATGGGTCAATATCTAGTCATGATAATGAGTAAATTTGAAAATAATACCCCAGATCCATACCCATGTAATTTGTTGGATACTTATATATGTACTCATATTTATACTCATTATATGCACTTTATTAAGTATAACATCGATAAATCAATACAAAATATTAATTAAAATTAATATAATTGAATTAAAAATCATTCTTAAATCATTCAAACACAATCATACAAGAAACATTAAAAACATAGTCATTGTTAAATTTAATGTTCTAGAGTAATTCTTAAAGTTGACTAATTTAGCAACATGCTACTTCAAGGACAAGTATATAATAAAAAATATAAAATCATATATGAATTATCTAAACCATATTTTGTTTTATAAATGAGATGTACTCAACCGCGCAGCAAAATGAGTTGGCTAGCCTGTAGGCATGGAACAAGTCTAGGATCAATCAGAAGTATGTTGAGTGCTCAAGTCAGCCATTGCAGCAATTTAAGCAACATATCCAATGAGAGGTTATCAGACTTAATTTAGTTTAAGATGGTTACTTGATAATTAGTAGATTGGTGAAATATTTTGTAGAAGAGTTCAAAAGGAAGAAAAGCAGACATCAGTGCGAACCCAAAGGGATTGAGGAGGAGGTTGGGAAGTGCACCCGAGAGGGCAAAAAGGACACATTTACTTCGATCTGCTCTTCATTCACTCGTGCTAAGTTTGAAGAAATCAATATTCATGAATGTATGAAGACAGTAGATAGGGTGTCTTGTTGATGCTAAGATCGACACAAG
The DNA here is from genome assembly GCF_004193775.1 of Glycine soja. NCBI lineage: Eukaryota > Viridiplantae > Streptophyta > Magnoliopsida > Fabales > Fabaceae > Glycine > Glycine soja. The sequence goes on along the minus strand of NC_041019.1, from coordinate 56,710,864 downwards.
AGTAATATAGATGGTGTTGTCCTTATTGATGGTTGAAGAGGACCACAGAAGAGCTCTTAATGATGTTGCTTTCTCACACAAGCATCTTCACGAGAACCATAGAAGAGCTAATTAAGAACCACCAACAAGAACAACATCATGTACCTTGCTTCTCTTGTCTATCTTAGCATCAGCGAGACACCTGGTCACTGTTTTCATACATTCCTTAGAGAGCTCCATATTGATTTTCTCAATCTTAGCACAAAGGAATGCCCTGAAATAAAGCATCTATCTCAACGTTGCATGTAACAACTAGGGTGCTCATGGTTTGGATATTATAACTATAATTAGTTATTGTTTTTAAAATATGGGTATATAACCGATTATGGATGAGTAAAAATAAGTTATTTAAAATAATCATAACTATATAACTGGTTATACTTTTATAATTACTTTTATATAACTTGTTATAGTTATTTCTTTAAAACTAGTTTTTTTGAGCAGCCCAAGTAACAACATATGATCAGAGTGTCCTATTCACCCTCTAACATGCACTTCTCAACCTTCCTAGAACTTTTCGGTTATCACTGATGTCTGCTTCATTCTTCCTCTTGAACTCCTCTTCAAAATATTTCGCCATTGCCAAGGTCAAAGATGAAAATGTTTTGTTTTCCAACACAATCAGTTATATCGCCAAGGCTATATACAAATACAAAAGCTGCGGTAGGCTCATTGACTATCTGCATAACATTGAGGCCAGCAGTGGCATCAGCAACATTGGCACCGTCTTTTCTCTGAGAGTCATTCAAATAAGCAGGCACAATAGCAACAACATTTTTTTCACAAGGTTTTCTATATATGCTTCTGCACTACCACGCAAAGATACTTTTTAGGAGTAAAGGTGCTTCTTTTGACCTTTGCACTTAACCATGGTCATGAGTTTGTCCTTAATAGTAGTAATGATCTTCAATGACCATATTACGTGAATTACATGAAATGAATAAAACGGTTAACCACCTATATTATACGACATAGTTATAAGATTGATTTGTTGGTAAAAGGAGTAGGAAGGGAGAGAAGGGTCGTGGTTTTGATTCCCTGGCTAACAACTAACTAACATTTACCGACGGAAAAGAAAAACCTATATTATACAGTGATCGGATCGATGTGTATTACGTGAAATGAATAAAACGGTGTAAGGTTACCGGTGTCGATTTGGCAGGGTCAAAATTAGGTGAATGAAGATTGCTCCTTTGGTGATAAGGACAGTAGGTTGCTAGCACTCCTCTAAGCACCAATGCTTAAATAAAAAATCAGTGTTCAACAAAGTAAGGCTTTAATGGTTCCATCAAATAGATTAATGAGGATCAGAATCTGGAATCAATAATATCTGGATCAAAATCTGAAAACATAATCTGAAGTTAATTGCTATAATTTGACATGTAATATCTGGACACATTGAATACAATTATTGTAATTAGTCATATCTGTAAATTAATTTCAGAATCTGATTCTCATTATAGACACAAGTGCTTATTAAGATAATAGCCATGTAAAGAAGTCTGATGAAAATACCCTTAATGTGCTGAATTTCATACAACCATTTTAATATTAATAAAAAAGTATGTTTTTCTTGCTGAAATTGCCGGGTATAGTAGGTAGGCTAAATATTTAAAATTGTTGATTGCTCCATCTATTTCAATTTGAAAACTATCCTGCAGAATGAATCTCAACAATTTCTTTCTAGTAATTTATAGTTCTATATTCTTCATTTCATAATTATTTCAATCTCACATGTCTTTCTTTTTCATCACTCATCAGCTAGCAGTCTATACCTCTATTATTAGGAGTTTGGCATTTTATGTCACATTTTTAATTCCCTGCTTTATAGTTCTGTTGTTAGTTTAAAGAAGGATTTGTCATCGTAAGTGTATCTGACATACATCTTTAAGACCTTGTACCAAAAGAAAAGATACATGCCAAATTCAAGGATACTGTTTTGTGTAGAATACCCCAAAAAATTGAGTAAATTGTAAAAGTATGTCTTCCACAAAATGAAAAATTATCTAGATGTAATTGCTAGAAGAATCTTAAGAGTAAGGAAGGAAGTAAGATCAAGCTTATAAATATACCGCACCTCTCTACATATGAAACAAGTGCCTTGTGAGCCATATAGTGATTTCTAAGTATTATAATTTATTCCCATTGGTCTATGTTGCCCTGAAAATTGAGTAAATTGTAAAACTAAGTCATCTACCAGATGAAGAATTATATAGATGTAATTGCTAGATCAATCTAAAAATGTTAAAAGTAAACAACACCAAATTTGGAACATTCTCAATGCCTTCATTCAACAAAGCAGCCTGCACAGCTGCACCGTAAGCAACAGCCTCATCAGGATTGGGAATCCTAGAAGAGCCACCAAACAAGGACAACATCATCTACACTGCTCTTGTCCATCTTTGCATACACTCTTCAAACTTTGCACGAGTGATTGAAGAGCAGAAGTCAATGCCCTTAAATAAAACAACCAACTCAATGTTGGTAATAACATCATAGGATAGTGTTATTTTTGCCCTCTCACACGCAGTTCTCAACCTCCTTAGGGCTCTAGGGTTCTCACTAATGTCCACTTTGTTCTTCTTTTTAAATTCCTCTACAAAATAGCTCACCATTCTGTTTTCAAAGTCCTCTCCACCTTAAGTGAGTGTTTCCAGCAGTAGCCTTAACTTAGAATACCTTATCCTTGATCGTGAGAAGTACCACCACCAAGGTCAAAGATGAAAATGTTTTGCTCTCCAACGAAATTAGTCCTCTTGTCAAGGTCATATGCAATAGCAGCAGCAGTAGCTTTTCGCTGAGAATCATTGAAATAAGCAGGCACTGTTACAACAGCATTCTTTACAGGTGTTTCCAAATATGCCTCTGCAATCTCCCACATCTTTGTGAAGACCTGTTAGGAGCAGAGGGGAGGGAGAAAACTACACTACTTGGTTTTGAGGACCAAGGCCTCCTATGAAAGCTAGGTATCGAAGATTCTTTTCTGTCTTATTCATTGATTCATAGAGCTTTTATACACAATTGCATGTCTACAACTGAATGATAACTGCTTCTAGTTGGCCTGAACATTGTTGTAACTATCCCTATGGCAGGTTTTCATGGCAGAGCATCATCTTCTTCCTAACAAGACCATAGATGATACTTCCTCAGCACAAAGGTGCTTCTCCTGCCCTTTGTACTTGACAACAATCATTGGTTTGTCATTAATACTGGCAACAACTTTGAATGGCCACAGCATTTTCTCTTTTTGAATAACAGGATCACTATATTTTCTACCAATTAACCTCTTTGCATCTGCAAAAGTAATAAGAAGTCTCATTGTAAAACTCTATAGGGAAATATAAAGGAAAGTAGTAATATTTGTGAATACTTGAGAAAAGAAAATATACTAATGCAAAAGTTATAAGAAGTCTCATTGTAAAAATCTATAGGGAAATGTAAAGGAAAGTAGTAATATTTTTGAATGCTTGAGAGTAGAAAACATACCAAATACAGTGCTTTCTGGGTTGGAGACAGCCTGATTCTTTGCGGCACCACCAATCAACCTCTGATTGTCTGTGAAAGCAACAAAAGAAGGTGTGGTTTTGTTGCCTTGTTGGTTGTGGATTATTTCAACTCTACCATGTTGCTCTTACCACACTGCAACGCACGAATATGTTGTACCAAGATCGATTCCTACAGCAAATTTCATCTTCTTTGGCCATTCTCGGGTCAGGTGAATGAAGAGTGAATTTCAAAAGATTCAAAATTCAGGCTTTGAAAGACTTAAATTTTTTTTATAAATGTGGCAGGTTAATTTCTCTGTGTGAAATTTGATAATTATATGAAATACTTAAAACTTATACATTTTTGCATCTCTTGATTCTATAAGATGAATGTATATCTGCCAATCCATTGGAAATCACCACTTAATTAATCCAAGGTCACTTCTTGCACAGTGCATCTGCATGGACATTGGAAAACTAAAAGACTGAAAGCCTTCAAGTGATAGGGTGATAACTAAACGGTTACTTTCATTAATTTTCCTCCCAGGTTGGGTGATACTACCTGATAAGACAATCTTTGATTACATCCTTTTGGAAAATTTATCAAATTATGATCATCAATCGTATTTCTGTAACTTTACTGTAAAATGCAAATGACATAAATACATAATTAATTGCTTATGAAAAATAAGAGGATTAATTTATGAATAGCAGGTCAATTTATGAATTTTATGCCTTGTGGTAAAAGAAGAAAAGTTACAGTAAATTATATTTTCCCCTATGGCTATGTTCAAATATTTTTTTTTTCTTTTTATTTTAAAATATACATTCTCATCATTTTAGAAATGAACAGAGCATGGACATGTGCCATACAAAGTAATTTTTTATATGTATAAAGAAATATCTTGACAATTTTATTTATTACTTATATTGCTGAAAAATCTAAAATTAATTAAAAAATTTCCAATAAGAAACATAATTTACTATACCCTCTTTTGATTCAACTATAAGCTAAAAGTCTCTCATGAGAGAAATTCTTGTATAAAATTGCAGAACACAATTTTATTTATTACTTATATTGCTGAAAAATCTAAAATTAATTAAAAAAATTTCCAATAAGAAACATAATTTACTATACCCTCTTTTGATTAAACTATAAGCTAAAAGTCTCTCAAGAGAGAAATTCTTGTATAAAATTGCAGAACAAAATATAAGCAAATCATAATTAAATTTACTTATTTAATAATATCACCGACCATTGTACTATTTTTTTTCGACAAATATTAGTTTATTAAAATATTAATTTTACTAGTAGAGAGATTGAATCTGAGATTTTTCTTCTCTTTTCTTTCTTAACCATCCAATCCAACTTATATTTAATATTCTAGTGTCATCTAATTGATTTCACTTGCTTTTTCTCACATGAAGTGCAATTATATGCAGTAGTTGCACTGACATTTGAGTAGTACTGACATTTCAGTTTGTTAGATAGTCAATCAATTTTCACATGCAACTTTTGCCATTCATATACAGCTTGTTCCGTTCTGATTTTCAGTTTATTATATAGAACTAGTATTGGCAAGTTATATTATTTATTTCCCCTTCATTAGGGATGAATTGCCTTTCTCGTTGGTGCTTGGTATATATCCATCCCTCCATTTCTTACGTTAGGTAATTTAGTATTCTTGTTTAGAATGTTGATGCTATATTATCTCAAATTTCTTTTAAACTAGGCTCGGCCGTGTTTTGCTAGGTACTAAAATTATTTATTTTGATGTGTTTGTGGGTTTCAATTCTCCTATATTAATCCTTTTATTTTGTCAAAACAATCTATGCCCAGTAACTTTTCTCTCAAGTGTGCATCCAATACGATAATCATGTTGAATTGATGCTTGATTCATTCATGTGCAAATGATACTTAGAGAACACGATGATGCTATTTTTACTGAAAACTATGATTTTTTAATTTAACATTTTATCAAAGCCTGAATCTTTTAATACAGGATCAGATTTATACGATTTTAATTAGTGTTTCTCCATGATAAAATTACACTGATAAAAAACTAGACCGCACGAAGGATTTAGATGGAATTCAGAATCATAAAGTTTAAGTGCGAATAATAGTACTCCGTTGATTGTATGATTTGTAACACAATGGTGGCAATACCTTTATTCATAATATCAATTATAAGAACATAAATAATACTCTCACAACACGAGGCAGAAAAGAGTATTTTAATTTTCTTCTAGTGCACAGTAGTGACTAGAAGATATTAGGGGTTCGGTGAATTAACTTGTTATTTAATTTGAAAAGAACTAAACTTGTAGTTCAACGGATGAAGGATTATAATTATGCATAACATAGGTACAAGCGTAGTGTATTTGAAAAGAATTAAACTTGTAGTTCAACGGATGAAGGATTATAATTATGCATAACAAGGGTACAAGCGTAGTTTGATAATCCAGCTAACTCATACTCAGAATGAACCAGTCAAAAACTTATCAATGTATATGAAAAGAACTGGACCATTTAAAAAAAAAAAAAAAACCAACTCTCCTCACTTTCTGCAAATAAATGATCACTCCAACAAGAGAATAACATGAAAAGGATAACAAAAGCTAGAATGAAAGGGTTACAATCTGCAATGCATTGCTTCCAGACAAATCATGATGATAGTAGTCTTTCGCTTCAATAACCCTATCTCTCAAACAGTTTTAGAAGCACTTTCTGTGCACAATTGATGGACCAGACTCGTCATATTCTGCCTTTGCAATCCACATCTGCACTCAAAACAAAAGTTTGTGTCATTATTATCATAGAAGAATGTACTATCTCACAACAACATAACATTCCAAGAAGCAGGAAAAAGAATAAAGGAAGAGAACAAACCTGCTGGAAGGTGCTAAGAGATGCCAAGATAGAACCACCGATCCAGACACTGTATTTTCTCTCAGGTGGTGCTACAACCTTGATCTTCATGCTGCTGGGTGCCAATGCCGAAATTTCCTTGCTCATTCTGTCAGCAATACCAGGGAACATGGTTGTTCCTCCTGAAAGAACAATGTTACCATAGAGGTCCTTCCTGATATCAACATCGCACTTCATTATGGAGTTGTATGTTGTCTCGTGAATGCCTGAAGCTTCCATTCCAATCATGGATGGTTGGAACAGAACCTCTGGACATCTGAAACGCTCATCGCCAATGGTGATGACCTGCCCATCAGGCAACTCATAGCTCTTCTCCACAGACGAGCTGGTCCTGGCTGTCTCCAGTTCTTGCTCGTAGTCAAGGGCAATGTAAGAAAGCTTTTCTTTCACATCCCTTACAATTTCCCGCTCGGCTGAGGTGGTGAAGGAATAACCACGTTCAGTCAAGATTTTCATCAAGAAATCTGTGAGGTCACGACCAGCCAGATCAAGACGAAGGATGGCATGTGGGAGGGCATAACCCTCATAGATAGGGACAGTGTGGCTGACACCATCACCAGAATCCAACACAATACCTGCAACGAGAAGGCAAATAAATAAAGTTTTAAAAGTCGATCACATGATATAAGGAATCTTTACAGCAGTTTTCTACAATCATAATTCCCAGTTCACAGAATTTGTTTTTTCTCCATTTAGTAATATGTCAAGTGAAATCATTCACAATGAAATGAATCATTTTCAGTTTATTTTAAAATATCCAAAAATGCAATGTTGAACATACAGACTCTATAGATTCTCATGGATGTTGACATATGCTTATCTCAATTTCAAAGTTCCCAGATAAGTTCATACTATACAACCTCAAGTTAATCAAACAAATAAAAAATGGCTTACCAGTTGTACGACCACTTGCATAAAGTGAAAGAACAGCCTGGATGGCTACATACATAGCAGGGGTGTTAAAGGTCTCAAACATGATTTGGGTCATCTTCTCACGATTAGCCTTAGGGTTAAGAGGGGCCTCAGTTAAGAGAACTGGATGCTCTTCTGGGGCAACACGAAGCTCATTATAGAAGGTATGATGCCAAATCTTTTCCATATCATCCCAATTGCTCACAATTCCGTGTTCAATGGGGTACTTGAGAGTCAAAATACCCCTCTTAGACTGTGCCTCATCACCAACATATGCATCTTTTTGGCCCATGCCAACCATCACACCAGTGTGACGAGGACGACCTACAATGCTGGGAAACACAGCACGTGGGGCATCATCTCCAGCAAAACCAGCCTACAAATATTTGTTGCAATTAATTTTTCAAATTCACAAAAGTAACATTAATGTAAAATGATATTCCCATAAAACCAACAAGAGTATGACAGTAAGTTTATTCAACAAATAATACAAAAACAAAAGATCCATCATGTACCTTAACCATTCCTGTTCCATTGTCACAAACAAGAGGTTGAATATCCTCAGCGTCTGCCATCTTCTACTATCTGCAGGATAAATGATGAATATTCAGTAGAAGTGCATTCTGTAAACACAGCCAATAAAACATTGGAAGGGAAATTTTGAACAAGACAATCCCTACACAAATCAAATTTCTCTCCACTTCCATAGCATACTATGAAAAAGTGACAAAGAAAAATACCAAAACAAAGAACTCTTTGACAGGATCACATAATTTAATCATATACTTAACCAAATCCATTTCAACTATCCTCAATCCTTATGGTTTATAAACAAAAATGATGTCCTAGGACAGACGCAAACAGTAAGCTAACCAATTACAATCACACATAACAAAAAGGGGAAACATATATTATTTATTATTAAATCTTATACATTCCACTGTTCTTCATTTTGTTTTAATTTTTCTATTCCTCTGAGCAGATTAGTCCCACAGCAAGTCATTTCAAAATAGCATCCATCAAGTAGACCTAAAGATAACGGGATGGGTATATCATGGACAAAGCATCATGTAACAAAACTATTATTAGTGCAGAGATATATCGTAACATAGCAATACACAATAAACAAGTCGGGAAAATGACTACCAGACAGATATTTAACCTGGAATAGAAACTTGTATCCTGAATTAAATGATACACATAAATGTGTTCCAACATAGTAAAACCCAAACAAAAGTACATACTGTACACATACCCACTCCTACATCCTACATTCCTCAGACAAGAGCAAAGATGTTGACAACAGAATAAGTTGATTAGACATGCACCATGAGCCATAATAGTTGGTTGTTAGAAGGATAGGGAACACTCAAACCGTTGAAAATTTCCAAAGGGTCCACAAGCAAAGCATTATTACATTTCCTTTTCGGTATCTCTTCTTTCAGTTTTAAGAGAGAGGGAGGTTCAGCACACTTTACCAACATTTTAAACATCTTTAATTAATTGCATCACGGCAAAAAAGTAAACTAATACAAATCATTGTGTTGTCTCAACCTCAAACAACAATTCAGATTCGTTACCAACTCATCCTCAAATACCACACTTTTGACAGAACCATCCTCAACAACGACAGATCCATCCCCATCTACCACAAATCTCAAAAATACAAACACAACGACGCATGATGTTACCATTTAAACCAATCAAAATCGTTCTTTTCTTCAAAATAAAACAAGAAAACGCATCCTCCCATAAATAACAAGCAGATCGATCAATTATAAACAACATAGATTAAAAAGATTGAACAAAACCTAAAGAAACATCAAACAAACCAAAAATCTAAAAATAATCCAACCCACATCCACTTAAAAAAGCTAGCAAAAAGAAAAAAAAAAATTCTCACACCCAGTGAAATAAATCGAAATCCAACAACGACCCAATTGAAATCCAGCTACCCAACAATAAAATAACGAAAACAAAGAACACTCCCATTCGAATTGAAGAAAAAACCAAAATTGAATGGTGAAAATTGAAAACGGAAACGGAAGAAACAGATCCAAGAGAAAGAGAAACGGATCGAGGGAGAGAAACGGACCTTGGGAAGGGAAATGGCGAGGGTGATGGAAGGCAGAGAGCGAGAGAAAAATGCAGAGGTAGTGATGAGAGAGAGAGAGGGGGGGATCAAGTGGAAATGGAAATTGGAATTCAATATAAGAACCACGAGATGCAATGTGTACCGTTGATTTCTGGTTTTAAATCAAACAGCGATTTCCACGGTGCTTGGTTTTTGCCCTCCACTCCTATTATTATTATTATATATTTAATATTTAGTATTTAATTTCTCTCTTTTTCACTTTTTTTTCCCTCTTTTTCCTTACACCCATTCATTCCGGTCCTCTCTTTTTATCATTGGCTAATACTAGTATGTGTTTCACCGGAAAAAATGTTAATTTCTAGTATGCCATTTTTTCTTAATTTTATTTAGGTAAGAGATTAATTGTAACTAGTATTAACTATTTATGTTGGTCATCTTTACAATGTATTACTAACAAATTTTGAGATATTCAAACTATTCTTTGTTGCCGAGTATTTTTTATATGCTAAATTTAAAGCTAATATTAACAATAAAGCTCCTTTTATGGGAATGTCTACTTAATTATCTCTTGAACTGATAACTAGTAAGTACCACGAATACCTTGCATTCAGTTATTTTTCATTACATTTTAAAGTTTGGTTGTAATAATTATTATTTGAGAGATAATTTTTGCAACATATTAACACTTAAATAGGGAAAAAATATGTATATTATATTGATCAAGAATTAAAATTAAAATTATAAAAACAACAACAAAGATTGTAATAGAAGTAGCATTTATTTTAACAATCTCTTTACAAGTTCAAATCGTGTCAACTGATAATGTAATTGTAGTCGTGTACTACTTCAATTAAACTCGAGGTTTTTTCCTGGGCAAGAACCAAGAAGTGTTGCTTCTTGTAACAATTGGACAAATGTACCGGTTCTTTGAGAGTGTGATAGAATAATTTCTTTCTGTGAAAAAAATTGTGTATTAACATCAATAATTAAAGTTCTTTTCAGTAAAAAAAGAAAATGACAAAAATATTGAAATAAAAAATTTAAAAACAGTTGTTGCTTTTATTTACTGAATGATCATTGCTTTCACTAAAGGCATTTTTTAGCATTAAGTAAAAACTAATTATTCTTTTCTTACAAAAAATGTATAATTTCTAATTGTTAATAATTTAAATATTTATATTCCGATCAAATATTCAAATATCCCTTCACGTTGGTTATTGAAGTAAAGTTACTTGGGTTCACCATTAAGTATTTATTCTTGTTTTTCAATCAGTATCGTACATTTATTCCTTCATACAAAATTAATTACGGTTAAAGTCAAATTTGCAAGGAATAAGATTGGACAAAAATTAACAGCATAACTTTCGGATGCCATCCACGAAATACTCCTAGTGGTTTGAGGAAGAAAAAATAGCGCAGGTAAAACAGAATTTATACATATTTAACCAATTGTGTTACTCTGAAAAGGAGTGGAATTTGCTCGAGTCAATAGGTGAGTAACAGCCTATTCTTTCTCTCCAACGTGTAAAAAGTATTGGACAACAAAAAGATAAAACACCTCTTTCCTCTAATTATGGAGTGGCAACAATGAAAACATCTATGGATACCATCTCATTAGGATATGCAACCTTTTCTAAGATTAACTTTCAATTCAGTATCCACTTTACAATAAAATAAGCCCTAATGCTACTTGGGGCCCGATTATACAACTAGCCAACCACAAATAGTTGTCCAGCACTAAGAACATCTTCGATCCTAACTGAATATGCTCTGTCAAGTCCTTGTAATGCAAGGCTGCCAGCAAATATTTGAAAGGGAAGCAGAAAGAAAGCTCTTAATAAAAAAACACTAATTGCCAACAAAGCATTGTGTTTATAATAATACAAGATAGAATAAAAGGAAAGGGGGGGAAATGGATAATGAACAGTATTAGTAGTTGAGGTCGTCTGTGGCACGAAGATGAACTCAGTAGACCAGTTAATTGTTCAGGCTTTAACTATGTGTAGATAAAAGTTAGGCATATACTGTAATCAAAAGTGTTGGAAATTTTAATTACAGGCTATAAAAAAATTGCATTAATTATTTTGGTACCAACAGTGTTTATAATATGTTTATTTTAATTCACATGTATTTGCTCTGAAAATATATAATCAGAGTAGTCAAATACTCAAATCATCATTTTTAAAGTTATGCAGGACATCATAAGATATTACAAGACTTGCACCGTAAATACAATCTGATCGAGCTGTTCTAAAAGCTTTATCTATTTTGTTTTTATACATTGAATTAGGACTTGTTTTGTGCAGTAGATAAGCAAAGATAGAATACTATATGATTATAGAATAAAGTTGATAAACTCTCAAGGTTCGTTTTGCACATATTAGTTTTCCAAAAAATTTGGTCAACATTAGTCTCTCAAAAATTTAAAACATCACTACTAGTCTTCCAAAAATTTTGCAACTGTATATCCACCAAAAAATTAAAACACCACCGTAAAAACAAAAATTCCAAAAAATAAAATTAATATTCTCATATAAAATTAATCCTTTGTAGTTTATATCAGACTTAATTGTAGTGATAGTTAACTTTAAGCAAACTTGGTCACCTTCACGATAATGAAAAGGAATTCAGCAGGGGAGATGATCATTCTTTTTCATCATGTTTCTGCTTGGTGCTATCAACTCCATCAACAGGAGGCAATGTCTACATAGGAAAAAAAAATGAGTAAACAACATTACAGTAAAAAGATCTTGATCCTGTAAAATGCATCCTAGGCACTTTAGATAGTATAGTGTAAGACTGTAAGTGATAACAGATGATATTATGATAAGAAAATCAAAGGGAGTTAATGGCTACATATCCATGGCTTTTTATCAAGAGTTTGTATTTTATAAAATTATAGACTTTATTATTTCATAAATGGTTTTGCACTTCGCTATCTACTATGATTCAATCTAAGGAAAATTTAAATTCATAGTGAAAATAGAGGACATGATAAAGATTTTGAATATGTTTTTTTTTATCGGTCAAATGATTTTTGAATATATGTGTTTGTGTGTGTGAATGTACTACTGCAACTACAATATCTTCATTGCATTGTTCGCAAAGAGTGGATTGAATTTAGAGCAGCATGAACTAATGCGTGAGATAAATTGTCAAGATAGTCAAACGGATCTAACATTTATAGGAAATCATAGAAGTTGGACTTAAGTTACTGACCGCACAGTATGCTGCAATGATCAGTGCAATGTCAAGTAAAGGGATTGGCTTTATCTATATCTAAAAAATAGTTAGCAACGATCTCAACTGTGCACTTTGTTAGACAAATTGAAAAGAAAAGATATTTAAAATAGCTCAGGTTTCAATCAAGCACATTAGCTCCCTATGTGCTGTAACAAATATGGAGCATTCAAAAGTCCAACTTCCACAAATAAAACACACATACCTTGCACATATTGCCATATTTATAACTCAAAACACTGAATAAAAGAATGTAACATGAAGAAGTTAGAGAGAAAAACTTACAAGATTAGGCTTATAGATATTGTGAACAACAGAGGCACCAGCAAGAAGAGAGAAGACAACAACCACGCAGGACCAAGCCAGTGAAGGAGTCCCTGTTGGCTGCTTTCCACCTCCAAATTTTCTATTCATCCTCACAAAATATTTCTGACTGTGTGTCACCAAAATGATTTAAATCAAAGCATGGGCCAAGCAATACCTTCAAATATTCAGAGACACGAAATGTGCAGATAAATTGGCAAATGAAAAGACTAACCTTCAGGCAATTTTAAAAATATCCGCACAAAACCAAACAGTCAGAAAGTTGCCTAAGCCCTCAAGATACAAAATAACCAATTAATTCCACACTATTCCAAGCTTACTGAATAAACCCCAAAAAAGCAAGTAGAGGATAACAACAGGTAGAAGAGAGCAAGGATGGCCAAGAACAAGTGGGCTAGGAATCAGCACAACAGAAGCATGTTTGTTGTGGTTCAGACATTATAACAAACAAGTTGTACACACGGTTTTGAAGGTAGAATTGTAGAATTCTAGAAACCAACTTGGAAATTTCATCAAACAGATGGTGCACAACACAATAATCTAAATATGTCAGTTAGGAAGTAGTATATGTTTAGGTGGCTGTCAATTATATTTCCCATGACAATGAGAAAGAGTTTTACACCCGGTAACCAATAACAAATTGTTACAGTTATCATTTCTAAAGTAGTTATGATACGAGAAGAAACCTATCATATATGAAAATTTGTGAATAGATGATAATTTAGACTGTGTCACTGCATTCTAAATAAATTTGATAAGGAAATTAATACCGAATTTCGCAAGGTAAGAACAAGAGGGAACTGTACTTACCGTTTCCTGCAAATGCAAGATATTTCAATGCAATTCATGTCCCACGTCTCCTCTATGCTCTATCTTATCACCATTTCACCACACTATTTGAAATAATTGGGAAATTAAGTTCGTAAATAAATTTAAAAACACTAAAATCGAAATTGTAGAGAAGGGGAAAAAAATGTAATTTTGCCTTTTTTATACGGTTAGATTTATCTCAGGTACACAGTAATTTGGTAGGCATGTTGTACCAAATGTTTTTCTTCTTTCTCTCTCGCTCCTCGGCTCCTCAAATTTCGACTGGTAACCACCATGACTTCCGACGACGGTGACTCTCTTGTTGTATCCCCCCCCCCCCCCCCCTTCCACCCTTTCTTCTCCTATCCTCTTCCTTCTTCTCTTTCTTTGACTATCTCCACCCAAACCAACAATCTCCGTGCCAAAAAATAAAGAAGAAAAAATGGATGGCGATCTACGATAAAAATCAGAGACAAGCAAAGCAAAAATTGACAAAGTAACGAAAAAACAAACAATCCAAAAAGTCCAGAAATAGTGAAACAGAGTGAGTCTCGGGGACTAAAAGCTTAAGAATCAGTTAAACAAAAAAAAAACACCAAAAACTGCGAAAAACATCGCGTTACATGGCTATCCAGATCTGCTAATCACGCCACCGACGATCAAATCTGCGGTGCCTTTGCTGACAATGTGCGGAAGTGTTGAGGGAGGAGCAAGCGGTGTGTCTACACGTTCGTCCTTGAACTTGATTTCGATCTAGACTGACAGTGAGGGAGGCTGGTATCGTAGAACTAGCCGTTGTCAACGAAGGAGGAGAAATAAAATGTTGCAGAACAAAGGCTTGAGGGAGGAGCAGAGAAGAGGAAGGGAATGGAAAAAAAAAAACGGAGAGAAAAATTTAAGTGGCGGTGCCGCCATCGAAAATCGTCTCCGGTTGCGGGTCCGCTGCCGAATATATCTCCGGCGGAGGCGCACGGTGGACAAGCATCGCCGGCAAGAAAGGAGCAAGGATTTGGTGTTTAAAGTCCATGATAAGAAAATAGACTATTGATTAATCTAAGGGATATTTTTAATGGTAGAAAATAAATCAGTCCACGTTAAACACAGTCAATTTTAAAACTTTTTTTTTTTAATAAAGTATGTACTTTTAAGAGTTTACACTGTAAACCTTCACTTTTTTCTTCGCATAAAGGAAAAGAGGATATCATTGCCTTTAATCTTTACAAGATGCAAGGAAGAACCTTATCAAATTTGGAGTAATTCCAAGAGCAATTGGGGCTTGGGCAGCAAATTCCTCACAACCTAAAACTTCAGCCAAAATCATAATAATATAAAAATATATAAATTATAAAATTAATATTAGTACAAGTACATGTTATCCTACTAATTTTTTCTTTAGAAGGTGTTTGGTAGAAAATTTTTAGTTTTTCAAGAATTTAAGTTGAGTATTTTAAAAATCATTTACAAGAATCTAACATTTTTAGAAATTGTTTTTAAATTAGGTATTTTTCACTAAAACTTTTCCATATGATAGGGTTAGAATCTAAGATTCTCATGACGTAATTTTTTTTTTTATAGTTATGTTTTCTATTCTTATACAATATTTGCAGGAAACATAATTCTTAGAAATGAAAAATTATTTTTTTACTTATAAAATGACAACCATCATCATCCGTGTTAAATTAATCCACTTTTTTTTAAGAGCAGTTAAATTAGTCTACTTAAATCTTATAAACAATACAGTATGTGTTATTTACGTCCATTCAATTTCTTAAATTCCAACAAAAAAAAGTTAGGAAACTGTGAACCACGATTCAGTCTAACTACCTAACTTGATCGGATCATCATTTCCTTGTCATACATAAAAGATTGCCCTATCAACTTAAAGAAGGAAAATCATTGAATGATAACTTAAAAGTCTTTTAGTTTTCCAATTTCCTGCCCTAGTTAATGGGAGTAATTAAGTTTGTGCCATTTCCTATGACTGGGCACATGTATACACTACTTAACTTCAATACGGATGACGATTCTATTCTAACACCTTATCAACTTAAACAAAGAACATTAACGAATGCTCTCTGATTTTTAGTTTTCCAAATTCCATTGGAAATCACTTCGAATAATTAAGTAATGATTTCCAATGGCCAGGCAGATATAAATTCCTTTTATGCAATCAATATATATACGTATGTTTAATTATAAATATTTTAGCTGATTTTCATATTTCACGCGTATAAAAATCTAACTTGAAATATTCAACCATACCAGAAGTCTTTCAAAGCCTGCATTCAATTACTACTGTTCATCTGGGTCTTCATTCACGTGAAATAGAATGGCCAAAAACCAGGGATTTGCCGTAGGAATCGACCTTGGTACAACCTACTCGTGTGTTGCAGTGTGGCAGGGGCAACAAAATAGAGTAGAAATAATTCACAACGACCAAGGGAACAGAACTACACCTTCTTTTGTCGCTTTCACTGACGATCAAAGGTTGATTGGTGATGCTGCTAAGAATCAGGCTGCAACCAACCCAGAAAACACTGTCTTTGGTACGTTTTTTTTCCTTCTTGATTATTCTCTGGACTATTAAAGGCAAAATGAACAGCAACATATTATAAATTTTGCAGATGCCAAGAGGTTAATTGGTAGGAAATACAGCGATCCCACTATTCAAAATGATAAAATGTTATGGCCATTCAAGGTCATAGCTGATAATAATGACAAACCCATGATCACCGTTAAATACAAGGGCCACGAGAAGCTCCTTTCAGCAGAGGAAGTGTCATCTATGATCCTCATGAAAATGCGGGAGATTGCTGAGGCATATTTGGAAACACCGGCAAAGAGTGCTGTTGTTACAGTGCCTGCTTATTTCAATGATTCTCAGCGTAAAGCCACCATAGATGCTGGAACCATAGCTGGCCTTAATGTTATGCGGATAATCAATGAACCCACTGCAGCAGCTATTGCATATGGCCTTGACAAGAAAATTAACTGTGTTGGAGAGCGTAACATTTTTATCTTTGACCTTGGTGGTGGTACTTTTGATGTTTCTCTCCTTACAATTAAGGACAAGGTCTTCCAAGTCAAGGCTACTGCAGGGAACACCCACCTTGGGGGAGAGGACTTCGACAACAGAATGGTGAATTACTTGGTGCAGGAGTTCAAAAGAATGAACAAGGTCGACATTAGTGGTAACCCCAGAGCTTTACGAAGGTTGAGAACTGCGTGCGAAAAGGCGAAAAGGACACTCTCGTTTGCTGTTACAACCACAATTGAGGTTGATTCATTATCTAAAGGCATTGATTTCGGCATTTCAATCACTCGTGCAAAGTTTGAGGAACTAAATATGGATCTCTTTGAGAAGTGTCTGAAGACTGTTAAGAAGTGTCTTAAAGATGCAAAGACGGACAAGAGCAGTGTACATGATGTTGTCCTTGTTGGTGGTTCTTCGAGGATTCCCAAAGTGCAGGAACTATTGCAGGAATTCTTTGAGGGAAAGGATTTGTGCAAGAGTATCAACCCTGACGAGGCTGTCGCTTATGGAGCTGCCGTGCAGGCTGCTTTGTTGAGTGATGACATTCAGAATGTTCCAAATTTGGTTTTGTTGGATGTTGCACCGCTGTCACTTGGTATATCCACAAAAGGAGATCTCATGAGTGTTGTGATTCCTAGGAATACTACTATTCCAGTTAAGAGGACTCAAGAATATTTTACAGTGGAAGATAACCAAACCTCTGCGCGTATTGAGGTTTATGAAGGCGAGAGAACCAGAGCAAATGATAACAATTTGCTTGGTTTCTTTAGTCTTTTGGGATTGGTTCCTGCTCCTCGTGGCCATCCTGTGGATGTATGCTTTACAATAGATGTAAATGGCATTCTATCTGTTTCTGCGGAGGAAACAACCACTGGTTATAGGAATGAGATTACCATAACCAATGACCAAAAAAGGCTTTCAGCTGAGCAGATTAAAAGAATGATTCATGAAGCTGAGAAATATCAGGTTAATGATATGAAGTTCATGAAGAAGGCTAATACAATGAATGCTTTGGATCACTATGTTTACAAGATGAGGAATGCATTGAATAATAAGAATATCAGTTCAAAGCTTTGTTTACAAGAAAGGAAGAAAATCAAATCTGTAATTACAAAGGCGACTGATTTGCTTGAGGGTGATAATCAGCGGGATAAAATAGAGGTGTTTGAGGATCATCTAAATGAGATTGTGAACCTCTTTGATCGTGTCATTGGCAAGTTTGCTTAGATGTTTTTTAAGTTTCTATTTTTTGCAATGCTGAGATCTGTCATTTTGTTTGTATTGAATGCAAACTTTTCTTATTTATAGATATTATTTGAACAGTGTTGTAGTTTAATATATTTGTGCCGGGCATGTTTTAAAATGTTATTATTGTTGACTTTGGCTTCTGTTATTGTTATTGAATTCATCTTTGGATCAGTTCACAAGAACAAGCTTTGCTATGCGTTGTTCATCTTTCTCTGAATGGATCTCACTCAAATTCAGTCTCTGCTAATACTGAAGTTGATTTTGATAAATAGTATCCGCATTTATCTAATGGTACTCCTCTTCAAAGGCAAAGAAGGGTCCTAACCAGGTGAGAACCATAGGTGTTACATATTACACATACAAAATTCGCTTCAAATTGCAATCACCTGCCAAATGGCATGTATACGAATAAGAATTCACATTTACGGCAGAACAGCCTTGCTAGTCTTGTTTTCCCCATCTCTTCCCATAATTTTATCTTTGAATAGAGACACTGCTTGATATGATTAAAAAAAAACTAGCCAACATCAGTTTACTGGTTAACTCTCAATGCTGGTTAGACATGCTGATTAAAAAAAAATTGTGGTTAGACATGGCTTTGTTTTAGTGATTTATAGGCATGCTCTCCCGTTGATCTTGACAGCAAGTCAGCAATGCCTTGGAATAAATAGAAAACTAAGCACCCAGTTACTGTGCGACTGAGTGTAAAATGCATCAAAGAATCATTGCGATTCCTTAATTTCAAATAACAACTTTTTAAGTTATTCTTCTGCACTAAAATGTGTCTACAAAATTGTAGTTGACGTGCCATGACATTAGTCTTTTTTCCTGTCTTGCGAGCTATTTCACATTGCACCCAATAGTATTTTTTCCTGTCTTGCGAGCTATTTCACATTGCACCCAATAGTATGTTGTCAAAAAAATGAAAAGGATAAAACATTAGTAAAAAAAAGTTCCCTATTAAGTTGTGTTAAATTGTTAGTGTCTTTCATTGACATGCAATCTTTTAATTAACAAAGAAAGGGAAAAAACTCAAAAAGACACGAAAAAGGAACAAGAGATTTGAATGTCTTACTGAGAAGAAGAGTTAACAAAGACTATTTTTTTAATATGTCTTTAATCATGTTAAATACCCATTTTTTTGTGTTTGTACTCTAATGAAATTTTATTGTGTTAATTCTTAATAAAATTATATTTTTATTTTTGATTCTTAATATTTTGTTTTAATTATTGATAAATTAGTAAATTTTATTTTAATTTCGACTATTAACAATAAATTTTTTTTATCAAATAATAGACATAAAGTTCATCAATTTACTGAAAACTAAAAATAAACACAAAGGATAAAAAAATAAAATTATTATTTTATTAAAAACTCAACTCAAATAAAAAAATTATTAAACAACAAATACAAAAATTAAATATTTATTAACAATAAAAATGTATTTAATTTTTTTCTCCTATTAAGAGGACTATATTTTATAGTTTTATTGCATCAATATAAAAATGTAAACCTACAAATCCCGTGACTTAATATGATTATTAGATTGACGTCTTAAATGTAAATCATACTCACGTGACACTTTCTCCTGGCGCCGGTTAAAGTTTTGATTAATGCCGACACAGGAAAATGCCTTTGCAGCTCTGCAACACAACATATTGGTCTCACAGATTTGTTTTATGATACAACCAAGATTGATGAGCATAATTCTTATCAAATGTTGGATTTTTAATTGTTCTCAATGCTGTAATTCTAATCAAATCTGGGTTTTCAATTCTCATTATCGCTTTGGTTGGAGAGTGGCTTACACTCCAATGTCGTGGTCACCAATCGAGCTTTGATTGTCTGTGAAAGCAAGAAAAGAAGGAGTGGATGATCTTTCAAGTAAATGAAATAGCATCATAAAAGTTGAAGTCAGGAATGGAAAGAGATATTCACTTTTATTGTTATAACTCCCCTCTTATTATTTATCAAAAGTTAACAAGACAGTGTAAGCAGTAAAGTTCTCGTTCCCAGTATTTAACATAGATGAAATATACAATTTCATATCAATTAATCCATCTTCCGCTGGACGATAATAAATTCATATTAAAAGATGTTTTTTATTCATAAAAAAATATTTGACAACAAATAGGTAATAACTAAATGTCAAAATTAAAAGGAGAAGATAAAAATTAAATTATATTTAAAGTAATCAATTATTTTCATTCTAATAGAATATTGATAAATTCGTTTTTGAATATATCATGTAGACTCTTTCTTAACGATAATGAATTAAGTTAATGGATTAATAGATTTGTCTTTTTTTTTTTACTTTTAGAAATTAAAATTTGAATTTTCTTCATTTCAGTCATTAAAATTTGAAATTTTGAATTTTGATCTGTTAAAAACAAGTGATATATTAACACTTCACATGTTCAAAAACAAAATAATTATTTATCCATAAAAGAATGCTCACAGTGCCAAATGCCTTCTAAAAGGAAACATGAGAAAATATTGGATTGGGCTTTGGCCACAAGTTCATATATAACATAAGAGATATTGCTTTATGTAATTCTGTTGCTTCTTGCATTTCCTTCTGGTTTTTGGAATATTCAATCCATAATATATATATATATATATATGTGTGTGTGTGTGTGTGGGGGGGATGGTTTGGTGCACTCTCTTCTGAATACTTGTCAATACAATAAAAGATATTTTAATCTAAAAATAAATAATATAAAAAATATTATATAAAAATTGAATCATATAAAAAAAAAAAACAAGTAACATAGGATCATTTATCTATCCGCCACTTAGTGTGTGTCTGGGGGGATGGTTTCGTGCACTCTCTTCTGAATACTTGTCAATACAACGTGTATCTCATTTACTTAAAAAATATTTTAATCTAAAAATAAATAATATAAAAAATATTATATGAAATTTGAATCATATATAAAAAAAAACAAGTAACATAGGATCATTTATCTAACCGCCGCCACTCATGACTAATCTACATGCTATTTTAGAATCATTTGAAAACTAAACTTTTAGCTAAAAACAAAGTAATTAACTATAATCCCAAATGGGAAAGGTTAGGGATACACATCTTTCTTAACAAACTCCCTCTTATTTTAATGTTTCTCTAATTTCAATTTTTTTAATAAATTTAATCAATAGAAAATAATGTATTTAAAGGAGTGTATTAAAAATGCGTTGCTATCACGAATCACAAACTTAATATAGCCCAACCCACTAAGCCCGATTGCAAAATCACTCAATTAAACCTTAATCTCGTGGACCACAAAAATACCTTGGTTTCAATTTGGACCATAAGAAAATAAAAATCCCAATTAACAAGAAGCAAGCAAACTTGGAAGGCATTGACTTTTATTAATTGAGACTATGTTAGAAAAAAGATATTCTGGCATGGAAATTGTCATGGCGTGGCCGTAGTCATCATTCTAAAAGTAGTTAATACAGTGATTATCATATTAATTTAATGTAGTGGTCATTATGTTAACTTCCAAAATTGCATGTATTTAAAAAGGCACAGTGTACTAAATAAAGGTAGAGAAAATTCACCAAGCTTGCTTTTCGGGCTATGTCTTATCTTTTGTTTCCTGTCATTGTAGAGACTCAAACACCATAGATGAATGACTTGACATGGCATGGTTTTGTTTTCGGGCTATTAAGGTTCTGTCGTTTTTATTTCATTCTTAGTGGGGTTGGCATGAAAGTGTGGTTGTGGTGCTAATATACCACTGGGTTTTATATGACAAAGGCCAAAAGTTAACATAATACCATCACAAATGATCAAACAAACTTTCAACAAGCAGGTTATAAACTCATTCATTATATGGCAGCACTCAAAAGCAGAAAAAATGAAGCATGAACTGAAAAAACACAATTATAATTAATATTTAAGAAAGAAAAAAACACAATTTTTGATCAAATAAGAACTTATAAAAAAAAAAAAGAATCTTATCATGATTCCGTCAAAAGAACTTATTATGATTCTACAAGACTCGGACAATCATATTTAATAATTTTCACCTTTCTTCTTCCTTTCTGACTTTTATTCGTTGTGCTGCTTCATCGTTTACTTTTTCTTCTCACCACTTACTTTATTATGCTCATCAAATCAAGATACCTTCTGCTACGACCCTTTTAATTTCTATTTGCAGCTTCCATTTCGCCTTATCATTAAAAGAGTTGTCTATTAATAATATATATATATATATATATATATATATATATATTATATCTTTTTACATGCATGCTTGGAACTCTGGTGTGTGTTTGAATTCAGATTATCATGCCAAATCACTTTGAAATACGAGCCAACATAATTTTATATAAATATAAACATCTTTAGTTTTATGTTAAAGATTCAATAGGTTTAGAATTAATTGAGTGGAAGTAATTTTAGGTGATTTTTGCTTTGAATCAAAATTTTATACTATATTAAATTGTACTACTAATTTACTTTTAGAAATTAACTTATTCAATAAAAAATACATTAAGAATATTAAAAATATTCAAATATAAAATCTCATTACTTCAAAGATCAATTTTTCAAAATCTATTTCATTCAAACTTATTTTGCAATCACCCACTTACTCAAGTCATTGGCTTTTAGTTATAAATCTTGAACGTGAGAAGGATGTAATTTTATTATAGGTACTCTTCATTTTTCTTAGAGAGAGAGAGAGAAAATGATTTTTTTCTCTTCCTTTTAAATAAATAAGATATTTTAATGTCCCTTTTTAAGATTTAGAAAATCAAAAGATCTCTCAATCTAAAAGTTCGATCAATAATATTATAACAAATTTAAGAAGTATATTTGTAAGAGTTATTTGAGTTTATGAATATGATTTATGAATTTCTCATGATGAGTTTTTTTCTTATTTCAATAAATTTTTAATAAAAAGTAATAAATAAGTAGTTAACCAAACTACACCTTTTAAACTAAAGTCCAAAAGGGTGGTTAACGGTTTTTCTTTAATAAAAAGAATTAATGATAAAGTACAGAAAACAGATATTTTTAGGCTTTAATAATATTAGTGATGGACTCATGGGGCAGCAAGCAAGAGATGCAAACTGAATAGAAAATAAAAAGGAGAGAGGGAGAATAAACCAAGAAGATACTTTATTGCAAAGTGCAAAGCATATATAATAACTTTAACTTATTGAGTTTGTTAAAATAATCAGTGGGTATCTCTGTTTAAGACTTTCAACTTATGTTTCGTTCATTCAAGGAAAGACCATTCTCAACAAAACTTAAATCGGTCTTCTACACGCTAAGGGTTTTAGACTTTCAACATCCACTTTGCCAGATACCAATTGAAAATTCACATACCCGCCGACTTTACAGCATTTTCGACAGTAAGGGTGTAATTTGATTGTTGGACAAAAATATCTTTAGAATTAAACATAAAATATAAATATTGTTTTGATTTTTAATTTAAATATTACATCAAATTTTAATCAAACTCAATCAAACCAAATCAATTTTTTATAGTTTGATGTGATTTCATATTTTTTAATTTTTTTATTATATTATTTAAAAATAAATTTTATTTAACATATTTTACTTAAAAAATATTATTTTCACTTTTATTTAACATTAATATAAAATTTTATTTTTAACTCTTTTTTAATACAATAATAACTTATCTATCACTTCATGTTTAATACTATATTCAATAATATTAATATATTTCTTTAACACATGAAAGTAAAATATATATTACAAACTAAAGGAAAAATAATAAATTATTTAATATTTGTTATTAATTATCATGATAAAAATTAATCTAATCATGGGTTTATTCGGTTTGTTCCGAGTTTTTCTAACATGATCTGAAAATTAAACCAAACAACAACAAAATATGTAACTTTTTTATTATTTGTTTTGTAATTTTCAATTTAAGTGATTTTTTATTTTATTTTTAATCAATTTAACCATTTATAAACAATTTGATTGGATTTTGAACACCATCACTTTGGCCCATGTAATATAAGCCTTTTGATCTGAAATATTTACCCAATGATCAATGATTATTTATCAGATGTTCCCCTATTATATTCCGATCATTTTCCACCGTAGACTCTGGATTTCTGGAAATGGAAATCAAATTCCAACAATCACGACCCAAAGTTGGAAGAAGGAAGCATCCAATATAATATATATAGAATAAACAAACCACAGGACACTAATTAAACGTGACACACAAAACAGGAGAAGGTTTCGATACCACTTCACATTTAATGTAAGTCAATAAATTAAGAATATATATGCTCTTGGAACCGACTAACCAACACTATAAATTACTAAGGAGAATCAAACTCTATTCATCAACAAAAAAAAGAAAGCACTAGCATTTCATTTGCAACACACTTACACAACCCTCTCCTTTCCATTTGGCCTCGAGTAGAAGAGAAAGATGAGTGTAGAAATTTTGGATGGTGCCACCATTGTCAACTTCCTTCAGGATGAAGAAGCATTCAGTGTCTCAGTTCTTAACCGGTTCTCTCACCTTGACACAGACAATGATGGTCTTCTCTCGTATGCAGAGATGTTGAAGGAGCTCCAAAGCCTGAGGGTGTTGGAAACGCACTTCGGTATTGATGTGGAGCCAGACCCAGATGAGCTTGCTCGTGTTTATGAATCCTTGTTCGTACAATTCGATCACAACTTGAATGGCACAATTGATCTCGACGAATTCAAGAAGGAAACGAAGCAGATGATGCTTGCCATGGCAGATGGATTGGGTTTCTTGCCGGTTCAGATGGTCTTGGAAGAAGACAGCATCCTTAAAAAAGCTGTTGAAAGAGAGTCCAATAAAGTGGCTGCTTAATTAAGTACTATTTTATTCAAGAAGCTTGCCATTCATAGAGTTCTGCTATTGTTGTAACATTTTAATGTTCTGTTTCTTGTTATTACTTGTTCCAGTCAAAAGTCTTAAACTGCTTTTTTTTTTTTTGAATTCCTTGTGTACACTTGAACTGAGCTATCTTAAGCTGACCTTTACATCTCTAGCCCAAGAACTAGAGTAGCTGTTGAGAGAATGATTGAAATTATGACCATCTAGATCCTTATTTTTCTATTATTATTATTTAGTCTCCTAATACGCTGCAGTTAGGAATTTGGCATGCTACGAAAACATTAGACTCGCCATCACCCTATCCGATAATTAATATCCACCCACATCTAAAGCATCTATTTTTAAAGTTTATTGGACTTGATGGTAATAATTTATGACAGTTACAATTTTATTTTATTTTAATTAAGAAAAATTTAAGTAAGTTGAATCGCGGGACTCATTAGACATATCTCAAGGTTAATTGACACTTACAGAAATAATTATCTGTTAATTGTACACTAACAAATTTGAATTCATATTGAGGAATTAAATTTTTGTTATTAAGTATGAGAGTATGTGTTATATATTTACTTATAGTTTTATTTGTTATTATTTTTTTTGTTATGCATTTAGTGTATTTCAAGATTGTTAATATAAAGGAAAGTATAAGTTTCAGATTTCATTTCATAGTATTAGAATATCTTTCCTGTTTCCAAGAAGTGGTGTTTGAGTTCAATTGTTCTTGAGGGTTCCACTAAACAACTAAACACTTGCACCGAGAGTTCAAAATGCAATTTTGACAACTTAATTAGACATGGCAATTGGGTGGGTCGGGTACGGGTATTATCTCCCCAATCTCTTACCCCGATTCCTTAACATATCCCTATACCCGTACCCGATACCCGACGGGTTTGAGTCTATTGTCTCATCCCCGTACCCGTCGGGTATCGGGTATCCCTAATCCCGTTCCACACATCATTTAGAAAAATATTTTTTTTAAAAAAAATTATTAAAAATTTGATTTTAGAAAAAAATAAATTGATTGTTAAACATTTATTTTTAACTACTTATATATCAATAAATTTATTATAACGCGTGTGTCTACATAAATAGTTAAGAAAATAATATTAAATTATGTAAAAAATTTAAAATAAAATTAACTAGTAATAAAAATTATATGTCTTTTGATTAAATTATGCAAAAATTCTAAAGATTTTAAGTGGTGGGGCGGGTTCGGGTTCGGGACGGGTCTAGTAATCTCATACCCGTACCCATACCTGACTTTTGGTTATCGGGGAAAACCCGAACCCGAACCCATACCCGGTCAACTCGGGTATTATCCGTCAAAGTCGGGACGGATTCGGACGGGTACCCACGGGTACGGATTTTCTTACCATGTCTAAACTTAATCATAGCATTGCCAATTTTGAAGATCCTACGTCATATTTGAAGAACAAGTTTGAAGAAGAACATAATAATTTAAAAGTTTTTTTTTTTCAACTTACAAATGAGAGTATTGTGAGCATTTTTTTATTAAATTACATTGTCTCCCCTATAATTTTATCAAATTTGTCTTTATATCTCTCTTTTTTGTATACACAAAATCTCATTAATTATTTAAAAATATTACATCAATACGCTCTTAATTATTTAAAAAATATTTCACCGTATATCCTTATAAGAAAAGTTGTTGTAATCGTTAAGAAAATAGAATTGTCTACAAGTGTACAATCTCAATAAACTTCAGGTTGTCAATATAATTTTCTCTTTTTTTTTTAAGTTTTGGAAAGTTTAAAGATCTCTCAATTTAAAGTACAGCAATTATATGACTTAATCAAAAAGTGTTCGGAATTGTGAATATTATTTGTGATTTTCTTTAGTTACTTTTAAACTTATTTCAATCAAACTTATAAATAATTTTTTATTTAATAAAATTTATTAAATAGGTACAAACTAAGCTATACCCTTTAAGTCAAGTGCAAACGGGTGGTTATGGGTTTTTCTTTTTTCTTTTTTTTTTTTTAAAAAAGAAAAAACTGCCAATAAAGTACAGAAAACAGATTTTTTGACGCCTTGATATTAGTCAGGTGGCAGCAAGTTGTAAACTGAATAGTAGAGAGAGAGAGAGAGAGGGAATAAACCCAGAAGATCCTTTATTGCAAAGTGCAAAGCATAATCAGTGGGTATCCCTGTTTAAGACTTTCAACTTGTGCTTCAATCTTCACTGATTCGGTCTACACGTTAAGGGTTTTAGTTTTAGACTTTGCCGAATGCCAATTATGTATTATTCCCCAACCCTCACTATTTCTTTTTTTATTAGTAGGAATTGAAGATTTATAACACTTAATAAAAACGTCCTCACTTATGACCCGTGTAATCTAAGCAGTTTGATTTAAATATTTAGCCCCGTGATCAATGGTTTCTAGAATGCAGACGGGAAAATTCCAACAATCACGACCAAGGGTTGGAAGGAAACTTCCAATTTAGTCCTTTAACTAAAGAACAAACAAAGTAGCACACTAAATAAACGTGGGACACAAAACAGGAGAAACTTTCGATACCATTTCATCTTTGGTTTATAAGGAATCTATGCTCTTGGAACCAACTACCTGTACTATAAATTACTAGGAGGAATCAAACCTTCGTCAAAGCACTAGCATTTGCAAACACACAACCCTCTCCTCTCCTAATCCATAAAAACTATCTTTCATTTGGCCTCGAGTAGAAGAGAAAGATGAGTGTAGAAATTTTGGATGGTGCCACCATTGTCAACTTCCTTCAGGATGAAGAAGCATTCAGTGCCTCAGTTCTTAACCGGTTCGCCTACCTTGACACAGACAATGATGGCCTTCTCTCGTATGCGGAGATGTTGAAGGAGCTCCAAAGCTTGAGGGTGTTGGAAACGCACTTTGGTATTGATGTGGAGCCAGACCCAGATGAGCTTGCTCGTGTTTATGAATCCTTGTTCGTACAATTCGATCACAACTTGAATGGCACCATTGATCTCGACGAATTCAAGAAGGAAACGAAGCAGATGATGCTTGCCATGGCAAATGGATTGGGCTTCTTGCCGGTTCAGATGGTCTTGGAAGAAGACAGCATCCTCAAAAAAGCTGTTGAAAGGGAGTTCCCAAAAGTGGCTTCTTAAGTACTAATTTACTCAAGCCTGTAATTCACAAAGTTCTAGTATTGTAATATTTTTAATGTCCTGTTTTATATTACTGTTTCCAGTATAACGACTTACACTGGTTTTTTTGTAATAAATTCCTCATGGTCGTGAACTGATCTTAATGACTTTTTACACATCCATAAAGGAAAAATTACACCTGAGAATGATGAAATTATCACTGTCTAAATCCAAAAGCCATATCAATACTAATCTTGAATTTTTTTCACACCCTATTTTTTACACTAGTCTGTTATCTCTTCTCTTCCATTCTCTTTTCTTTCTTGAAGTGTATGCACTCATTTGGTGTACAAATATTATTTTCCTATTAGTACTTTGGTTATTATTTGACTTTCTGAATAGGCTGCAATAAGGATTTTAACATGCTACGCAAACATAACATTTCCCGTCACTCAACCCGATAAGCAACATCCCACCACCAACATCAAAAACATCAATATGAACTTGGCATACCATGGAGGAATTTTAGTTTGTTTTCGAAATAATGGTCTATGGGTTATCCAAGTTCTATCCATCAAATTACTATGATACTCCCTAAGTTACAAGAACATATACATCTCAGGAGCCTGAATGAAGGAGAGAATTCCTTCACCAAACAACTCAAACAGTGATACCAGGGTACGTCCTGAGTTAAGCTCGTCCTTCCAAACCTGGGTGAGAGCAGCAGATGTCTTCAATGCCTGAGTATCACCCCTGTTACTTCTAACTTCTCTATCTAAAGTAGTCTCATTTTTCATCTGTGTGTTAGATGATGATGAGCCAATTATTGAATCGGCTGAAGAAGCTTGAGTCCCTGCCTCCTCTTGCTCGTGATTCATTAGGTCCACACCAATCTCACCATCCGTAGCAGCTTTTTTCAAAGGTGGCTGCTGTTCCAATTGCTCAGGGCTTGCCTTGCGTTTATCTTAATAATCAATCATGTACAAACAAATCATGGAGAAGTACAAAGCTGATAATTGATACTTTGGTTTGACAAAACCACAGAACAGACATGCGAAAGTCTCAATTGGACCAACTGCAAACTTTATTAAATAATCACAACACTGATCTATAAGATAAAACCATTGGAAAGTTAGCGCCTCCTAGTACATCAGTTATCAAGAACTTCTTAAGAAAATAAGAACCAAGTAACAGAACTTGTAACTGCTGCAATATTATCTGAATTATAAACAGAAGTGACCTGAAAGCATTACTTCTGTACATGAATATTTAGATGATATCCTAGTATAGTATAGAAGCATGATTACCAGCTTGTTTACTAGTTCATTAGCATATTCCTGGTCAAATGGTCAGTTACTTTTAATGAAAAGATTTCATAATTTCTTTTTATAAACATAAAAATGTATCATTATTCAATTACTTAGAAATGTTAGACTAAAGTGAACAAGAAATTACTGATATTCGATAGACATATACTTCTAAGTGTATTTTATTACAAGATACAAGAGGTAGACCTTTCACAACTCAAACAAAAATTCACAGATGAATATTCTAAAAAGCTATTAAGATTACCGGATTTTAGGTATAGAGGCAGGAATTGATATAAAAGAGAATGAAACTCTAATTAATATAAATTATAAAGTTTGATGTATTACAATGTATTGACGTGTTGGTTATGTTCATAAAACCTAGAGCACTAGACCATATTATTAATCCTATTTATAATTATAATCCCATCTAATTAGGGGAATGAATTAGGAAAAGATAAGGAAATATGGTAAACAATCCAAAGAGACAATGAGGAAATAAGAAAAAGTGTCTTCCCTCCTATGAGCAGGTTAAAAAAATGATACTGAGATTTCCTAAACTAATGACCAATATTTTCTTGGGTAACGAGGAAAATACTCACGAGTTGAAGTAAGAACTTTTGCATTGGTCTTCCAGACAGCATGAAGGGGAGGAGATGGAAAAGTTGGGAAAATCTTTAGTCGATCATATATACACTGACCTGCAGCACGCTGAATGATACGTTACATACTATTATCAGAACAACCATATTATACTAACTGAGACTGACATTCTTCAGTTGTAAAATCACCTATTTTTTACTAACAAGTGTCTATATGTGACAGCATATCTTACCAGCAAGGCTCCATAAACCCGCCAAGCTTCATGCCTTTTCATTTCATTTTTCTGCATCTCAAGAAGCATCTCTGGTTCAAGAAGTCGCATATATGTTTCAAGGTTCGGCAGCAAAAGAAGGCGAACCTACTTACAGTGCAACAATAAACATTAAAAACATATCACAGCCTCATATGTAAGCATCAAATATAACTTGAGTGAAACTAAGAAATACATCATATACCATGCAAGGCTTTTTTAAAAATTAGTCGTTTAAACCCCAAAGTTCCAAATCTCACTTCAATTAAATTTTGTCCTCAAGATTATGATATATATAAACTATGTTACTTGCCCGCTCTATAATTATATATGAATAAACATCAAGCAAGAAGCACCTTTATTTTTCCCCAAACCAAGACTTTAACAAAGGTGTCAACTCTCAAGATGCTTCACAAGTTCACAATATTGAAAAAATAATGAAATAGCATGTTCTTCCCACATTAAGCATAGGAACCTAATGATAAGATGATGAAAAACATATATAGTCATTGCATTCTGAAGTTATCATCTTAACCAACATAAGTATATCATATGTTGACATCAAAACCTTAAGGATTAAATCAATCAATTTCAATTAGTGATAAAAAGGATTAAGAAATAGGTTGAGCTTAAAGGATCAAATCTGTTAAGTCAGCTGAATACAAAGTTAACTTCTTTTCCTGTCTTTCCTCTGACCCAAGAGCAGCCTCTTCCTTCAATTCACCTCCAACAATTTTTTGTATGAAAAAAATTTTAATCTGCTCTTTCTGATGCCATGCAAGACCAAATTCTACTATACACATTGCAGGGTTATATTCCAACATAGAATAAATACAAATGTGCTGGTACATTGATTTTTCTCTTTCACAATATTTTTTCCAATTTTGGCCTTTGACTAATTCCATAATTGCCAACAACATAGACAGGCACATACCACGTTGGGACCCAGTGCTCCTAACCCCTGAATTGCACCATAGTGTTGCGTCAATGCCTTCTTGGGATCCAAGAATGCATTCAGCAATGTTTTTGTCAACCGAGACTGGAGATTACTGTAAACATGTCCAAACCTGCATGAAACAAGCATTTAAAGCAAGAAAAATTGCAATAGAATCAATAAGAGCCCAACAAATAAGCCACACAATACTTTGAAACTAGGCAAACAAGATACCTAAAATCATAAAGCAAAACTGGATTTTCCAGCTTACAACTCAATGATTCAACTGTTTGTACCAAATTTTACATCTTCAAAGGCCAACGACTAAGCCAGGAAAATGCTTGATAACTCAACAAAAAGCATAAGCTTTAATCATACAAATTCACCAAATAAAACCATTTAAGTGTGCCTTTGAACTGGATCTCCAAAAACAAAGGTGAATTTGAAAGGAAATACACAATAAATTTAGTATTGTTTGGCTTTGCTACTACAAAATCAAAAGACACATAGAACAAATTGCAACAACCAACAAATAAATAGGATACCATACCAATAAATGTATTGAGTGAAAATTGCTTGTTTCCATTAATGCAAAACATATAACAGAATAGATAGAGGATATCTCACCTTTTGCATATTGAGGCAACCAGATTAGCCGTAAAGTCTCTAAGTTCCCAGTGGTTGTCTGCCAACCTACTGCCCAACCTTTTAGCAACAAGGCAGGTCACAACAGATGGCATCAACTGGTGTAGCTGAAGCATGCAAAAACAGAAAGAAAAAGAGGTAAAGAGATGGTTTCACATTAACTCATTCATGTGAACCAAGTAACATACTAAGATCTAAATGGCCTTTCGAAAAACACATTTTATGACAAAACACTGTGGTGTCATTTGATCCATGCAGCTAACCCCACATATATGGAAAGACTTTTCTAGTTATTCATTCTACTTCATTTCACAACCCTACAAATTATTAAACTAGGATATTGATATTTACAAATTAAAATATAAACATGGAAACCACTTTATTAGATAATAAAAGCCATTAAGTACTAACAAATGGACATGACTTTCTGAATCTGCCCCATTGCTATCTTGCAAGAAAAAAACCATACCAGAAAACAGAACCCAAGCTGATGGGGCAGCCTACACGGCAAGAGACAAGAAAGTATAGCAGTAAGTACATTTTTTTTATTTGCCTTCAAATTTATGGGGCAAACAGGTCATGGGTTGTTAGGGCCATCTTTATAGACAAGTCAACTTAAATATCTCAGGATGCTTTCATAATTCAATGAACAACAGAATTCCAAATAGAAAATGATAAAACAACCAACATTTATGTAAATATTAATAATACTATGTTGATTATACAAAGATCGTACTATGTCAACTCTAAACCCTAAATCAACAAGAGGCAAACTTACATATGGTTCAATATGGATGTGAGGGTTTTGCAGAAGGCTACTAACAACTCGCATCAAGGCAAATAGAAGAGGATAATTATTCAAACCACAGGAAACCTGACAAGAATGGAGAAGCGTGCATTTGTAATGAGCTACAATAAGGAGAATTTTCCATTTTTATCAACCATTATCATAAATAGACAAATATTATTACCTCATCAGCTATAAAGCATGTGAAATAAGGAACTAGTGGATGAAGTCCTGAATCAGTAGCCAAACTTACTAATGCCTCTTTAAAGAGAACTGATTCAGACTCACTCAAAGTAAGCTCGGCCACTTTGTCAAAATACAGCTGCAAGAAACAATAAAACAAATGAAAATGAACCACAAGATGAGAAAACAAAATAGCTCATGGTGGCTTAATAATTTTGAAACCTGAAGCTCTCTGGATAATACATGCTTAACAGGCAATTTGATGTCAACTGGAAGGTTATCATCTTTCTGCTCATGTTTTTTGACATCAGAAGGAGCTGAAATTACTGCAAATAAAATAATAAGTAAATAAGTATTCTTAAAAGGGGCAGGGGAGTACAAGTTACAGATAAATTGGAAGAAGTAACAAATAATAGATCTTGAAGCATTAAGCTGCCAAACGGTTCCTGTTTGTTTGCATCATTGTATGCATATAAATATATACTAATATTTCTGAAAATCAGTCTATTTATAATTGGATTTATAAGCTTTTCTCGTCTACCATTTCCAATTTATAGTGACTTAGTGCTTATGAAGATGCTGATAATTTTTTAATCTAACACGTGATAGTTAATATTTTTTTTAATAATTAATAACGTTTAAATCTAAATTTTGAGACTAAAATTATATAATTAGATAAAAAAGAAGAACAAAATAGATAAATAATTTAAAAAAAGATCAAAATAAAAAATTAAAGACATCTAGAGAGATTCCTCTTAATACAATTTCTCTTCCCATAATCATAAATATCTTTTTTTTGAAGAATGAGAAACAATTCTGGACCACCCATTCATAATCATTTTCTATATATATATATTTTTATCAGCAATCATCTTCTATATATGATCATACACAGAGGAGAACATTTATAGCTGGGGCGCGAGCTAAAGTACATGGTCATGGCAATTGATCTATCAAGGATCTCTGTCCGGCCATTCAAAGCAAGTGAAGATGCTGACGATGTATTGTTATGGTTGGGAGATGCAAGGGTGACTCAGTACACACGATTAGAGACATGTGGGTCCAGGTCAGAAGCTTTGACATTCCTGAAAGATGAGTGTGTTTACCCCTTACGCCGGTCAATATGCCTTGATGATCGTTCCATAGGGATTGTTTGGGTGTTTCCTCATTCGGGTGATGAAAGGTACAAAGCTGACTTGGGATATGCCTTAGGGGTCAACTATTGGGGCAATGGGATAGCCACTAAGGCACTGAAGATTGTTTTGTCCCAAGTCTTCCACGATTTCCCTCACTTGAGAAGGTTGCAAGCTTATACTTATTTGGACAACAAGGCTTCCCAGAGGGTGTTGGAGAAGGTTGGGTTCCATAGGGAGGGGATAATCAGAGATTTGTACTTTAAGGGGAAGAGTGATGATTTCTATATTTTTAGATTTTTGTCAACAGATGAAATTCCTTCTTTGATTGCTTAATTAGTAATTGGTAATAAGTGGACATGGTTATCTCTTTTGCTGCATTTGGTACAACTATTGCAATTTAATTTGTTTTTTGAGCAATTTGTTTTCAGTAACATTAATATTCTCGAATCACTTACTTATAATTTAATAGTTTTATTTCTTTTCTTCACACCTTTCCTTTCTTTTTTTTACTGTCAGGGTATATTATTAGTTCACATTGGTTGAGTTGACCTTAATTATTTGCCGAGCGTGTTGAGTAATTAATTTATATATATATATTCCACATTAATTTATGTAATATATATTCACTTTTTTTCTGAATAAAAAAAATTGTTACTATTTTTTATACATAGAATTAAAATAGTATAAAATGATTTTTGAGAATTAAAAGAATAAAGTATATTAAAATGAAACAAAGTTTAAACATTTTGTGATAAATAAATTAAGGAGATGAATCTTAATTTATTTTTACCTGTTAAAAACCTCCACCCTTATATTTTATTAATAGATATTATAGAAAAATAAAATTATCAGATTAACTTGATAATTTATTGTATAATATACTATCTACCAAATAAAAATTCCCTTTTTCTCTATAATATAATGTCTACCAAATAAAAGTATAATTTTATCATTTGAATTTAGATATATTGTTTTAGTTTTTATGGATAATATACTTTGTGTTGGGAAATACTACACAAATCAATGTCGACTAGTATATTAATTAATTGACTTAGTAACTAAAAAATTTGCAACACTTGGTCTTCATATTTCTTTAGTTGTACAGTTTTAGAAACTTTGTTTGAGTTGGAGCTCTAATTGTTGGAACTTTTATTAGCTAGTACTCCCTTCCTAAAATATAAAACAAATTGAATAGCATTTATAAAAAAAATTAGTTAACGTCGTTTAATTTTTATAGTCTCAATAAAAATTTAATCAAATTTCTAAAGTATCCTCTACATTAATTATATATGACAAAAAAAGGAGAAATTTATTAAAAATAAACTCCAATTAAACGAACATCATTTTTAATATATAATCATTAAATATGACAAAATGTCCGCATATAATGCCGGGTAGGCATCACTGATAGTTGTATTGACGAAGTTAATGATCGGGGTTTATTGTGACAATTTTACGTAATTTAATTTAATTAAAAATGGGACTCAAACTCAACAGTTACACAATTTTTTAAAAAGATGTTTAACTATTTCTTTTCTTATCTTTTTTTATTTGTGAGATGTGCGGATTATAATCAGTAGAATTTAATAATGAGAGTAGACGAACATAGAAGCAAAGCAAAGAGAGAATCAAGAAAATTCCATTCTATTAAGTAAAAACAATACAGTTGCGCTTCGTATCATAGGAAGGAAAAATACAGACACAGAGGTAGACGTACAAAATACAAATTAATCCTTGACAATTGAGTCACAATTGTTCGACCATACCAAAGGATCGGAATTGAACAAAACTAGATTAACTAGAAAAGGGAAAGACAAAATTATAAATTTATAATCCATATGAATATCATTTTGTTTTTATAAGCACATGAACACTTCATTTTCTCTGCATCAAGGTATTTAATTGTTAATTAGCTTTCTTTGGCAAAGCAAAGGAAGTGAAAGTTGATGCTATGGCAGTGAGTAAAAATCCAATTAGTAGAAGGCTGGCTGAAGCATTTGCCTTCT
This sequence comes from Glycine soja, assembly GCF_004193775.1. Lineage (NCBI taxonomy): Eukaryota > Viridiplantae > Streptophyta > Magnoliopsida > Fabales > Fabaceae > Glycine > Glycine soja. The sequence goes on along the minus strand of NC_041019.1, from coordinate 56,674,921 downwards.
CAATAAAGGAGTTTGAGGGTACACCTCTACCAAGCTCTACGGTCACACCAAATCCAGCAGCTGAACCGGAAATCAAAAGGTATGATATGATCTGTCCATAGAAATTAACAATTAATGCAAAGTTGTTAATTAAAATGACAATATATTAGCTAGGTCAAAATAATTATTATTAGTCTATAGGACAACATTATTAATTGCAGAAGCGTGAAGACAAATTGTTATGATGACGTGCATGCATGGTGTACCTTGTCACCGAAGAAATCAAATAGATAGCCACCATCACCGCTTAATACACGGTTTCCTGAGACCACAGTGAACATTGAGAAAGCCATTTGCAGCAGATTATACGCAAACCCGATTATTATTGTAGATATCATATATCTGCATTTACAAAACAGTAATATTATTATTTTCACTTTACATTTCTTAATAAAGAGAGAAAGGTAGAAAAATAAAAGTAACTTTTTTTTTCTTCTCGTTTTTACTTATATATCTGTATATATCCCAAAATCCTTGATGTAAAGTACCAATTTGGCATTTGCTTAACAACATGTAAAGTACTTGAAAATAATTAAATCAATCCTTAATCATAATTTACCAGCTAGCTAACTTCAGGTAAAAATCCTTCTCACGTTGCTAATAATGTAAAAGTCAAAGTGGTGATATATATATATATATAGATGAGAATATTAATGATTAATTAGGTTGGATAATAAAGTAGAGACATAAACTATATGTATAATGCTTACCGATAAGCATAGATATCATTGAACTTGATTTCGGCACCTGTTTGATCATCAGTTTGCTTGACTATGGCAATGAGAATGAGAGCAATGAGAAGGAAGACAAAGATTAAGACCCTCAAAAGGAGAAGGACAGTTCTTGAAACTGTGGAACTGGAGGGCGGGGTATTAACCATATCTAAGGCTTCTGGATTCCTAGTACCCAAAAAGCTTGTTCCTGCGAACAAATTTGGCCCCTTTTATAATATGAGCTTGTGAAGGTGCATGCACTAGTACTCTATCTAGTTCTCGTTCACCCAAGATATTAATAATTAATGGCCAAGTAGATGCATGGTGATTTCGAATAAAGCATAATATGGCTGACTTTGAAAATGGCATCACAGCTATAGCTAGCCGAATCAATTGGTTGACTAAACTCTTTGCTTATAATTTAATTTCTGCGAAAATTCACATTCTTTGACGTTATTAATATTACTTGGCATTGGATGACCCTATTAGCCAGAGTATGTTGAGTGATTAATATATTAGTTATTATTGGTGCGTAGTTTATACTAATTTTTTTATATATCCTTTTTAGGTGTTTTAAAATTTTGTACAATTTGCAACTTAATTTCAGGATACTAGTGTTCAAACTGATTAATTTGACTCATTTGAGTTGTATTAAGCTTATGTGTTGGATATAGACTTGTCAAATTAAATGGATTCAATTGTAGCTTAAGATGTGCACCTACCGATTACAACTTAATTTGATTTTGGGTTGACAATTATATTAATTTAAAAAATAGTATATATATTTACGGTACAATTTTCTTATAAAAAAATTAACTAATTGCAAATTGTTATGTGGTGTAAGTTGGTTGATTATTATAATCAGGCCTATTTAAATTTTCTGTAAAGATAATAATGAAACTAAAAACGGTGTTACTTTTACTGCTTTTTTTTATAAATGTTTAAATGTAAAATGCATAAAGATATGATTACATCTATAATTAATTATAAAGAAAAAATATTTTCCGAATAAACTACTTCATTGCTTTTCTGTTTTTTTTTTTATAAAAAAAGCCTTCATCCTCGACGTCGTGGACACGATTACGTTTTTGAATTGGTCAAGAGCGTGAAACTTACTCAGGTTCATCAGATTCAACAATACATTATTTTTTTAAAATAATACTATTGAAATCCATTTGGCCGTTTGCCATTAGCAAGAGGAAGGAGGGAGATTCGTTGGCCCATTCATATAGGCTTCCCAACGCATCTCATGCATGCATGAAGAGTCATTTGTCGACTCAATTTTTGGTATTTAGACTATATTTGGTAACTTTTTAATTTAAAATTAAAACTTTATTTTGTATATTCTATAAGATTAATAATTATTTTTATATGATTAAAATATATAATAAATTAATATTTTAAATCTATAAATTATATTATAATTAAAATTTATACTTAATAAATATCTTTTAATACATAAAATATATTTTAAATTAATAATGAAAACTTTAAATTTTGAAATAAATGTTATGGTTAACAATTGAAATTTAAAAAAAAAATTAAAATTTTGATATAGGAATAAAAGATGATACATTGAAAGAGATAAATAGTTAAAAATATAAAATATATAGATAAAAACAAAGGGATGATAGTTTGAAAATGACTGAGGAGGCAGACGTTCTTTTTTTATAACTGTAAGGTACTAAGGTAGATATAGGATCATTTTGTAATATATATTTATATATATATTAATTTACTATAAATTACAGGATCATTTTGTATTAACAGTTTGAATTTGATGCAACTTTTTTAAAATTACACTAATGTCATTTATTCATTTGATCATTCCCCCATGTATTAATAAGAAATGTGAGTTTTGCTCGTAAACAATTAAGCAAGTCGAGTCGCTCTTGCTCTTGCACGGGCGTTTAGGGTCTATGCTAGTCTGCACTTTTTTTATGTTTCTCGTATAGATGTTCTGCTTATTAATGAAATAAGATAAGCGTCTTCCAGTCTAAAAAAAAGAAAATGATAATAAAAGAAAATAAACTAAAATTCTCATTATAGTTTTACCCGTGATAATACATATCTTCCTGTCAATACTTCATCCTAGGGGTTCACAAGGTCATCGTAACCTAAATAATTGGTTCACAAAGTTGCTCTATTTAGCCCAGGTTTTTTGCAAGTTTAAAATAAAATATTTATAAATAAAGTAAAAAAACATTTAGCACACATATCATGTTAATGAGAACAATAAGGTTCATTTTATTGTTCATAAAATCAACCTCGAAAACACATAATAATTGTCAAATTAAAACATGACATATGATATGTGAAAATCAATATTTTTTTTAACAATCAATATTTAAATATAGATTTGGAATCATGATGATGTGATTGGATTTAAAAAAAAAAAGATAAAATAAGTGAATAATTTTAAAAGAGACAAAAATCAAAATTTAAAAATAGCCACCCAATCAAAAATACAATTTTATCTTCCTTTTAATACAATTTCTCTGTCCATAATCATAAATATCTTTGTTGAAGGATGAGAAACAATGCAGGACCACACATTCATTTTTTATTATCGGCAATCATCTTCTATATATGATTATACAGAGAGGAGAAGATTTATAGCTGGGGCGAGAGCTAAAGTACATGGTCATGGCAATTGATCTGTCAAGGATCTCTGTCCGGCCATTCAAGGCAAGTGAAGATGTTGACGATGTATTGTTATGGTTGGGAGATGCTAGAGTGACTCAGAACACACGATTAAAGACCTGTGGGTCCAGGTCAGAGGCTTTGACATTCCTGAAAGATGAGTGTGTTCACCCCTTACGCCGGTCAATATGCCTTGATGATCGTTCCATAGGGATTGTTTGGGTGCTTCCTTATTCGGGTGATGAAAGGTACAAAGCTGACTTGGGATATGCCTTAGGGTTCAACTGTTGGGGCAATGGGATAGCCACTAAGGCAGTGAAGATTGTTTTGTCCCAAGTCTTCCATGATTTCCCTCACTTGAGAAGGTTGCAAGCTTATACTTATTTGCGCCACAAGGCTTCCCAGAGGGTGTTGGAGAAGGTTGGGTTCCATAGGGAGGGGATAGCCACAGATTTGTACTTTCCGGGGAAGAGTGATGATTGCTATATTTTTAGATTTTTGTCAACAGATGAAATTCCTTCTGTGATTGTTTAATTAGTAATTGGTAATAAGTGGACATGTTTATCTCTTTTGCTGCATTTGGTACAACTATTGCAATATAATTTGTTTTTTGAGCAATTTGTTTTTCAGTAACATTAATATTCTCGAATCACTTACTTATAATTTAATAGTTTTATTTCTTTTCTTCACACCTTTCGAATTCCTTTCTTCTTTTTTTTACTGTCAGGGTATCATCATTTCTTTTTGTGAAAAATAATGTTACTCGTGAGAAATATGGTGGACCTAAAGGTTAAATATCATATATGTCGACGAAAAAGACTTTATATATATATATATATTCCACATTAATTTATGTAATATATATTCACTTTTTTTCTGAATAAAAAAAATTGTTACTATTTTTTATACATAGAATTAAAATAATATAAAATGATTTTTTGAACATTTTGTGATAAATAAATTAAGGAGATGAATCTTAATTTATTTTTACCTGTTAAAAACCTCCACAATTATATTTTATTAATAGATATTATAGAAAAATAAAATTATCAGATTAACTTGATAATTTGTTGTATAATATACTATCTACCAAATAAAAAATCCTTTTTTTCTCTATAATATAATGCCTACCAAATAAAAGCATTTCAATTTAGATATATTGTTTTAGTTTTTATGGATAATATATACTTTGTGTTGGGAAATACTACACAAATCAATGTCGACCAGTATATTAATTAATTTAGTAACTAAAAAATTGCAACACTTGGTCTCATATTTCTTTAGTTGTACACGTGGTTTGAGTTGGAGCTCTAATTGGAACTTTTATTAGCTAGTACTCCCTCCCTATAATATATAACGAATTGAATAATATCTATATAAAAAAAATTAGTTAACATCATTTAATTTTGATAGCTTCAATAAAAATTTAATCAAATTTTTAAAGTATCCTCTATATTAATTATATAAGACAAAAAAAGGAGAAGTTTATTAAAAATAAAACTCCAATTAAATGGATAGCAATTTTTAATATATAATCATTAAATATAAAAAAAACTAGTTAAAATTTATTTATTTTTTAATTCAATACACATTAATTTTTTTTTCTTATATTTCGATCCAAAAGGGTATTAAAGAGTGTTAGATAATCTCACATGAAAGGTTTTGAGGAGAGCTCTCAATGTGAGCAAACTTATCTTACCTACATTGGCACCCCATGGGTTGTTTTTGAAAGTAAACCAACTCAATCCAGTTTGCCTTTTTTAGCTACAAAATAGTCAATCTAGCTTAATCAAATATAATTATAAAAAAAATTCTCAGATTAACTTTGAGGTGACTAAGATGTTTTTGTTTATTTATTTATATATACAAAGGTACTAAAAAGAATTTTTTTAAAAAAAATAGGAAACTAAAAACATAAATTTAAATTTGGCTGATCAAAAATAAAAATAAGCTCAATTTAAGGGGAAAAAACAAATTTAACCTTTTATTTTTTTAATAATGATTCTTTCACCTTATGGCCTTTATATTGTGTTGATTTTGTTCTAATTTTTAATTCCACCAACTGGAATATACTTTATATCATCACAATTAACTTTAAGTACATATGTACTTTCAATTATAACTTGAATTGAAATACAATGATTAATTTTTCTAATTTATTTTTAATTTTTTATGATTTGAAGTGAGTCAACTCATATAATGTGTCAAGTCAAATTGGTTATTTCTTACTTATAAAAAAGTGAATCGAGTTGATATAACTTTCTTTTTTATGCTAACTTAATTGTGGTAAAAATATCATTAATTATGAATCTTCACCATAATGATTAAAATCAAACTTTATATTTTAATGGATTAAAATTGAACTTCTTAATTTTATGGAAATTAAAACAATTTTTAAATTTTATAAAAACTAAAATCAGGACTTAAAAAATTGTGACGAAAAAAAAAACACACACTTAGCAAGAAGATGTCATGTCATCCAAAATGTCTGCATACAATGCTGGCTAGGCATCACTGATAGTTGTATTGACAAAGTTAATGATCGGAGTTTAATGTGACAATTTTACATAATTTAATTTAATTAAAAATGGGAGTACTACAACTCGACAGTTACACAATTTTTTTAAAAGATGTTTAACCCTTTCTTTTCTTATCTTTTTTTATTTGTGAGATGTGCTGGTTATAATCAGTAAAATTTAATAATGAGAGTAGATGAACATAGAAGCAAAGCAAAGAGAGAAACAAGAAAATTCCATTCTATTAAATAAAAACAATACAGTTGAACTTCGTATCTTAGGAAGGAAAAATACAGACACAGACGTAGACGTACAAGATACAAATTAATCCATGACAATTGTTCGACCATACCAAAGGATCGGAATTGAACAAAACTAGATTAACTAAATAAGGGAAAGACAGAATTATAAATTTATAATCCATATGAATATCATTTTGTTTTTATAAGCACACGAACACTTCATTTTCTCTGCATCAAGGTATTTAATTGTTAATTAGCTTTCTTTGGCAAAGCAAAGGAAGTGAAAGTTGATGCTATGGCAGTGAGTAAAAATCCAATTAGTAGAAGGCTGGCTGAAGCATTTGCCTTCTCAATAAAGGAGTTTGAGGGTACACCTCTACCAAGCTCTACGGTCACACCAAATCCAGCAGCTGAACCGGAAATCAAAAGGTATGATATGATCTGTCCATAGAAATTAACAATTAATGCAAAGTTGTTAATTAAAATGACAATATATTAGCTAGGTCAAAATAATTATTATTAGTCTATAGGACAACATTATTAATTGCAGAAGCGTGAAGACAAATTGTTATGATGGCGTGCATGCATGGTGTACCTTGTCACCGAAGAAATCAAATAGATAGCCACCATCACCGCTTAATACACGGTTTCCTGAGACCACAGTGAACATTGAGAAAGCCATTTGCAGCAGATTATACGCAAACCCGATTATTATTGTAGATATCATATATCTGCATTTACAAAACAGTAATATTATTATTTTCACTTTACATTTCTTAATAAAGAGAGAAAGGTAGAAAAATAAAAATGACTTTTTTTCTTCTTCTCGTTTTTACTTATATCTCCGTATATATCCCAAAATCCTTGATGTAAGGTACCAATTTGGCATTTGCTTAACAATATATATGTAAAGTACTTGAAAATAATTAAATCAATCCTTAATCATAATTTACCAGCTAGCTAACTTCAGGTAAAAATCCTTCTCACGTTGCTAATTAATAATGTAAAAGTCAAAGTGGTAATATATATATATATATAGATGAGAATATTAATAATTGATTAGGCATGGATAATAAAGTAGAGACATAAACTATATGTATAATGCTTACCGATAAGCATAGATATCATTGAACTTGATTTCGGCACCTGTTTCGTCATCAGTTTGCTTGACTATGGCAATGAGAATGAGAGCAATGAGAAGGAAGACAAAGATTAAGACCCTCAAAAGGAGAAGGACAGTTCTTGAAACTGTGGAACTGGAGGGCGGGGTATTAACCATATCTAAGGCTTCTGGATTCCTTGTACCCAAAAAGCTTGTTCCTGCGAACAAATTTGGCCCCTTTTATAATATGAGCTTGTGAATGTGCATGCACTCTATCTAGTTCTCGTTTACCCAAGATATTAATAATTAATGGCCAAGTAGATGCATGGTGATTTCGAATAAAGCATAATATGGCTGACTTTGAAAATGGCATCACAGCTATAGCTAGCCGAATCAATTGGTTGACTAAACTCTTTGCTTATAATTTAATTTCTGCGAAAATTCACATTCTTTGACGTTATTAATATTACTTGGGATTGGATGACCCTATTAGCCAGAGTATGTTGAGTGATTAATATATTAGTTATTATTGGTGCGTAGTTTATACTAATTTTTTTATATATCCTTTTTAGGTGTTTTAAAATTTTGTACAATTTGCAACTTAATTTCAGGATACTAGTGTTCAAACTGATTAATTTGACTCATTTGAGTTGTATTAAGCTTATGTGTTGGATATAGACTTGTCAAATTAAATGGATTCAATTGTAGCTTAAGATGTGCACCTACCGATTACAACTTAATTTGATTTTGGGTTGACAACGATATTAATAAAAAAAATAGTATATATATTTACGGTACAATTTTTTTATAAAAAAATTAACTAATTACAAATTGTTACGTGTTGTAAGTTTGTTGATTATTATAATCAGGCCTATTTAAATTTTCTGTAAAGATAATAATGAAACTAAAAACGGTGTTACTTTTACTGCTTTTTTTATAAATATTTAAATGTAAAATGCATAAAAATATTATTACATCTATAATTAATTATAAAGAAAAAATATTTTCCGAATAAACTAATTCATTGCTTTTCTGTTTTTTTTTTTTTTAAAAAAAAAGCTTTCACCCTCGACGTCGTGGACACGATTACGTTTTTGAATTGGTCAAGAGCGTGAAACTTACTCAGGTTCACCAGATTCAACAATACATTATTTTTAAAAAATAATAGTATTGAAATCTTTTATAAACTTTTTTTTTTAATCAAAAGCCGTAACAAGTTGTCAGCGTCTAATCTTCTTGATTAATTACTACTACATGTGCAACCAAAGTCAAAAAACAGAAAAATAAAACGAAACATAATTATCCCAACTTCTAAGACTAGGTTTATTTTTTCGCTGGATTTGCGACAACACATGTTATGAGACCCATCTGGCCGTTTGCCATTTGCAAAAGGAAGGAGGGAGATTCGTTGGCAAACGTCCATTCTTAGGCTTCCCAACGGATCTCATTCAGAGGCATTTGTCAACTCAATTTTTGGTATTTAGAATATATTTGTTAACGTTTTTAATTTAAAATTAAAATTTTATTTTGTATATTGTATAAGATAAATACTTGTTTTTATATAATTAAAATATATAATAAATGAATATTTTAAATCTATAAATTATATTATAATTAAAATTTATATTGAATAAATATCTTTTAATACATAAAATATATTTTAAATTAATAATGAAAACTTTAAATTTTGAAATAAATGTTATGGTTAACAATTGAAATTTAAAAAAAAAATAAAATTTTGATATAGGAATAAAAGATGATACATTGAAAAAGAGATAAGTAGTTAAGAATATGAAATATATAAAGGGATGATAGTTTGAGAATGACTGAGGCAGATATTCTTTTTTTATAACTGTAAGGTAGATATAGGATAACATGCACGAGAAAAACAGTTTCTATTATGCACTCTCGTGGTCATTTGCGTATGTTTGAATGGAGAATTTCAAATTCTTTTCTTAATTTTTTTTTCCGGCTAGGATATACAAAGTTACATATTCATAAAAGTTTACTATATTAAAATTTTAGAGCATCCTTATAAAATATAAATAATCACCAAAAACATATTAGTTAAATTATCGAGTAGAATTTTAAGAATATTTGGATCCACAGTGATAATTGATCAAACAAACGAAGCGGATTTAAATGTGTAGCGGATGACTTCATGATTCTCCCTCAACTAGAATATATTTATTTTTTAATAGGAATATATGTGCCGATGGAGTATATTATTGGAGATCATAAATTTCTTATAACGTGTTAACTTATTAGAGTTTTTATTATTTCCTAACTGCTCAATTAATTTTATATTATATAATTTAATTGTTTAAGAGACTCACTTAATCTGATCACATAAAATAAAAATCATTAATGATAATTAACTCATATAATTGTCTTATAATATTAGTCCATATTAATCATTAAAATAGAAAATTCCAAGTAGTACCCTAAGACATCCCAATGAATAACAACGATCAAACAAAAATGGCTGAGCCTTTGTATTTTTCTTCGTATTTTGTTTTCTAAAGCTAGAGACGACTATTTGCAACATGTCATGCTCATAAGAGCACACAAGCAAAACCAGGTTTCAATAGCAAGTAAAAATCAATTTTTATGTTTGCAATATGCATACTTTTAATCTTATGTTTAAAATATTTAAAAATAAATTTTTATATAATTATAGTAATTATTTTAATTAATTTCATATTATTAATCTTATACATAAATAAAGTGTCCGCATCAGGCATGAGTATTATTTTCAAAGACCGTATAACATCAAATTATTATAAGATACTACTCATTGACTAATTAGAGAGTTTGTGATCAGAGAGTTTTTTTTTGGTGTAATTAACTAATTAGTGCATACACACTGGTACACAAAGATGACCACGACAAATATTGATTGACCACCAAAGGAATTGAACTAAAGCAAATTAACTAGAGAAGGGAATCAAAAAGTACTATCATAATATAATCCATGTTCATTATTTCTGCATCAAGCTAATTAGTTAAGAGAAATATAATTCGTACAACAGTTTTTACAACAATGAGAAAGAGAAAATGGGTATTGTTGTAGAAATTGTTGTAATGAATTATACAACTCATTAATTAATATCTTTCTTTGGCAAAGCAAAGGAAGTGAAAATTGATGCTATGGCAGTGAACAAAAACCCAACTAGAAGAAGGCTGGCCGAAACATTTGCCTTTTGAGTGAAGGAATCTGAGGGAATATCTTGCAGCAGCTCTACGGTGAAACCAAGTCCAGCAGCTGAACCGGAAATCAGAAGGTATGCTATGATCTGTCCATAGAAATTAACCATGCAAAGTTGTCAATTAAAATGACAATACTAATATTAGGCCAAAAAAATTATTATTTCGTTTGCAGAACAACATTATTTTTTTTATGTGGTGCAGAACGACATTATTGTAAAAGCTTTGAAGATTTGTTATAAAATGATGTACCTTGTCACCAAAGAAATCAAATAGATAACCACCATTACTGCTTAATACACGCTTTCCTGAGACCACTGTGAAGATTGAAAAGCCCATTTGCAAGAGGTTATACGCAAACCCAATGACTATCGTAGAGAGCATATATCTGCATTGATAAGAGAGAAAAATAAAAAAGCGTTGTTCTCATTTCAAAACATTTTTTACATAACATTTATCTTTCTTTGAAGACACGTTTGAAATACTGACATACTGTTAGACATATTAAATTTGGATACCTTTCATAGTAAGAATTTAATTAAACTTTAGTTGTGGAGAATCAGTCCTTTGCTAGGCTCAAATCTGTCGGTATGGTCATGGGACATGTAATAAAGTGATAGGGAGAAAAAAGTGTTGTGAAAATTGGAAATTTGTATCTAGTTAATAAAGGAAAATAACAATATATATTAAGCATTATCCTTTTTACATATCAAGTCTAGAAAATATGGTCCGTTTGTTACATCATTTTTCATAAAAAATAATTTCAAAATATTTTTCATGTATTGGTTTCAACTTTTTAAAATAATTAAAAGATGAAAATAATATAAAATCTGATTTAAATTATAATTTATTTTGAATAATTTCTCATAAAAATCAGTTGTTTTCTTAAAAAAAAATATTTTTATTACTATAAACAAATAGAAATTACTTTAAATCGTTAAAATAAAGATGTCCAAATTAGTAGCTCTTATTTAAAAAAAATAGAAAAACTAATCATCATTAAATTATTTTAAACCAAATCACTTTTTTATTAAAAAAAATCAAATCGCTTTTTCTTAAATATGTGAGAAACAGACACTATAAAAAAAAAATTAAAGATGGATTTGACATTTGTACTTAGCACTATAAATAACAACCTTTGTAAAGTACTTGAAAATCAATCCATAATCATAATTAGGTGGGAAATTACTCCCTTCGTCTCTAGTCACTTAATTATAAGATTTTTCTAATTGATTCACAGTGGCTTAATAAAAATAGTCAATTTATTTAATCACATTAAATATGTAAATTATTTGTATTATTATTTTAAAATTATTTTTTCCTTATCTTTTTATTTATTTAGTTATTTTTCATTAATATTTAAAGAAAAAATAATTAAGTAAAAACATGTAAAAAACATAATAATTAATACATCTAAAAATGAAAAATAATTTTATAAAAAAGATCAAACAAATTCATGAATATGATTTTATAATTAGGGACTTATAACAAAAGTCAAAGTGGTATTATAGTATATGAGATCTAGGGGAATATTAATTAGGTTGGTTAATAAAGTAGAAATGTAAACTATTACTTCCTCATTTTCAGATTATATAATATTTAAAGTTTTGATACGGATATTAAGAAATGTAATTAATTTATTAAATTAAAAAATTATATAATTTTCTAATATACTTTATTTTTATCTCTCTAATTAATGACGTATTTATCTTTCTATATGTTACTCCCATTAAGTTTTAGTTAAGAATAATATTGAAAAAAATCTTTAATACAGTATTGATTTTATAAAATAACATTTATTTTAGATTTTTTTTTTCTAAAATGTCATATAACCTAGATCGAAGTAAAAACAATACTTACCGATAAGCATAGACATCATGAAACTTGATTTCTGCATCAATTTCATCAAATGTTAGCTTGTTTATAGAAATGAAAATGAGCGCCATAACAAGGAAGATAAAGGTTAAGACCCTCAAAAGGAGGAGAGTAATTGAATAGGTGGAACTTGTTGAGTGGGTGGTAGTAGTGTTATCCATCGCAGGCTTCTCCTAATTAATGTTTCTGTAGACAGATTTGGTGCAGTTTCTGGCCAGGTGTTCTAATAATATTCCTCGTTTACTAGGTATATATAAGGAGTACTTAAGGACAACAAGGTTAATTTAAATTGGCCGGCCATTAAGTAATTAGGTAAAGCTAGCCTTCCCAAAAAAAAAAGTAAATAGGCAAAAATGGGTTATCATCACAACGAGCCGAATCAATTCATTTATTACAAGAGTTTAATGAGAATATAATTTTATATTATTCAATCACAAATTATTATTTTTATAATTTTTAAGATAATTTTATAAAAATTAAAAAAAAAAATCATATGATAGATTAAAATTGAATGGATTTTATACGGTTAATGTATAATATTTTTTTTCTCTTATTACAACACTCATTTAATTTATTGTAAAATACTGTAAGTAACGTTTTAATGGGAAAAAAATATTAAGTGAAAGTAGTTTAATAAAATTGTTCAACATATTAATGTTAATAAACCGAGTTTCCAAAGGCCGCCGAGGTTAATTAGAAGATGGTAAATTGCTTCCTTTCAGGATGCCCAATAGCTAGAAAGAAATAAAAACAGTGTTTAATGTACATGATAGCCACTTGACTCTATGGTTTAACGTAGCATTAATTACCAAGAGCCATTGACCCATCACTCTTTTAATGAGGAAGGCCAAAACAAACGTTTGAATGGCTTCCACTGATTAAACAAACAAACAGTGTTTAATGGCTTTCAACTGCTCTTATTAGTAATTAACGAGTGAGGGAGATGACATGCATTTTCGGTGACTTAGGGCTCTCACATCAGTTTTCGTATTGATATCACTTGTAATTTTGGATGCCAGATAGCTAGTTCGATGCACTACAACAAATATATATATATATATATTATCTTTAATTTTGTTTCCCACAGGTATAAATTTTGTTTGATAAAAAATTATATTAAAATATACAAAAAAAATTATAAAAATAATATGATTAACTAATGTGATATGTCAATCAAATTTTTTTCTATAATGTACCGTAATATTTATACTATAATCTTAGCTTTTTATTTGATAGATATACCCATTAAAAGTTGAAAACAACTAAACAAGCCTATAGTGCCAAACAGGTTTAGTATTTAAAATTTTGAGTGGGACTCTCACATAGATGATCGACTCTTTGTCCTCATGCATGTCTACAATTATTTATCAACCCGTAAATTTTTAACAATAAATATTAATATATATATTCTTTTTTTTTTAAAAATGATGCAATGTTACGCTACTTTTATTAACAACGTAGCACGGTATCATTTTTTTTTTCAACAGCTTAGAAGATCATTCGTTAAAAATGCTTAACAAGCGGACATGATAATGCTAATCATTCATTACTGATTCATTTTAAAACATGTCAACCTTTTCACCTTATAATCACCATGGACCGGGCCATTTCAATTTCAATCTGTAAAAAATGGTCAAATTCTTGAGTCCTCAAAAAGAGACTCATCTCATCCACTAATGGGCTATTGCATCCTCTATCTCTCATTATATTTTAAAAAGTCCATTTTTTTACATATTGATTGATAAAACATTTAAATAAAATTCTTCAGTAAAAACTCAAATAAGATTAAGTCAATAAACTATAAATTACAAGTCATTAATTATTAATGAGAGTGGATATATAAATTAGAGAACTAATAGAACAATCATTTTTACTTGAAGGTTCTATCCTATTTATATAAATCTTGTTGGACCTTGGACGTTGGGTCTGCGTGTGTTGGTTGATCATTTAGATAATCCGTCTCCTAAACAAGATTAGGTGGCCTAATCTCATAATAATTGTTTTGCCTATATGTGAGATTGGATAGATATTTGGCTGCCCTAACCGAAAACTTATTCAGTATACAAACAACGATACTTAAATTTCTAGTCACGTACTCCATTCTTATTTTTACATGTTTTCTCACACTACTCATGGGAGAAGAAGTATTATATGAGTTTTTAGCCATTAAATGAATGTCAAAAAGCTTAACTAAGTAATTTGTAGTAGTAATTAGAAATATCGCCACACAAAAATAACTTCAATGATTTGCAACAATTTATAGAGTGCTATTACGGCATTATATATGGAGAAAAACTACTTAATTATATGTGGATATTTATAATGATCTTTGATCATAGTTCTAGTGAGAAAATAATGATGAAAGTGTGGAATATTTTGTTTAGCACGGAATGAGCAAGGAAGTGACAAAAAAGAGCTTGATTATGAAGACAACTGAAAAAGTGAAAAAGGAGGTTGACTATATTGAAGATTCTTATTTCTCAGCAAGATATATATCCTATGAAGGCAAATCTCTATGGAATATAGTGTAACTTATCGTTCACAACTAAAAGCTTATTATATAAAGAAGCACACCCCAAATAACAATACTATAGCTAACTTAGATCTTTAATTATTATTTTTTAATTAAACTAGCTTTTATCTTATTATCTTAAATGCTATTTTTATTTTTAATTTCATGTATCTCGGCTTTGAAGATAGTAAGTCGAGCTTGTTTTTCTGTTTTAGTGGGAAATGGCCGAAATGCAATATAGCACAATATAATTTGCATGAATTCTTGTATATACATAGAGCTAGCTAGCCATAATGTATATACATGTATCTCTAGAGAGAATAAACATTTGCGGGGCAGAGCTGTGGAATCAAGAGGTTACAATCTTATCCTAAAATCAAGATTTTTTTATGCACAATGCGCAATGTGTTCCATCTTCCATGTCGCTGTCCATGCATGGCTGTGGAGCTTCCCCTGCATCATCATTCATCAAAGATCAAAGATTATATACCCATTTTCTCTACTGTTTTATTTTCCACCTATTTTTTTCATCACATTATTACTTGGTATTTTTTTTCTTTTCCTTTCGTCCTGTATATCCCAAAAAGGGTCTACTTTTCTTCTTTTCCATTCATCAAACAAGGGACGGGACTTGGCTATGTAAAGTAAGAGTCACCCCCCCTCCCTGTCATTCCTTCTTCCTCCCCACAATAACTGGCTGCCTTGTCCACCATTTCCACCATTCTTTGTCCCTCAGTTGTCTCCCTCATATTTTGTTTAAACAATTTTAAAAATTTGGTAAAAACAGGTGGGACCTTTGCTTGCTACATCCAATTCTGATCAAATATATTTTTTTTCAAGCAAAGGAAAATACTTCTATAAGGGACATAAGAAAAGCCCAATTCTGATCAAATATTGTATGTTTGTTACATAACAACATTTGTACTATTATTCCTTAATTTTTAGAATTACTCTAGTATATATCCATTATTATTATACTAATATTACTGATACTATAATCACTCGTATAATATTTGCATGCTTATATTAAATGCATTCAAAACATATATTGTCATGATCAATAACCGTTAAATAGTTTACAGTTTGTCGGGGGGAAAATCCAACAAAAAAGTAAGTACTTTCGGTTTTCAATATTTCAAAAATTAAAACAAGTTTTTAGCTTGTAGTTTAAGATTTTTTTTTTTTTCAATTTTAAAACTAAAAAAATTGTGAGTCTCTTCAAATTAATTAAACTGCTGTGGTGAAAGAATATTCTTAAATTAAAGAATCTTCATGTTGGTGAGAACGATGATGATCATAACAATTATCTCAATAGTAATTATGTGGCGATGATATTGATTGTAGTGATAATTTTGACGTAAATTAAATCTTAAGAATATTTAATTTTTTGTTTGATAAATCTTAAAAAGATTTTATGCTTAAATAAATTTTTAATTTGAATTTAGAATGTCTTAAGCTTGAATTTTCATTTCAAGTTAACGATTGAAATTAATCATTCTCATTTTCGCATAAGAGGGTCACTCTCATCTATTAGATTAAAATGAAAGGCAAAAATTAAAACATTTTAAAATTAAATATTTTAAAATCTCTATAAGATTTGCCAAATAAAAAATTAAATATTTTAAAATTTTAATTTACGTCAAGATCATCACCACAACCACCTCTATCACTGCAATCACCATCATCATAATCATCATTGTTGTGACCATTCTCATTCCCACCAACATGACTGTCATTGCCACCACCCCTATCGCAATGGCAGTGGTCATGACGCCGATCACGAAGGTGGTGGTAGTGACGGTCTTGTCGGTGGCAACAACGATGGTGATGACGGTAATCATGATGATGGTGGTGGTTGTGATGACGAATCTTTAAAATATTTAATTTTTTTATTGACAAATCTTATAGAGATTTTATGATTAGATGAGACTTTGATTTAAATTTAAAATGTTTTAATCTTGGCCTTTTATTTTAATCTAATGGATGAGAATGACCATTTTTATTTTCACACAAGAAGATCATTCTCATATGATATGTCCTCTCTCTCTGTATGTGTATATATATATATATATATATATATATATATATATATATATATATATATATATATATATATATATATAACGGTAAGACAAATATCGAGTCCATGGAGACTTTGCTTATATCCAGAGTTATGTATATCTAATGTTTAAGCAATTTGTTATTCAAATTGAATCATGTTCATTGATTTAAGTATAAATTAATATAAATTAACTACAAAGCAAGGAACATGAAATGTTAAGAAAACAAACGCTTAGAATTGTGAGATAGTGTTGGTGATGAGTTATGAAGTGTGTTAGGGACTTTACTTACCAGAACTACTTTTGATGCAATTGTAATTGATTTTTTTTTCTTTTTAACATGAATATAATTATTTCCTGCATCTACTAACCTACCGTAATTATGATCCCTCAAGTGAGAGAGCCTAAATCACTTAATAGCACTCCTAATCCCTTAAGAGTTATATTAAATCATTTGCATTATGAACAAAGATGCATAAACAGGTTAAACAATACCATTTTATCCCTAGACATAGATCACCTAGATGTTCTTCCCAAGTTCTTAGCATATAAATATTTTCCAATGTCTAAATCCTAAAACAGTACATGAAAATGGATGATCAAAGCAGAGACATGTGAATGAGCACATAAAAGAACAATAATATCAATATCATATTAATAGATAATTTAGAATCATCACATTATAGAGAGTTTGGTTTGTAGAGCTCCCAACAATGGTTGGATTTTAGCCTCTCATTTTCATGAGAAGCTAATAAATATAAAGAATGAAATGAATGGAAGAAAATGGAGTGAAACGGGTTGACCAGAGCTCCAGAAACGGATTTTCCTTGCACCGGCTAATAACGACTTTGTATGCTTTTTCTTCTCCTTTGTTGTCCTTGCTTCGTTGCTTTCCTCTTGTTGAAGAATTCCCATGAATCTTTTTCTTTTAAAATATCTTTACCACTTGATTGACCAATCAGAACTTCTTTGTGTGCTTAGCGTGATTTTCGCGTTGAACATGCATGGCAGCTGGATTAAGTGATCATGCGCTAAGTCGCAGGATGCGCGCTTAACATGTTTGCATGCGTTAAGCCGCAAGATGCGACACTTCAGTTCTTCAATCATCTTTCATATATTTACAAAAAAATATAACCAAAATTAGTATAAAATCATTAACTTTAACATCTTTTGGATTAAAACTGAAAAGAAGTTAAGTTGTTGTTGTTTTAACACAAAAAAAAAAAATTAGATAATTATTATGTGATTTCAATTTACAAATAGTATATACATAACATTTATCAATATTATATAAGCTTTTTACATGCTTTTATAAGCTATGATCGAATTAGATTAAAAATAGTCAAGTTTAATTTGAACTAACAATTTGAAATATAAACTCTATATTTCATCAATTAGGCTCAAATCAGACCAGTCACATACTTAAATGGGTGAGGCAAAAAGGCTTAAAACCAATTAGAGACTTTGAGTAAATATTCAATTTCATTCTTATAAAAAATTATTTAACTCGATGAGTTTTATTTGTTAAAAAAAGAAGTTACTAAATAGTTTCTCATGATTATAAATGTAGAACATTTTAATCATCTCTATTTATTTTAGTTAACATTTTTAGAGATCAATTTGAATTACTAATAATTCGTTTACAGACTAAATACACATTCATTTTTTGCGCCTAAAGATGCACTAAAAAATATAACAAAAATAATAGAAGGACTAAAATATTTTATGTATGTAATCTTAAGGAATTATTTGATAATTTCTTTCTCTTTAAGAACAATTAGACAAGCGATCGAATTCTTTTTTTTCAAGGTTCGAATTGAATCGATGTCTACTCTTGTCTTTCTTCTAAGCACTAAATTCAATAATTCATGAGCGATTACTATGATAGTTGGCATAGGGAATCTTGGATTAAGGTTGGAAGCACGGCAGATGCCAACATCTATTGTCCAAATTAATAAAGATTAATTAGGAGCCTGGTTTCAACAATATATATATATATATATATATATATATATATATATATATATATATATATATATATATATATATATATATCATTACTAACGTACAAGAATATCATTATGAAACGACAGTATACAATCTTACACATTACTGCAATCATGTTGAAGATATGCCACGGTCAAACTGTGGGCACTTCTTTTAGGAAGAATTCTGAGTCCTCCTTAATTGATAACGTAAGTAGAAGATTAATCCCTTACCGTATACCCAACTCCCATTGATATAAATTATCTCATTGGACTTCATTGAAAGTTAAATTATAGACCTTTAATGCATTTTTTTATTTATTTTCTTCTAATATACATATTTGTTAATTTTCTTTTTATATTAAACTAACTACTCATTGTGCGTTTTTATAGAAATAATTACTATATATTGGTGAGGTTTTTTATCTATAGAAATTAAACTTAAATTAATATCAGGAGATTTACAGATTCACGCATATTCTCTAATCAAATTATTCTTTACACATATTGTTTTATTTTTCTTTTTCTTTATAAAATATAAAATAACTTTCAAGTTCCAAGGTCTAATATATACCCTTTGACTTATAAATATATTTCATAACAAAGGTGGAAATGGGTGAAAGGGAGTAAAATATCTAATAATCTATAAACAAAGTTTCACTAGGTCATATTCTACATCTTTGAATCTAATGTTTGAATTTAATCGAATGACTGTAGGACTGAAGTGCTAAATCCAAAAAGGTGTGTGAATATTTATGATACATAGGATATGTATTAATGAATAATTTTACACAAAAAGGAAAAAGCTTTACTACAGAAAAAAAAAAGTTGAATTAAATAAAGGATAAAAAAAAGAAAATAATGACTACTTTTTCCTCGAAGAGAGCTGGCGGAAGGGAAACAAAGGTACATTCGATTGTGACGCATCCACCGAAGACCTTCCCACCATGAGTCCTGACTCATCACCTTTTTACTTTTAAATTCTACATTTATTATTCTAAAATATTTTTTAAGGCATCAAAATCCTCACAATACAAAATATAGTATGTTAATCTAAAGCTAGGGCTAGGGTTTCTCTTTCTTAAGTCTCAACATGCATGGCCATTGGAGAGTAAAGTCTTTAATGTTAATGCCACAGTAAAAGCAGAAGAGAAAGGTGCTTATACAATAAGAAACTCGTTTGGTGCTCCTCCATAATCCCCCAATAATTTTAATATAAACAAAAAGATAGAGGAGAGATAAATTAAGAACAAAAACAAAACAAATAAATTAAATAGACACACCCCCACAAGCTCCTTTATCTTTTCCCGTCCCCCTGTGATCTCTTTCTCTCTGCAACTCTCTCATGTTGATGTGATTCTCCACCCACACACCACCAAAGAACCCATCAAACTTTTACAAAAGAGAAAGAAAGCTCTCTAATTAACAAGAGCTATGGTCTTCCCGTCCCTTCCAATCTATCTAGATCCACCCAACTGGTCACAACAGGTAAGGATTAATTCTTTCATTCTCTCTTCCCTTTCTTCTTTTTCTTATTATAGCTTCTTCATCAATAAAGCTAGCTAAGAATACAATTAATCCCAAAAATCAGATATTCCTACACATACACTTTATCAATCTTTTAATTTTTTTTTCCTGAATATACTCTTTGTATGTGTGTACACTTACAGATATTCAATTCTGTAGTTTCTTTATTTTTTCTTTTCTTTTTTTTATTATTTGGCTTACACTTGTAAAAAAAAATTCACAGCAACCTAATCAGCTAGCAAGAATTGGCACCCAGAATCCCCAGATTCCACTACCTCCGCAACGGCCACCACCTTCATCGGTGGCGGCCGCTATCGGAAATGGTGGCTATCAGGGCTCTATCAGACCAGGATCAATGGCTGATAGAGCCAGGATGGCAAAGATACACCAACCCGATGCATCACTCAAATGTCCACGATGTGAATCTACAAACACAAAGTTTTGCTACTACAACAACTACAGCCTCTCACAGCCTCGCCACTTTTGCAAGACATGTCGTCGTTACTGGACCAGAGGAGGTGCACTCAGGAGCGTGCCAGTTGGAGGTGGCTGCAGAAGGAACAAAAGAAACAAAGGGAACAGTGCTAGATCAAAGTCTCCTATGAAACCTTCAACAGGTTCTACCTCAGCCAGTGCTAACTCTTCTTCTAGTGGCTGCACCCCTGATCATGTGATGATGACTCATTTGCCAACTCCAACACCAGCTCATCAATTCCCATTCTTGGCCTCTTTACATCATTATAACAGTGACTACGCTTCTGGGGGCATTGGATCTCATTTGGGGGCGATCACAACACCTTTGGTGGCTAGAAATGGCAACACTACTAGTGATGTTGAGTTTCAAATCGGAACTAGTTCAGCTTCATCACTTGGTAATAGTGGTGGAGGGGCTATGTTGTCAAATAATGGCCTTGGTGAGCAATTGAGGTTTAACAATCTGCAACAAGTTCAACATCAGTTCCCTTTCTTTAGTACTAATTTGGAGCCACAACTTGGGGTGTTTCAGTTTGGTGGTGGAGAAAATAACAATGTTGAACCGCCAAATTATGCAAAGAATGGAGGCCGGTTTGATATTCGTTCTAAAATGGATTCTATTTCTAGTGTAAGTGGAACATTACCTCAGCTTAACACAATAAAGCTGGAAGAAAATCAAGGTTTGAGTTTGCCAAAAAATCTCTTGATGACTAGTTCGGGAAATGGTGTACTTTGGAATGGAAGTAGTGGCAATGCATGGAGTGAAGTTCCTAGTTTCACTCCTTCACCTAACCACTTGTTGTGATCATTGGAATTAAGCTACTCCAATTCTATTGCTTTTGCTTCATTTCCTAGTCGCCTCAGATTTTTATGATCATAGAAAAATGATCGAATGTATTAGAGTTAGAAGAACCTATTATATCACCTTGCTAACATTGGAACGGAATTCTACCCTATGCATGTGTCTTGTCTTACGAGGATATATAAATGGGAAGGAAGGATAAGAAGATCAGAACACTTTGTGTTACATATCAATGTGACGATAAAATGGTACGCAACTCTTCAAGTAATTTCCTTTTTCCGTCGATGGATGTCGTTGATACTTTTTTGTTGTACTAAGTATGAACACGTTGAGCAAAAGTATTGGTGTGTATTTGTTTATATGCATGTGTTGTTATGACATGAAGGGTTAAGTTGATATTACTAATTGTGTGCAGCTATATATATATGTGTGTGTGTGGACTAGTCTAGAGGGCTTTTTATTATGTGATGGTGTCATTTTTTTTTAATATTTGCTCATTGTTAACGATTTGCGCCAGGTATAATGCAACTTATGTAAGTTTAAGAAACTTTAATTTACTCACTAATGTGTCTGACTTCGAATCATTTTTTAGTTTTCGTCTAATTCAATATCCTTAATTCCTATCAATTTATTTGCAAAACAAAGATATGGTATATGTGTAATATACCGGCAATTGAAAGTTACCAACAAAATATTTGAAACAAAGGTAATGGTCATATTTGAGTATAATAATGTGAGAAATTCTAGCAAACCAATAAACATATGTGATATGTAGGGCTTTTTTAGTGATGTGCTCCAGTTCAATATTATCCTGTAACATTCATAGTGGGAGGATCCTCGATCAGTTAGTTTTTTTAAAATATATACTATCATATATAGTTAGAAAGTCAAATGAAATATATTTTAGAGTGTGTGAAATTAATGAATTTTGAAGATGCATTTTCCAACACTTATAAGGTGGCTACCTCTCTGCACCCCCTGCACCTTTTCCTCTCACACATATTATACTAGATATTAGATAATACTACCCAGGAAATTAATGAACTACGTAGTAGGCATCCATATTAATATATATTTTCCTCTTAAGGCCAATGCAAAATTTAACGCATGGAGACTCCCATTTTTGGAGGGCTAGCAAGGTGTTAATGAAATGTGCATGATCATGAAATATTTCTTCCTCGTGCATTAATTTTATCATGTTTAGTTCTAG
This sequence comes from Glycine soja, assembly GCF_004193775.1. NCBI lineage: Eukaryota > Viridiplantae > Streptophyta > Magnoliopsida > Fabales > Fabaceae > Glycine > Glycine soja. The sequence continues at coordinate 56,652,014 of NC_041019.1, read as the reverse complement.
TTTGTTCTGACCCACTCCTGCTAGTTAGTACGTTCAACTTGCTGTTTTAATCATCTAAATAGAAACTTCAAATTCCTAGACTTCTGTTGGTCTCATATTTTGAGAATCTCTTTTTCATCTTGGTTACTTATTTTTAACCTATCACAGAAAAAGCACTTTGAGTACATCCAAATTGGGACCATGAGAGTGAGAGAAGAGAGTCACGTTGATCTGGTAGAATTGTAGTAATACGAATATGTACTATAATTTGGTGTCGAAAATGATTATCATATTATAAGGAAATTGACCAAATGGATCTATCGTACTTCTTTGTTTTATGTGTGAACTGAGAACTGTAGTCATGGAAAAGGAGGATATGTTTCATTTGTTGTTAAAGAAACGCCAAAATACCCCTCAAAACCATGCAACTCCTCTTTCATGCACTATAAAATCTAGATATGACTTTCAATTCAACAACAAACGAACTAATCAATTGAAGACAAAGAATAAAACAAAGGAGAAATAATCAAAATGCTAGATTGCTAATTTAAACCTTTAAAGGTACAAGACAAAAACAGGAAAAAAATTTGAAATTGAAAAAAAAATGAAAGAATAAAAACATTTAAATTTTTATTTTAAGTATTTTTTAACTAATTAAAAAGGCATATCAATTAGTCATGTGTTTATTCTTTTTCAATCTTTTCTCTCGTCATCCTTAATATTGATGGGAGCTTGCTAATACTTCCTTAGCACTCATCTTTCATTCCTTAATTTTTTTTTGTTATAAAATAATGGAATAAAGGCCCAAGGAAATCAATCTGGTAAAGCATATTTGTCATAATCTAATTATGATTATGATGTCATTCATATGATAATTGAAGGAGGCTTTAGAGATGGAATCTGGGACATTAAGTTGTTTGCTTTTTGCAATTTTCAAAGCTAGCTAATTGCTTGCTTGCTTAAAAGGAATAAAGGTGTCACAACATAGTCAAAAAAGCGAATCTCTCTCTTTTCCTTCTCTCTCTCTGTTGGAGGAAGCAGTGAAGGGTGGTTTTTGTTGGTCGGTGGGTCGTAGTATATTGATGGGATAGTGATCACAAAAATGTTTATATGGTAATGCATATATCTTTTTCTTTAAACTCGGGATAATTGGTTGAAAATTAAAGATTAATATAATTTCTTGAGGTATTTAATTAAATTTATTTAAAAATTAATTTCTTCTGACGCATATGTATGTTTTTCTGTATGTATTAAATTTAGAATCAAATTCTTCTTTTTTTGAAAGAATAATATTATTAATTAAGACTAAAAGTCTCTGAGAAAGAAACCAGAGCGCTAAATCAACTTAAGTTCAGATACAACAACATCAGAAGTAAAATATAAGACATGAAAATCTACATTTGCCATCAAGTCATGCTTTGCTAACTTATTTGCGAGTTGGTTAACTTCGACCAAGACATGGTTAATTCCAAGAAATGTTGCCTTCGTTGTAATGATCGAATAGCTTCCACGGATGTGTCATGTAAATAAAAATCAATTTCTTGATTATATATTACCAACATGGTAATAATGTAGTGTATATATATATATATATATATATGATGATAAAAGCAAAGAAACTTCGAAGAAAGAAAGAGGTGCAGGTCCACTGGAAGTAGTAGTAGAAGTAGTAGCTAGGAGCAGCAGCAACTAAAGGTAACTGTAGCTCGGAATCCCAAGCAAGCTTTTACTATAGCATAGTTGCTGATGATGCCCACATGTCTAGGCGTGAATATGTTTTCTCTGTTTCCTTAGCAGCTTTTGCTTTTTATGACGTCCTTCTTCAGCATGATCATTTTCTCTCTCTTTCCGTGATTCCAATCTATTCCTTCTTGGTTCCAAGGCCTATTGTAGCCCCACATTAGCTCAATCATATATGTTAGATTCTTCGTTACTTTTAAATAATTATGTATATCTTCTACTGTATAGAAACGTGGGCATGCAACCTTATTGCTAACGTTTATCCGGATATTGAAATAAAGACGTGCCTCTTTTTCTTTCTTTTCTGCAAAAGAGAAACAAGTCTTAGAGTCTGAAACTGGTTTCGTTACTAGCTATCAAATTCACTGAAAGAAAACCATCTAGCTGTTACCTCAGAGATTCTTTCTATTTTAAGTTTATTCTCTAAGGACAAAGGGTATATATATATATATATATATATATATATATATATATATATATATATATATATCGTTGTGAATCTTATATCAATTATATTTAAAGTCACTATATGAACTTTACACATATACTAATTAATTTATGTAGGAAACCGAGTGTAATAAATGTCTCTTCTTTACTTTATTCAGTAATCAAATTAGTATTCAAAAGTAATACATTAAATATATTGATTTTGCAATTATATATAAGAACAATCGGTGTGTTTCCATGTACTGTAAGATACAAAAAGAAAAAGATCCACCGAAAAAGATAAAACTATTTCATTTTAAGAGTAAAAGCCAAAGAAAATTGCTTTTTGTGCATAAGTTGTTTACTTTTTATTAATACCTATATTTATATTTGAATTCAAGATCGACCCAGCTTTAAGTTGTGGTTAAAAAACATTAATCTGTTAACAAGGGAGTTAATAAATGAAATTGTCTATTGGTATAATATATATATATATATATATATATATATATATATATATATATATATATATATATATTATTAAATAAATTAAAATGATATCAGTGGAGGTAATACTATTGACAAATATTTTCTCACCATTAGTATACATTTTTTTAGTGTATATATCTCTTATGATATTTAAATTTTTTTATCTTAATTGTTCGTTTCATCACCCTAAATTTTTTTTGACTAATTCAAAATTCAACTAAAAAGTAAATAAAATATGATTACAAATTATTTTCGTTAAAGATCAAATTTAAGTAGTACTTAAATTATTTAATATTAATTTCAACATATTAATTATTTGTGTTGAATCACTTCTTTAGAAATTTAAAGGGATTAATAATTTAATAGTTTGAAAATATTAAATATGATTATCTTAGGTGTGATAAAAAGGAAAAAGAATATTATAAATTCCTTTTCTCAAATTATAAAGAATATATTCTCTTATAATTAAATATTTTACTTACTATATCATATATAACGGTTAACTAGCATTTAAACAAAAAAAATTAAAAGACATGAACAATCCTTTGTGTTTGTTTTCATTTGAAGTAACTCACATTGTGAATTAATTTCATTTTTTGATTCATTTCATTATTGTACGTCAAATAATAAACACGCATGTATAATACACAGTTTGTTACATCAAGAGACTATTGAATTTTGATCTGGTTTGCATTAAAATTATATTAGACAACATAACAATGTATTCTTTGAATTTAGAGATATTTTTATATCTTGAACTAGGTAGTATCATTTTAAATTTTGAATCATTAAAAATAAAACATAATGTGAATTATAAATAGTACGTCATTAAAATTTAGTACAATATATCTTTCTTCTTTTTGGTTAATATACAATATTTTATACAATGTAATAAATATTGATTAATATTTTAAAATGAAATCCAAAATGAAATAAGAATAAAAATTGAGCCTAATCTTTAATAGGGGTGTTTGATAGGAGAGAAATTTTTTATTTCCTGAGAATTATAAGTTGAGAAACTTAGTTTCTCATGTTGGATATACATTTTTAAAAAAAATTAATATTCATAAGAAACGATGTTTTTTGGAAATATTTTTTTAATTAATTTTTCACGATGTAAGCTGAAAATCTTATTTTTTTGAGTTTAATTTTTCTTTTATGATCGTAAACATATAATATTATTTTTTATTAAATTATATAATGTGAAAAATAATTAAATAATTCATAAAAATATACTAAATTCTTTGATTTTTGAGAAATTTATTTAAATATTTTCAATTGTAAAAAAAAAGTTTATTCATTCCAAAAAAATATAATTTCCGAAAATGAAAAATCTTTTTTTTTCCTGTAAAACGGCCCCTAAGAGGAAATCAAATCAGAAGGGGAGGTTGAGAAGATGAAAGTTACTCTTATTGTGCATCTCATATATCAGATAAAATCAATCTTAATATAAACTTAATATATAAGTCCTATTAATATTAATTAATATAATTTTTTAATAACTGCAATCGTGCGTTTCACAATCGCATGTGCTGTCACTTCAATTAATTATGCTTTTATTTAAATTAGTTATAAAAGTATTATCTTTGATTATTATTTTTTTGTTTTTTTGACAGCAGTAATATCTTTGATTTAAGCAAAGACAGACTTGAACGGTTCATTTTGTTAACGCTCTATTATTCTGTTCGGGTCTAGATGCACAACCTCTGAAGAGAACTACTGCGGGTAAATAAATGGGCTGGATTAGAAAAAGGGCTTGCCACTTGACAAAAGCGGCTATTGCTTCCTGCACCTCCCTTAAATAAATCAATTTTGAGTGAGTTGGGCCTATTAAACCCGGAACCAGCGTAGCAGTGGGTTTGGTTTGGTCCAATGAACTGAACTGATTCAAAGAGAACGAGCAACGAGGCAAATGAAAAGCGGCTTCAGTTAAGGTGAGGGCCCCACGTAAGAGTAGAAGATTCTAGAGTTAGACACAGTGTCTCTCTGAAACCTATATATACCTCACTTCTCCTCCTTCCATTCATTCACAGAAAACTGAACCAAGAAACCCAAGTTAAGGTTTTTTGCAATCTTCCCTTCTAAATCTTTATTTGCTAAAAAGAAATGGCCGGAAAAGGAGAGGGACTCGCCATCGGAATCGACCTGGGCACCACCTACTCCTGCGTCGGAGTCTGGCAGCACGACCGCGTCGAAATCATCGCCAACGATCAGGGCAACCGTACCACACCCTCTTATGTCGCCTTCACCGATACCGAAAGACTCATCGGAGATGCCGCTAAGAACCAGGTCGCCATGAACCCCATCAACACCGTCTTCGGTAATTCTTCTCAGTCCTCATTATCTGCTCAATAATATTTTTACCTACATTTTTCTAACAAGCTTTTTACATTTTATCGTAATGTTTTATGTTTTATTGTTCTCATTATTTTTTTTATCCGCAAATATTATTTTGTTAGTTTTGTTAGAAATGGACTCGAACACGCGACTTCTCCCCGTACCTTTCGTCAAACACCGGGTCAACCTTATATCTCCTTTTAATGAGTAGTAGTGTGGAGTTTTGTTGTAAAATCTTAATTACGCGTTTAAGCTGAGTTCATGTTTGGTTCATTTCAATTACGATTATTCAAGCCTTCTTCTTTTTAAAAATAGGATGACAATTTTCAAATTTTCAAGGTTCATGATATTGCGGGTTACAATTGTGGAAGCCTCTCAAAACTTGTGGACCGTTTTTTAAAGCCTTCGTTATTATTTTATTAAAATGAGCTCAATCCAAAATTACATGTTGGGAAGCAGATGTGGTCCTCTTTGGTTTGTTTATAGGGTTTGAATTGAGATCAATATATATATATATATATATATATATATATATATATATATATATATATATATATATTATAAAATAGGAATTCTCTTAATCTACCCTAATTTAAGAATTGTTTTTTATTCCCGCGATATACTTGTTTCAATATTCTATATATGTACAGTGTGGAAGGTTTTCATTCTATTGTGGTGTAATTTGTGAGTTGATGATGCTTGGTGTGATTGTTGATAACTGGGTGTTGTCACTTTGCAGATGCGAAGAGGTTGATTGGTAGGAGAGTTAGCGACCCTTCTGTTCAGAGTGATATGAAGTTGTGGCCATTCAAGGTTACTGCTGGTGCTGGTGAAAAACCCATGATTGGTGTCAATTACAAGGGTGAGGAAAAGCAATTCGCTGCTGAGGAAATCTCCTCTATGGTCCTAACAAAGATGCGGGAGATTGCAGAGGCTTACCTTGGGTCGACTGTGAAGAATGCCGTTGTTACTGTGCCTGCTTACTTCAATGATTCTCAGCGTCAAGCCACCAAAGACGCTGGTGTCATTGCTGGCCTCAATGTTATGAGAATAATAAATGAGCCAACTGCTGCTGCAATTGCATACGGGCTTGACAAGAAAGCCACTAGTGTTGGTGAGAAGAATGTCTTGATCTTTGATCTTGGAGGTGGCACCTTTGATGTTTCTCTCCTCACCATTGAGGAGGGTATCTTTGAAGTTAAGGCCACAGCTGGAGACACTCACCTTGGAGGGGAGGATTTTGATAATAGAATGGTGAACCACTTTGTACAAGAGTTCAAGAGGAAGAACAAGAAGGATATTACTGGAAACCCAAGAGCCTTGAGAAGGTTAAGAACCTCTTGTGAGAGAGCAAAGAGGACACTCTCATCCACTGCTCAGACCACCATTGAGATTGATTCTCTGTTTGAGGGCATTGACTTCTATTCAACCATCACTCGTGCCAGGTTTGAGGAGCTCAACATGGACCTCTTCAGGAAATGTATGGAGCCTGTGGAAAAGTGTCTTAGGGATGCAAAGATGGACAAGAGCTCTGTTCATGATGTTGTCCTTGTTGGTGGCTCTACAAGGATTCCTAAAGTTCAGCAGCTGTTGCAGGACTTCTTCAATGGGAAAGATCTTTGCAAGAGCATCAATCCCGACGAAGCCGTTGCTTATGGAGCTGCTGTCCAGGCAGCTATATTGAGCGGTGAAGGCAATGAGAAGGTTCAAGATTTGTTGCTTTTGGATGTCACTCCATTGTCATTGGGTTTGGAGACTGCTGGAGGTGTCATGACTGTATTGATTCCAAGGAATACTACCATTCCTACTAAGAAGGAACAAGTGTTCTCTACATATTCAGATAACCAACCTGGTGTCTTGATTCAAGTTTATGAGGGTGAGAGAACAAGAACCAGGGATAACAACTTGTTGGGTAAGTTTGAGCTGTCAGGCATTCCTCCAGCTCCCCGTGGTGTCCCTCAAATCACTGTTTGCTTCGATATTGATGCTAATGGTATCTTGAATGTCTCTGCCGAGGACAAAACAACTGGCCAGAAGAACAAGATTACCATTACCAATGACAAAGGAAGGTTGTCAAAGGAAGAAATCGAGAAGATGGTTCAAGAAGCTGAGAAATACAAGTCTGAAGATGAGGAGCACAAGAAGAAGGTTGAGGGAAAGAATGCCTTGGAGAACTATGCCTACAACATGAGAAACACAATAAAGGATGAGAAGATCAGTTCAAAGCTTTCCTCTGAAGACAAGACAAAGATTGATAATGCAATTGAGCAGGCCATTCAATGGCTTGATACCAATCAGCTTGCAGAAGCTGATGAATTTGAAGACAAGATGAAGGAGCTTGAGGGCATATGCAATCCCATTATAGCGAAGATGTACCAAGGCGGAGCTGGTACTGGTGGTGACGTCGATGATGATGCTCCACCTGCTGGTGGTAGTGGTGCTGGCCCCAAGATTGAGGAGGTTGATTAAGTGGACTAGTTAGTATTTGGAAGGAATTAGGAAAATAATGTTTGTTAAGGTTTTTGGGTTTAGGCTATATAAATTTTTGCTTTCATGAATTGTATTGCTGTTTTCAATTTGTCATTTGTTTGATAATTGAAAACTAGCCCCGCTTTGCAAATTGTTACTCTGGATAATATAATTTTAGCGTCCAATTTTGCAATTTCAGTATCAAGCAGATTTAGACAGTGTAGTGCTATTTATTTATTTATTTATACACTAAAAATATAACGTCATCTTCAATGGGAAATATAACGTTGCATAGATCCTATATCAACATCCCTCTAACAGGCAACCCTATATACCACTGCAACAATCGAAAGCTAAGAACTGCATGAATTTACATAATTCAGACACAATAAAGGATTTGTGTTCCAATCATTTTATTTCCATTCGTCCAAGCATTGGTCCAGGCCCAAGATGTAAATTTTGCCAAATCCAAAACTGCCAGCTCAGAATTCACAGTAACTCCTCTGAAAATAACTTCATTCCTGTGCTTCCATAATGACCAAGCATGTTATGCTGCATAAAATGGTTCCTTGTGTCCCAGTGGCCAGGGCAATGCTACCTGCAACCCGACCCACTTATAGCAACCCTTCCACACCTTTTCAACCTTACAACACAACAGTGCAACAAAACGCTTCTTCCACTACCATGCAAAACGGACACCTAACATCATACCAATATTTGCAGACGGTAGCTTTTCCTTTATTTGTGACATTTCAATGACACTAGTCAATTTAGTAGCACCGCAGTTAGTTTGCACATGTTCTAAATTCATATAGTTTGCTTCGACTATCAACATTGTCCACTTCATTTTCACGCATAAATCAAACTTTTGGGAATGTTTACAACTGGAGATGGAGCATAGAATGTGACACCAAAGACTCAACTAGATAATTTACTGTAAGATTTACAAAGGTCCATGTAATACCGCGAGTCTATATGAGGTTGTCAGGAGTACTCAACAAAATCTTTGGTTACAACACAGCCTGTAGATTTTGAAATCCTTTGACCTTTCCATCAATATGTACTCATACATAAATGATAAATCAGTTTATCAAGTTTGTAATAGATTAGATTTGTATACGTGTATGAGCCTAAAGGAGAATTTAATGGTTGACTGCATTATACCACAAGTGACTGCCTTGTACAGTAATAATAAATAAAATGGGTGCCTTCTTTTGGCATCAAGATGTACTCAGATCACTGCAATGTTGTTAATTATTACATCAAGTGCTCAGTGTTGGAATCTTTTTGCCTGAACTTCTTTTTGTGCTATACACATGACAGATTTGTTTGATATATGTTCTACACATGATAGTCTTGGTTGGTAGGAGGTTGAGATCTAGGACTTAATGATGATAGAATCTGACAAGGAGAAATTTTTCTTTTAGAAGATATTGTTCGTACGATTTAAAATTGCTTCATGAAGTCCCAAAATTAAGTATGAAATTTCAACTTTCAAGTTTCAAGAATTTGAAGTGTGTGAAGCCTCTATTTTATAAGACTGAAAATAGAACATCTGAATAATCAAAGAGGATGTGTTTGGTAGTGCTCTTTCAGTTCCTTTTGTTTAAATTTTTTTAGTTTATTTGATTTTTCCATTTGTCTATGCAGTGTCAAATCTCCAATGTGTAAATCTTCCTGGAATATATTCATTTTAAATGAAAAGGTTGGTGATATGGTGAATGCCTACCCAAATAATCGTAAAACAACTCATCATATTTCAATTTCAAGACATACAAGAAAAAAACAACTTAATAATTGCTAGATACCAATACAGGGAATGCGTGTGGTGTGGTTATAGATTCTTCAATTTTCCTACTCTTGCCCTTTTTTTTTCTTTTCCTTCTTCCATCTGATCAAATCCATTAATTACAATTTTTTCATTTTTTAATATTGAAGTGATGTGTTCTTTTGTTGGGTCAATTTATTTTCCTTTATTGCATTGACCACCCGTTTTCCTCTCTACTCATCTTATTGAACTGAATCACGGATCACATGGGATGAATCCTAATAATGCAATGCTTTTTGAGTGTAAGAAAGCATTTTAGCTGGTATAGTATAGGGACCACTTTTTTGATGCAGCAATTAGTAGATGTAGTCTGAATTGTGATGCAAGTGTTTGGAAACGATGCTGAAGATCACGAAGAAGTGCCTCCTATGAGAGGTAAAGACTCTCACTCTGGTTTTTGAAATATATCTGAACTTGAGCTTGGACTTGGAGAGGGTCATTTATCTTGCGGTTGACTGATCAATGCAAGTCACAATAGCCTTTGCTTGCACAGGACGTTCGGTCTTTTAGACTAAATAACTAATTACTTTACTATTAAGTAGTAATATTTCATTAAATTATGTAAGTTTGTTGTTTGTTTAATTGAAGCAAAAGTAGTAATATTCCATTCAATCACCTTAGCCATTAAATATATATTGTCATCTTTGTTTGCCTATAAAAGGCTAACACCCACTGTATCGTGTTATTCATCAATTGAGTTGAATGTGAATGAAATTTTGTATTGAATATCGTCCTCTCTCCTTATTGTAACAATTATAAATAACTTTCACATCGCATGTACTCATTCATTGAATAACATAGTTACATAGAATCAGATTTCTTTCTTTCTTCTTTCACATCTTAAGCTCCATATTACTCCACTCTTTTCTTTCTTCCTTCCTTCCGGTGTGTTCAGTCCAAACCAACAACAAACAAAACAGTTGCTCTAATGTCATATTAGAATTTTGTAATGATTTTTTATATTATTTTTATAAATAAATTGAAGTTGTTATTTATTTTGCCTCCTTTTTTATTTAAACTAAAATATTAGATGTTATTAAAAAAATGTCACTCTTTTAATTATTTTTCCTAAGGTTATACCAAGATTCGTATTGATTGAATTTTCAACTCTATAATATATCAACATATTAAAGAAACACAAAAAAAAATATAAAGAAAATAAAACTAAAATTAGTAGAATAAAATATACTTAAGCTTTAATGTGAAATAATATTTTTTTCAAATGTTAATAATGGAGCTAGAGAATTTTCCTTGTGAGACCAAATATAAAAAATAAATTAAATCATAAATATAATTAATACTTTAAAAATATATATCCATACGAATTTATTTAAACTCGATTAAATTGGATGGGAGCATATATTGATTTCAAAAATATAATATCGTATCTTTTAAGCATTCTTACCTTTTGTAGAGATGGGATCAAGAGAGTCAACCCCATCCTCCCATTTATTCCTTTGTCATGCCTACTTTATATATAAATATTTATGTGAAAGCAATTTTTTTTATAGATATAAATTGAATAATAGACAATAACATAAAAGTAAGTTAAATAAAAATGTTATATTTTCCAGATTTATTAAAATTGCTATTTTGTTTAGTGAAATAAAATATATATTTTTTATGATATTATGTTTATTTTTAAATACTTAAATTTAAGAGAATTTTAATTAATATTTTGTCATGGACCATAAAATCCAGGCCCTGATATCATCTCTTCTGTCGAAATAGTTAAGCCATTATCTGAGATAGTTTCATCAGTGAGCAGCCGACAAGGATTTATCTCAGTCGTATGTGGACGATCATGTGGATATTCTTCTACGCATAGAAGAGCAACGTTAAACAATATTTGGGAAAACAAATTCATAGATACCCATTTGGTTTCGCATTTGAAAAGGCGGAGATTATAGAAAAGAGAATGTTGGAAGCCATTTAAAGAAGGAAAAAGAGCAATTAGTACTGCACTAGATGTGGTGTGAATTGTGAAGCAAGTACCTCCAACGAGAGGAGTGTAAAGACTCTCATTCTTGTTTTTGAAATTCGGAAGAGATGGCCTTTTAATTACCTTGTGGTTGTTGAGAAAGGACAATGACATTGGTCCTTAAGTTGTGGATATTTTTGTCATTTTGTAAAATTGTGTTCTTTTCTTATGTTGGGTCAATTTATTTTTGTTTATTGCATTATAAAAAGCATGCATTAAAATGTGTCTATAACATATATATATATATATATACTGAAATACTATTTCAATTGATTAATGAAGATCAATTTGTGATAAAAATATTTACAAATGATAAAATGTGTCTATGTAATACAAAGGGTCTATCTATACGAGGTTGTCAGGACTTAAAAAAAAAATCTTTGGTTACAATTACACAACTAGAATTTCTGAAAACATGAGCTGCAGTTTTTAAAATCCTGACCAATCCATCAAGATGTGCTCATGAATAAATCTAAATCAGCTTATCAAGTTTGTAAAAGAGTAGTTAACAAGCCAAGCATGTATTGGACCAAAGGTAAAATTAAAAGTTGAAACTGCATTATACCATAAGTGACGGCCTTGTACCGTAATAACTGATCAAGAAAACTATAGAAAGTACAAGATTAAAAAACAAATCTAATGATACATGTCAAGATGTGCAGTCTCTTGCAGGAGTAGCTGCCATATCTATAGCTGATAAAAAAAATTATACAAAAAAATAGATCCGACCAAGGTCATTATCATTTCTATTTTAGTCCACTAGAGGTTGAAACCTTATTGATGACCTCCTCTTCCATTTCGACTAGTTGACTACAGAACATTTCAACATCATTTGCCTCCTCCTTGAACATGAACCTGAATTCTTTCCATTGGTAGCCATCAATACCATCCTTCAAAACTGGACTGCTAACTTTTGCCAGGACATCAAATCCCTTGCGATCAATGGATGTAATATATGCATCCTTAGTACAACACCAGTGGTGAATTCGTTAGTTATTAAAATTATACTACAAGAACAGAAAAATAGAGGAATTGCTAAGGTATGGTAAGACATAGGCTCTACATGTGTAAGCACTATCAACTTTGTCATCAGACAAGCTTATAGTTGATACTATTTCATGATTTCAATTTAATGTTGTTAAGATTGAGGGTGAACCTTGGTGCAACAGTAAAGTTGTGCCTTGGTGATAGGCTGGTCATGGGCTTGAATTCGGAAATAGTCTCTTTGCATATGCAAGGGGAAGGTTAATTTAATGCAGTTAAGATATGTTTGATTCACAGATAACATAATTTAGAGTTCATCAAAGGAGCACGGAACAAAACCAAGAAACCAAAAGAAACAATAGAAGTTCTACCATAAGAGTCAAGAAGAATAGACATACATCACACATTCACATATCTTGACCCTGTGGTACGAAGATATCCAATCTATAAGTTTTTAAATTTTATAAGAAAATCAGGTAACCTGCTTATTTTTCTGCTTCTAAAATGCTTTACAGTTTTCCATTCTCCAAAAATTATTAGTATCTTGTAAGTTGTAACCACATGTGTAATCAAGAAGATTACAATTGATCAACTGAAGAATTGGGCTATTATAAACTAAAGAATAATCAAGGTCAGTAAGTTACCTTTGCATTAGCATCCTTGTAAACAAAACAAAAAAGCATGAGTGCCGTACGTCTAGCCTCACTTTGGTTAATCCCATCAACAATCTTCGCTGAAAATGGTGCTAAACATACAAGACATGTGAATCTTTAGTTACACAAGTAAGAGACACTACTTTTATGCATTTTCAAACCAGGTATTTACCTAATGGATCAGCTCTGGATGTTTCCAAATCTTCAACATCCACATCAAAAGTGCCTCCAAGGCCATCAACAAATGTGCAAGATCTATGCATTAAACTCTTAGATTAGATGCAACAGAGATTTAGGGGTATGTTTGGAAGTTAGGTTTTGGAGGGGAGGACGAATTTTTATTTCAAATGAATATTTTAGAATTTGATATTTTTTAAAATAAGAGAAAAAAAAGACAGATTAATGACAATTTACTGTATTAATTTTTTGTTTATATTTATAAACATATATAATTCACTTAATTTAAAAATAAAATATTTCCCCCTCTTCCCTTCCCCTTAAAAACCCAACTCCCAGAAATAAGATTTTCTAACTTCTTTTGTAGTTTAATGATGGTCCTCATCATACTCTACCGAACACAGGATGAGAAAAATTTTCTCAAGATTAACTCAGGAAGACTTTCTAAATAAATGACTTCTGTAAAAGCCCTGTTAGCAGATGCACAGAGAACAAGATCATGGCCAATCATCCAATGCGACATATTAGACCCTTTTACAGGGTTTTATATTCTAATCTCTTCACAGTAACCATTACTTGAGTGTCATAAGACTCAAAACCAAGTATTGCCAATTCACCAAAACTTTATCAGCTTAAAATTTGTAAAATCAAAAGCTTCACAGAAGGAAACAAAACAGTGATTATACTCATTCTCCCTCCCATCATGAGTGTGTGTATATGTTCTGTAACAATTTGATATCTCACATGGTGAACTTGTACACGGACAACTGTTCAGAATTGGTGCAAGAGTCAACCTAGATGCTAGAACAAGATATGAGCTTTGCCTTCATTTAGTGAAATAACAATTCAAGATATCGATGTTTTTGGGGTCAAGATTTAAGACAGATTTAAACATACAAGTTCTTACCTCGTTTTAAATCTATATATTGTGTATCTTTCATTGTCTCCCAATAGATCCTGGAGATTATCACTTCGTGATGTGCTGCTACTAGCACTAGAACTTAGTACACCAGAAACAGTGTAAGTGAACTCTTTGATTGCTTTTTTCTCAGATAGCATGACTTCCTGAAGTTTTTCTGCAAGAGACTTAGCCTACACAAAGATCAACAACTTGAGTAAAAATCTAGAACAACTCTACAGCAATATGCATGTTGTCACTTGCTAATATTATGATAAGCCACCTTTCATAATATTTACCATACCTGGCTGTAGGATACTAAGTAGGACTCTAATGCTTACATTTTAAACAGAGATGTAGGAAAAAAAGAGGAAGTAACATTTTGCATCAGCATTTTGGTATTGGATGATTGGATCCATTTATTTTTTAAAAAGCTACAATGCTAAAACTAATTTAGGGATTTTCAGTTAAAAAGGACTGGCATTATTTTGGTAAATTATATTAGCAAATTTGAAATGATAAAGGGCAAGAATATACAAAATTGGTGTGGCATTACCTTATCTTCTTTAAGAGGAAGAACATCCCCAGATAAAGCAATCCGTGCTGGTAACTGCAGCATGGGAATAAATCAACCGATTAGCTTATACCTGCATTTCTTCTAATTATATGAGAAACTGCAAGCAGGCTCCATTAGGACAAAACCCTTTATTATTGCTTTTTACAGTGAATCAAGCTAGGGTGTAAAAAATTTCTTATACAGGATAATATTGTAGTTTCAAAAGAAAACATATATATTCCATGCACAACCTTTTTCAATGATTTCAATAAGATTCCTAGTGGACCTGGATAGGGGCTGGTCACAGCAAATGAACCACGCTCATCAATGATAGTGTTCTGCATACAACAAAAATCAAATGTGTCATCCTTGCAACTAAACAAAATATTCAGATGATTTGCTAGCACATCTAATCTCATTCTCATAAGCACAAATAAACATTAGTAATGGAATAATGAAAACCAAAAAATAAAAAAGGATTTCATCCACTATATGGTAGCCTTCTACATTTCTTCTTCTAATAAGTTCTTTCTACATTTCAGGGAAAAGAAGCAACATACCACATTATGCAAATCGTTTTCTGGCACCCAAAGGTATGGCTGCCCCCTTCTGACTATGTACTTAATCTTAGATGTATGGATATTCCCCTTGCTATTGAAATCATGCAAAAACAACAAAGACCCATTAGCAAAGTACTAATACTGCAACCGGATCATCACACCACATAATTTTTGTCACATAAGAGAGAGAACTTTATACATGTTAATTTTTCCAAGCAAAAGAAAAAGGGGGAAATGGGTACCTTCCTTTGGCATCAGCTTTGATAGTATTAAGGGAACCTTGCCAGTTTGATGCCAATATATTCTGCATGCATAACAAGGCAACATATATGGGTTGAAATGATGCAGAAAATGAATAAGTTTCTGAGAAGGAAGGTATGAAATTTGAAGAGGAAGAGAGGCAGAACCTTGCATTTCTCAGCGAATGTCAAGACCGTCGCTTTGTTGCGTTTCATGGGTTTGAAGTGTGCACACCACCTGCTCGATAAAACTACACGATACTAGTATAGTGTAAGGGTCTGCAACCAAGGTATTGGAGTTCGGAGCCAACCCAAGTTGATTTATGTTTTCACAGGATAAATATTTATCTATATATAATTATAATAATTCATAATAATAAATACTTTAAAATTTATAAATTATACTGTAATTAAAATATAATATATAAATTATATTATATTTTAAATTTATATTAATTGATTTCAATTCTGATATAATTATTTTAAAGTAAAATAAATAAACGATTTAAAATTTAAATATACAGATAAAGATTAAAAAAAATGATAACCTATAAAATGCACTTTCCAACAGAAAAGAAGGAGCACTGAAAAAATTATATTTTTTTGCCATTCCTTGCTTAGAAGCTTCATGTTTATAGGATAAATTATTTTCTTTTGTTATTCACTGACCTAAAGCCATAATTTAAAAATGAATATTCACCAAACTGTTAACAAGCATTGCTCAAACTTAATGTTATATTTCTGATTCTGATTTCTCACTAGTGAATTTGAGGATCAGCAGTAGTGATGAATTCCACAGAAGAAGAGTGTCGTGGCTGCGAGATTATGGAGAAAGATGCTCATGTCAGGTTTCTCGAGTTAATGTACTATATGCTCCCATCTCCGTACGAGTCCCAAGAGATCAACCATCTCACCCTCGCTTACTTTGTCATCTCTGGACTTGACATTCTCAACTCACTCCACAAAGTACACACGATCATCCTATTCCTAGTTTTTGCTTTACCTATGCCATTACTATTGTTACCATGTTCCTTATTCATCTGTAATCTCATGTTTTTCTTGTTCTGTTTGTGTGATTTAAGGTCGCGAAGGATGCTGTTATCAGTTGGGTTTTGTCTTTCCAAGCTCACCCTGGTGCCAAGGCTGATCTCAATGATGGTATGTATGCAAATGCACTTGTTGGCTCGATTTGATCTCCAAAATTTGATTTTTGACTGACCCATTTGAAGGGTTTTGCTGCAGGACAATTCTATGGCTTTCATGGGTCCAAAACTTCGCAGTTTCCTCCAGATGAGAATGGGGTATGGAAAATGTTTGAAATTTTAAAGTGCTAAACTTTTTTTTTTTCTGTTGATGGAGCCTTGGAGGATCGTGATTTCTCTATGTTGGATTTTTCTTCCTAATTTTGAAGGTTTTGATTCACAACAACAGTCACTTGGCAAGTACTTATTGCGCCATTTCCATATTGAAAATTGTTGGTTATGAATTGTCCAATCTTGATTCTGAAACAATTGTGACTTCTATGAGGAACCTTCAACAGCCTGATGGAAGGTATGGTTTGAAACTTGGATTACAGCTGTGGCTTTTATACTTGTGCAGTGGTGAAATTAAATTAGTAAATTCACAGCCATTTTTCATTTTTGTGGTATATTGTTCCCCAGGTTTATGTCAAGACTTACGCCGCTAATGATATGCTTAAGTGAAATTACTTCTTATTCCTTAACTTTCTGATCTATGTTGACAGTTTCATTTCTATTCATACTGGAGGCGAAACAGATCTTAGGTTTGTGTATTGTGCAGGTAAGAGAAATAAATACATGAAATGATGATGCTAGTTAATAGCTATTTAGTTGATTAATAATCCTGGATATATTATATCTTTTTAACTAATTGATTGTATCAGCTACCATCTGTTTCATGTTGGATAACTGGAGTGGCATGGACAAGGAGAAAACCAAGGATTACATATTACGTTGCCAGGTATGTGAAGCTAGTGCATTAACTGGTGACAGGATAAGAGAATTATCTCAGGATTCTACTATATTCTGGACATACATGTTTGCTGAAAATGTGTGTGTACATGAATGAAATTGATATGTATTTTTCTTTTCTATTTTTTCTAGTCTTACGATGGTGGCTTTGGATTAGTTCCTGGTGCAGAATCTCATGGTGGGTTGAAACAATCATTTATCACAGTTTAGATGTGATTCTGTCTTGTGGGAGGGGTTATTGTAGTGCTGTTAGTCACATCAAGTTATTGGAATCTTTTGCCTGAAGTGTTTTTATGCTATTGTCCATCACATGATAGATTTGTTTGATACAATGTTTAAATTGCTCTTGGTTGGTAGGACGTTGAAATCTAGGAGCTAATGCTGATACAATCTAAAAAGGAGATTTTTTTTCCTTTTAGAAGATATTTTTCATGAGATATAAAATTGCTTCATGAAATTCCGAGAGTGTAAAAGTTTTAACTCTTCCCCTTCGATTGGCTCGACAGATTGTTTTTGACGTTTGAGAGTATCTTTCATTAAAATATTGATTGTGGAGTGCCTTCTTAACTAGTGCTTAATGTAATAATTTTTAACTGGAATATTACCAAAAGCCTCACAAAACAAAACCATGAGTAATAACTGAGTGTGTGAAGCCTCTATTTTATAATTGAAAACAGAGCAATGATACAACCAAATACAGTGGATAAAAATAGAATGAGTGAGTGCATGAGTGGCAATGTGAAACCCTTTAGTTCATAAGAATGAAAATAGAACTTCTGAATAATCAAACAGGATGTGTTTAGTGGTGCTTTTTTAGTTTCTTTTATTTAACAATTGAAGTGTATTTGACTTTTCCGTTTGTTTTATGAAAAGGTGAAAGAAAAGTAATAAGTTTAGAAATAATGAGTCATTGAATCATGTAATTTATAATCATGATAAGCAATCACTTTGATTCATTCATATATCATAAGATTCATAGTCATTTGTACATGATATGATTATAAATCACTGGAAACCAACAAATCATATCAAATTGTGCAATTCGAATCACAAATCATATGATTCTAATAACTACTATCATGATTTTGTTTACACTCGAGTATTGACATAGTAGGAGTGACTTTGTCAGTCTGATATCCTTGTCAACCAACCAGTTGATTGTTATCCTGTATCCTTATGATGGCCAGTTTAATACTTGTAGGCTTGTTGTGGTTCTTATTGGCCAGTTACGTAACAGTGTTACAAACATGAATCCTGGAGTGCGTGAGGAAAGGCCCAAAAGACAGACCAAGACACCAGCCCATTTAAAGGATTACGTCTAGGATAATATTAGTACTCATGCAACCTTTATTATACGTAAAGCAAATTAAGTCTGGTATTACTCTTACATTCTACTGGGTAAAGCTGCTGGGTAAAGCTGCTGGGTAGTGGTTGTCGGGATATTTTGCTCTTTTCTGTTTGGGTTGTCGGACCCTTGTCTCCTAAGCAGCAACCATATATATGTAACAAGTTTACGTTAAATGATAAGAAGAAATATTCAGTAAAAGCTTTTCTCTCTCCCTTTTCCTTTCTTTTCAGAGGAGGTAACTTGGGCCTCGAAAACCAAGTACTAACAAAACTCCAACCCAGATTTCACAAAATTTCACTTCCACCGCACCGAGCACGTTGTTGTTGGGACATGAGAGCTCAGAGTAAAGAACGAACATTGAAACATTGTCATGACGACGAACAATCTCTCTCCCTATCGCATTGATAGAGCTGATTCTGCTGAGATTGTCGGTGAGATCTGTTATTCGTTTCAAGCTTGTATGTAAGTCATGGCTTTCTCTGATCTCAGATCCCCAATTTTGCATTTCTCAAGGTGGTGAATATCCTTGAGGGTAGCCCAGTCCTCCCAAGAGGCTTCATCAGGGTGGAGTCCCTCCCACTGGACGAGGACCATGTGTTGGGGCCAGATTCAGATGGAATAGTCTTATGGGCCAGAATGGCTAATGGGGAGACCACTGGGTGGTTGTCAACTGCTGAAGGAGGGAGTTCAGCATGTGTGGGTGGGTCTGAAGATTCAACATAGGGCTTCAGAAGAGATACGTGGAACACCGGATGGATACGGGAGTGGGCTGGAAGTTGCAGCTTATATGCTACTGGGCCCAATCTTTCGATGATCTTAAATGGGCCGTAGTAGCGTTTAGAGAGCTTGGAATTCGAGGTCCCGGAAGCAATGATCTGACGATGGGGACGAAGTTTCACCATGACCCAAGTGCCTACTGTGAAGTCAGAGTCACGACGGGGATTATCAGCAAAGGTTTTCATACGTGTCTGAGCCTTGAGTAGCTTGCGGTGGAGGAGTGTGAAAGCACCAATGTTACAGACATTGGTACTTTCATTGGTGCTTTCATCCATGGCCGACAACACTAGTTCAAAGGCGGTTACAGATCGCTTGGAGGAAGCAGTGGCCAAGCTCATGGCATCGCAGCTGTCCATGTCTTGTAAGATAGATGACCTCCTTAACCGCATGACCCACCTCGAGACATCTCATTCCGTTCCATGCACACCACCATCTTCTTCCTCTAACCACTCACCGCAGTCACCGTCCGACACCTTTCCTCGTCTGAAACTGGAGGTATCCCGCTTCGATGGTTCAGACCCTACAGGGTGGATATTCAAGATTACGCAGTTTTTTGAATACCACTCCACCCCAGACCAGGAACGCCTCACCATTGCCTCCTTCTACATGGAAGGCGCGGCACTGGCTTGGTTCCAATGGATGCATCGCAATGGCCAACTCACTTCATGGCCTGCGTTTCTCCACGCCTTGCACACACGCTTCTCCTCTTCCACGTACAAGGACCCCACAGGTTTGCTCTGTAAACTCACTCAACGTTCTTCTGTTCAGGAGTATCTCTCGGAGTTCGAAAGCCTCGCAAATCGGATTCTCGGTCTCCCGGCACCATTCTTGCTAAGTTGTTTTATTTCTGGCTTATCTCCGGCGATTCGCCGTGAAGTTCAAGCGCTACAACCCCACTCCTTGACACAGGCTACTCAATACCCTCGGCCGTCTCCGGCCCCTGCTCCCTCGGCCGACCTCAACACCCTCGGCCATCTCCGGCCCCTGCTCCCTCTCGACCTAGCCCTACCCCTACCCTTCCACCCCTCCTTTCCCAGTCACCAAAAACACCTACGTCCTCAATACCCTTCAAACGCCTCTCCCCCGCAAAGCTTGCCCTTCGAAGAGAAAAGGGATTGTGTTTTAATTGCGATGAGAAATTCTCTCGCGGAGACAAGTGTGCCTCAACCCTGTTTCTCTTCGTGACCGAAGACGATGAGCCTTTCCAAGATACCGGCCAACCTACCCTTTCCCCATTTCCCGACGACGAAACGCCTTCCGACACCTCCTCCGCTCAGATAAGCCTCCATGCCCTGTCGGGTCACTTAGCTCCCGAGACCTTACGAGTCAATGGCTTTATTGGTAATCGTGGTGTGTGCATATTGATTGATGGAGGAAGCACACACAACTTCCTCCACCAAGCTTTGGTTACATCCCTTGGTTTGTCTACGACGGCTACTACTCTGCGGGTGACCGTGGGTAATGGGGACGAGCTTCACTGTCATCAGCTATGTCCGGCAGTCACCGTGATCATTCAGGCGCAACCATTCATTGTCGATTTTCACGTTCTACCTCAGTGCGGCGCTGAGGTGGTATTAGGCGTCCAATGGTTGAAATCGTTAGGCCCTATCCTAACTGATTATTCCACCCTCACTATGAAATTCATATATGGCGGAAAGCTCATTGAGCTCAGTGGGGCACGTGCCCAGAATCTTGACCACATCTCACCTTCCCAACTCCGGCGCCTCGTCCAATCCGATACCACTAGCAGTTACTTCCACATTCGCCTCGACCCACCCTCGACCTCAACATCACCAAATATCCCGACAACCACTACCCAGCAGCTTTACCCAGTAGTTTCTAGAATGTAAGAGTAATACCAGACTTAATTTGCTCTACGTATAATAAAGGTTGCATGAGTACTAATATTATCCTAGACGTAATCCTTTAAATGGGCTGGTGTCTTGGTCTGTCTTTTGGGCCTCTCCTCACGCACCCCAGGATTCATGTTCGTAACAAACAGGCACAATGATAACATTCTGCTCAAGCCCCAACAATTTAAATTTTATGTTCTATGAATATAATGATTCTGGCTCATGCCTGTTGGTTTTTATGTCCTGTGCATGCATCTTGAAAGGTGATCTTCATCCATCTTTTAATGTTTATTAATTCTTAAATGATATTTATCAACATTACTTTTTTTAGTGTCACAGGAGGTGCAACTTATTGTGCTATTGCATCTCTCCGATTAATGGGATTCATTGGAGATAATATTCTCTCAAGTTGTGCTTCATCTTCTTTGATAGATGCACCATTGCTGCTGGACTGGATCTTGCAGGTTTGTACATTTGAACTCTTACAATATTAGCTGATTAGATGTATTAGTTTGTAAATTATATTGCACCAAAGGTCATTTTCAAGAGCTGTTTATTCTCAAATGCCTTTCAAATAATGGCTTGAATATTTTTCTTTATTGATCAGTGAACACTTAAAACTTGGTTAAATTTAAGTGCTTGAATTGTTTTCCCGTAGATCAAGATTCACTAATTCTTTCATCCTTTTCAGAGGCAGGGAACTGATGGGGGTTTTCAAGGTAGACCAAATAAATCCAGTGATACATGTTATGCATTTTGGTAAGCACAGTATGGAGCCTTGATCAATTTTTATGGTATTCCATTATTTGCTAGTTGTCAAAGCCTTGACAAGCATCATATGTTTGTTAGGATTGGAGCCGTTTTAAGGATTCTAGGGGGCTGCAAATTTGTTGACAGTAAGGCTCTACGTGGATTTTTGCTTTCTTGTCAATATAAGGTACAATACCTATCAGTCTGTTTTCCATTCATTGTGTTGTAGTTGTAGGCTTGAAATATTATATTTAGAACCACCTCAAGGGCATTAGATTTTTTTCTCCTAGCTGAAGGGGGGAGACAATTTATGTGATATCAGCAAATGTACTAGTTTTGGAACTCATGTTTTGGTGCTTGTTTTCACCAGTATGGTGGTTTCGGAAAATTCCCTGGAGAGTATCCAGACCTGTACCACTCCTACTATGGAGTTACCGCTTTCAGCTTGTTGGAAGAATCTGCTTTGAAATCACTTTGTTCTGAACTGGGAATTCACTGAAAATGCTGCACTGGCACTCTAGCATAGATTCAGAAATGGATGCACCTTTATACCTGACATTTCTTGCATATTATATGAAGCTCTCAGCACTAATCCACTCTTAATGGACTTTTCTTTTTTATTCTTTCACAAATTTAGATGGATTGTAAATTTTCCATTTCATTTGATTGTATTTGTGATTTTGTGTGCATCAATTCAGGTTATCGGGCCTCTTCTGTTTAGATCAAGCTTTTTTTCATTGCTTTCTTTTTTGTTTTATTTACATTTCCATGAAGTTTATTAAATATGTTAATTTGAAGTTCAGCCTAATGATTGATAAATGTAAAATTATATAAATAAAAAAATATACAATTTTATTTCAGTGAATAATAATAAATAATAATAATCACCATGATGATGATGGTGGTCAAATTTCTTATTAATGACTAATATTAATGTTCACCTTAGAGCATCTCCAACCAACAACTCCATCAAGGTTTTTCTTTTACTTTTTAATAATATTTCACACTTTCTTATAATGTCTTATCACGTTTCTTATTTTAAATAACTCAATCAATTTTTTTTCAACCAAGAAATTCACTAAAAAAAATTTAAATGAATCCGACAATATACCATTTCAGTATGAGATACACAATAAAATAGTATTATAATGCAGCTTTTGTATCATGGTCCCACCAAAATTGAAGAGCACCCGGTGCTTTGTAGCCCAAAGCAGGCTTGGGTCCTTTTTTTAGTTTCTCTCCAATTCTTTGGTGCACTGTTTTTATTGTTCACATCACAAGAGCAACCTGCGTTGAGGTGCTCTTAAGAACTAATTTATAAGAAAAACTTTTCATAGATGTTTTTTATATTATTTTTTGCAATTAGAATTAGAGTTTAACCTCCGCAATCAGTTTAATAAAGGTTTGCATTAAATAATATCAACATGGGTCATTAAAATAAAATTTCAATTCTGTTTAGAGAACAACATCAATAATATCTAAAATTTCAATTCATTGTATTTGTTATGGATAAATAGTAATATAGTGATAAATTGATTCCTTAAAAATAGAAAACAAATTTAGTCCATGTGCAAAAATGACACACATTAATGTTGTAAACAATTTAATGATAAATTGGTTTTTAAACTTTAATGTCAAATTAATTCTTGAAAAATATAATTTATTATCAAATTAGTCATTAAATATTATAATTTAATGAAAAAATAATCTTATAAATTTATGATATTTTTTACACTTTTAGAATTTTTTTATTTTTGAATCAATGTGTCAGCACCTAATATTTATGATATTTGTTATTGAGTAAAACTCCGTTTAGAATTTCCCTCCATTCATTTAGGTGACAGTGCAGCTGCAGCCACGGATCTCTGACCGAGGCTGACATTTAGGTGAGTGAGCAAAAGAGGACAACAAGGGGCCAAGTTTCTGAAACAAGAAAATCAACATCTTTGTCAATTTTGTTGGCCTTCTCTAATCTTCAATTGTCCATAGTGCCAGCACCTTTCAAGTTATTTTTACCATACATATTCATATTTTTCAACTACAATTTTTCACCACAATATTAAACCTCCATAGTGCCAGCACCTTTCAAGTTATTAAAGCTGCGCTTGTCCATAGAATAAAACATCTTTGTTGCTCGAGAATCTTGAGAAAAAAAATAGTATATTAATTCTAGCATGAAACTATTGCTTTACTTTTTGCTGTTCAATGCTTCCAAGTTCCACCTGTTTTCCCTTTCGATAATAGCAAGAATAACTCTTCTTCTTTTAAAGATAATACAAGAGAGGGTAAAAGGGTGCAATTTGAATTGTATGCTAGGGAGATGTTAGGGGGAAAAAAAGTCTTTTAACACACTTCTTTAATGCATCTTTTACTATTGGGGAAATTGATGTGAAACCAATGAAAATAGCAGTGGACAAAATTTCACTCGATAATTTAAAATTAAAAAAAAAACTGTCAAAAAACGTATTACATATAGTGTTCAGTAAATTGGGTCAACTTGATGAAGAAAAGCCATTCAATTAAATTGATTCGTTTTTTTTTTTTTTTTGCTTTCAAATAATTATGATCAACTTGAACCAAATTGATGAAATTTATATCTATTATTTTCTAAAACTCTACCTATTCGAATCAACTTTTTGTTTTATTTTAGTATGAGAACTTTCCTCACCTTATATTCTAATTAGAATTCCAAATTCAAGGTTATTATTCATTTTTTTATGATAAATTTAGTTTTTTTTGTATAAATTTAAGTCAAACAAAATCAATTAATTTTTATTAATTAAGATATTTTCC
The DNA here is from genome assembly GCF_004193775.1 of Glycine soja. Classification (NCBI taxonomy): domain Eukaryota; kingdom Viridiplantae; phylum Streptophyta; class Magnoliopsida; order Fabales; family Fabaceae; genus Glycine; species Glycine soja. Next base: position 56,627,186 of record NC_041019.1, on the reverse strand, counting down.
TCCTTTATAACCAAACAAACCCACCCGTTACTGTCATTTCTGTAGAATTATTGTTCCACCACTTGTCATTTATCTGTGTTTAATTAGACAAAACAGATTCAAAGGGCCATCTCTTGTTGGAGCGAAAAACTAAGGGCCAACATAGATAATATCAATGTCTTGTATCATCCTCTAACCTAGCATACGTATGATCAAGAAAAAGATATAAAAATATGATATTTATTAAAAAAAATTAGATCGTTTAAATAAATTCATATTGGAAAAAGATTAGCATTCACGTGATCAAATAAAACTTATCAGTTCAAAATAAGATCATTTTTACAAAAGAATTCACCAAAATAAAATAAAGTAAAATAATATATTCAGAATATTCCAATGTCACATTATATCATATTGTTGTGTCTTAGTAGTACGAGATTCTTTAAAGTCATTCACCTAATCATTTGTTCCACCAACATAAAATTTAAAATCACATAATCTACTATTTTACTTCCTATCAAATTAATAATTAAAACATCTTTTTTATTTTCTATGAACATATATTTGTTTTATTTATCTTAAAATCATTATTTTAATTAATAAAATTATTTTTTCTTATTTATTTAATTACAAAAATCTTATTATTTTCTTAAAACTCTATTTAGTTTTAAATAAAATTATTTTTAATTTATTTTATGAAAAATGGGTATTACATGTCTAAAAAATCTAGATATTATGTTGTTTACTTGAAGCTTAATGGCTGGTATATACGTACCTTCAAAATGCAACACAAAAAGGAACTCACAAAAGGTTATGCTTAAAGCCATATTTTATTCTTTATTCTGACCTTTTATGATTCTTCAACGTGGTGGTGGGGTTACAAAAGATGGCACTTTCGGTCATGACCCACGAGACATATTCACGGGGTAATTGCACCCTTTCTTGTTGTTTTGCAAAAAGCCACAAAAGCAGACCCTCTCTTTTACCAAATTTGTCACTTTGTTGAGTGGTGAATTGGTTATTGTCTGAGCAATGTGCTTATTAAGAGTGGTTCAATACAGGCCCTTTGATCTTCATCAAATTTTGATCACACGGCACATTTTATTTTACACTAAAAGTTTAGTTGGGTAAACATGGAAACAAAGAAGCAGAAAAACATGGCACGGGACAATGTTGGCTTAACATATGTCTCATTCACTAGCAGGCTAGTAAAGACTAAAGAGAGAAATAAAAAGAAATGGCAAAGACCCTGAAAGAATTCTTTCAATGACCCTTAGACAGCTACTTGTATGCAAGAGGTAGGAGTAGGAGTAGGACCATCTCATCACTCAAAAACAAATTGAAAATAATAACCTTGATAGTCTCTGATGCATCAACAAAATGGAAACTTGTTTTGTGAGCATTGAAATTTTATAAACACAACACAACAAAACACAACACAACAAAACAAAAGTTTTACCCTATTAGGCGTGGTTGATTACATGAAATCATATAATGTCATTAGGTTTAGTTAAAGACTAAATTTTCATAGATATTATTTACATAACATCTATTTTAATTTTAACAACTTTCCTCAAAGTTGTTCTTGGTTTTCCTATCCCTTTTTCACACAAGTAAAAACTATGAAATTTTAATAAAATAAACAAACTTTCCAATTGCATCAGACCCACCTTTAAGCATTTATGAGCAGAAAATATTGTCCCCCATGTGCTTTGATACATTGAGAGTGGTAGTACATTTCACAACTGGCTTGGCAGATTAAACCATAGTGCTGCATCCCCTAAACAACAACTCGGGGGGGGGGGGGGGGGGGGGGGTCTGGGGGAACAAATTCCCATCATTACAAAAAAAAAGTGGAATTCTTCAACATGTAATTAGAAAGATTAATTAAGAAATAAACTCTTAATTGACTTGACAGAACTTTGGTGTTAGCTGGTTTCTTTCTTCTGATTTTGGTGAATTGTGTCAAGATGCTAAGGGAAGTACCTGTGAAGTGCCTGAATGGTACTGTGGTGGACGAGGCTGGTGATTAACCTCTCTTTCTGTTTTCTTGTCAACAACTATTGTGATGAAAGAACCATCAACCTCATCTCCATTTCCCTTATTTTCATCCTGTTGTAGTTTTCTTCTAAGCTTCTCTTCTGCTTCCTGTAAGAACTTGAATTTTGGAGGAGGTGAGGACTTTAATCTGTTGAACTCAGCATCAGTTGCTGTTTCAAATAGAGGATTGAATCCACGCTGGTTATAGGGACTGATAGGAGTAGTGAAAGGAGGAGTAAAGAAAGGTGGAGAAGTAGTAGGTGTCATATATGGTGTCTCCACAACTAGCAAATCACCCAAGCTTCTACCCCTTGAACCTTTTCCACTCTTGTCACATTTGAATTTGCCATCATCAGATTCTAAATCTTCCTTTGATTCTTCTACTATGGTGAACAAGAATCTTGGAGGACCTAAGAGGTCCTGCTGGCTCATGTATTCTGCATCCATGCCATCTTCCCCAAAGGGTTTGAAAACAAAGTCCTTGCCACTTTGAGACTGAACTTGTTCTGGGTTATGAACAAGGGTGTCACCAATTCTCATGGAAGAGCAAAGCTCAGGAGGAGTGAAACTTGTTTGCCTCAAAGAAGATGATGATGGCCTTTTCCAACAAAACATGTAGAATAACTCCTTCACCGGGTTGCCATAATTATTCTCAATCTCTCTGTTGGTTATCCTCTTCTTCCACCATAGCAAATAGTATACCTCAGCTACCAGAGCCAACAAGAGGCAACCAAAAATAATACTGAGACCAAGACCTACACTACTCAAGGATTTCATCTTTGTCCTCAAATCACATTGAAAACACTTGAACTTGTTCAACCTCCCAAAATACTCAATGTCCAAACTAATTTAATCTCTAGAATCCAGAAAATCACATCAAACAGACCAGTGGACTACAAAAACAAAATCAAAAACCAATTTCAACAAAGAGAAGACACATGTTTAACAGTTCAGGAAAAAATGCTTACTGAGCAATTAACTCAGCTTTTACCCTCTGATTCTGAATTCAAGCACTGAAAATGTGGATAATCTTTTTTGACTAAAATTCAATGTACGAATGTAATATTGTAACTACATACATGACTACATCCCCTCCCCACCAATAAAGCATGACATAATGACAAACCTTTGTTGCAAATTGCAAAGCCTCTCAAAACACCAATCTGCTAAAAGGGCCAACCAACCAAAAAGCTCTGTTTTTCCCTTGAAAGCAACACTTGCAAATCATTAGCATGAGCCCATGGGCCCTTGGCTTTAACCTAGCTAACCCAATTTAAGATTAAACACCCTCATGTGGATTAGTCTCATAATTACCCTCAAAGAATGTAATGTAACTACTTTTAAACAGGTGAAAAGAGAAAGAAAGAAAAAAAAAAAAAAAAAAAAAGAAGATCCCTTAAACCATAAACCACTTTGAGTTTGAGGATGCACCAAAACCAAGAGCCAGAAAATAACTATAGAGAGTGAGCATGTACCTGTCTGGCTTATGGTTGGGGGGTCTCGTCCTTCGAGAGAGACTCACATGGGATCAGGAAAAAAAAAACACGAAAGTGACATGTCACATTGTCACTATGTCATTGCATATCTAATAAGTATCTAATATAACTTGTAATGTAAGATCCTTCAAATAAGGGAAGATTTTTCATTTCTCCCGTAACACTAGTTGGTACTACTTGGTGTTATGTTAATGTTATGTATGCACTGACTGACAATTTGGAGGGACAATGATTCCATATCTGAAAGGTTTTTAAAATCTTAATCATGGTTTTTGTTGAATGCTTTTTATCCCTAGCACTAGCATGATTTTTTGTTTTGACGGAGAATATTATGTGGAAGTGAAGCAAACGTTGCTATTGCTTCCTTTGATTCACTAGATCATGATGCTTCAAAGGAACAAATTAAATGGCGGGAGATATTGTCATTTGTTTTCCTAGGTGAAAAACTATGAGTATCCTCTAACTCATTGACTCTAATTTGGCTTGTGGTATATCATTATCACTTATCCAAAAAAAAATTATATACAATAGAAATTGAATGACTATTGTTAAGCATAAAAGAACAAAAATCTTATTTAGTTGTAAAACAATAAAAATATACAAATAAATGAAAAAGGGAAAGAAAGAGAGAAAAATATATTAATGATATAGAATTTTAATAAGTAAAGATCTATGGATCATCTCATAAAAGTAGTGTAATAAAGTGTCAATCTAAATCTATTCATATATGAATTAATTTATGACGTAAACAAATTGAAAGCTCTAAATCAATAAAAATTAACAATATTAATTCACCAAAAACAAATCAATATTAAAAAAATATTAGTTTTTAGATATAAAAATGACTTCATTATCAAATTTACATCTAATCATTAATCAAAAAGTTTCCTTCAAATAATTTATTTTTACTCACGTGAATACAACTACCTTACACTACTGCACAATCCTTCCTTTCCGGATATATTATCATTTGGCCGTTAATTAATTAATTGAACAATTAATGAAATCCTTTTGCATTTGGGACAGTCCTACATCTTCATTCATTACCTTATTTCATGGGTAACACCTCAATTAATATTAGAAGATGGGCCACAAAACCCTAGGATGTCAGTCAAACCAGGTTGCGGATTTTATATTGTTTGAATTATTTTATTTTTGTTAGTACTAATGAATTAATTAATTAATCAATCAAACTATTTGCCGTATACTTAATAAATTAGCTGCACTGCATGGAGTATCAAACAGATACGAACTGAAGCAACTACTTCTTGTAGTAATTGATATATATTTTATACATACTGATCGAGTTAAAATACTACATATGGATATAGATTCAATTGAAAAAGAAAAAAGAAAAAGAACCTACTTCTCATGGATACGATGTTATCATCGTTAATTTTACACCTACAAGCTCAGTTCAGTAAAAACGTTAATTTTTCACACATCGTATTACATATTAAGTTAAAATACTACATATGGATATGGATTCAATTGAAAAAAAAAAAAAACTTACTTCATAAAGAGGACCCTAGTTAAATTGGAGTCTAACCAAAGCTCGGTTCAGTAAAAACTTGAACAAAATTTCTTAACTCAAGCTTCATTCATTTTAAACCTACAATTTATTCGAACTTAATAAATAAATATCAAGCACATAAGGTAAAGTTTTGGAGGGAAAGAAAAGGCAAACGTAAGAAAAAAAATTAATTAATAAAAAAATTATAAATAAGAAGTTTGTAAAATTTTAAAAAATGAGTTAAATGATAAAATCATAATATTTTAATAAATCAATAAGTATAAATTTTATCTAGGTATTTTTTTATAATTTATTTAAAATACAGTGACATCTATTATAAACCAGAAGAGGGAACTCTCGGGCTTGGCAAGCAAGGTTCCGTAACTCTATCAGAAATAATAGTGATCTTAACACTGTCATTCGACCTTTCTATTGTTTTACACAATTTTGCAATTTTTCTACCTCATTGTCAGACAATTAATTAGATATATGATATGTAAATATTGTGCTTATTTTAGGCATTTCCTTGTCCAACACATAAAGTGCAATATTTTGAATTGTTTGATTGGTTAAAAAAAATATACACTGGTCGTGTAAAAATTCAATAATAATTTATCATGTATAATAATTTTATTGACTTATAATAGAAGTGTTTTACATTTTCATGATCATTAAATTGTAAAATTTAAAAATAAACCAAACACAAAAACTTGTAATGTACTTTATTTTTTAATTAAGTAGTTTAAGTATTGGATAAAAAAACAACTCAGTGGATAACTTAAAAGTATAAATATTTCTTTCCCATTAAAGTAGGTGGTAAAATTTTATCCTACATACATACACACAAAATAATGTACAATACAAAGGTACATTACTGTAAAGTTTATATTAATACATGTATGTTAACATATATAGAATAAATGTAGAATACTAAATAGTATTTCTTAGTTGTATTCATGTGCCACCGACATGCATGTTGTTTATTTAGTTCCAAGGAGACAGAAGCCAATGGCTCAGAACTCTTGAGACTGGCGTAAACTAATGTTAATGGGGGACAATGGACTGGTTGGATATCAATTTCTGATTGTCTGGGCACATGAAGTCAAGATCAAAAAATAAACACTGTAATACGCAGTGACTAGTGAATCAAGGAGTTCACGAACACCCCTATAATTGCTCCTCTTGAAAAATGAAAATGAAATAAATGTGTATTCAAATTCGATTTTCTGTTAATTAAATTAAATTTCTAACAATTTGATTGAGAATTGAATACATAAAGTGAGATTCGTATTTTAATTTTTTTATTTAGAAATTCATTTTAACATAATAATAATAATAATAATAATAATAATAATAATAAATTATTGGGAAATTTTGTTACTAAAAGTCCACTAAGTTTTTTTTCCTTCAACTATAAAGTAAGGCATCAAGATCATAATTGAAATGTAAAATTGTTTCGGTCTCAAAATTATCAAACATAACGACACTAGTTAACTCAAAAAAATAAATTAACAAACGTGGTTGTCCAAGCCCAAAAAATTGAGATGTCTAAAGTACTTATTTTTGTATTTGATTTTGAAATTAATGTATGAAAATAGAAATGTGTTATAAGGGAATGTTCCTTTAGCACTTGACTACAAAGAAAATAGCAATTAGTCTCTCACTAGACAAAATAATATTAATGACGGATCGATAAATTTTGGGTAACGATTAACGAAGGCAAGATAACATTTCTACTTTAGATGAGAAAAAATAATATAATATAATGAGAGGAAAATAAAATTGAGTGGGAACATGTGACCCCACATTGTTATGTATATCATTGGGGAATACTTCAAAAAATAAAAATTGTTGCAAATTGGGTTTGAGCCCGGTCCGTACAATAACTCCCAGGCCTATACACTAGAGACAGCCAGTAGCCCAGGATAATAAATATTGACCAAAGTGTCGATACTAGGAAAATTAACCTATACTCATTTATGAGTGAATCATACCTTAATTATGACTATGAGAGGCCTTGGCCCTATGCTTGGAAATCTACCTTAATTCTGATCCTTATATAGCAAATAAGAATTTAATACACATAATTATTTTCTTTCATTAGTTCAACTCATTTTTAAGGTAACGTAATATTTTAGTCATGATTTCATCCTCAAATTAAAAATTGAATTTCAAACATTGCATAAAAAAGAATCTAAATGTTAAACTATTTGGGCCAAAATCTTTTGTTTAAAGAGTAAAGAGCCTGTCATACCTTGATGTGAGAACATTGCTCAAAGCTCAATTGTAACATGAATCCACAAAAAATGGTCATTTATTTGTTCTCAATTTGTCAAAATTTGTATGCGCAATATTTCGTTCATAAAATACATTTCTAATTTAAAATACATCCAAGAGAATGTGTTAATAACATGAATTTAAATGCAAGTAGTCGGACTGATGTAAAATTGTTCCAATAAATAGTCTCAAATTCAAGTTCTTAGTATGCATAAAACAAAGTTTTGCTATACAATTCAAAATATTACGATTTATCCGAATAATGAGAATAATGGAAAGGAAATAACAATGGAAATTGCCTCCTTTTGCCAAACAACAACAACAATTTAACATTTATAGGTGTAACTAGTATTTAAAAATTAAAAAAAAAATAAAGAATGTAACTCATGAAACGATATCAATGTAATCGGTTATAGAGCCATCATTGTGGATCCAGATCCATACTGCCAACCACGTTAGGAGCAGCTCCACTCTGGCAATGCAATTGCAAGCTCCTTCCCCTTGTTTTCCAACACATTTACCAACCTTGGAATATCATATCATGCTCAATGCCATCTTCATTCATCACAAAAAAGGATGGAGCCAATCTTATCTCTTGTCGTGTTCTCTTCTTCTCTTGTTGTAAGCATAGTGTTATATATTTTAGGCATTCCATGCCATCCTTCTTCTTGCAAATAAAACATATAAGATTAGGTTAAATTAATAATATTGGAATACATTAATATTATGTTCTGTCAAAGATAAGGGCAGGGAATTATAAATTGGGCATGGGTTGCATGCAATCTTGCAGAATTCTTACTTTCGTTGAGTGTCATAGGTTTATGTTAGTTGAGCTAGCTAGCTGGTAGTAAGGACCCATGCAAGAATCAAAAAGTAACTTATGATTAACATTGAACAAATAAAATTCATATTCAACATAATGTCAAACTAATGTTTGTGCCAAATATTATTTCTAAGACCTGATTGATTTGAAAAAATGTTTTAATTTTACTAATGATCAGCAAAATATTTTTTAAAATATTTGAGTAAGAAATAATGAAAATAATGTTGTTTTTACTATTTTATTAAAAATACTTAAAAACATAAAGAAAAGGAAAAAAAATAGAAACTTTGTGATTTTTTCAAACATCACTTGAGTTATTATTCATAAAAATAAAAATAAAATTGACTACAAACATTTTATTAAATCAAGTAGACTTTACTTATTATAAATAGACACAAAGTGAGTCGAGTTAACTCGGGAGTGTGTTGGTAATAAATTAAAATATTTTGATCGTTCAAAAATAAAATCAGTTTAAACTTTTGCATGCTCAACTTTTCAACTCGAAATTCGTATTCATTTAATTTGTTTGATTAAATTATTTTTAACTAAAATATAAAAAAATTAGTTATAAATTCAAGCCTCAATCAAAGAAATTAATTAAGTGAAATAAAATATGGTACAAGTCACAAACTTGAGTTTCTACTGCTCATTTTTAAGAAGGGAAGGGGTGTTCAAATAAATATTAATAATTATAAGTGACGACGCTAGCTATTGCAAACCAAAATATATTATTTCTACCAACAAAAGAAAAATACAGGACTTGTCTCTTGAAGTTTAAAATGTTTAATTGATTCAATATATGCTTTCTCATAAGCTTGATTAGTTTGTGAAATGAAATTAATTAAACTGAACTGCAACTGACCTTGGTCGACTGACTTATAATCATATTTAAAGCCAATATATTAATAGCACAAGTTAGAATTAAATTCAAAGATTTTTTGTAATGGAACTAGTACATATGATGGGAGGTCCAAATTAAATAAAGAAAAGGCCAAGTTAAGGAAAGTTTAAAAAAAAAAAAATCAGTTTGCAGCATTAACCTTCAACAGAAACAGAAATAATAGCATGTATAGCAGATACTATTCTTCAGCTAACTAAAAGATAGGCATAAGAAGAGCCTACAATATCGGGATTTTTTTCTTAAGTTGCAGCAACAAAATATAAGTGATTCTAATAGTCATTTCCTTCCTTTAATATTGTAATATGTATCCCTTTGTTCACTTAGGCCTTAAACTTGGCTCATAAACAGAGATAGGGCATAGAGAACGGATCACAAACTGGAAGCAAAACGTATTTGCAGCAAAGCTTATTTTGTTGTTCCAGTAACTACGGGTTGTGTCTCTATACGGGTACCACAAGCGTGTACGAATTACAATGGCCAACGATAATTTTATTGTATGTATTCTCTTGTCTTCATTTTTCGTTTAGCAGTTTCTTATTTGAACGATTACTAAAAGGAAAAGAGACAGGACTAATCTAGATCGGTTAGATTAGTAGGGATAGGACTAATACATGGGTTTAATTACGATAGAAAGATGTTTTATTAGAAATATTACTCATATTCCCCAAAAAGTAGATCCGACTCTAATATATCTTATTTCACAACAAAACGATGGTTAATGATTCTTTTGAACAAAATAAGACTAGGAAAAGTACTTCAAAGTTGAAACCTTTTAATATTCTCTTTTACCAAATTATTACTAGCTTCAAAATAGCATACATTTAACTAGACAATACTGTTATGAAAACATTTTTTGCTTCTATACCAGAGGAACAGCGCAATTTGCACGAGTAATGTAGATATCAAATATCAAAATTTAAGAAAACATTAAATAGGAACGCCAAGATTCGGCCCATAAAATTGTTCTTTGGCAAAAAAATTTAAACAAGTCTCCATCGAGGTGAAATCTGGATAAACTATTCAAAACCAAAAAAAAAAAAGAATTACCAATCACCATACCTGGTGTTAGTAACCAAAATAATGGGCCAATATTCTAGACCAAATAAAATAAAGGAAAAAAAACGGAATAGATCCAACACAAGCCCATCCCATCTATATAATGAAACAATTTAATCAACTTCCTCGATCTTGGGGCCAGCACCACCGGATCCAGATGGAGGAACATCTTCATCCATGCCTCCAGCCATGTCGGGAGCACCTGCACCCTGGTACATTTTGGCAATGATTGGGTTGCAAATGCTCTCAAGCTCCTTCATCTTGTCTTCGAACTCGTCAGCCTCCGCTAGCTGGTTTCCATCCAACCACTGAATAGCACTCTCGATGGCATCTTCGATTTTCTTCTTGTCGTCATCAGAAAGCTTTGATGCAATCTTCTCATCCTTAATGGTGTTCCTCATGTTGTAGGCATAGTTCTCCAAAGCATTTTTTGCGTCGACCTTCTTCTTGTGCTCCTCATCCTCGGCCTTGTACTTCTCTGCCTCTTGGACCATCTTCTCAATCTCATCCTTCGATAGTCTACCCTTGTCGTTGGTGATGGTGATCTTGTTCTTCTGCCCTGTGGTCTTGTCCTCGGCAGAGACATTCAAGATACCATTGGCATCGATATCGAAGCAGACAGTAATCTGAGGAACACCCCTGGGTGCTGGGGGAATGCCAGAAAGCTCAAATTTACCCAATAAATTGTTGTCCCTGGTTCTAGCTCTCTCTCCCTCATACACCTGAATCAAGACACCAGGTTGGTTGTCTGAGTAAGTAGAGAACACTTGCTCCTTCTTGGTGGGAATAGTCGTGTTCCTGGGAATGAGAACAGTCATGACGCCGCCGGCAGTTTCCAAACCAAGAGAAAGGGGTGTAACATCCAACAACAGCAAATCCTGCACCTTCTCGTTGCCCTCACCACTCAAAATAGCAGCCTGTACAGCTGCTCCATAAGCAACGGCCTCATCGGGGTTAATGCTCTTGCAAAGCTCCTTGCCATTGAAGAAATCCTGCAACAATTGCTGCACTTTAGGAATTCTAGTGGATCCACCAACAAGGACAACGTCATGGACAGTGCTCTTGTCCATCTTAGCATCCCTCAAACACTTCTCAACGGGCTCCATACACTTCCTGAAGAGATCCATGTTGAGCTCCTCAAACCTGGCACGGGTGATTGTGGTGTAGAAGTCAACACCCTCATAAAGAGAATCTATCTCAATTGTGGTTTGTGCAGTAGATGATAGGGTCCTCTTCGCCCTTTCACAGGCAGTCCTCAACCTCCTAAGAGCCCTAGGGTTTCCATTGATGTCCTTCTTGTGCTTCCTCTTGAATTCCTGAACAAAATGGTTAACCATCCTGTTATCAAAATCTTCTCCTCCAAGATGAGTATCTCCGGCAGTGGCCTTGACCTCAAAAATACCCTCCTCAATGGTGAGAAGAGAGACATCAAAGGTACCGCCACCCAAGTCAAAAATCAACACGTTCTTCTCACCCACACTGGTGGCCTTCTTGTCAAGACCGTAAGCAATGGCAGCAGCGGTGGGTTCATTGATGATACGCATGACATTGAGACCCGCAATGACTCCAGCATCCTTCGTGGCCTGACGCTGGGAGTCATTGAAGTAAGCGGGAACAGTGACCACGGCATTCTTCACTGTGGAACCGAGATAAGCCTCGGCAATCTCACGCATCTTCATGAGAACCATGGAAGAAATTTCCTCAGCGGAGAACTGCTTGTCCTCACCCTTGTAGTTGACCACAATCATAGGTTTGTCAGCAGGACCAGGGATGACCTTAAATGGCCATAGCTTCATGTCACTCTGAACGGAGGCATCAGAAAATCTCCTTCCAATCAAACGCTTAGCATCTGACATCAGGCAACAAATAACCAATCACCAAACAATCCGCACAATCCAAATTAAAAAGAATAAAAGATAAATCTTAACTTTTAGCATACCATATTCCCTCAAAATTGTAAGATCAAATAACTCTCTAAATAATAAAATTGCACACAATATGATTTATTCAGTTCAAAATCACATTTCGACAAGTATTAACAGTGCTTACGCCTATTGCTATTCAATTCAACATCAGATTTCAACGAACAATAAGAGTGTACATAATAAACCATTCAACGATTATTATTATTATTATTATATCAAAAAAATAATAGGCCAGATAATACATTAGGATTGGAAAATACTACAAATTACTAAAATAGAAAAGTGGAGTTTCAAAAATCTAGGAACAATGCAGATCTCGATAAAGCAAAAAGTCGGTTAGGGATTTTACCGAATACGGTGTTGACGGGGTTCATGGCGACCTGGTTCTTGGCGGCGTCACCGATCAAACGCTCGGAATCAGTGAAAGCGACGTAAGACGGCGTGGTTCTGTTACCCTGGTCATTGGCGATGATTTCGACACGGTCGTGCTGCCACACTCCGACGCAGGAGTAGGTGGTGCCGAGATCGATTCCGATAGCAGGACCATCTCCTTTTCCGGCCATTGATAGTAGTACTAGATCGGAGAAAACAGAGACAAGTTAGATTTGGCTTGTGAAGCGCCGCAAGCAGAGAGAAAGAGAGAAAAAGAATAAGAATTGGCTACGAATGAATTGTGTTAGAGTAGAGAGAAAGGGAGGGTTTATATAACTTTCTGTTTTGAAAATCAGAATTCTAGAATGTTCTTTTTGTCTACTCCGCTTCTGGTTGGTTCCAGACTCTTCTTTATATCTGCCCACCTTGGACACGCAACGCTACTTTCTCTGTCGACGTGTGAATATATTATCTTTTTTTTTAATATATTTCTACAACAAACACATTACCTACCTTTGTAGTTAGTTAGAATAAAAATTTAATCATTCCAAAATTATAATCTTTTTTTATCTCTATCTATATATATTTGATTTATATTTTTAATAATTATTTATTCTTTTAAAATCATTTCAATATTTGATACATATTATCTTTGATTATCTTATTCAGTCATAGACTGGAAAATGTTCCTTCCTTCTTGAATTAAGCCAGCATGTCTGCAGGCAGATAATACACTGATGTAGGAAACTGAATCAACAGGGACATGAGTCTTTTGCATAAGTGAAAAAAGGGCAAGGGCAACTTCACCTTGGCCATGCATAGCATTAGCCTGAAAGCATTGCATTCCATGAGATAGTGCCTTTATTTTCCATCTCATGAAAGCATTTCTCAGAATAACTGAGTTGCCCACTTTTAGCATACATATCTATAAGACGGTTTCCAATAAGGGTACTGGATATGAATCCCATTCGGATTATGCAGGCATGAAAAGCCATGGCCTCTCTTACTATTGACAAATATGATACAGTTGGAAGAATGGTCACAAATGTGACTAAATTGGGCCTTATACTTTCTAATTTCATCTGATTAAATGTGGAAATTGCTTCATTGGCACATCCATTATGCAGGTACCCTGCAATCATTACATTCCAAGATACCTCATCCTTTACATGCTTGTTTAAGTGAAACAAGTTTTCAGCTGTGCAAAGGCTCCCACATTTGGCATACATGTCTATTAGAGCAACTTTTACATGCATTTCAGATTCAATACCATTCTTTATGATATTTCCATGAAAGAAGATTCCTAGATAAAGATCATCCAGAAGGGCACAAGCTGAAAGCAAACTCACCATGGTTCCACTATCTGGTTGAATCCCACTTAATTGTAATCTAAGGAACATTTCCAACGCAAGACGTGGGTCACCACATTTGGTAAATCCATTTATCAAAGTATTCCATGCCACAACATCTTTATAGTGCATTCTGTTGAATAGCGTCATAGCATACATAAATAATTTACATCTAGTGTACATTGAGACAAGGGTTGTTGCTACTGAAATATCTGACCCCATGTCTGCTTTAATAACATAGCAGTGCACCATCTTACCTAATCTGGAACTTGAAATTTCAGCACATGCGGAAACAAAACTTGATAGAGTTGTTTTATCTGGTTTCAAACCTTCATGCTGCATCTCTTGGAATATAGACAATGCTTCTCCAGGATATCCTGCTTGGACAAGAGCTGATAAAAAAGCAGACCAAACAACTAAATCTCTTCCTTCAAGACTCATTAAAAACTCTTTAGCTTTCTTCAACTCACCACATTTTGCATACATGCTCACGATAGGAGTAGCAACTACTATATCTGACGTCATCCCTAGCTGTAAAGCATAATTATGAACTTCCTTCCCTTTCTCCAGGTCTCTCGTCTCTGTAGCTGCCAAAACGGAGTTTACAACTGATACCTTATTCATCTTTATGTGCTTTCGTTTCATTTCATCTAGTAATTGAAGAACCTCAAAGTAACAACCACGATGTACATATCCAGCCATCATTGTTGCCCACGAAATATGATCCTTAACCCACATCTGGTAAAAAATCTGATGAGCCAACTTTACCTCACCACATTTAGAGTACATATCAATCAATGAATTAGAAACCACACCGAACACACATCTTCTAACCACATAACCATGAATAGACTTGCAAGAATCAACATCCTCTAATCTAGAAACAGCTGGAGCCAAGTTCAAGATGCTCACAGAGTCCGGCTCCACACCTTCCTCCATCTGCATCCTCCGAAATATTTCCAGTGCCTCACAAGGATTCGAGCTCTGAGATAAGCCTGAAATCATTGCATTCCAAGAAGCAACATCCTTCCCGGGCATTTTATCAAATACCTTTCTTGCATTGTCCAAGTGGCCCATCTTACAGTACATGTCAACAAGTCCAGTCCCAATAAAAACATCACATTCTAACTCCCTGGAAGCTATATCTTGATGAATGGCAACACCCTCATGGAAGTCCAAAGCACCAGTACAAGCCTTCAAAACAAAGGTGAATGTGTCCTTGTCAGGTTCAAGTCCCATGTATGACATTGTTTGATACGATTTTATTGCTTCCTGGAATAGATGGAGTCTAGAATAAGCTCTAATCAATGAGTTCCACAGAATCAGAGAAGGGTTTGTGATGGAATTGGGTGCCAAGGTGCATTGTTGGACAATTAAACGAGCATGGATTTGGAGCAGAGGGTTCAAGTGTTTGCATGAACGAAGAAGGTGAAGGTAGTAGTGGGGGTTGTGGTTGCAATGGTGTGGAGAAATTGCCCTGGCATCGGAATGAACATAGTGAGAGTGGTGGTATCTATTATTGTGAATGCTGTGAAGTGAATGTCTCACTGTTATGGTTCTTATTCTCAACCTCATTGTCATGGTTCTCTATCTATCTTTCTTTTCATTGCAAATTTACGATTCTCCTCCGAAACACGACCACAACCAAAGTAACTGTTTTTTGAGTGGTGGTATCTGTTGTTGTTTTAGTTGGATTCTCGACTCGTTTCCATAAGGTTTTTGAAACCAAAGTAAGGAGGCTTTCGTGTTCAATGCCCATCATAGCTTATTAGAAATGAGAGGTAACAGTCAAATGTTTAAAATAAACAATTGAGTATGTATCATTATTTCATAATTAAGTTAACTTGCAAAAGACTCTGCGCAAACAGATTGCAGTTTACACAACCATCTGTGAACAACTCATCGAAATGCACAAAAACATCTCCTCGCACCAAGATCTTGCAGGTGAAATTCAATTCATCTTTCACCGTTATTATCAGTTCATGTTAGTTTACTTTCCCATGAGCGTTTAATTTAATTTAGTAAACTTCCTACAGTATTTTTTTCCTACTACGCCACTGCCTAATTATGACGTATGAGCTGATTTAATATAATGAGTTACAGTGTGTAAGTATAACGTATGAGCTGATTTAATGAAAGAATCCGGATTTAATCTTAAATAGTTAGCAATTTTTTGCACTGTTTTTTTTTTTTTGAATTGAAAGAGTTATTAGTTACATTCTTTTTTATTGGTGGGAATGGAGTGCATCCTGCTCATCGAACTATTATTAAATCAGACATTAGTGTTTAAATTAATAAACTGCCTGAAGTATATCTCTTGCTATGCTGCCAAATTGTACAAGTATAATTTAATGAAGGAATCCGAATTCGGTTTTGATATTTCTATGCACTAATTTAGTGAAGAGATCACTGTTTGATATGACTTTTAAGGTAATTAGTTTTGTAAAAGCAGATTAACTTATCATATATGATATAGTTTGTGATTGAATAACAGTTTAAAAATCTTTTATGCTGTTCATGCATATAGCTGTATACGATTGACTCATAGTGATAATGATTAACTTGTGTTTTTATTGTCAGGGTTTAGGCTGGGGAATATGTATTGTGACCCATTGTTGGGGTCTGGTGGGCACAAAATAGCTTCAAGGCAGCGGTGGACTCCGACCGCTATGCAGCTTCAGATTCTTGAGCGAATATTTGATCAAGGGACTGGAACCCCCACCAAAGAAAAGATCAAGGAGATCACTAATGAGCTCAGCCAGCATGGCCAGATTTCTGAGACCAATGTGTATAATTGGTTCCAGAACAGGCGGGCTCGCTCCAAAAGAAAGCAGCAGAATGTGGCACCTAGTGCTAATGCTGAATCGGAAGTGGAGACTGAGGTTGATTCTAAGGATAAGAAGACAATGCCGGATGAATTTCAGTCCCCTCCTAGCTTTTCTGCTGTGCCTGCTGATGATAATTTAGGCTTCCAGAACCATGGCAGTTTGCAGTACTTGAATCCAGAGTCCAACAAACCAGATTCTGTGTTCCCATCTGATGAAAGTTTAAGATCTACAAGAAATTTCAATCATGTGCCTGTTTTTGATGGGCTGCTATCGAACACAAGTATGTAACTTCTTGTGCTTTCTTTCTGTACTTGTCCTTATATTAGTCAAGTAAAGGTAAAATTAATGTTCTCTAATGTGATATTGTTATAAGTTGTAAGTCAGTTGATAGGTACTAGGAAATTGACAAAGAAAAGGGAGATGAAATGAAATGTATTATTTAGTATTATGCCTGATCAAGGTGATCCAAGACCTAATTATAGCAGTGTTTACAAGGAAGTATGAAGAAGAGAATGGAAAAAATCACTGTAAGTATTCAGAGGCCTAGCTCTCTCCCAAGGTCCTTAGTCTCCGTTCCCCTCCTCCCACCATACCCTGTTGGAATGCTTATATATCCTTTCACATCCACACATCACACAACATTCCTGCCTTTGCTGACACCGCCGTTAGGCAGTTAGTTAGTCCCTCTCTTCAATTCTAATTGGGTTCATTGTACCTTGTATGCTGATCATGTGTTTCAGGTGCTCCCTGCCTTGGGCATCTTCTCTCGTAACTTTAGTGACTTTGGGCTGTGGGTCCCCCCATCATGATTCTTGAGTCAAGCTAACTGGAGTTATGCCTTGCTCAAGTTTATCTCAATGAGAAATCAAGCTCATTTTTTGGGCTCAAGCTCAGCTCTTGTTCAGCTTTTGCTTTACTCAAGCTTAATGAGCCCATGTTGAGTCTTGTAATAGTTGAGTATTTTAGGCTCAAGGGTTAAGCCTGAACTTGTAATTTAGTAAAATTTGTTTTTTTTTTTTTACATCTATTCAGTCGATAAATGATTCCTCAAGTATTTTCATTTCCGATGTTTTCTTTCCCCAATTGAGCCATGATTTTGGAAAAGCATTCAATTAAAATTTTGCAGCCGAAATTGGTACTTAATGCAGCACTAGAAGTTTTGATAAGTTTCTTCAAGGATAGGCAAGTCTCCCCATGATTGTGTGTTGAGAAATGTGTTATTATCATTCCACAATAAGCATTAGTACTTGTATAATTTACTTTCTTGCATTTGAGATTTTCTATATCTTATATCATTATTTATTTATAGGACAAGGCTTAGATCAAGTTCTTTAAATCTCCATTTAAAGGATGACACATGCATATTTATTTAAAATTCTTCAATACATATCTAGTAGAAGTTATTTGTTATTGGAAAGAATATTCACATGTCATCATTTGAATGGAGAACTTGATGGTAAGGATATAAGGAACTTGATCTAAGTTTTGTCCTTGTTTAAACATCCCTTTATGCTATACTTTGCATATTCCTGCATCTCCAGAAACCATTTTGATGAGTCTCATTTTCTTGTGCGTGGTGAAAATTACCTTCTAGTTTTAATTTGGAAATTTGGCAAAGGGTTACTATATCTTCATACATGAACATTTCTTTATCAAAGAATTTGACAATCAAGAATGTTCTATTAATTTTTTCAGGGAGCGACTATCTTACTGGAAAAATGGAAGCACCTGAGAACTATGACTTATACCAGCCAGCAGGCGATGTGACACCCTCTACCCCTCACATATATATTAATAAAGGAATAAAAATTCAAATATTAATTAAAAGTATTTTTAAAACATTTTTAAATACAAGCTTTTCAAATGGATAAAAGGCTCACATTCACTTTCTTCTACATCATATTCAAACTTGTCCAAATAAATAATAAAGTCATCTCGACTCAAAGAAAGTCATATAAGTCTCATACAATTAATATAGAACCTATATCCTAATGTCACATCCTATCAGAGCGTGGTGTTCCCGTGTCCTCTAGCATGAGGTTCTTCATAGTCATCCACCTATTCGTCTGCTCCCCCGAACACAAGTTCAAGATCATCACAGGATCCAAACACAACAACACACAGGGAGTGAGTTATCACATTCCTAGCTAATAGAGAAACAAGACAATTAAATATACATATTATATAAATGAGATACCACTTGCTTAAACATAGCTCACGTAACTTCACCACTTCGTCATTCAAAATTCACTTTTCAATTATCAATCACATTACACAAGAATCCCACACTTCGATCAAGATATAATAACACATCAATTAGCAAGCATATGCAATAGTTATGCTAAGACTCAATTCTATATGCAATGTGGTACCATGTCAGTGAAAAACCACCTTGGGGCGCTTAGGAGTACATAACAAGACACACCACACAATGGGTTTGTCAGGTCACTCTCACTAAGTAAGATCATAGGGAGACCAGTCAGGGTCACGATGTTTTGCGAGAATGCTCCAACCATATGAGATCAGCATAAGCTTAAAGGAGCACTCAAACCCGGTGACCCCCAAGGCCTACACTCCGAAGAGTCCGTCAGGGCCTCTCCCTCCTGATTCAGGTCCAACCCCTAAAATAATTTTTTTTACATGCAGACACTGCTCATGAATTATACAATACCCACGACCTTACACTCGTGTTTTAAACACGTTCAACACAATTGCGCTACTATTTAACACTGGTTCCTAAATAGGAAACCTACATTTTCTCTTTAACACTGCGCATCAACGCTTTTCTCAAGATAACGCCGATCGAGTATTGTACAATTCATAGCTTACAACACAAGTAATTTCACATCAAGTGTTAACTACACACTTATCCACAACTAGAACTCATTCACAATTTCACATCTCATAGTGTCACAATCCACCATCACATGTTTACAAGTATCTCACAAATTAACACATGTTCAACTTTACACTTATACTCAATCTCAATAACAATATTATAATCTCAAAGCAACATGTTATTCTACAATTCATCACATACTCACAATTTGAATTATCATTTCATAGCCTCAATATAACAATTTATATAAAAGACTATCACAACATGAGGACTAAAACCCCTCAAATAATATTACACAATTATATCCAAATCATAGGTCCAAATATACAAATATCAAGAGCACAATTTATCAAGCAATTTTCATCAGGACATCAATATTTTATTTATAATCATAAAGGAAAAATTGCAATTTAACAAACATCCCAAAATAAAATCCCAATTTAATCCTCTAAGGATCCCTACACATGTTCTCACTAATCCCCAACTGTGAATAACTCATCCCTTACCTCTAAGCGGGCTCACGTGTCTTCAGCCAACGATAGCAACACCTCTAACGGTTCCCGGAAATTCTTTCAATTATTCATCCGACTGCTCCGATAGAATTCCCAAACGTCAGAGAGACGGAGAAGAGATTGAAACTTCCACTTGTACTGTCTTCATACGATTCCTTTTTCTCCCTCCACGAATATTATCTCGCAAATCCCAACGGTGGAAGCGTGCGGAATTGAATTTCGAACAACATATCCAAATTTCACAATAATCCAACGGTTAACGAAACCGGGATCGTAGTTTTACCAAGACAGCTCTGGGTTTCTGCGGGAAAGAAAAAGGCTACAACGCGAAGGGTTTTTCTCTCAGTTCAGACATGATATCGAAATTCCCAACGGTGAGAATGCTCGGAATTGTGTTGCGAACATGATACTCAAATTTCACGACGATCCAACGGTGAACGGGTTTGAGATCATCGTTTTTCTGATACTGATTTGGTGAGCTGCGGGAAAAAGAAAGGGTTTTGAGAGGAGAATGGGAAAAACGAAAATGAGGCGGCAGCTGACTTAACATAACTATTTATACCTAGGGTACTCAGCCTATTATTTGCTCTATATTTATTTATTTATTACTAAAAAGCTTTTTAAATTTATTTACGAAAAATTGGGATGTTAGAGGCGACTTCAACATGGCATGTTGACGTCCAATGTAATTTCTGAAGACTGTGATTAGCTGTAAAGAATTGCTGGTGTGGTTTTGGGCTTGTGTTGATGTGAAAAGTTGAACCAATTGAAGCATGAAACTTATAGTTTATAGTATATAGATACAATGATCTTTTATAATGGTAGGCGGACATTTTACTTGATAATTGAATATAATTATGAGTTAATATTGATATTGTGAAGTTGGATTTTTTCAAGAATGGTGTACGGCCGTAAGCGTCTTTTAGCATTGGCTTGGCTTTGGTATTTGGTTGAAAGAGACATGGTAAGAATATATTTTTTGTGGCTGGGGCTTCTAAAATTTGAGTGGAAATAGGATTAGATGAAATTGTGACTAAAAGCTTGAAGAGTAAAGCTTACAAAATAAACTCATACGTAAGTGGATTTGGTTTCTTATTTCATGCCCCATATCCTGAAGACAAGCATGCGCGTTTAAGTATTGCTCATTACGTGTTAAAATTGATGTAAACTGAATATATGCAATCAATTGTTTTCTTGTGAGAAATATTAAAAGAACTACGGCCCCAAACATGTCCTTAAATATGCAATCAATATCTTAGTACATGTTCAAATTGATGTCCTGAAGACTATTATGGGCCAACTTATTTACAAGCATGCTTATAAAGGAACTATGCCCCTAAATATGTTCATTGTCAGCATCATACCGTTCATAATTGTCGAATTAGAAATGTCAGTACTGGAAAATTCTTGAGGCTGAAGCATGATGAATCTGGTCTACCATTGTCACTTTCTCTGTGATTGATATGGGAACCAAACAAAGTCCTTTGCTCCTTAGGTCAACCTCCAATTTGTCCGCACATTCCTGACGTGACACCAGCAGTTAAGAAACAACTTGAGTATGGGGATCTTTAATCGTATTAAAGTAAGAGAAGCTCAGCATCTGAAACAAAGTCTACAATCCCAGAACAAAAAAGTAACTTAGAGTAATCTCAAAATAAGTTGCTCAAGTTTCCTTATAATCTAGTTTCAGCCTTCCAGGGCATCTCCAACAGGAGAAAGTATTAGTCTTCAATTATCAGAAATGTTCATGGTTTTCACTAAGATACAAAATTATATTTTAATATTGTCATTGGGATGAGGAAAGTGATCGTATAATAACCTCCTGGGTAACGATTGTAGTCATGAATCAGAGACTGAGACTGGCTAGGCTGTGTGTGGACTCCTTGACCTAATTGTTTGTCATGTTGATTTGTCTTTTGCAGAATTTTTATAATTTTTTATTAACATATTTAAGACGCATCATATCTGAAATTTTTATTAACATATTATAAATGAGAAAGATAGACGTATGAAATTGTTATAAGAATTGTTGTATGAATAACACAATTCAACTATTATAGAGTGCATTACAAGGAAGTGTAAGAAGTGAACCAGGATTTGCAATTTTTTGTATCCAAATTGTTAATAGTAAAGTTAATTAAAATTCTTATAGGGATTTTAAGAATAAATTACTAACCTTAAAGATTTTGTTTATATTCATATTTTGATATTTAAGTCTCAAATTCTTTTCAGAATTGCGACCAAAATAAAACATGAAACGCATCTGGATTGAAGAGCATTCCAAGTTCAACCACTTCTACTCGATCTATCTCAAAATGATAAAATTAATTCTAATAACTTTTTCTTTAACCTCCAGGCAACTTTAAAAAATAGTCAAGGATTCTTTCGATGCATGTTATATAACAAAAATAATACGAAACTTCATTAAAATGTGCACTCTTTCAAACCGATTTTGGCTAAACAAATACAGCTTGAATGAATAAGTCTTGTCTGGTCTATTTTGCTTGTACTATCATGTCGATTGGTATTTAGTAAAACCACAAATTGGAGATATAAAATAATGGTGTTATTCTATGCTTTAATTAATAGAATCTTTATATTAATTTCATATATTGAAATAGAATCCGATTGTTCACCTTTCTGGCAAGCTAAACTTAGGAAAGCTGAGTTTTCAGAGTACAATGCTCTTATATTTCATGAAAGGAGTTTAAAGAGTGAATTGCAGTAAGTAACTGCTAAATTTGTCATCTGTTTGATTTCGCTTTCATCTCAGCTTGACTTGAATTTGATTAATTAATGCCTTCCTGCAAATGAACAAAATGTGACACATAGACATATACATATGATATGGCTTTTGGAGTAACCGAGTAAGAATATTAAAGGAATTCGAGGTCAACACCTGGTCAAAGCCTAAGGAAGTACAGTACTGTATTGAATTCTTATCGATGACTATTTGCACAATAGTCGAAATAAATCATGTAAGTATGTTCAATTGAAGATCAAAATTTATGATTTTTTTTTTAATGAATGAATGGGGAACAATCCACAAAACAACTATAAACTTCACGGGTTACATCAGCCAAAAAATAAAAAATTCTCAACTGACTATCCAGAGAGTTAGCAAAGTTAGCTAAGCAATCAGCTATTTGATTGGCCTCTCTTAGAGCATGAAACCAAGTAATATGATCATCATCCTTTATGAGTTCATGCATACTCTTCACTAAACCATAAGCTGGATGCAAGCAACAGCCAATGTTGGTCGCAAAAGCATCACAATTTAATTTAAAGGCTCCAACTTCAGGGGGATCCAATGAAGAAGAGGATTTTCTAGAGCAGTGACAGAAGAGAAACCAAAAGAACTTTTTAAGTTTAATGCTAACCACGATGGCATCCACTTGATTCAGAACACGAATCATAAAATCCTTTGCAGGCATATGCATACTATTAAAAATAGCATCATCCATGTTTTTCCACGTATTATCTAACATGACAGCAAAGAGACTACACTATTGCTTACCCATAACCACTGCATGAGATTTCTCGTGAAAGAGAAACCAATTCATAAATTTCTGATTTCACATGATTGTTAACTACAAAGAAACTTACACAGAACCAAGGAATTGATTGTTAATTAATTAATGAAAGGGTCTTTGGTTGGTCTTGGACCTTGGTTAATTTCTTCTTAAGAAACACACCATTTGATAAGATATATTTTTTATAAAAAAAAAGAAAAACACTGAATTAACATTTTTCTTAGCAAAGAAAAAATATAGATTCAAAGGAACGAGAAAGCCGTGCACAAGACCGACCAATCCTGGAACAAAGTAATGCAAAACAGGAATAGATCATCAGAAAAAAATAATGAATTTTTATTAGTTAATTTATAAAAATTCTCTCATATAACTTTTTTAAAAGATGAGAGGACTTCTGTTTATATATATATATATATATTCTTCTCCTAGAAGTAGGTTTTTTGCTCATGTAGTTATATTTTTTATTGGAGATTATATTTCAGAACAGAATGAGGATTACAATGTTATAATACATGATTTTGTGTTTAATGTATCAATCTAAATTTTGAGGAAATACAGTTCGTGAATCATTAGAGGGGTGTTTGTTTCAAAAGGAGAGACTATAACGAATGAGAATTCTAACGAAAAGATGAATAAAATATAATTCATATTTCAATTACAATAACCCCAAGTTACTAGACTCCTGAGCAAACGAATTTCTCCATTGGTTCTTGAAAAGAGTATGACACATATCAGTTAAATTTAAATCAATTTGAAAGATTGTTTACAACACAAAATGCGTTTCACACCGAACAGGAAAACGAGTGATATATGAACACCGATAGACATCATGAGGGCACAGTAGAGTCTAATGAAACGTCGTAAAACACCAATAGCAGTAGTATAGTGCATAACAAGATGCAGTAGGAAGAGAAAAATAAACCATTCTGACAAAAGGGATCACATACACCAGAAATCATGTATTACAACATTAACAACAGAAACTGCAACCTTTAAGGTTGATAGCATGCTATTCATTTTGCTTCTCCAAAGAATGAGATCCGATTCAATTTACAACTTCCTTTCAAAAACAAACCCAATGATTTTCCCAGCTAAAAATACTGCTTTGAGAGCGAATTTCCTCAATTCTTCTAACCAGAACGTCTTTATTTTATTACTACCAGCAATGCATGAAAAGATGGATGACAAGATGCTAGAAAGAATGCGCCGGATCTCGTCAACATCTGCATCCACTGTGACCTCAAGCCATTCTAAGGCACGATCAACTGCATCATTGATCTTTTCCTTGTCTTCCGGAGAAAGCTTCAAACTAATCCCCTTATCGTTTATAGCATTCCTTATGTTGTATGCGTACTTCTCCAATGCATGCCTTGCTTCTACCTTCTTCCTATACATCTCATCTTCAGCTTTGTACATTTTGGCAATGATTGGGTTGCAAATGCTCTCAAGCTCCTTCATCTTGTCTTCCAACCCGTCAGCCTCCGCTAGCTGGTTTCCATCCAACCACTGAATAGCACTCTCGATGGCATCTTTGATTTTCTTCTTGTCGTCATCAGAAAGCTTTGATGCAATCTTCTCATCCTTAATGGTGTTCCTCATGTTGTAGGCATAGTTCTCCAAAGCATTCTTTGCGTCGACCTTCTTCTTGTGCTCCTCATCCTCGGCCTTGTACTTCTTCTCAATCCCATCCTTCGATAGTCTACCCTTGTCGGTGATGGTGATCTTGTTCTTCTGCCCTGTGGTCTTGTCCTCGGCAGAGACATTCAAGATACCATTGGCATCGATATCGAAGCAGACAGTAATCTGAGGAACACCCCTGGGTGCTGGGGGAATGCCAGAAACCTCAACTTTACCCAATAAATTGTTGTCCTTGGCTCTAGCTCTCTCTCCCTCATACAGCTGAATCAAGACACCAGGTTGGTTGTTTAAGAAAGTAGAGAACACTTGCTCCTTCTTGGTGGGAATAGTCGTGTTCCTGGGAATGAGAACAGTCATGACACCACCGGCAGTTTCCAAACCAAGAGAAAGGGGTGTAACATCCAACAACAGCAAATCCTGCACTTTCTCGTTGCCCTCACCACTCAAAATAGCAGCCTGTACAGCAGCTCCATAAGCAACGGCCTCATCGGGGTTAATGCTCTTGCAAAGCTCCTTGCCATTGAAGAAATCCTGCAACAATTGCTGCACTTTAGGAATTCTAGTGGATCCACCAACAAGGACAACGTCATGGACAGTGCTCTTGCCCATCTTAGCATCCCTCAAACACTTCTCAACGGGCTCCATACACTTCCTGAAGAGATCCCTGTTGAGCTCCTCAAACCTGGCACGGGTGATTGTTGTGTAGAAGTCAACACCCTCATAAAGAGAATCTATCTCAATTGTGGTTTGTGCAGTAGATGATAGGGTCCTCTTCGCCCTTTCACAGGCAGTCCTCAACCTCCTAAGAGCCCTAGGGTTTCCATTGATGTCCTTCTTGTGCTTCCTCTTGAATTCCTGAACAAAATGGTTAACCATCCTGTTATCAAAATCTTCTCCTCCAAGATGAGTATCTCCGGCAGTGGCCTTGACCTCAAAAATACCCTCCTCAATTGTGAGAAGAGAGACATCAAAGGTACCACCACCCAAGTCAAAAATCAACACGTTCTTCTCACCCACACTGGTGGCCTTCTTGTCAAGACCGTAAGCAATGGCAGCAGCAGTGGGTTCATTGATGATACGCATGACATTGAGACCCGCAATGACTCCAGCATCCTTCGTGGCCTGACGCTGGGAGTCATTGAAGTAAGCGGGAACAGTGACCACGGCATTCTTCACTGTGGAACCGAGATAAGCCTCGGCAATCTCACGCATCTTCATGAGAACCATGGAAGAAATTTCCTCAGCGGAGAACTGCTTGTCCTCACCCTTGTAGTTGACCACAATCATAGGTTTGTCAGCAGGACCAGGGATGACCTTAAATGGCCATAGCTTCATGTCACTCTGAACGGAGGCATCAGAAAATCTCCTTCCAATCAAACGCTTAGCATCTGACATCAGGCAACAAATAACCAATCACCAAACAATCCGCACAATCCAAATTAAAAAGAATAAAAGATAAATCTTAACTTTTAGCATACCATATTCCCTCAAAATTGTAAGATCAAATAACTCTCTAAATAATAAAATTGCACACAATATGATTTATTCAGTTCAAAATCACATTTCGACAAGTATTAACAGTGCCTACGCCTATTGCTATTCAATTCAACATCAGATTTAAACGAACAATAAGAGTGTACATAATAAACCATTCAACGATTATTATTATTATTCTTATTATTATATCAAAAATAATAGGCCAGATAATACATTAGGATCGGAAAATACAACAAATTACTAAAATAGAAAAGTGGGGTTTCAAAAATCTAGGAACAATGCAAATCTCGATAAAGCAAAAAGTCGGTTAGGGATCTTACCGTAGACGGTGTTGACAGGGTTCATGGCGACCTGGTTCTTGGCGGCGTCACCGATCAAACACTCGGAATCAATGAAAGCGACGTAAGACGGCGTGGTTCTGTTACCCTGATCATTGGCGATGATTTCGACACGGTCGTGCTGCCACACTCCGACGCAGGAGTAGGTGGTGCCGAGATCGATTCCGATAGCAGGACCATCTCCTTTTCCGGCCATTGATAGTAGTACTAGATCGGAGAAAACAGAGACAAGTTAGATTTGGCTTGTGAAGCGCCGCAAGCAGAGAGAAAGAGAGAAAAAGAATAAGAATTGGCTACGAATGAATTGTGTTAGAGTAGAGAGAAAGGGAGGGTTTACATAACTTGTTTGAAAATCAGAATATTACGTCCCAATGCCACGCGAGATTTTTTAAAGTCATTCTTACTTCCTATCAAATTAACAATTAAAATATCCTTTTTATTTTTTATGAACATATATTTATTTTATTTACCTTAAAATCATTATTTTAATTAATAAAATTATTTATTTATTTACAAAAATCTTATTTTTTTCTTAAAACTTTATTTATTTTTAAATAAAATTATTTTTAATTTATTTTATGAAAAATGGGGCATTACATGTCTAAAAAATCTAGATATTATGTTGTTTACTTGAAGCTTAATGGCTGATATATACGTACCGTCAAAATGCAACACAAAAAGGAACTCACAAAAGGTTATGCTTAAAGCCATATTTTATTCTTTATTCTGACCTTTTATGATTCTTCAACGTGGTGGTGGGGTTACAAAAGATGGCACTTTCGGTCATGACCCACGAGACATATTCACGGGGCAATTGCACCCTTTCTTGTTGTTTTGCAAAAAGCCACAAAAGCAGACCCTCTCTTTTACCAAATTTGTCACTTTGTTGAGTGGTAAATTGGTTATTGTCTGAGCAATGTGCTCATTAAGAGTGGTTCAATACAGGCCCTTTGACATTCATCAAATTTTGATCACACGGCACATATTATTTTACACTAAAAGTTTAGTTGGGTAAACATGGAAACAAAGAAGCAGAAAAACATGACATGGGACAATGTTGGCTTAACATATGTCTCATTCACTAGCAGGCTAGTAAAGACTAAAGAGAGAAATAAAAAGAAATGGCAAAGACCCTGAAAGAATTCTTTCAATGACCCTTAGACAGCTATTTGTATGCAAGAGGTAGGAGTAGGAGTAGGACCATCTCATCACTCAAAAACAAATTGAAAATAATAACCATGATAGTCTCTGATGCATCAACAAAATGGAAACTTGTTTTGTGAGCATTGAAATTTTATAAACACAACACAACAAAAACAAAAGTTTTACTCTATTAGGCGTGGTTGATTACATGAAATCATATAATGTCATTAGGTTTAGTTAAAGACTAAATTTTCATTGATATTATTTACATAACATCTATTTTAATTTTCACAACTTTCCTCAAAGTTGTTCTTGGTTTTCCTATCCCTTTTTCACACAAGTAAAAACTATGAAATTTTAATAAAATAAACAAACTTTCCAATTGCATCAGACCTACCTTTAAGCATTTATGAGCAGAAAATATTGTCCCCCATGTGCTTTGATACATTGAAAGTGGTAGTACATTTCACAACTGGCTTAGCAGATTAAACCATAGTGCTGCATCCCCTAAAAAAGTGGAATTCTTCAACATGTAATTAGAAAGACTAATGAAGAAATAAACTCTTAATTAACTTGACAGAACTTTGGTGTTAGCTGGTTTCATTCTTCTGATTTTGGTGAATTGTGTCAAGAAGCTAAGGGAAGTACCTGTGAAGTGCCTGAATGGTACTGTGGTGGACGAGGGTGGTGATTAACCTCTCTTTCTGTTTCCTTGTCAACAACTATTGTGATGAAAGAACCACCAACCTCAAAGAAGATGATGATGGCCTTTTCCAACAAAACATGTAGAATAACTCCTTCACAGGGTTGCCATAATTATTCTCAATCTCTCTGTTGGTTATCCTCTTCTTCCACCATGGCAAATAGTATACCTCAGCTACCAGAGCCAACAAGAGGCAACCAAAAATAATACTGAGACCAAGACCTACACTACTCAAGGATTTCATCTTTGTCCTCAAATCACATTGAAAACACTTGAACTTGTTCAACCTCCCTAAATACTCAATGTCCAAAATAATTAATCTCTATAATCCAGAAAATCACATCAAACAGACCAGTGGACTACAAAAACAAAATCAAAAACCAATTTCAACAAAGAGAAGACGCATGTTTAACAGTTCAGGAAAAAATGCTTACTGAGCAATTAACTCAGCTTTTACCCTTTGATTCTGAATCCAATCACTGAAAATGTGGATAATCTTTTTTGACTAAAATTCAATGTATGAATGTAATATTGTAACTACATACATGACTACATCCCCTCCCCAACAATAAAGCATGACATAATGACAAACCTTTGTTGCAAATTGCAAAGCCTCTCAAAACACCAATCTGCTAAAAGGGCCGACCAACCAAAAAGCTCTGTTTTCCCTTGAAAGCAACACTTGCAAATCATTAGCATGAGCCCATGGGCCCTTGGCTATAACCTAGCTAACCCAATTTAAGATTAAACACTCTCGTGTGGATTAGTCTCATAATTACCCTCATTGTAATGTAACTACTTTTATCCCTAGCACTAGCATGATTTTTTGTTTTGACGGAGAATATTATGTGGAAGTGAAGCAAACGTTGCTATTGCTTCCTTTGATTCACTAGATCATGATACTTCAAAGGAACAAATTAAATGGCGGGAGATATTGTCATTTGTTTTCCTAGGTGAAAAACTGAGTGTCCTCTAACTTATTGACTCTAATTTCGCTTTGTGGTGTATGATTATCATTTATCCAAAAAAATTATATACAGTAGAAATTGAACGACTATTGTTAAGCATAAAAGAACAAAAATCTTGTTTAATTGTAAAGCAATAAAAATATACAAATAAATGAAGAGGGAAAAGAAAGAGAGAAGAATATATCAATGATATAGAATTTTAATATGTAAAGGTCTATGGATCATCTCATAGAAGTAGTGTAATAAAGCATGAATCTAAATCTATTTACATATGAATTAATTTATAATGTAAACAAATTGAAAGCTCTGAATCAATAAAAATTAACAATATTGATTCACCAAAAACAAATCAATATTAAAAAAATATTATTAATTTTTAGATATGGAAATGACTCTATTGTCAAATTTAGATCTAACCATTAATCGAGAAATTTTCTTTAAATAATTTATTTTTACTCTCAGGTGAATGCAACGAGACCATACACTACTAATGACAATCCTTCCTTTCCGGATATATTATTATTTGGCCGTTAATTAATTAATTGAACAATTAATGAAATCCTTTTGCATTTGGGACAGTACTACATCTTCATTCATTACCTTATTTCATGGGTAACAACTCAATTAATATTAGAAGATGGGCCACAAAACCCTAGGATGTCAGTCAAACCAGGTTGCGGATTTTATATTGTTTGAATCATGCTAGTGCTAGGGATAACAGTGCCTACACCTATTGCTATTCAATTCAACATCAGATTTCAACGAACAATAAGAGTGTGCATAATAAACCATTCGACGAGTATTATTATTATTATTATGTGTTGGTTTTGAGGAGGAAATTATAAAAAACAGAAGAGAGAAGAGAGACAATACGTATGTGGAGGAAATAGAATTATTTTATTCTAATTCAAATTGTTCTCAACAGCGATACAATAAATAACAAAAGATAAACTAATTAGATAATAATATATTAGCAAAACAGAATATTAAAACTAACTTGTTCCTTAAAGATAGGAACCACTTATTGACTAGGCTAATCCATTAAAACTGTCTTACTCCTAAAATATAGGAAATCAACTTATTTACTAAATCCTATCTTAAAAACTGAAAAATAAAATATTATGCAGTTACAAAAGTATATCTTCAACACTCCTCCTTGCTTTTGGAACTACAAACTCCAATTCTTTGAGTTCAAGTTTGTTGATAGGTAGTGACTTTGTAAACATGTCAGCCAGTTCATCTTTAGACTTGCAGTAAATTAAGTTCACTTCTCCACTTTGTTGCATCTTTATCAAATAATAAACCTTGATTTTGAAATGTTTAGTCTTCCCATGACACACAGGATTGTTTGCAATAGCAATGACTACTTGATTGTCAACAAAAATTTCAGTTTTATTCTTTTGAGAAGATAGAATATTTGACCTTGTTGAAGTGAGATACATTAGACATCCAATCAAGCTCCCACAATATCCTTCATCAATGTTATCAACACCTTCTTTCTTGCTGAACTTCTCCTTTTGATTCATTGGAGTGCTAACAGATTTGCATTTCTCCATTTGAAACTTCTTCAAATTTTCTTTTGCATATTTCCTTTTTTTCATGTTTAGCATTCTTTCAAGATGGCAATGATCAAGTCTCTTGTGCCAGAGTTTCGTGGGTGTGACTTGAGTGAAATAGGCTGTATGCTCCTCCTCTGCTGGATCAAATGAAAAGCTTTTACCTTTCATTTTAACCCTTAGAACTTCCCGGCCAAAAATGTCATAGATAAAGCAATGTTGATGTTCAAAGGACACTTTAAATCCCTTTTTAATCAACTGACCTACGCTTAACAAGTTTTGGTCAATGTTAGGTACATAAAGAACATCTGATATTAATTTGATACCTGAACACGTTGAAATTGCAATAGTTCCTTTTCCTTTTACTGAAATATAGCCACCATTCCCAATTCTGACCTTTGAGACATTTGTTGGCTTCAAATCTTTAAATAAAGTCTTATCATATGTCATGTGGTTCGTACAACCACTATCAATCAACCAACATTTAGAACTACTCCTCATCGAATAGCATGTTGCAGCAAAAATATAATCTTCTTCCTCTTGCTCAACAACTTGGGCATCGGCTTCTTGTTGCTGAAATTTGTTTTTACAAATTATAGCTTCGTTCCAAGCTGATTGCACTTGCTGCACTTTGCGTCTGGCCGTTTCCAACATTTGTATGGTGGGTGACCCAATTTTCCGCAATGCTGACAAGGTGGATGATTTTTCTTTTTATCCTTACCTTTGTTTTGGTTGTTTGCATTATTTTCGCTGCTTGTTGGTTGATTCTTTTTGAAAAAATCTTTTTTGCTTTCATCAACTTCATGATGTTTGGCGGGCAAAGCACCTTTGACAACACGATCTTGCCTCATCAACCTTCGCTGCTCTTGAGCTTGCAGGGCATGTAGCACTTCTGCCAATGTGATTTTCGACAGATCCTTTGTGTTCTCCAATGAAGCTATAGATGCTTCATACCTCTCCGGCACCGTTACCAAAATTTTCTCTACAATTCTCGAATCAGCAATATCACTTCCCAACAACTTTATCTTGTTGGCAATACCCAACAATTTGTTTGAGTATTCTTTGATTGTCTCTGACTCTTGCATCCTTTGAAGCTCAAATTCCCTCCTTAAATTCAGCACTTGCATGCTTCATATTCTATCATCTCCAGCGTATTCCTCTTTCAAATAATCCCAAATTGCTTTGGGTGATTTAAGAGTCATGATTTTGATGAATATCATTTGTGAAACACCAGTGAACAAACATGACCTCGTCTTTGCCTTCTTCATCTTTCTTTTCTTGTGATTTTTAATTTGGGTCATGGTGGGATTTTCAGGCAGCGGATATATTTCATAATCCTCTTCCACAGCATCCCATAAATCCAAAGACTCCATGTAGGATTGCATTTTCACTTCCCAAAGATCATAATTCTCTCCATCAAAGATTGGAAGAGTTATGTGGGAAAAACTTGCTTCACCTTCCATGGTAGAGGTCCCGTAAGAATAAGGCTCTGATACCATTTGTTGGTTTTGAGGAGGAAATTATAAAAAACAGAGGAGAGAAGAGAGACAATACGTATGTGGAGGAAATAGAATTATTTTATTCTAATTCAAATTGTTCTCAACAGCGATACAATAAATAACAAAAGATAAACTAATTAGATAACAATATATTAGCAAAACAAAATATTAAAACTAACTTGTTCCTTAAAGATAGGAACCACTTATTGACTAGGCTAATCCATTAAAACTGTCTTACTCCTAAAATATAGGAAATCAACTTATTTACTAAATCCTATCTTAAAAACTGAAAAATAAAATATTATGCAGTTACAAAAGTATATCTTCAACATTATGTCAATAAAATAAAAGGCCAGATAATACATTAGGATTGGAAAATACTACAAATTACTAAAATAGAAAAGTGGGGTTTCAAAAATCTAGGAACAATGCAGATCTCGATAAAGCAAAAAGTCGGTTAGGGATCTTACCGAAGACGGTGTTGACGGGGTTCATGGTGACCTGGTTCTTGGCGGCGTCACCGATCAAACGCTCGGAATCAGTGAAAGCGACGTAAGACGGCGTGGTTCTGTTACCCTGGTCATTGGCGATGATTTCGACACGGTCGTGCTGCCACACTTCGACGCAGGAGTAGGTGGTGCCGAGATCGATTCCGATAGCAGGACCATCTCCTTTTCCGGCCATTGATAGTAGTACTAGATCGGAGAAAACAGAGACAAGTTAGATTTGGCTTGTGAAGCACCGCAAGCAGAGAGAAAGAGAGAAAAAGAATAAGAATTGGCTACAAATGAATTGTGTTAGAGTAGAGAGAAAGGGAGGGTTTATATAACTTTCTGTTTTGAAAATCAGAATTCTAGAATGTTCTTTTTGTCTACTCCGCTTCTGGGTGGTTCCAGATTCTTCTTTATATCTGCCCACCTTGGACACGCAACGCTACTTTCTCCATCGACGTGTGAATATATTATCTTGTTTTTTAATATATTTCTACAACAAACACATTACCTACCTGTGTAGTTGGTTAAAAGATTTTTTTTAATCATATTCCAAAATTATAATCTTTTTTTTTATCTCTATCTATGTATATTTGATTTTATATTTTTAATAATTATTTATTCTTTTAAAATCATTTCAATATTTGATACATATTATCTTTGATTATCTTATTCAATCATATCATTTTAAAGTGTTCTCTTTTATCTTTACTTATATATTTGATATTTGATCTTCTTAGTCGTTTATCTTTTTTATATCTTTTAATATTTTTCAAAAATTTATTGTCAGTAATTAAAAAAAATAAAACTATACATCAATATTTAAATTGTTTAATTTAAATCTAAACATCATTTATGATCTATATATATATATATATATATATATATATATATATATATATATATATATTATGAAATTTTGAGAGGGTTCACGAGAGTAATTTAGGAAATGAAAGGGAAAAGGGGAGTGTACAAGTAACGACAGAAGTATAAATAGAAACTGCTTTGAAGAGTATAAATAAGCCCAGGCCCAAAACTTCTTAGGCCATTGCTTCCTGCTTTCCCATCTTCTGCTTCTTTCACCCCGTAAAAACTTAAAACAACCAAAATAGACAAAAATACCCTTTAGCACACCTCCTTCCTTTCATCTTTATGTGATTTAACCATTTGTTCTTGTATGCGACAATATATACCACCATCATTGCACTTTTTGGATAATTGGTTCATGTGCTTTTGCCCAACAGTTAAATCTTTTGGAGGGTTGGTTCATGACAAGTACAATACTCTTATTGTTGTTAAAAGCTCATGGATACAACAAGAATATTTAGTTGGGGCTTTATGTTAAATATTCTCATTGTTTGCTTAAATCCTTTGGCCTCTTTACTGAGGAAGGGCTTAATTGAAAGCCAGAACTGCATAATGGTATAATATTCAAAACTTCACTTCGTGAATTCTCACTGCATATAAGCAGTAATTAGCATTGTTATTAGGTTGGTTTTGAAATATTGGATCCAATATAATTTTTTCATTTCAAGAACAATGTAAAAATCATTTTTGGAATATCAAATCTGGATTACAAAACAAAAAACTTGTGTAATTCCAAATTTATAATTTTGATATAAGTAATCCAAAAAACTTATGTTCTGGATTACTTTTCTAGATTTGTGTATGCATTGTTCCAGAAAGGGCAGTTCACAAGTGAATATTTTTTTCTTATTCCAAATTCTTCAATCCAAAACATAAAAAAAAAAATGTGTAAAGAAGTCTATACTTAGAAAGTAACATAATAAAACCTTTTAAAAAAAAGTTTGAAATATTTATGCTCATGATAGAATACACATATATATAGTAAATATTAATAGTTATATACTCTTTAGGTATCGAAGGAACATTTTAGGTAAGGTGTCACACCCAACAAATGAAAATGATAGTCCATTTCATGCATGTGTTGGAAAATAAGGAAGTGTTTTTATTTTTATTTTATAAAATTGTTTTCTGTTTTTTAAAGTAAATAAAACTTGTTTGGTAAAAGCAAAAAATAATTTCGGTTATTATATATATATATATTAAAATAAATATCCACAATTATTATATATACACCAATTTAGATTTTTTAAAGCGAGTAAGAGTAAAATAAATAAATTCAATGTTTGATGAAAACTCAATGATTTGTTGTGCATGTTGTAAGTAATATATTAACTATTGATTTTTTTATAAATAACTGAAATTGCATATTTTACTCTCTAAAATAAATAACTCATTTTAAAAGAGTTGAATTTTACAACTTTTAACTTACCTTTAATTTATCCCACAAATTTTATGGTTAAAAATCTATATGAATTGACTTAAACAATCCCATCATAGATAGTATCAACTCCATTTGTTGTTGAGCCGTTGATTTTCTAGAGTTTATGAAATAATATAGTCTGATTTTTGGTAGGAGTGAGTAAATAGATTCAGGTTCATGAATTGGTCCATGGGGCTCACGGTCCACACGGGTAACAGATCAATTTTTTTAAATGATCTATGATTATGTCATATTTTTGGGTCCGTTCCGCTTAACCTGGACTATGCGGGTTTGACCCGTGAGATCCGTGGGTTGCCCGCATTAGGATTTTATTGCTTCAAATATGTAATTATTTGTTGTTGGAGATGTTTAAGTTTCATATTTTAGATTTATTACTTGGTTGTTAAGACATTATTTATTTTATTGATGTAATTGATTAATTGTTAAGATTTTGTTTACATTTGTATTGAACTTAATTTGATTGTGTTATATTTTTATTGAAATTGAAATTCTTTTAAAACTAGGCCTACGGATCAGCCTGTTTGACCCGTAGGGTGGGGGTGGACCAATTTATTTGATCAGTGTAAAAATGTGAGGCGGACTGACCCAATCCATTGTCAATACAGACTTATGCAGGTGAGCCTTACGTGGGCGGATTGACCTGCTTACCCTTCCCTATTTTTTAGTGGACAAGAAACCTTGCTGAATAAAGGCAGCAAACACTTTCAATTCTTTTGGTACCCTCTTTATGAAAACTCTCACCAAATTGAAAATGGTTGGAAGGATTTGTGGTCATCAAATTTAGTTTTGTTTGCCGACTTTTTCCTAATGTAATGTATTTATTCAACTGGATTTGTGATTGAGTTGAATTTGGTTAGGTTGTGGTTATTGCTAATCAACATCCAACTTGATTAATTAAAAACCCATTTTTATTTTTAAATCAAGTATAATTAATTTTCATAAAATCTACCTTAAATTGTCAAATATAATTAAAAGTGGGGTGGTTACTACGAAAACTAACAATTTATAATTGAATAATAGTTTTTTTAATTATTACTTAGTGTGTTTAAATTGAATTTTTTAACTATATATTTATATAGAAATGATTATTTTTCATTGAAAATGCATGGCAATTTCCCGTGAAAACAAACTTGGCCAGTGGCTCATTTGCATGGACATCTAAAATGAAATAGGTTAAGGGTAGATTTCCTTTTCACATTGACAAGCTATCATTTTCAACTATTTGTCGTTTTGCAATCAAATTGTTCTCTTAATACAGCAAGTTGATCAGTATTATTATCAAGCACTCTAATGATTGTACCAGCTTCATTTTGCGAAGCGATGGCAGATCCAAATGGCATGATGCAAAGTTTACCATAAAACTATAGACTAAATATATATACAATGTTATCTTTTCAATCATTTGCGTTTGTAGACTACTTTTATGAATAAAACAATGCAACAAGATTTAATTTACTGTGTGCTGCTTTTCATTTTATTTTAAAGGGAACACAAGTTGTAATATTAGCTGCTCAATAATGTATAAATTGCGCATCATTACAGCCGTTTTTAAGTTTGTTTTGGGTCATATATATCGCTATAAATTATGCAATGCTATATTATTTTTCCAACAACAACATATAGTTTAATGACACTCCAAATTATGCAATGCTAGCTAATAATTTTATATGATTAAGGTTAGGTTAGTGACGCTCCAAATTTGCCTATTTGAGCTCTTTTCTTTTTTTCTTTCTTTTTCTCTTTAGCTTTAAAATTTTACTCTTATTTATTTATTGTTAATAAAAAAATCTTTTAAAATTACTTTTATGTTAGCGTGACAATGGTCTCAACCCACATGATTAATGCGCTTTTATTTTGTTTAATATTATTGATACAGTATTATACGATTTAATTATATATAGTTATTTAAAATATTTCTTTGTCTTTTGCATTTTTTATTTGTTTTTTTCCTTAATCACATTCACATTGTTGATAACCATACATGCACCTCTCATTTGTTTCTTGACTTGTACCGATGTTTTGTTTTTTTTTTTTTTGGCTCTTTTCGGAAAAGTAGCGGTGGCTGCTTGTTGAATATAGTTGTTATAAGCACTACCCATTTGTTTGTATTTACTGTAGTGTTTATTATAAGATGCAAGTAACTAATTTATATATATTAAAAAAATTAATCAATTTGAAAGTATTAAATAAAACTGTATGAAACATTATTAAGTTATATTTCACGTCATTTTAGAACTGATGTTAATAAAGAAATATATGAAACATTATATATTAAAACTTATAAAAAGGATTAAACTACATTTTAATTTCAATTTCAACCTTATATAATAAGAATCAGAGAGTAGTTTGTAACTATTGTGGAGTGTGAACTATCCAAGGAAAGGGAAATGAAATCTCTGCACCCATGCACTTCAGTTGAAGGGATGCAGTTAAGAGTCTACCCTTTTTACTTTTTAAATATTTTTCACTTGTTATTTTTAAAATAAATAATAAGAAAAATAACAATCATAGTAATAATAATAATAATAATAACTGTGGGGAAGATCCCGGTCCAACAGAAGTCCTTGAGCATCATTTTATTTTTATTTTGGAACAATATAAGTCAACTTAAAAAGAAACATCATTCAATATTCAATACATGAAAAAGAAAAAAAGAATCATACTATACATCATATATTAAATTTAAAACGTTTTCAAATTCTCTTCGCTTGTGAGTAAAGGAAGCGTTTTAATAGGTGATGATTTATGTTATTATAGATCTGTCCACTCAATCTGGCAGTCCCCTCTCACTAATCTCGTTGTCTTCCACCCTTTCCTGTCTCCGAGGTCCCCATCACCAGCAACCACCGTTGAGGAGCAGCAACAACATATCCATTATTTCTTTTTATCATTTTTTGTGCGTTCCTTACTGTTTCATCCTGTGTCTTGCGTCATTTAATTCAATATCTATTTTTGCTTTGCGTCAATTTGTGTGTTCCTTGTTGATTGTGTGTCAATATTTGGTGTTGCGAGTGCGCATCAATTGCTTGCATTATTGTTCATTCCAGGTTCGTTATAGGTAGCAACCCAATTATGTTGGTATTTTGAGTTGAAATTTGTGTGTCAATTGTTGGAATTGTTGATCCAATTGTGCTTGTTAAGTCAATTAAAAAAATTGTTGTTGTGTTCATCTTCATCATCGTGAAATTCAAAGCAAGTATGAGAAATCCTTTGTGGCTTCCGCTTCCATTGCCCTGTAATAAGATTTGGAATGTTGATTTGGTTGTTGTTATGCATGTAATTTCATTCGATTTCGTCGACATCATCTGTGTACAAAAGAAAATATGTCTCCAGACAAAGTCTATTGTTGGATAAGACAAGAGGAACCTCTTTCTGTAGGCCCACTGAATATTACATTTACAAATGTGCTGCCGAACGAACCTCCACCCTCCACCAATAATAAAAAAAAAAACAAACCAATGCACAAGAGAAAAGTTCTCCCTAAAAACAGTACTACTCCATTTTTAAGTTCCTTTTTCAGACCTTAAAATAGTTATTCCTTTATTTATTTGTACTTTAATTTATATATTATAATATACTGCTATAATATATAAATTAAAAATATATATTTTAATTAAATAACAAGATATTGTTATTATTTTTCCTCTTTTTTTGTAATTATATAAATAAGAATATAATAATTAATGTTATTATACAAATTTAAAATGTTTGCTATATAGTAAATACTAAATATAAATATTTCTTTTTCATTTAAAACTGATATAACATTTACATGACTTTTCTATTTGTGTTAAGAGTTGAGACAAGTTTGAAAGTGAACTTTTGTCGTGGAATAATTTTTTATTAGTTAATAATTTAAACTTTTACACTGGTATTATATACTGATTAAACTCTACTTTCATAACATTTTAAGAATTAATTTAATAACATAAAATTCACTCTCAACAATATATTTTACATTACATTATTGCATCCTACATTATATTATTGCTTCTCTGTTTATTAATAAAATTGAGATAATTTAAAATAAGAATTCCTGTTACTAATTAAGTGACGCAAAATACAAAATTCATTTGAAGTTACATGTACTACTATCACAATTAAATCGTTGAGTACATAAATTCATGTAAGGCGACAAATATAACATAATCAAGTTAATAAAAAATACTAATACATCCTCTAAAAAAATACTAATACAAAACGTGTGCATCAATGACATCCATTAACAAAAATGGCAATAAATATTAGTCTAATAGATAATAAACAAATGTTAATTACCACCTTAAGGTATTAGTTAAAAATTAGATATAAAAATATTTTTGTTGGGACCTCATAATTTTTTAGGTTTTTTTAATGATTTATATAATAAATATTTTTTTTAGTTTCTTAACTAATATGCTAAGAATACTTGTTAAAAATATTTTAGTAATAATACAATTCAAATATTATAGTGACTTGAGTTTAAATTTTATTCTAGGTTATAACCGCGTAAATAAATAATTTATAAGTATTTTCTACGTGATTTGAAATTCAATATAATTTTAGTAGACTCTTGAGAATTAATTCACTTAAAATTTTTGTAATAAAAAGTTAAAAATATACTACTTCTAGTCTTTTATACAAAGAAAATTTGGTCCATTCTTTTGGTCATATTTCTGAGTAATATAGTCTTGTTTTTTTAAATGTATAAATTAGTAATTTCTTTTATATTATTAATTTATAGTATAAAAGCCCATTAATGACCCATTAAGGAATAATTATTTAGGTCTAAAAAAACAATTACGAAAAATAGCAATTATTACTTAGAAACACATATATATTACGCTATCTTTAATGCAATTCAGCCTTCCTCAAATTTCATTTTGTTCCTCACCCAGTCACCAACCCCGTTGTCCGGAGCCACCATTTTGCGCTCCGGCAATGTTCTTCCCGGTGGCCATCGTCCCTTAAACCCACCACACTTCAAAGTCATGGGTATTCCATGGGACGACGTCGTTGTGATCCAGCAAGGGAAGGATCACAATGAGCCCTGCATCGTCACCGTCAATTGCCCCGACAAGGCTGGTCTCGGCTGTGATCTTTGCAGAATCATCCTCGAGTTCGGTCTCCGCATTACCCGTGCTGGTATCTCTCTTTTCCCATCTGGGTTTCTTCTTTCTCCAACAAATCTCAAATCTTTATCCATCCATTTTACTCTTACATACATCATACATGCTTCGGTCTTCGGTCCCTGGTTTGAATCGTCCTGCTAACTGAACTGAAACTAACAATTCTAACAACTAACATTTGCCAAAAAAAAATAAAATTACATGCCTTCTCTCTCTGTTATGGAGACTCTTTTTTTTTTTTTTCTTTTTCATGGCCCTTATTTTTAGCAAATAGTTAGCAAACATATAACATGCGTAAATCAATTGACACGAGGTTGTTCCAATTTAATCAGTAGTCTGAAGTTGTTCCAGTTTAATGAGCAGTCTTGAATTCGAGTCATGTGTTAAACATACAACTTGAGATTGTTTCAGTATATCCAGCAGTCTCGAATTCGAGTCCTGCGTTAAGCGTTGCAATAGAGAATTTTTCGCCCACAGTGATAAGAGTCTTACTGTAGTCTCTGACCAAATAAAAAATAGCAACCGTTTGCGTAGTTTGATGTTGTGTTTATTCATTGTTTGGAGCTATGTTTTGTTTTTGTGGCTGTTTTCATGTGTCTATTGGATTGTGGTGCAGATATTTCCACGGATGGAAGATGGTGCTACATCGTCTATTGGGTTCTTGCACATCCAGCATCGCTCAACGTTGATTGGGAGAGTTTGAAGACTCGGCTCCTTTCAGCTTGCCCTTCATGTTTGCTTTCCTATCACTTCAATCAGCACTCCACTAGTCCTTCACCGCCTCCGATTTACCTGTTGAAGGTTTGGTGTGTTGATCAAAAAGGATTGCTACATGGTAACTAGTTTCTGTTTTGTTCTCTCTTTTGGTTGGTTATCACACATGGAGTACAGTTTTTGACACTGTTTTTTTCCTGTTCTTGTAGATATTAATGAAATCCTGTGCAACCTTGAACTTATTATTCAGAGAGTCAAAGCGATGCCAACCCCAGATGGAAGGGTGTTAGACATGTTCTTTATCACTGATGGGATGTAAGTATGAGATTCTTGTTGGTATTCTGCATCAGCTGGATTCTCTTCTTTACACCATTCAATCTATTTAGAATTTTCTACAACATATGTCTCCGAAAGTGGGAAGTCAAATTTATCTGGAAGTTGGTCTTTGTGATTCATATGTAAAAGAAAGTCAAATTGGTAGCAGAATTTATGATGATATTCCTATTGAGCACCAGTTTCTCTTTATCTACTGAGTACGCAAAAATACTTGTGGCTTCTAAAGATCAACATGATTTTCTTGTTTGATGACAAATTAGCCAAATTTGTTCTTATTTTATCTCTATTTGCATTACCATCTGTTATCTGATAATCAAGGGATGTAGAAACGGAGTGGATTACTGAATGAATTGAGGAAAAGACTGCTATTTGAAACCTAGGATCGAATCATGTGTTTCCAAGAATACGGTGCTGATGGAATAGAATAATTATGATCAAAATATTGTTGCTGCAGTTGATTTTTCTGTTACTAGTAAAAGGATTAAGGACAAAATGGGTCGAAAACCCAAGAAATATGATGTTTGTGCTCCAAATTTAAATAATCCGTGCTAGACTTCAAAATTAACAATAAAAATTATATATTTTATGGGTATGGTTTGGACTTCGCTTGCCAGGAGCTCGCTAAGGCCAGAAGTTATATAAATTATTAAGCTCAAGAATTC
Source organism: Glycine soja (assembly GCF_004193775.1). Classification (NCBI taxonomy): domain Eukaryota; kingdom Viridiplantae; phylum Streptophyta; class Magnoliopsida; order Fabales; family Fabaceae; genus Glycine; species Glycine soja. Next base: position 56,584,782 of record NC_041019.1, on the reverse strand, counting down.
TGGTTAAAATTTCAAACTATCCTGTTCAATCTTGACAATTGAACATTACTGCAGTTGGAACTAGGGGCACTAATTTGAAAATTCTGCATAACTTATAGAGGAGCCAAGATGTAGCTTTAGGCAGAGAGGTGAAACTTTGCTCACAGAAAATGAAAGGGAAAAAAAAGACAAAGGCACTGAATAATCCCACTGGCTTGGGTGTGGCTATCCCAACTCTTGTATGAATGGTGTTCATCCTCTCTATATAAAAAAAATGTGCACACAAATATGTTCAGAGTTCAGACAGCCCAGTGCAAGATTAGCTTTAAGTCTTCGTTTTAGTTATTACCTGTTTTCAAGTCCTCCAAAGGGAGGAAGCCTAAATTTGTTATATAGTTTCTACCATTTCTTGTACAGTTCATGATTATTTCACTTAAACAGAAACTGTTGATTGAAGTTGGATTTTTCAAAACCAGAAAGGCCAATTATATTGTCACAAAATATATTCATGTCATGTCATTTGTCATTGGCTCAATGTTTAGCTCTCTTAATTGCTGCATATGCTCTAATTTTTCATGTTTCACCTCAATTCTTGTAAAAATCAATATAAATGATAAAATTCTTGATTTGGATGGAGTGTATACATGTTGAATCTGTCTGCTCATGTATTTTTGTAGGTAGCTAGTAGCTTATGCTAATTATGTGATATTTTGTAATAAAAACAGGGAATTGCTTCACACCAAAAAGAGGCAAGATTATGTATGTGAATATCTGATGGATGCTTTAGGAGAGAGGTGTATCTCCAGTGAACTTCAGTTGGCTGGGCCTGAATACGGACATTTGCAGGGATTTTCTTCTCTTCCACCAGCTTTTGCTGAAGAGTTATTTAGTTCTGAGCTGTTAGACAAGTTGTCTTTGCATCCTCTCAGCCAAGATATGACAACACTGAAGACACCTACTGTTACTGTGGATAACTCACTGAGCCCAGTTCATACCCTGCTTCAGATACAATGCGTTGATCAGAAGGGCTTGTGTTATGACATTATGAGGATTTCTAAAGACTCTGATATTAAGGTATTCTGTCCTGAATTGTTATTTATGCATGCACATGGCCTTTTGCAGTTCAGCTTCTCCCCTAGTGAACCATGTTTGCATCAAACTAAATCAAAGGAAGCAACCTGATCAGAGAGTAAACAATTTGAAACATGGTGGTAAAGTCTTAATTATTAAGGAGAAGCAAGTAACTTGTTGAAATTTTGTTATGGCATTCTCTGTGCATCTTTTTTAATCTTCCCTTGTTATGTGTTGATCTTATTCTGCTCAATCATTCTTGGATTCCTTTTTCACAGACAATTAGTTACATAAATTCTTAGTTGCAATGAGTTATTATATATCATTACATATTTTTCGATCAGGTTGCTTTTGGTCGATTTTCTTCAAGTGTGAAAGGCTTTCGGAATATAGACTTGTTTGTCCAGCACAACGATGGGAAAAAGATCATAGATCCTGAAAGCCAGAAAACCTTGTGTTCATGCTTAAAAGAAGAGATGCTTCATCCGTTGCGGGTGACGATAGTGAACCGGGGTCCAGACACAGAACTTCTGGTTGCTAATCCTGTGGAGCTGAGTGGAAAGGGGAGACCCCGTGTATTCTATGATGTTACGTTGACTTTAAAAGCGTTGGGAGTAGGCATTTTCTCGGTAAGTTTTTATGTTTTAAAGCTTATTGTGACAATGTTTGATGTTCTTTAAAGGAATCTAGTAACAGTTTCTGAATAAAAGCTCTTTCATTGTTGTATTGTAGGCTGAAGTTGTTAGACATTCAACACAAGAACGTCAATGGGAAGTGTATAGATTTTTGTTGGAGGAAAGCCGTGACTTTCCATTGACCAGAAGCCAAGCAAGAACTCAGATTGTTGACAAAGTTAGAAGAACACTGATGGGCTGGTAATCTGGTTCAGTATCAAATGAAAAGGCACTTTCCGTTCAGTTTTTATGTTAAATATCAATTTGGTTTACCGTTTGAATATGGTTAAGTTAGCAGGGTATCTAATTAACGACAAACATATACTTTTAGCATTGTACATCATCTTATGTTTCTTTTATTTGGCTTTAGTGAAATTTTTTTTTCTGTATATTGGTTTTGTGTTCAGCACCTAGACGATGTGGAGTGGTGGGCGTGATCTAAAAACAGTGCCCATTTGCTTATCCTATTTTCTTTTTACTACCTCCTCCGTTATTTTATAAATGTGGTGCAAGAGAAAAACAACTTTCATTTTAGCATTATTTTTTACTTATATCTCTTATAATATTATTAAGTATGAATTTGTGTAATTTTTTTAAAAAAATTAAAATTTAAAATTTAAACAAACTTTTTATATGTAAACGTTTTTTTAAGAAGTAAATAAGATTTATTTCTTAAAATTAAAAATTACTTTTTTTAAGCATAGTAAAATAACTAAATTAATACTGTAATCATTTTTATATTTAAAACGACTTTGTTATTTTGAACTTAATACAGTTTCTTTTTTTTACAAGAATATAGTTTCTTATTATAATATCAAATATTCACTTTATAACCTAGGTCTTCTCTCTTACACCTTGAATGCATGTTTGGATTAAAGTGATGATCTATTTTTTTTTTTTTTACACCAATTGTGTTTTGCATTCGATATAAAAAAATTGTTGAAATAGTGTTTGTAATCAATAATTGTTTTCAATATGGTTGAAATGTTAGTACACTGATAGAGATAATGACGAGGCACATAGTATTATTTATTCAACCATGTTTGCGTTTCAAAGTTAGTTGCAGAGAAGGTCATGGTATTCGCCGGCGTCTAACATTAAATAGCTTTTTTTTAAAATTTATTTATATATGAAAACAAAATCAAAACAGAGAAAATACCATTCAATTCAGGCTAGGCTAGGCTGGTCAAGGAATTAAATTTGTGTTTGGTGGTGAGGTAATAAAAAATATTTATTGACCGTTAGATTTATGAAATTATAATGGACGGTCAAATTTCTTTCAAGAAACTTTTTGTACCGGTTAAATATATTTTAATACACAGTTGTTTTTGTATTGTTTTACCCCTTAACTATTTTAAATATAAATAGTCATGAACATATATTGTTTTACTATCTTGACCTTTTCTTAACATATATCATGAATATATTGACCAGTAAAATTCTCTTTCTATCTCAATGGGTAAAATAGTCATTAAATTACACAGAACAAAAAATGTCTTTTAAATTCATTAATGACATAATGATAATTGTGCCATTAAAAAACTCAAAATAGGAAGAAAATTTTACAACAATGGATTATATTTGTTTGTCCATCATCATACAGAAAGAAAAAACTTCTCCAGCGGAGTCCACGCCTTCAATTCAAAGCAAAGATGTGCACTTTGGAGAAGAGAGGCAGCATCTTCATCCTAACACTCACCGGCGATGGCGAGCACCGTCTCAACCCAACACTCCTCGATTCCATCCAATCCTCCCTCCGCCGCGTCCGCCAAGAAGCCACCGCCTCCTCCGCCCTCGTCACCACCGCGCACGGCAAATTCTTCTCCAACGGTTACGACATCGCCTGGGCCCGATCCTCCGATGAGGTCAAAGAGCGCATGATCCTCATGGACTCCCTCCTCCGCTCCGTCGTCTCCGATCTCCTCACCCTCCCGATGCCGACCATCGCCGCCGTCACCGGCCACGCCTCCGCCGCCGGCTACACCCTCGCCCTCGCCCACGACCACGTTCTCATGCGCAGCGACAGGGGATTCCTCTACATGAGCGAGCTTGACATCAACCTCGTTATTCCCGCGTGGTTCGTGGCTCTCCTCGAAGCCAAAATCGGCTCGCCCGCGGCTCGGCGCCACGTTGTCCTAAACGCGGCTAAGCTCACTGCCAAGGAGGCGCTGCGGCTCGGCGTCATCGACTCGGCTCACGACAGCGCCGCTGAGACCGTTGAGGCTGCGCTCGCTTTAGCCGCGGATTTGGTGAAGAGAGGATGGGTTGGACACGTGTACGCTCAGAATCGGAAGGTCTTTCTGGGTCGCGTGATTCGAGCCGTTGAAGATACCTCTGAGAGAAAGTCATACACTACTTCACGGCTTTAGCCTTTTAGGATAGGGGCTCGTGTGACATGAAGACATTTATTGGGCCGCTTTGTAATTCTTAGTATGTTGGGCTCTGAAGTCCAATAGTTCAGTGATTGTTTTAACGTTTTTAATCACTCTGGGCCTATTTTATTTGTAATATGCACTGTTGCTTGTTGTACCTTCCTGGCACCCCCATTACATTACGGATTATATGGGTTAAAAGTATATTTTTAGTAGATCAAAATACGATCATGTTTATTTTTCACCTCCTAAGTTTAAAAATGTAATTATTTCTCAAGTTAACTCTATTAGGCTAAATGCTGACATGACTAATGGAATGACACCTCGTTGCCTGTTGCGTGTCATTTCTATTCCACTCGGCTTAATGTTGCAATGCATTATACCTTCCAGAAACTAAAACTAAAACCACACTTTTTACATATCTAGAGTGAATAAAATTAAATTTTTACATATTTCAACACTAAAAATATATCTTACTATATTTTATATACATTGATCCTTAGGAGATAATACATTTAAAACTTGTATCCAAGATTTAAAATATCGACAATAGGAAGTGAAGAAAAGGTTTGTTTTGAGATTAAAAAAAGAGTTGGGATTATTTTTACCAACAAGAAAAGAGAGTTGTATTGGTTTGGAGATTCAAATAAGAGAATAGTTAATTGATAAAGAGGATGTATTAACTAAGTTTGAATTAAACACTTATGATCAAGAATTCCTAAACTTGGTAAGTGGTAACTATCAAGCTAGCTTTAAATTGGAGGAAATCATTGATGACATGCTTAGAGATTGAAAGTGCCAAGATTGCACTTAAAGATAGGTCATATGGTTGCATGCTCCTAATGGTAAATTTTTTTGTCTTGCTTTCTTAGAATGGCATTCGGTCTCCCAACTCTCTTCCCGTTCAGTGTTTAATTATCTCCATAACTATATGTCCCTTAAAATCACACATCTATATTGATTATTTACTTATTTTCTCTTAAGTGTCTATGGTAGAGTAAATTAATCATTCTGTTAGTTTATTATGTGAAAGATACTTTTCAGCTATATTTATCATGCCCTCTAAAATTAACATCATTAATATAAAAAAATCAATGAAAGGATAAATTTGGTTTAAGGGACACTTTAAGGGGTCAAATAATTATTTTTTAGATCAAGCTATAAAAAAATAACGGACATATATATATATATATATATATATATATATATATTATGATATCATTTAGGTCTTACATAATAAAAAGAGTTATACTATTGTTGCTCATTTTTTAATACATATATTATAAATTTTTTTCCATTATTTTTTTATACTCAAAAAATTAATTGTTTATTCAATAAAGGTTAAATAATTTTCAAATGTTTGAACTATATATTTGATAAATTTTAATTAGGCTTCTAAGTGTTGTCCCTAATCTTGTACTTTTTAATTAGTTCCTTATTATACCTAATTAAAAAATAAATACAAGTTTAGGAATCTAATTAAAAAAATAATTCAAAGTTTAATAAAAAATATCAAATAGTTTATGAACTTGCACATTAATTTAATGCCGAATAGATTTATCACATTAAATTGGTTCTTAACACATCACATTTTTTTCATAATGCTAAGAACCAATTTAATTGGTATCTTGGTGGTGTCAATTAGAAACAAATTTAAGAAGTTAATATTTTACCTCAATTTCTTTTTTTGTTTTTATACCCGATCTTATTTAAAGAAGAGAGACAAAAGCGAAAAAGACACCACAGTGTACAGGTAAACTAAAGCATAGAAATTGCGAGATACCCGAAAGTGTGTCAGTGTAAATAATGCAGTCCATTCAACACGACAACAATCTTAATTTTAATGTGAATGTTTCATGTGAGAACAGAGTTGTTCATGGGCCACATATAGAGCATTCATTGATGCATCTCCCCTTTCAGCAAGAAACCTATCCTTCATCAAAGTTTGACTTAGAATTTATGTTCCAACTATCAGTCTATCACCCAATTGGCATGAAGCATGACAGCTTAACTGGACTATGTTCGTATAAACCTATGGTTAAAAAAAAGTATTTAGTGAATCGTTAATTTAGCTCATGATGATTTTGATTAAATTGATATTTAAAATTAAAAAAATTGATAAAATCGCTCTTATAAAATTGTAAATTATCAATCAATTTAGCTTTTGAAATTGTAATTACTAGTCAAATTGGTCTCTAATATTAAAAAAGATAACAAATGCATAGAAGAAAAAAAAAGATTATTAAATATTTCAGTTAACTCCATATGTGCGATATGACAATTATATGTGTGTCTAGTTAGTTATCATTCAAGCATATAATGTGTCAATTTAGCCTTTTTAACAATATTAGATGACACCAGATATCAATGAAGGGACTAAATTAATATATGATTTATAATTTAAGGACCATTTTATTATTATTATTTTAATTTTAAAGGCTAATTTGAACAATGATTATAAGTTTAGGCACTAAATTGATTGATAATTAATTATCAGGACCATTTTACTATTTTATTAATTTTAAAGATTAATTTAACCTACGTTACAAAATGAGATTGATGATTCACTCAAAGTATTTACAAAAACTGAAACTAAAAGCAGTCCCTTTGTTATGTTAATGTAAGTAATGGTTCCTTCAAACGTTTGATTTCTTGGTGTGATCTAGTTGGAAGTGTGCTGAATTAATGTTCAGGGATTTTAGTAGTGAAAATATCTAGTTCCCTCACAGGATCCAACTGTTTGTATTTAACTTTTCTCGTACCCCATACCATGATAATAAAAGTCTCTGCCATGCCCCTCTTTTTACAAGTATAAAATGATTACATTTATGTGTCTCTCCATTTAAATTCAATTAATTGTTGAATGTTTTTGTTTGGTAAATTTGGACAATGTTACAATTGTGCTTAATTATGGACTCGAAAATGTTCAAAATAAAGGAATGCTAGGTAAAGGAGTGCCTTAAATCGGACTCAAGTACAAAACCACATAATGGTCACTAAACTGAAAGTGCATAATGGTTTCAAAAATCTCAATGAGTGCAGAAAATTCCTGAGATCCATGCCTTATGCAGCACTTGAGGTCTTAAAAACCTGTGGTCCCTTGACAACTATGGGTCTTTCTTAGCTGACACATACTACTCAGAATGTTAATACATTGGCAGAGTAATATATATGATCGAAGTTATGAACACTCTCTGGCATTGGCAATAATATGCATGAAGTTATGCACACTATCTGTGACAATGGCAATAGTTTGAACACTAGCCGTGACATTGGCACGCTAGGTGTGACATCAACGATAATTATGAAGCCAGCATTGAAAGAAATGTGAACATGTTAATGACAAAAGAGAACACTATCAAAAACTTCAATTCATTATCTTCCTATCCGCTGGTCTCACCTTAAGATCTTTAGCCCCAAACTACCACGTGATTCAACTAACTTTGAATAAATTGTATGAAGCCCCTTGATCTCTTAGGTGTCTATACTTCTACAATGAATGTTCATGAACACTCATTCCCTGCTTATTTTGCATACCAAGTCTATGGCTTTAGGTATACATTTATGAGTATATATTATAATAAGTTAATGCTTACCTCTAAGTCAAAAAATAAAGCTAAAGACAATAGGGTGCAACTTTATCCTCTCATAGTTCCTTAACATTTGGTTTTTAACCGTTTACAATGACGTCACATGATCTATATAGCCGACCTTATCCAGTGAAATAAGGTTTCATTATTATTGTTGTATAGTTTCTTGTAACCACATCAAACATTAAGGGACTGAGCCAGTGACTCCAAATAGAGATATTATCCAAATGAAGTCTACATGTAAGATTGAGTAACATATAGTTATGGAGATAATTAAACACTGAACGGGAAGCATTTTGAATGACGGACATCAGATAAACATATTTCTACGTAGTGGTTATAGAAAGACATTTCATGGCAAAGGTGGAGATGAAAGTTTTAAATAAATCTCCTGAAGTCAATATATAGTTAAAACTCAAAATATAAGCCACACGAAATTTGTCATGACTCATAATACTGTCTCAACCTTGTGCTTACAAATGTCACAAATAAGACACAAAAAGGTTCACAAAAGGGAAAAGTGTGCCAAAAGAAAAACCGGAAACAAGTGATTGAAATAATTTGGTACAGACAGCAAAAAGTTATTTCTATATTTGATAACCGATACCTCTCGAGCATGCTACTCCTAAAGTCATTTTTGTACACGTATCAGTAAATACCAGCTACGTATTAAAAATATTTTCTAAAAAAAATTGAGTACTTAATTTGAATACATATAGGTATTATTTGGGTATATAACTATATTAGGCCGTAGTGAAAAAAATTAATTTTTCCTTTGCTCCTAATTGGTTTCATTTATGTTGCTGCTGTGTGTCTCTGTTCGTGTATGGTGTGGATGAGGGACATTTTTGAATCTCTGATCTTGACCCTCCAAATCTGCCACTGAGTATGACACTTTTTGAATCTGTCACTGTGAGTACTTAGTATAACTGATTTCAAATGTCACTGTGAACCTTTTAAAGCAGAATAAAGATTCATTTTAAGGGACTGACTTTGTTGAAGTACGTGGTCACTCTTTCTGTAGATGAACTAAATTTCATAATTTATTTAACTGACGATGAATATAGAAATAATGAGATTGAAACAGTTAAAGTGTGATATCATAGCCATGCTTAGGTGTTGTAATATTGATTGTTAAACATTTATGTATTATAGTCTTTTAATATGAGATATTTTTGGTCATATTGAATTTAATCTTCTTTTATTCTTTTATGTTACAAATTATGTTGTGTTTTTTTTCATCATTTATACAATTTAGCCTTATTTATGCTTTTTTTATATATCTATATTTTTAAAATTTACATTAACGTATCCATGTCCTAATTTTTTTAAAAATCTTACCCGGTACCGCATGCAACGTAGTCATTACCATATAGTTAGACTTGTTGTCCCTCCATTTCTATATATATCTTTGGGTTGCTGTCATCTAATTCAAAGCGTGCAGTCTTGAAGCAGAAGAAAAGTAAAGAAAAGGTAGACTCTTTTCTATAGTTGCAATGAGCATATGTAAACCATACACTTTTACTCTTTAATTTTGAGCTTATTTAAGATTTGATGTGACGATTTTATTAGCATTTCATATTCATTAACTTTTTTCGTGCTCTTGTCCTAAGCCCAGCACAATAACAGACTACAACAGACCACCACTACTTCAACCTGTCTGTGATCTATATCTCACTGCATTGCATAGTTTGCATACATATACAAGCAAAACTTACCTTTAATTATCTATATTCCTAAAAAGCACAATGCTTTAAGACTAAAGATCGGCTCGTAGCTAGAAATTATGCCTTTCTTAGGAAGAAAAATGTAACAAAAACTGGTAAAGAAAACCAGTCCATATAGTGTTAATTCCTTTCTTCATTTTTTTCAGGCATCATGATCTTTAGGATACTTATCCTATTTCTGGCTTTGATGGTGACAAATTCAATAGCTTTCTCGGACCAACAGACATACATAGTACACATGGACCAGACGAAAATCAAAGCCTCAAATCAAGACAGCACAAAACCATGGTATGAATCAATCATTGATTTCATTTCTGAATCTTCAATGCAAGAAGATGATGAAGAAGACATTTTAGCTCCTCAACTCCTTTACACCTATGAAACCAGCATGTTTGGTTTTGCTGTCCATCTTTCCAAGAAACACCTCAAATACTTGAACCAAGTGGATGGTTTTCTCTCAGCCATACCTGATGAACTGTCAACCCTCCACACAACATACAGCCCTCACTTTCTTGGCCTAAGGAATGGAAGATCACTTTGGAGTGCTTCTAACTTGGCCACAGATGTGATCATAGGAGTTCTTGATTCGGGAATATGGCCCGAGCACATCAGCTTCCAAGACTCAGGCATGTCCCCAGTGCCTTCTCATTGGAAAGGTGTTTGTGAAAAGGGCACCAAGTTCTCTTCCTCAAATTGCAACAAGAAGCTTATTGGTGCAAGAACCTATTACAAGGGGTATGAAAAATTCTTTGGGAAAAAAATCAATGAAACAGTGGATTATCTTTCTCCAAGAGATTCCGAAGGGCATGGAACACACACTGCCTCAACTGCAGCTGGTAGAGTGGTGAAAAATGCCAACCTTTTTGGCCAGGCTAGAGGTACAGCAAGTGGAATGAGGTATACCTCTAGAATTGCAGTTTATAAAGTATGCTGGTCTTCTGGTTGTACTAATGCCGACGTATTAGCAGCCATGGACCAAGCAGTTTCTGATGGGGTTGATGTATTGTCACTCTCTTTAGGGAGTATTCCCAAACCTTTTTATAGTGATAGCATTGCCATAGCTTCATTTGGGGCAACCAAGAAAGGGGTTTTTGTTGCTTGCTCCGCAGGCAATTCAGGCCCCTTTCCATCGACAGTTGGAAATGGTGCTCCATGGATCACGACAGTTGCTGCTAGCTCCACTGACCGAAGCTTTCCGACAAAAGTAAAACTTGGGAATGGAAAAACCTTCGAAGGGTCATCTTTATATCAAGGTAAGAAGACAAACCAATTGCCCCTTGTCTATGGCAAATCAGCAGGTGCAAAAAAGGAAGCACAGTATTGCATTGGAGGCTCCCTTGATCCAAAGCTTGTCCATGGGAAAATAGTTGCTTGTGAAAGAGGTATAAATGGTAGAACTGAGAAGGGAGAGGAAGTGAAAGTGGCAGGAGGGGCAGGAATGATACTACTCAACAATGAATATCAAGGAGAAGAGCTTTTCGCTGACCCTCATATTTTGCCAGCCACTTCCTTAGGGGCTTCAGCAAGTAAAACTATTAGAAGCTATAGTCAATCTGTTAAAAAACCAACAGCTTCAATTTCCTTTATGGGGACAAGGTTTGGTGACCCTGCACCTGTGATGGCAGCATTTTCTTCAAGAGGACCAAGCCTAGTGGGACCAGATGTAATTAAGCCTGATGTGACTGCACCTGGTGTGAACATCTTGGCTGCTTGGCCAAGCAAAATTAGCCCAAGCTTTCTCATGAGTGACAAAAGAAAAGTACTATTTAACATACTTTCTGGTACTTCAATGTCTTGTCCTCATGTTAGTGGCATAGCAGCACTGCTCAAGTCTTTCCACAAAGATTGGTCCCCTGCAGCCATTAAATCTGCTCTGATGACTACTGCTTACACATTGAACAACAAAGGAGCTCCAATTTCAGACATGGCCTCAGATAACTCACCATTTGCTACCCCCTTTGCATTTGGTTCAGGCCATGTTAACCCTGTAAATGCTTCTGATCCAGGATTAGTCTATGATATCAGCACCAAAGACTACTTAAATTATTTATGCAGCATAAACTATACCTCTTCTCAGATTGCTTTATTATCAAGAGGTAAATTTGTATGTTCTAAAAAAACACTTCTTCAAGCTGGTAACTTGAACTACCCTTCATTTTCTGTTCTATTTGGCAGAAGTGCCTCCAATGCTAGTGTGACATACAGGAGGGTTGTCACAAATGTTGGAAACCCCCAAAGTGCTTATGCAGTTAAATTGGAACAGCCAAATGGAGTTTCAGTTACTGTTGAACCAAGGAAATTGAAATTTGAAAAAGTGGGTCAGAAATTGAGCTACAAGGTGACATTTTTGTCAATTGGAGGAGCAAGAGTTGCAGGTACCTCATCATTTGGGTCACTGGTTTGGGTATCTGGCAAATATAAAGTTAGAAGTCCTATGGCAGTGACCTGGAAATAGTGAAAATCTTTCTAAAGGGTAGTGTTTGGGAGAATAAGAGGGTTTATTGATGACTCATTAGATTAATGCTGGAAGTTACATCATGTGCATAATAAGTTCAGTTGTGGCAAAAGGGTGATTTAAATTGCTACTTGCATTTAAATTGCTTCTTTGTTGTTATTTTCGATATTGTTTTAGTATGATCCATTTTGTACACTTTTTTATAATCAAGTAATTCTAAATTTTATAACAGGCTTTGTATTTCTCATAAAGTGTCCTCCGATCTTTAAGTATGAACTTATTCCCTTCCTAGCATTAAGAGATTGTTGACTTTTGTAAAACCACCTTAAAAATCGTACAAAGAATGATTTTTATTAATGAGTAAAAAAATTATTCTGATACTATTAAAACAGAGGAGGAAAAGTTTTATTTCTCTGATACAGGTTGAATAATACATCGACAGAATTAGTCTCAAAGAGGAAACCAAATATGCTATAATCAAGAAACAATTAGGAAGCAATAAATAGTCTATCGATCATCTAAGATCTGATCATAACTCAGATTTTATTCAAATCTGATTCTTCTGAATAAATTTAGCACAAAATCAAACCAAGGTATAAATAAGGAAATAAGTTATATAAAATTAAGACCAAACTTTATCAATTTATTAAGATATATAAAAAATATTATGCACTATATATATATATATATATATATATATATATATATATATATATATATATATTAAAATGTCCATTAAAAATTGTATTGTTTATATTATTGTTCAAAAATTAGCTTCTAAAGCATGTTTTAAAAATTCAAAATGATAAATATATATTTATCAATTTATTTATTAATTTTTATATTTAATCATTTGACTACATATTAATTTAATAAATATATTATTTAATGTTGTTGACTTTTATAAAACCACCTTAAAAAACATAAAAAAAAGATTTGTTCTTTCTAATTAGTATTTTTTTACAATATATACATATTAAATTCTTTATTTCTTAAATTTAATTATTACGACATATGTTTTGATAAATTTCTTTATATTTTATATGCTTAATAATTTTACTATATATTATATTTAACAAATATAGTATTAATGTTGTTGAATTTTATAAAACTACCTTGAAAATCATTCAAAGGATGGTTTTTTTTTATTACTAATTGGTAAAAAATTATATTGACCGTATGTGCTTATTAAATTTTATATTTTCTAAATTTAATTTATATAACATGCATTAAATTAAGTATGTACAGTCAATATACCTTTTATCACCAACTAATAAGAAATCATCTTTGACTTATTGTCCCTCCATTTCTATATATATGTCTTTGGAAATTTTTGGACTGTTGTCATCTAATTCAAAGCATGCAGTCTTGATCATTAGCCAAACCAATTGATTCACATCTCGAGGTAGAAGAGAATTAAAGAGAAGGTAAACTCTTTTTTGTAATTGCAATGAGGTTATACATAGAATTAAAGCTTACAATTACATTTCATATTTAAGATTTAACGTGACAAGATTATTGGCACTCATTTTTCCATTAACTTTTTCATGCTCTTGTACTAAGCTCAGCATAGGCACAGACTGCAACAGACACAACTTCAATCTGTCTACGATCTCTGTCTCACTGCATTTCATAGTTTGCATACATATACAATACAAGTAAAAACTTTATTTTAATTATCTATATATCTAAAGTACACAATATTTTAATATTAGAGACCGGCTTGTAACTAAAAACTATGTTTCTCCTAGAAAGCAAAATCTAACAAAAACTGGTAAAGAAAAATAATCTTTAGAAGTTTGGAAATGGTATACCTTTGTTTCCTATTTTATTTTTTGTTGAATTGAAGATTCTTATGCATACATTTTAGGACCTTAACAGCCGTGAAGTGTTAATCCCTTTCTTCAATTTGCAGGCATCATGATCTTTAGGATACTTTTCCTATTTCTGGCTTTTATGGCGACAAATTCAATAGCTGTTGCAGACCAACAGACATACATAGTACACATGGACAAGACCAAGCTCAAAGTCTCAATTCATTCTCATGACAGATCAAAACCATGGTCTGAATCAATCATTTATTTCATTTCTGAAGCTTCAATGCAAGAAGAAGAAGAAAAAGAAGAGATTTTAGCCCCTCAACTCCTTTACACCTATGAAACCACCATGTTTGGTTTTGCAGCCCAGCTTTCCAAGAAACACCTTAAATACTTGAACCAAGTGGATGGCTTCCTCTCGGCCATACCTGATGAACTATCGACCCTCCACACAACATACACCCCTCACTTTCTTGGCCTAGATAATGGAAGTGCACTTTGGAGTGCTTCTAACTTGGCCTCAGATATGATTATTGGTGTTATAGATTCAGGAATATGGCCTGAACATATCAGTTTCCAAGACTCAGGCTTGTCTCCAGTACCTTCTCATTGGAAAGGTGTCTGTGAACAAGGCACCAATTTCTCTGCCTCAGATTGTAACAAGAAGCTTATTGGTGCAAGAACCTATTTCAAGGGGTATGAAAAAGTTTTTGGAAAATTAAATGAAACAGTGAGTTATCTTTCCCCAAGAGATTCCGAAGGGCATGGAACACACACTGCCTCAACTGCAGCTGGTAATGTGGTGAAAAATGCCAACCTTTATGGCCAGGCTGGAGGTACAGCAAGTGGAATGAGGTATACCTCTAGAATTGCAGTTTATAAAGTATGCTGGCCAAAAGGTTGTGCTAACTCTGACATATTAGCCGCGGTGGACCAAGCAGTTTCTGATGGGGTTGATGTATTGTCACTCTCTTTAGGGAGTGATCCCAAACCTTTTTATGATGATTTAATTGCCGTAGCTTCATTTGGGGCAACCAAGAAAGGGGTTTTTGTTGCTTGCTCCGCAGGCAATAAAGGGCCCTCTCCATCAACAGTTTCAAATGGTGCTCCATGGATCATGACAGTTGCTGCTAGCTCCACTGACCGAAGCTTTCCAACGGAAGTAATGCTTGGAAATGGAAAATTTTTCAAAGGGACATCTTTATATCAAGGCAACCTGACAAACCAATTGCCCCTTGTATTTGGCAAATCGGCAGGTACCAAAAAAGAAGCACAGCATTGCAGTGAAGGCTCCCTTGATCCAAAGCTTGTGCATGGGAAAATAGTTGTTTGTGAAAGAGGAAAAAATGGAAGAACTGAAATGGGAGAGGTAGTGAAAGTGGCTGGTGGGGCAGGAATGATAGTACTTAATGCTGAAAATCAAGGAGAAGAAATTTATGCTGATCTTCATATTTTGCCAGCCACTTCTTTAGGGGCCTCAGAAGGTAAGACGATTGAAACCTATATTCAATCTGATAAAAAACCAACAGCTTCAATTTCCTTTATGGGAACAAAGTTTGGTGACCCTGCACCAGTAATGGGAGCATTTTCTTCTAGAGGACCAAGTATAGTGGGGCCAGATGTGATCAAGCCAGATGTAACTGCACCTGGTGTGAACATCTTGGCTGCTTGGCCACCTAAAACTAGCCCAAGTTTTATCATGAATGACAAAAGAGAAGTACTATTTAACATACTTTGGGGTACCTCAATGTCTTGTCCTCATGTTAGTGGCATAGCAGCACTGCTTAAGTCTTTGCACAAAGATTGGTCACCTGCAGCTATCAAATCTGCTTTGATGACTACTGCTTACACATTGAACAACAAAGGAGCTCCAATTTCAGACATGGCCTCAGATAATAAAGCATTTGCTACACCCTTTGCATTTGGTTCAGGCCATGTTAACCCTGTAAGTGCTTTTGATCCAGGGTTGGTCTATGATATCGGCACTGAAGACTACTTAAATTATTTATGCAGCCTAAATTATACCTCTTCGCAGATTGCTTTGTTATCAAGAGGTAAGTTTGCATGTTCTAAGAAAGCAGTTCTTCAAGCTGGTGACTTGAACTACCCTTCATTTGCTGTTCTTTTCGACAGAAGTGCCTTAAATGCTAATGTGACATACACGAGAGTTGTCACAAATGTTGGAAAACCCCAAAGTGCTTATGCAGTTAAGGTGAAACAGCCAGATGGAGTATCAGTTACTGTTGAACCAAGGGTATTGAAGTTTGAAAAAGTGGGTCAGAAATTGAGCTACAAGGTTACATTTTTGGCAGTTGGAAAAGCAAGAGTTGCGGGTACCTCCTCGTTTGGGTCACTGATTTGGGTATCTGGCCGATATCAAGTTAGAAGTCCTATAGCATTAACCTGGAAATAGTGAAAATCTAGTGTTTGGGAGAAAAAGAGAGTTTGCTGATGATCCATTACGCTATTGTTGTAAGTTATATTATATCAGATGCATAATAAGTTTTGTAGTTCGCGAAAAAGATAATTTAAATTGCTTATTGGTGGTTTTTTTTTTTAAAGCAAAAGGGTCCAGCTGAAGCAATATTGGTAGTTGTTTTCGTTATCTAGTCTTATACTATAATTATATACCTATAGTTGTTTAATTTTAATAAAATTTAATACATACAATCGATGTAATATATAATGATAATTTAATGGTGTAATCTACATTTTATTTACAAATCTCTTTGAAATATTTTTTAGATTATAAATTGTGTTGACAAATCTACACAAGTGTTTTTCTTGTCCGAGGTTTATGTGTGAGTTAAAATAAAAATAAAAATGTCCAATGGAAATAAAATTTGAAGAAAATGAGAGCGACAAATTCTAGAACCTAACAAAAATATCCCAACCACAAAGCTACTTTTTTTAAAAAAAAATAAAGTAAAATCAAATAATTGGGTCCTAAAATTAGAATCAATGTGTCTTCTTGGAAGCGACCAATCTCCCATCGTCGAACCCAATGCCATTAAACAATACATGTCCGTATATTTTGGTTTATAAAATGTAAGAAGTTTCCGAATTATAATCATAGTTTTACTTTTAGTGCAAGAAAAAAATATTAAGAATT
The DNA here is from genome assembly GCF_004193775.1 of Glycine soja. Lineage (NCBI taxonomy): Eukaryota > Viridiplantae > Streptophyta > Magnoliopsida > Fabales > Fabaceae > Glycine > Glycine soja. The sequence goes on along the minus strand of NC_041019.1, from coordinate 56,567,985 downwards.
CTTCCAGAAGGTTAAAATTTTCTTCCCCCTCAGGTGTTATGTCCATGAAGATATCCAATCAAATTTGTCCACGTGGAATAATACATGGACAACTGTTGAATCTACCTATCTAAGAAAACAGAAAAAAATGTAAGAGAAGGTAGGTATTAGGTAACTTGCCATCCTAGTAATCCACGTGGACTTTCGTTCCCTGAACGGTGGTCTTCTTCTTCAACAACAACAAAGGTAAAAAGTCTCCACCTTCAACTAAGTTTATTCATTTGATAAAATACCCACCAAAATTTTCAACTAAGTTTATTCATTTGATCGAATACCCACCAAATCAACCAAATTTTTCATTAGCTATACTATAGGTTCTATCTCAACTTTCAAATCTGTATTTTGTATCAATTAAAATCCAGTTAGCATGATTCTTGTTTGAATCACTCTAATTTGGTGTCTTCTTCTATGACCCTTTTGTATTGAGAATCAAATTTTGGTTTTCAGCTATAATATTATCAGAAGGGTGATAATTTTGTATTGAATTGAATGGATAATTATGGATCATCTTCTCCATACCGGTATCCAAACCAATATATGTACCCTCCCAATCCTCACCAACCGTACCCTCCTCCTCCAGGTTCAGCTCCTGATCCATATGCACAACATGTTCCTTATCAACCATATCCTTACCTTTCTTCACATTCCTTCAACTATTCCTATCCTCCACCTCCTAGATCTTCCTCACATTCTGGCCATTTTGAGTATTCCTATCCCCCTCCTCACCCTCCACCATCTTATGCTAATCCTCCTTACCCTTATCCCTACCATGTTCCTCCACCAAATCATGATCCTCCCAAGCCTTCCCTTTCACACCATGCTAGTTTCCAACATGAACCATCTCATTATTATTATCAACAACCAAACGACGCCTATTCAGCTTCAGCTCCTCAAGTCCATCCTGATGTCCATTTGCGCACCAACAGCTTCTCTGGTCCCTACTGGCATGAGAACACTAGCACTGCAGGAGATGAAGTGTCACAAACTAGTGACAATTCCAAGCCTTCTCAGGGTTCTGCTTACCCGTCTTTGGATGATCTTATGAGTAATGTTCGATTGTCTGATGACCAGCCAACTGCTCCTGCATCACCACCTGCGCCTGCAGGGCAACCATTTATGCATTCCATTTCAGTTCCAAAGTTGCAACAGAAGAGAGAGGAGTTTTATGGATATTCGAATAACTCCTTCTCGGGGTGGGGATCCTCCTACCACAGTCGGGTGGATTCGTCTAGACTTTCAGATTTTTCTGGCTCATTTAATGAATCAGTGCATAGTCAGAGTTTGCAGATTGTTCCAGTGCAGAATAAAGGGTCCTTGAGAGTTTTGCTCCTACATGGAAATTTAGATATATGGGTCCATGAAGCCAAGAATCTTCCAAATATGGACATGTTTCACAAAACATTAGGAGATATGTTTGGTAAATTACCAGGCAGTGTGGGCAACAAAATTGAAGGAACTATGAATAAGAAGATTACTAGTGATCCTTATGTATCAATTTCAGTATCCAATGCTGTAATTGGGAGGACTTACGTCATTAGCAACTCTGAAAATCCTGTTTGGTTGCAGCATTTCTATGTTCCTGTTGCATATCATGCTGCTGAAGTGCACTTTCTTGTTAAAGACAGTGATATTGTGGGTTCACAGCTCATTGGCATTGTGGCAATTCCAGTGGAGAAAATATACTCAGGAGAAGTAGTTGAAGGAACCTTCCCTATCCTGAATAATAATGGGAAGCCTTGTAAGCAAGGTGCTGTCCTTACCCTATCCATTCAGTACATACCTATGGAGAAATTGAGCATTTATCACCAAGGAGTTGGAGCAGGGCCAGAATACATTGGGGTTCCCGGCACATATTTTCCTTTGAGGAGGGGTGGAACCGTTACTCTGTATCAAGATGCTCATGTTCCAGATGGCAGCCTCCCTAATGTGTTGCTTGACAGTGGAATGTATTATGTGAATGGAAAGTGTTGGCAAGATATCTTTGATTCCATAAGTCAAGCTCGGCGTTTGATTTATATTACAGGATGGTCAGTGTGGCACAAAGTAAGGTTGGTTAGGGATGCTGCTGGTTATGCTTCAGATTATACATTGGGTGATCTTCTAAGGTCAAAGTCACAGGAAGGAGTAAGAGTGCTTCTCCTTATCTGGGATGATCCTACATCAAGAAGCATTTTAGGTTATAAAACAGTAAGTAACACGACCTTTTCTGTTACATATCTCTGCATTTCCATGCTTGATAGGATTTGATTGGCAATTGTCTGCATATGCACACCCTTGCTTTATGTTGTTATCACCAATACAATTTTTATATCTTTTTGGACTTTGCTACTTGTTGTGACTATTTTTGAATTGTGGCAATGAAAAGAATTAGATTTTGGCAATATTGAAATGTTGTTCAACAGACAATGAGATACTTGTTGGGCAAGTGAACCGCAGAAGTGGGGGGCAGATTCCTAAACATATTTTTCTTGGTTACTAGTTTTATAACTATTGATAAAACTTGTTTCTGACCTTCCATTGGCTGATGGTGGCCTTAAATAAATCAGAGTTGAATATCTAAAACTTGTATACATTTGAACATGAGACATTTTATAACTTAGGTTGTCTTATTCTGTAACTAGGATCCTGTGCCTAAAATCCTTCTTGAAAGTCACACTAGCTTGATAGTTAATCTGTCAATGCCCTTGGCTAGATTAGATGGTAATATAAATAAAACAAGTTACCGCACAATCCATTCTTGTACCCTCTTCATTAATACTTTCTCATGTATGACTACTGATTTTTACTTTATTTCAAGAAAGACTTAGATTATTAAGTTATTTTTTTTCATTAATACAAATATAATATTTATGATTTTCCCTTTTAGCTTTAGTTTTGAGATACTCTTGGACTTTACGTTCAGGATGGTGTCATGGCAACTCATGATGAGGAGACTCGTAGATTTTTTAAGCACTCTTCAGTGCAAGTGCTTCTTTGTCCTCGCAGTGGCAAACGACATAGCTGGATCAAGCAAAAGGTTAGGTTTTGACAACTTCTTTACTAATTGAAATATATTTTTATTAGTTTATGCTCAACTGTCTACAAATTGTGCTGGAGTGTTGTTTCTCATTGATTTTGTTCAGTCATTCTTTGAAACCTTGCATTTTTGGGATTTAAACTTATGTATTATGATTTTCTGCTGATAATGTGATCCAATTTGGTATAGTATTTGATGACACAAAATAAAACACCATAGGCTAAGACTTATACAATCTTCAAGTGTAGTATTCTGTATACTTGTTGATGAAGTATACAATTTCATTTGCATATTTGCACATAACTCTTCGCAATGCATATAACTTATAGGAATTTAATGTTTCATAGTTAAAAGCAGCATGCATTAGGATTACCTCTGCAGTAAGGAAAAGAAAAATCAGTTTTCAAATTTAATCAATTAGGAAAGTAAAACTTCAATTTCATGAGTCAGACTTTTGACAAGGTTCAATTTTCCAACTGTTATATCAGATTTTGGTGTGTTGGATCTCTTTAAAGATTATGCATACTTACAGAATTTTGGTTTCAGAGTTCAACATTGAATTTCTGTTTTCTTATTATTAGGAAGTTGGAACAATATATACACATCATCAGAAAACTGTGATTGTGGATGCTGACGCCGGAAATAATAGAAGAAAAATTATAGCATTTGTTGGTGGACTTGATTTTTGTGATGGGCGATATGATACTCCCCACCATCCTCTTTTTAGAACATTGAATACAATACATAAGGATGACTACCACAACCCTACTTTCACGGTAATCTCTATCTCTATTGTTGACCAATAAAGACTATCTAGAGTTTTCTATCAATCTCTTCATATGATAAGCAAGGGATAAATGAAAGAATCTGTAAAAAAATAGCTACAAAATGTATAAATCCAAGTTTCAGTAGTTCTAAAGGAAGTCAAAGAATAAACAAGAAATACTTTCCATTCTTTTACAAAGAAGTTCAATTTTTTATCACTAAATATTGTGTGGATTTATGTTGAACTAAAAAGTGAGCAATGATATGTCAATCATATTATTAAAAAAATATTGTTATTTGTGCTCACGTACCCTGATTGCACAACTGAAATTTGTCTATAAAAACCACAATTTATTAAGAAAGTGGTGGAATCTGTAGCTAGGAATCAATAAGGTGCAATTTCTAAGTATTATTATTTGAAATACACAGACCAATTAGTTCCTATAATATGAGTAAATTTCTTGACAGGGCAATGCTGGAGGTTGTCCACGGGAGCCATGGCATGATTTGCATTCTAAAATTGATGGTCCAGCAGCTTATGATGTTTTGACTAACTTTGAGGAGCGCTGGTTAAAAGCTTCAAAACCTCACGGGATTAAAAAGTTGAAAATTTCAGATGATGATGCTTTGCTAAGGCTGGAAAGAATTCCAGATGTTATTGGCATCAATGATGCTCCAAGTGTTGGTGAAGATGATCCTGAAGTTTGGCATGCTCAGGTAATTAGTTATTTACTAATGATGAATAAATATTTTGATTTTCTAGAAGCAATTTTTTTCTCATTTACTCTAAAATGAAATCATGGATTCTGTCTACTTTGGAATGTAGATATTTCGTTCAATTGATTCAAATTCCGTTAAGAGGTTTCCAAAGGATCCAAAAGATGCAACAAGCAAGGTGAATGAAAAGCCTTGTGTTTCAATTTTGTTTTTCAGACTGTGTTTAACCCATCAAACCTTAACCAATTTGTGCTATATGTACTGTCAGAAGGTTAAATGTTATTGTATTTTTACAGAACCTAGTATGTGGAAAGAATGTGCTGATTGACATGAGCATACATACAGCATATGTTAAGACCATTCGTGCTGCACAACATTACATTTATATAGAGAATCAATATTTCATTGGCTCTTCATACAATTGGAGTCAACATAAAGACCTAGGTATGGAACTCCTCTTTATGCATAATTGTTCCTTATAATTACATCCAATACTATCCTGGAGATTTTGTAGAACATAAAATAACATGATGTATCAACTTCAGTGTGGATAAATCATCCAAAACCAGAATCCATCTTGGAGAATTAATCTTTCACTAATTTAATTGAGTAACCTGTATACACTATATCTAGAAAAATAATCTTTCAGCTGTGCAACATGCCTCTTGTTCAATTATTTACATCAAAGGCTCTCTAGAAGTAACACAAGTATATTATAACTAATAGATCATATTATGTTGAATTGTAAATTTTCAACTGCTGTTTGTTTTACTAATTTCATGTTGAACGGGAAAAAATTCTCTATGTCTAAATGAATATTCTGTGCAATAGGCTTTACAAATTATAGGCTAAGGACCATGATTAGTTTACTAAGGTAGGGTTAAGATACAAGAACAATATAATTGGCCCTGATGAAATAAAATAAACAACTCAATTCTACATATTAGGATTTGTGGAAAAAAACTCGTTGAAAAATAAACTATGGGAATGCCCATGGCAAGCCTCTACCAAATGTATCTTTTCTATGTTCTCTATCATTTGTTGGATGAATAAGGAGAAAACATTATTAATGAGGTGCTACAAATTTATTTTGAAAATCTCTTTTATATGTTAAATTTCTTGCACTGGCAGGTGCTAATAACTTAATCCCAATGGAAATTGCTCTAAAGATTGCTGAAAAGATAAAAGCAAATGAGAGATTTGCAGTGTATGTTGTTATTCCAATGTGGCCAGAAGGTGTTCCAACAGGGGCTGCCACACAAAGGATTCTATTTTGGCAGGTATGATTCAATATAAAATTTGAATGCCAAACTAATTTTGGCAAGGATTTGATTTAACTAATGAATTTATCGTAATTTGAAATCATTCATTCTTACATCAAATTGTGTCTCTGCTCTAGATCATTTTCTAGTTCTATCCTCCTATTTCTGGTTGTTATTTTACCTAAAAGGATTATAATGTATAGTCATGCAATAAAGAATATCATTGTGACCATCATAATTTTGAAGAGCTAGAATAATATCCTCTTTCTTTTCTATTTAAATATTTTCATCATTCCAAATACTGAGGTAAAGAAGAAAAAAGAAATTGGACTCTCTTAAATTATTCCTAAACTAAGGGGATCTTTACAGCCTGTCAAATGAGTAGTAAGACTCAATTGTTCAAAACTCGTGGTTGCTGAATGCAGAGTAAAAAGTTATAGCACCTGCTGGTACTTAGTTATTGCATTTGTTAATATGAATTTTTTTTTTAATTTTTGCAGAATAAAACAATGCAAATGATGTATGAGACAATTTACAAGGCTTTGGTTGAGGCAGGGCTTGAAGCAGCATTTTCTCCACAAGATTATTTGAACTTTTTCTGTCTTGGTAATCGAGAGGCCGGGAATTTGTATGATAATGTCAGCATGACCGGAGCTCCTCCCCCAGCAAATAGTCCACAAGTAATTACTAACACCCCCTTTCCCTTATTATACTCTTCCCAATTACATTTTTACTACCATACCACATTTATGTTATGAATCTCATTATGTGAAATAAGGAGTCCATATAGAATTCAAGACATCTGGTACCGAATACCAATATCAGGAAGAAGAAAAAATGCTTCAAGATAGGTGCATAATATGTTAGGCTCTTTGCATATGCAAGGGTAAGGCTGCGTACAACATCCCTCCCCCATACCTTCGCATAGCGAAGAGCCTCTGGACAATGGGGTACGAAGTTTTTATAGGTGCATAATATGTTAGGATCTAAACTGCTCCTTGACACTCGGAACATAACAAGTTGTTGTATATCAGATAGTACTCTAATGCTCTATCCAAGTGTCTTATAATTTTTACTTGATTTTTTTAATGTTATTTTCCTCTTTATAATTTTTTTAATGGCATGCAATCTTTATTTAGTGAAGGCAATAGTAAAAAAATTTATACGTTGGTGCTATATTTTCAGGCAGCCAGCAGAAATAGCCAACGCTTCATGATTTATGTTCATTCTAAAGGCATGATAGTTGATGATGAATATGTGATATTGGGGTCTGCAAACATCAACCAGCGCTCCATGGAAGGAACAAGGGACAGTGAGATTGCAATGGGAGCCTATCAACCTCATCATACTTGGGCAAGAAAACAATCTTATCCACATGGACAAGTAAGTTTTTTTACATTGTTAATATATTGTTAATGTTGATATTTGCTAAGATATTATCAAATTCATGTTTCCCTTGTGTTATTCAAGCTGAAAAGATGAAATTGCAAAATTTCATTAAAGGATGTTTCCTAGTCAAGTAAAAATATTAGATAGAATTTTCCTCTATTAAATTCCAAATGCGAGACAACGAAGTAAGGGGGGATAACTCACTGCTGTCAGAAATAAAACACTCATCAGTATTATTTTGGGGTTGTCAAATGAGGTTTTGCATGGATATCATGCAATGGTCTACTACTCTATCAATACTTAATATTTACAAGGTACAATGGTGTAACTAATCCTTATTAGTTATTATATTATAGTCAGTCAAGTAGACTGTATTCTCTTCCTGACTCAGGTATATGTAAAGTTGAAAAAATTAAAAAAAAAAGATAATAGCTGTTTGATTTTTCAGCGAGTATAATTTCGAATCCATTAACATGTAATCGTGTATTATAATTTAACAGAAATTCTTTGTGACACTGTGCTATTTAGATCCATGGATATAGGATGTCACTTTGGGCAGAACATACAGGAACAATTGAAGAGTGCTTTTTGCAACCGGAGAGCCTTGAATGTGTAAGAAGGGTTAGAGCAATGGGTGAAATGAACTGGAAACAATTTTCAGCTAATGAAGCAACAGAGATGAAAGGGCATCTAATGAAATACCCAGTAGAAGTTGATCGAAAGGGCAAGGTTAGACCCCTTCAGGACTGTGAAGAGTTCCCGGATGTAGGAGGAAAAATAGTAGGATCTTTTCTTGCCATGAAGGAGAACCTAACCATTTGATATTGAATTGCTAAGTTTGAGTGTTTTCACATTATGCTAGCCAATATGTACATTACAGCATAGAAACAATTTTGAAAAGCATGATAGTTGAAGAAACAAATACCAACCCAAAATCCAACCAAATAAAGACACCATACTGAAAAAAGACCAAGTGAAGATGTATAGATACAGCTAAGTTATATTGATCTTTCTTTCATGGGACTTTTACAAGCTTTGCATTTCTACTACTTCTACTCAGAGACCAAGTGCAGCAATTTCAGGCACATCAGCAACTACCATTTGGTTCTCACCATTGTTTTGTCCTCCAACATATTCCTCATAGACCATATGATATGCCCCATTCTCTCAGAAAAGGATTCGTTTATCAGTTACACACTGCTGCAATAGCAATAGAATTCGATTCCAATGCCGGATTTTGTCTTGTGCATGCTTCCTTCTTTCTATATGCACACTTGCCATTTGAAATTAAAAATTTAAGGGGGCAACTTAGTTACTAAGGTTGCCAGTGGGAGAGACAAACTGAGTGGACTTGAACTGAGGAAATGTCAGAGAAAAACTCATAAAGGGCCTCCTTCATTGTCTTTTGCAAACTTTGAGACGCTATTTTTTTTTTTATGGATTGAGTGAAATCAAAAAGAAAAAAAAAATGTGTTGTTTGGATGGATAAAAATAAGAAGGAAAAGAGTAAAAAATATTCGCTGCTTATTTGGATGAGTGAAAAAGAGCATGAAAATAAATAAATATATTACAGTACAAAAAATATTTTTTGCCATCTTATTTTTTCTTGATATAAATTATTTTATATTTTAAAAAATTGTTATAAAAAATTTATTTAACTTTTGAATAAATTAAAAAATATATATAAAAAGATATTATTTCCTCCCATTTTATTCTAATGACTCCTAAAAAAGTCATATTTCTCCTTGTATTTCTTTTAACACAAACAATAGAAATTTGATATTTTATTATTTTATCTCAGTTTTTTTTTTTCAATTTCTTTTCTCTCCATTTTAAACAAAAACTGTAAATTCTTAGAAATATTTGGGGCATGAAGCAACTTAGAGGCTTGCATGAATCAAATTTCATTCTTCTTGAGCTTAGAGTAAAGCGCAAGTTGAAACCAAAAATGTGTTGCTTTGAATGATAAACTTTTTTCTGGTTGTGTTATTATGAATGATAAACTATTAGATGGTTTGAGATTACATGGTCTCAACTAATTTTTACGTGGTACATGATTAAATATTTTTAAATTTTATTATAAATTGAAAATTTCAATTATATGTTACATAGATATTAGTTAGTGACATACCCACGTGGTGGTTAAGGACTAACATCTTAAATCTTGAGTAAACAATAAATACCATTTATTGGACTTTAAATTAATTAAGTTGAGATAGTGTATACCTGAATTGAGATTATAAAATGGAGCTTTTCTAACTTAGGTAACATTGCAAATGTTAGAGATTACGAGTATTAAATATTTTTAATTACTTAAAAGTATTTTATTTAAAAGAAGTAAACATATTTTTTTATAAAAGTTTCTTCATTTTGTTTTGTTAACTTTCTTTATATTAAATCCATTCAATATGTAAGATTCTTTTTAAATTATCTTTCACGATAATTTTTTTTTCTTATCAAATACTCATAATTAATTTAATTATACTATTTTTAATTTATAAGTTAAATATTGTAAATTAATAAGATAAACTCTTTCTCTATCGTGTGAGGATTGAGGAGAAGATATTGCACATTTTTTATTAGATGATGGTATAAAAAATTACATCTTTAATACACACTAACTAAAAAAATTAACAACTAACAAATTAACATTAGCCAATAAAAAATAATAGGTTTTAATTATTTTCATAAAAAAACATCTAAATAAAATGAAATAGTACAATTGTTCTTCTTTTTTTAATTTCACAAGATGACTACTTTATTTCTTAAAAATAATCCGAGTTTAACGATATCCATTGTGAAAATCACAACTTCAATGTATAATACAGTAAAATACGTGATTTATATATTTATTATAAACTATTAGATATCATCTTCGATTTTAACAGATAAAAAAATTGATGTACATATAACACAATACAGTAAAGTGGAGTTTAATTTAATGAGATAGGTTAGAGGTAAAAGTAATTTGAGTTGAATTGAGGTGAATGAAAGGTAGTGAACGTTTCTTTTTTTAATGGATCTCACGTTTTTTTTTTTTACTTTCATCTCTCAAGATGGAGTGAAAGTAAAGGCTTTTGATACAAAATAGTAGAATATTAATGTACTTGTCAAATTGATCTTGATGAGAAAATTTTCATGTCTTTTTAAAAAAAAAATCATATCTTCTTTACTAGTAACGATATAATTAATTATGTTTATAATCAATGATATAATCAATTATGTTTATAATCAATTATTGATTAGGTGATCACTTACTTTAACTTTACTTTCATGTGACTTTAAATGAAATTACATAATTGATTATTTAATTTACACAATCAGCTACCCAGGCTTAATTAGTTTTAAAAATGACACTTTTAAAAAGAAACATATATTATTTTAATGGGATAAAATAAACATTTATTTTATCTATATTTTTTTACTTTTCTTTTATTATTTACATATTGTTTTAATTTAAATCTTTGATGTCTTTATATTTTTTCATCTCAATCAAACAATATAATTTTTTACTCTCTTTTATTCTTTTTCATTCCAGATAGCCTAAAGTACTATAAAAATCCCATGATAAGAGATTTGAAACGGGAACGGGAACCGGCGTTACCGAAAATAATACATAGAGAATATATTTATTTGTTTAATTTAATAGTAATAATTATATAGTGTTTAGGCACGCCAGCTCAGTCACAAGTGTTGTGTTCATAAAACTACGGCTCAAAATTAACAACATTTTTTTCCTTTTCTTTTCTCAAATCTCAAACCCAAACAACACACAATGCAGCACTTGGCTTCGCAATCTTGCTCGCTTCTTCCAATCTTTCAGATTCTCGAATCCTCCAATTGAATTCAAATGTGCAATCTCTTCTCCTTCTTCCAGATTTGCTGATGCTGATTCCGAATCCAATCGAACCCAATCCAACAATGTCTTCCAGCTTCAGCTCCTCGCGCCCGCTGCAGCAGTTAATTGCCGTCTCCCGCCTCAAATCCTCCACAGTCAAGAAGCTGCCGGAACCCTTGCGCCGTGCCGTCGCGGATTGCCTCTCCTCGCCTCTCTCCCCCTCCAATGAACCTTCTAGAACTCTTCAGGTCTCTCTCTTTTCATTCTCAGTTTCGTGATTCGTGTTTCGCACTGGATGTGGAAAATGAATTTGATACCGACACCGATGCTAATTTTTTATTATTTTATCATTATTATGTTTAAAAAAAACAATTGCACGTTAGTAACTGGTACTTGTTTTTTTTTTCTTTCGTCATTATTATTATGTGGAAATAGGAAGTTATTAGTCCTTGTGGTTGGTTGGGAAAGAGAGTGGGATCGAGTAAGCTTAGCTTCTCTTACGCACTTAGCTGAATACAAATCTTGTTACTGAGTTGGGGAAGGGGTAGTTTGGTCAATGTCCTGAGGCTGGTTTTGGTGTAACTTGTGGAAAGGGGCATTACTCCTGTACCCACTCTTACTGGCTATGTTACCTTGCCTATCTAGTTATACTTAGGTCCTGTTTGGACTTTGGATAAACATTTCAATAAACACTTGAATTAAGCTTCTCCATAAGCTTAAATTTACTTATGCATAAGTTCAAATAAGCTTTTGGGGAAACTAAACAAGAGAGTTTTTATGCATATCATCACTGTTAATTAATTTTATCTCCTTATTTTCTTCTCCTACAAGTGCTTATCGAGAAGTTTATTCAAATAGGCCTTAACAATTATAGAATTAGCATTCAGTAGATGGTTGACAAGTCTTCCTGGCTTGCCATACCGATCATGATAGGCATCATAACAACTCCCTGTGTGAAGTTCTGCTAGTTAGTTAACTGCTGCTCAGTGCTCACATTTTTAAAGTTTAGGCTGTGAGGGATTGTGGATATGGTTTTCTTAGTTAATGCGATGCTTTCTTCTTTATCACACATGATAATACAAGTCTCTCCTTAATTTTTAAAGCTTAGGCTACAAGGAATTCCTGATATGATTTTCATTTAATGTAATTGTTGCTTCTTTATCAATTATCATATGTGATAATAAAAGTCTCTCCTAATTTTGTTGCTTGCAAAAAAATGATCGAGTAATGCTGTGCATGGGTGCGATAAATTTTAAAAGTACCATCTGAATAAATGAGTATTCTTGTCTTTGTTTTCAACTTGTGATGCAGACTGTGTATCAGCAGGAAAAGTTTAATATTTATTGCATAGCTTGTAATGCAGATGTCATGTTCAATGTTTTCTTGCATTTATTGTATTTGTACCATCTGTACTGAGATTGCTAACGTATACTGTATCCAACAGATATGATTGTTATTGGCACTAACTAGTAAGTCAAGTATGTGTACATGTAGACTGATTACGCAAGCACTAGCTACCTATTATTGGGGTTCCTTACTATCTGCCACATATTTTTGTAGCTTAAAATATAGCCAAATTTTAATGCTATGCATAACTGTCATTCTCGTTATACTATGACTTAAATTCCATTTGACTGCAAATTATGGTGCAGCCAGAGTCTAAACTTTACCGATTTTATTTTATAGCTTAAATATATGATTGCAGGATTATCTGAAAGCCCTTGCAACCACAGACTTGGCTTATAATGCAATTCTGGAACATACTATTGCAGAGAGGGAGCGCAGGTAATTGTCACATTTATTTATTGGATAAGAAGGTAATGCATCTTTGTTCAAGCAGATGGTGTTGTAGTTGTCAGACTTGCTGTCCTGGTGTTGATTTAAGACATTGATGGAAACTGTTAAAGGAGAAAGAACAGAGGCATATTGAGACTGAAACCGTGTGTTTGAATACAACACGGTTCTGAGTTTATATAGGCTTATTGCACTTATTACAAATAAATGGAGGATATTTGATTTCATCTAAATCAGTGATTATGTGCCTATAAACTATATTTATTACAATGAATGCAGAATATCAATACTGATTCTAAACAGAAACTGTAGCAAATAACAAGTTAATGGTATATGTAGTGTGTATTATTATCACCACTGTTACTACTATCATTATCAGTACCAGCAACATAAAAGTACAGACAAGACAAACTGAAAAATGAAAATGAAATATAGATGTTCTTAGGATTTTATTGGGAAAAACCCAAGTCCCACGTCGGCTAGAGATAAGGCCAAGATAGAGTATATAAGTGAGGGGCAACCCTCACCCTATGAGCTAGCTTTTGGGATTGAATTAGGCCCAAACCCACATTCTAAGATGGTATCAGAGTCTATCCTAGATTCATTAAATGGGTCACCACCAAGTTATCGACGCACCAACCCAAAAGTGTTGGGCGCGATGGGGTGTATTGAGAAAAATCCAAGTCCTACGTCAACTAGAGATAATGCAAAGATAAAATATATAAGTGGGGGCAACTCTCACCCTATGAACTAGCTTTTGGGGTTGGGTTAGGCCCAAACCCACATTCTAAGAGTCCCCTCTAGGGTAGTGCTAAGTTTTAAGACCTAAGCTGGTTGAACCTGATGTTCTCATTCTTAGAAGCAAGCTAGGTAAGGGATGAATAAGAGCAGAAACAGAAACTGATTTTTCAGCAAGGATTGGATTGGATGTCGAACGAGAAAAAATGAATTTAATTAATTCAATTTATACGACTTTGGAACAATTAGAAAATTACAAAAACGAAGCCATTCATTTTGAACAACAAAGAGTGATTATCAAGTTTGACAACGGGTTTTACAACAAGCCTTACAGGGAGCTCTAGGAACTCTAAAGAGAAAAATTAGGTATAAATAGAACAAGACAGCGGGGGGGATTAAAACATGACTGTTGTCAGGAAATTTCAGCCTGTATGTCACCTCTCCTAGTCCTAGGTTTTTCCATGGGTGGCCCTTATGATTAAACATTGGTCTAGCTTTTTCATTGGCTCTTTTTGCTAGAGATCAAAGTCTGTACTGTTGAATCTCCAGATAAACAAAATCACAAACCTGATAAACAATCTCCCTTCTTTTATCTACTTGTAGCTTCATTCTGTTCTGGGATTGAACCTGATTTTCCTTTCAATTCATCGAAGATCTAGTTCCTATTTGATTTGGATCTGTTAATGTTTTCCACAGTTGAACTATTGTAATCGGCTTTGTACTAGTATTTTGTTCAGCTGAGCCACTTAGGCTGCTGTTTAGTATCTGTTAGGCACCTCAAATATTGTTTCTATTTCTTTATTACCTTTTGCCTGTTAGCATTATGCAGACCATTTCAAATTCCAGCAGCTTCTAACTTTGACACTATTTTCTGTCAGTCCTGCGGTAGTCACAAGGTGTGTGGCACTTTTGAAGCGGTATCTCCTAAGGTATGTTGCCAGTTACTAAATAAGTATATACTCAACAGTTTCCAGATTTCTATCTGAGACATCATCTATCACTCTAGCTCTTCGACTCTCATTTCATAGAGTTGCATTGCATGTTACTACAATGTTGCTTATATCAATAAAAGAATTTATTTACACAATTTTCTGTCACAATCTTTATGTAAGTAGATAAAATGCCAAAAAGAGGAGAGTATGGTAGGTATTTTCATCAATGCTGAAAAGTCATTGGTATATCTTCTGTTTTGCTTGCTTTACTGCAAAAATTGAGCTGAAATTGAGCTTCTACTCCTAGAGAACTAAATTGTTGGAAGAATATTATCTAGTTTTACCAATTTTACAAACAGAACAATGATGTATGCTTGGTGTCAGTAAAGTCCATTATTTAAACAATGATGGTGAAAGGTACCACAAAAAGTGCTAGAGCATGATGTTATCCTGTTGCTTCATTACATTCTACAGTAAGATGTTCTGAGTTTTTGTGGAAATGGATTTTTTTTCAAAATTTACTGCTCTAATGTGTATTAAAGTTTCTGATATATTTACATATATATGCAATAATGGATATTGGAGTATTGTAAGAGAGCTGCAGCTATTCGACTGCAGTCTCGGGTAGTTGAGTCTTAGTGAGTTAGTAAATGACAACTAATTACAGCTGTCATAGCTAACAGCTTTGTCTATATAAACAGATCTGTACTCTGGAGTTAGTTGGGTTAATGAAACTAAAGTTTTTTTCCTCTTTCATTTTCTGTTATTAAAAATCTTCTCTCAAGATTCTATTAACGGACATACAAGCACTCGTAATAATAAACTAAGGAATAATATGGTAGAATACTTACATGTAAAGATTAATATGTTCTAGCATATTTATTTCCTATGACATGGCAATGCCTCTCATTATTTGTCAAATTTGTGCTTCTGGGTTTTGATTATTTTACACTCAACTAGCTTTTCAGTCAGTTTCTTTCTTGAACAATTTGATTATAAGCTTTTGTCATACTCATGAAAGAAAAATAAGCTAATCCAAAGATGTACTAATGTGTAACATGATTTCCTTATTTGTCTTCTTACTACAGATACAAACCAAGTGAGGAGACATTAATTCAGATAGATCTCTTTTGTTCAACCATAATTGCTGAATGTGATATTAACCCAACTCAGCCGTGGTCACTAGCTTTGAATCGACAATCTGGTGCATCAAATACATCTCCTTTACCTGTATCTACCTTTGCCTCTGAGTCCCTTGTAAAGTCATTAAGTTATGTGCGTTCCCTAGTTGCTCAACACATTCCTAAACGGCTTTTTCAACCAGCTTCATTTGCTGGACCACCTTCATCGGGACAGTCACTACCGACATTGTCATCTTTGCTGAGTAAATCCTTCAATTCCCAACTAACTCCTGCAAGTATTCCAGAAACACCAAGTTCTGCAAGTGTTCCAAAAACACTAGAGAAGGATTCAAGTGCTCTATCTGTTTCAAGGTTATCAAAAATCGAAAAAGCTAATGAAACAGATGAACTAGGGTTCATTGCTCATGATGTTCTAAAATGGCGCTGGCTTGAGGAACCACAGTCATCATCTATAGGGACTGAAAAGTAATAATCTATGTTTCATGTTGGTTTAGGTGTCTTGGTAGTGGCCACTGTAGTTTATATCTCTACTTTACCTGTTAGTTTTTTCCCACTGTAGTTTCAGAAATTGACTTTGTTATTTAACATTTTTAATGCAGTGATCGAGCTGTGAATTCTCAAGACATGACAGCACATAGTTTCTTAGAAATAGGTGCTGCAGCTCTACTTGTAGGAGATATAGAATCTAAGATGAAGGGGCAACCATGGAAATTTTTTGGAACCGATGATATGCCTTACCTGGATCAGCTATTGCAGTCTTCTCCTGTAACACCAATAACTAATTCTGACTCTGCTCGCCCCCATCTGAGAGCAATAACAGCATCTAAACGCACAAAACCGGGCTCTCGTCAGATTTGGCATGTTCTTATATCAACTTGCATTTTTGATATTTTTCTTTTTCTAATTCTTTTATATTTAAGTTCATGCCACAATAAATCTTGCATAATTTATTTTTAGCCAAATGTTATATAAAAAAGTTGAATGATCACCTGCATTATAGTTAATAGAGTTATTGTGAAATTAAAGTACTTACAATCTAAAACCAATGGTTTATAGAATATTAGATTAGCCTGCAAAAGACAAATGTATTACATTGTCATGTCCTGTAGGCTTCTATGAAAATAAAAATAAATTTTAGTGTAAGAATTATAATTATCCATTGCTTTTAATGAACAGAAAATTTCTTATTGATTAATTGACTGGGGGGGAGGTGCTGATCTTGTTCTTCCCACTTCATAATATCTTTTTATTCTTCAAAGAAATAGAGCAAGTAATCTTTATGCAGTAGTTTGGGGTTCTGTTTGGTTCATTAACCACTCATTCCCATAAAGACTGTAGTGTTCCATGAATTATCGTTTGTTTATATGGTCAAAATTATGTGATAAGTATTTATTTGCTACTCTACAGTTTGATACTCTCTCTTTGGGGATAAATGCTTGATACTCTTTTTCGCACAAGATGCATAAAAGAACTGTTTATTTTTTCACTACTTTGGCATGCTGAATTTTTTCATGATTTGATTTGCTGTTCTGAACATCTCCATTTCTACAGGGAGGATTTTCCTGTTACTACATTCCGTCCCAGAGCTCGACAGCTTTTCCAGTATCGTCATTACAGGTTTAGATCATATTGACTGTAGAGAATCTTCAGAGGAATTAGATAACAAATGTTTGCACCTGTTTTTACTACATCTGAAAATGCATGCCACAATACAAGTTTTAACTTGAGTCTTGCATCGTCGCAAATCAAATTGCTGTGATTGCTTTCCAATTTTGATTCAGATTTTTTTGTTATTCTGTTTTAGTAAATTTCATAAAAAATGCATTCATATAATAGTGGGCATTTCTTTCAAAGCAATGGTTACTTGATCCTAAAGCTTCTAAGTTTCCTTTCCATGATTTACATTAGGATAAATGATTTGTATTTGCTTGAATTTGAATTGTTGTTTGGACAAAAGGGAAGGGGAAAACTGTTTGGGTCTTTTAGGGTAGTTAGTTGGAGGGGATCTGGGGGGTGATGGGGATAAGGATGGAAGGAGGCATTCAAAAACTTATGAAGTTTGTAAGGGGAAACCCGTGAGGGAAGTTTGTAAGGGGAAACCCTTGAGGGAGAATTCTTTCTCTTATTTCAATTGTTCAATAAAGTTGTTTGTTTCTATTAATTTCTCATTTTTCTTTCCTGGGTTCCAAACATACATACTGCATATGTATACAGTGAAGAATTATAATTTTTTTTTAGCATACTCTAGCTGTTAACAATTGATTTATTTGTGTTTCTACATCTAAATGTTCTCTTATGCTGACCAGTGAGCAACAACCTCTGCGATTGAACCCCGCTGAGGTACAGGATGTTATTGCTGCAGTTTGCTCAGAGGCTTATTCCCCGAATACCAATGCTACTACAGCATCAACTAGACTAAGTAATAACAGTGGAAAACCATCAACGGATGTGGCTGTGAGCGTCCTTATTAAACTAATTATTGACATGTATGTTTCAATTAATTGTTGTCTTTTATGTTTTATTCCTTTTCTGGTTATCATTTTCTTAGCCCCAAATAAAGTTTTACTGTATATTCCTAATTTCTATGATCAAAATTTTAAATCACAAATTCTAAACTGGGATGAGTTGAATTAATTTTCAAAGTAGAGGAAAGAGGAGGGATTGTTATTGAAAAATCGAAGAAAAATGTTTGGGATTATTACTTATAAAATAGTGGAGTTAAAATTTCAAATTAGAAAGTATTTTTTATTGAAGTTGCTCCTCCCTCTTCCGAAGTAAAATTATATTCCAAAAATCAGCCAGAAATTCTTGCAATTTGGCACCAATTTGAGGAATGCCATGCTTAGAAGCTGTGCGAACAGAGGGAGAAGAAAAATAGACAGTTTAACATGGTTTGACCTGCAGTGAACTGTAGGTTCATGTGCAAAAGCCATGAAACAGATATAATTCTCTTATCTGCAAAGATTACAAGTAGCCATTTAACACTCATACTCCTGGCATTGGATATTCTCCACAATCTCCTTGAAAATTTGTTAATTATCAATGGGGAGACGGGTGTGTGCCCTTCGCAATTGAAGGAACTATTTGTTTTGTTACTGAAAGGAGGGAGGGTTTTATAGAGGTGTATGAATGTATAACTCATTGATTGGTATTTTGCTATTGTCCATTTGATTATAGTATGGGTCACTGGATAATGTATTGCTAATACATTGTTGCATGAAAGCATTGCCAAGATATGGCTACGTGGTAATTTCAAAACTTTGAGGATTAAGCTTTTCAATGTCTGGGGTAAAAATATCATGAGTGCCAGATTCCTTAACCAGAAATGGATTTTCTGGCCAACTGATTGATTGAACTTGTATGTTATTTCACATTTCTATGGTTTTACACTATTCTGCGAGTCGGTTATGTATGATGGTCATACAAATATTATTTTGTAGGTATGTTTTAGATTCTCAGACAGCTGCTCCTCTCATTCTTTCTATGCTTGAGGTGATGCTTAAATAAAGTACTTGTTCTCTGTTATGCCATCTGTAATTCTTTTGGGTACTAATTTATTTCAAATGCATATTTCAGGATATGCTTAGTTCTTCTAAAACAGCATGCAGGGTTCGTGCTTTTGATTTAATTCTAAACCTTGCGGTTCATGCACATCTCCTAGAACCAATAATTGCTGATGATGCTTCCACTATTGAAGAAGAATATTCTCAAGAATCCTATTATGACAGTGACACTCAAGTTATGGTGCAAGGAAGCAGTAAAGGAAGTCCTCAGAACAAATCAGACACAGGCTCTGCTATTGATAAGTTTGAGTCTTGGATTTTAAATATTCTGTATGAGATACTACTTCTTCTTGTTCAGGTATCATTGAAAACGAAACTGTTGAACAAGATTATTGCTTGTGTTTCTTAATAATTTTTCTTGGCTGGGATCATCTGATTGATGAGTGGCAATATTTTATATTTGACATTTTTCACAATATATTAATTTCTGTTGTACATGATATGGTTTAGATGAGTTTCCATTGAAAAACTATAATGAGGAAGGGGAATTTTTAAATGGATTGAAAATATAAGAATACAAGAAAAGACTGCATTGTTTTTTTTTTACAGCATTGAGACCGGGAATTTGCTACTTTATTTTTTGTTTTAAGACTTAGATAGCAAAGTTAGATGGATTTGTAGTGATATTAGCATTTGCTTGGGAGTAATTAAAGCAACAATTAGTCTATCAGTTGCTGTTTTATAAAATATATTTCATATGACTAGAACTAAGACTTTTTATCAGATAATTGTCAAATTTTTCTAGATGATTTGTCCACCTGGACAGTTAAATTCTACTTCTGAATTCAGTTATGATATCATAAAACATTCAAAAGTTGGCTTTTTTAATATGATACATACATACGTACCTACATGCATATATGTGTGGACACACGTATCAATTTTTGTTCAATATTGCATAGAAGTATATTGTTTTTTTTTTAACTGCAAAGATAATATATATATTAATCAAATAATAGTACCAGGGGTACTACAGGATAAGAAGGAGATAATGTAATCTAGTGTGATATAGTATAAATATGGATTTGGATCCTCAAATTTTAGATCCTCATATGACCTTGTCATTTAAAGATATAGAAAGAAGACATTGTACACAGGGTTCCACTGTCATGGATATCTCCCTCTAGACTACTAAATTGATAGGATCACTGTATAAGCTAAAATAAGGGGATTTAAATTCTCTAAATGTATATGCGCCATTAATTCGTCCTTACATCTTGTGCACATTCTAAATAAATCCCCATTAGCTATATTAAGCAGAAGTAACTGTTTCCTGAAGATGTTCTTATCAATGTCTTGTTTTTAACTATATATGACTTGTAGTGTAATGCAGCACTGTAATTTGTTAAATTTGTAGAGTATAGTAACATGGGGGCTAAATCTTTGGAATACAGGATGAAATTGAAGAATAATTGTTGTAGTCATAGGTGTTACCTTAATGCTTAATATACTTGTAGGTAGTGGAAGCATCTTTTGACAATTAATGTTTTTGATAATAAAAAAAACTCTTTTGAGGTATTACTAATGTGTCTGATTGGGTTTGGATTAGTTTCAATCACATATCTTGTACTTTATTTCAAAATCTGAGATTGATTCTGCTTAGGTGGATAAAGAAAAAGTTTTTATCATGTATTTCACATTAATGTTCTTAAGACAATTATGTTATCTGTATGTCTACTTTTCTGTTTTTCAAACATAATGGTTTAAACATGCTGCTGTCATAACTTAAACTTTATGCGATCAATTGCTTTATACAGTCTGAAGAAAAGGATGAATCTGTTTGGGCATCTGCTCTCAGCTGTTTGCTGTATTTTGTCTGTGATAGAGGGAAGATCAAGAGAAACCGTTTGCGTGGTCTTGACATAAGGGTGAGAAATAATATCCCCCTTTCCTATCTGCTTTTACCAGTATTTCATGGAAATTTGATTTTTTGTTCACATTCTGCTGGGTAAATGTTTTGCTTCTTTTTTGGGAGGTTGGACAGGGAGTTAGGGGAGAGGATGCTTGCCAATTAACAAATTTTGGAAGTTTTTTTAGATCTATTTTAATACAGCCATTCATTCACTACTTTGTTATAAATTGTTAATGTTCTATGTCATTAATTATGATATAACTGTCTAATTTAGTTACTTCCAATCTGCCTATAGGTTCTGAAGGCACTCGTAAAAAGCAGTAGGGAGAACTCCTGGGCAGAGTTAGTTCATTGTAAGCTTATTTCCATGTTAACCAACATGTTTTATGAAGTTGCTGAGTCTGTACCTGGCAAACCAAAGTTTCTTGTGGATCAACTTGATCTGATCGGAGGGGTTCAATTTATTTTTATTGAGGTGTGCATATCTTTTAACCTCAATCTTGATATACCTCCAATAGAGTTTATTATCACTAATACTTTTGCCCCTTTAAATAGTGAATACCAACACTAATTATTGTATCCATGTTGCATATAAAATGCCCGACATGTTTCTTCATCAGTTGACCTCTTAATTAACAATGGCTCCTTGGCTAGCAAAACAAGTATATTATGGGTGATATACGATGTTCTTTATATTTGCAGAATTCTACGAATGTATTATGTTGAAATAACAAAACTAGTATTAGAAATTGTGCAGTATTTGGCTTTTAGGATTGTAAAAGAATGTTGGAAAATTATTCTTAAATTGTTTGGTAATAAACTAGAGTTGTGATTGCTTGACCATAATGGAATAAGACTTTTGTTATTGTGATTGCTTGATGTGCCCAATATAGATTTATTTGATAAGATTCCTGCTTTTTGGTTTTTCAGAGTAGTATAAAATGTTGATAAAGCCCTAAACCAAGATCCTAATTACAGTGTTAGTTTCAAATTATATGATTTCCCCCTGCTTTTTGCTATGTTGATTGCAGTATTCCCTTGCAAACTCAAGAGAAGAGAGGAAAAATCTGTATTTGGTGCTTTTTGATTACATTCTGCATCAAATAAATGAAACATGCATTGCTAGTGGTGTCAATGAATATAATGATGATGAGATCCAACCTCTTGCTGCTCTTCTTGCTCAAACAAATGCGCCTGAGGCATTTTATATTTCTGTTAAACTTGGGGTAGAAGGTATTGGAGAGATTCTGAGAAGATCAATTGCATCAGCACTGTCCAGATATCCCAACAGTGAACGACTAAATATGGTACTTCCATGTTCTTCTTTTCTTATCTAGTTGTCTAAATAGTTTTAGGGCTATTCTTCATGATTCCAGTGAGTTCCTCCCTCTTTCTCCTTCCTTTTCTTCCCCTCTCCTTTGGTGGATGTTTTTATGTGGGGTGATGAACATTATAAGTCCAAATGCTTTTTTTTTAATGTCAACAAGCTGCAAGATAAGTTTCTTTGTAAAATACAGATAGAAAAAAAATCAACTTGGATTAGTTTCTAAAGGCAGGTAACATTTAACCATTTGGGCTCTGGAGAAAGCAAGTGAAACAGTTTGTCTAGTGCTTCTCATAGCTTTGTATATAGGCAAGTGTAATACCCTCAACGAACAGAAAAGCTCTGCTACTAAAATCACAAGATAATGAAATCATTGTAGGTAAAAAGTACGTGTTGCTTTCACTGAGCTGCATCTGCCTTTACCTTACAGTTTGCTCTAACTCACTACATAATATCAGGATAATGCTTCACTTCACTTGTTTTAGTTCAAATATAAGTTTGTTTTACATTCATTATACCCATTAATAAATATTAGGAAATTGTTGTCACTTTTAATTTTAATATATTTCCTCGTATATGCTAAATCTTTGCAGCTACTGGAAGTTGTAGCAGAGAAATTTGATTCTGTAATAAGTACATTTACTCATTTGGACAAAGAGTTCTCTCATATGAATCAGATAACCAAATCTCTCAAGTTTCTGGAAAATATGGAAGGTGTGATTATGAGAAATGGCATTGGTTTGCAGGCAAAGCACTCATGGGCTACTTTACATTCTCTTCTTCACTCTGAGAGAATTTCTTACCGTCAAAATGGGTATATCTGGTTAGGTGATCTGCTTATTGCTGAAATTAATGGAGAAAGAGATGGAAATATATGGTCGAGTATCACATACTTCCTGCAGAAAATTGCTCAAGCTGGAACTCAAGATTCTTCAAATACATCAGATGTTCCTTTGCCTATTTTACTTATGTGTGGCCTTCTAAAATCAAAATACTGCTACATTAGATGGGGATTTTTGTTTGTTCTTGAAAGGCTTCTCATGAGATGCAAATTTTTGTTAGATGAGCATGAAATGCAACAATCAAGCACCAGAGATCTGGGTCATGGGAAGAAAGATTGGCATCTTGAGAAAGCCAATGCAATGATTGACATAATGAGTGGAGCTTTGTCTTTGGTGTTTCAGATAAATGAAACAGATCGCATCAATATTCTAAAAGTAATTGTTTCTGAACTCAATGCTTTTTGATAATATGCTCATGTCATAACATTAAATATCTAGGTCGTTGCAATCCACACTACAAAACAACAAAAGCCTTATTCTACTTGGTGAAGTCAATTACATGGTTCACATGATAACATTAGTCTCAGTCAAAGACTAAGTCTTAAGAGATATTATTTACCATTCTTAGAGTGTGGGTTTAGGCCTAACTCAACTCCAAAAACTAGCTTATAGGGTGAGGGTTGTCCCCCACTTATATACTTTATCTTGACACATCTCTAGCTAACGTGGGACTTGGATTTTCCAATAATTATGAGATCCCTCTTAACAACTTCATGTAATGGCCTTGATCCCTCTCCCTTTTTACAAGACTAAAAACCATACATCCTTGGATTCTTCCAGTGGTCTTCTTTGTATGTGCCCGAACCAGTTACCACCTTAACCCATTTTTCGTTATATTTTCCTCAATCAGTGTCACCCCAATATCTCTTCATATACAATCATTTTGTATTGCGTCCTTTCTTAAGTGAGCATACATCCTTCTTTCTCATTTATGCTACTCCAACCTTTTTCTCTTATTTGTCCCCTTAATGCGCAACATCCACTACCATAGACTATAGCTTGATGAATAGTACTATGTTAAAACTTTCCGTTGAGATTGGTAGGTACTTCGTGATCACAAATAACACCCAATGCCTTTCTCCATTTTAACCCTCCTGTTTGTATCTTGTGTATGGCATCCTCATTAATTGCAATCCATGCTAATTTTGAAAGAATGAAGCTAGCAAATCTGCATGTTGTTTATTTGATCAAAGAAAAGGAAAAACAAAATGCTTTGCCAATTGGATTTTGTTTGAGGAATTGTTAAGGAACTTTTGGCCACCCTTCGTTTATTAGTAAACTGCTGATAGAGCATCATTTTTTTGTGATATTATCTAAAATGGGTTTATTTGTCAACTGGAGAAGCATTTTATAATAAATTAAATTTCTAGTCACTGGCTATTTTGTAGCTGAAAAATTTGTTGATATTGTACAGATTTATATTTTTAGAAGAATAATTTTTTTTAAAAATTTGTTTATATGATCCCTTGGAACAATGAAGAATTTTTATTTAGTTTTATGCTTGGGCATTCTATTTAAGTATTGTTTGACTTTTCGTTCATTACCTGATATTGTCAACACTTTTCTCTGTTTCTAAGCAGATGTGTGACATACTATTCTCTCAATTGTGCCTAAGAGTTCCTCCTGCTGCAGCTCTTACCTTTGGAGATGATGTGCAACATGGCAGAAATTCAAATCACACTAATGTAAGCAAAAGGTTTGATGGTGATAATCATGTCAAACAAGATACTTTTCATTGGGATGGACACATGGAAGAAGCAAATAGAAGGTCCGGCTACCATAATAACTACCACCTGGATCATGAGACTGCATCAATGGCAGCACTTTTCCAAGGACGAGCCGTTGTCCCAATGCAATTAATTGCACGCGTCCCTGCTGCCATACTATATTGGCCACTAATTCAATTGGCTGGAGCAGCAACAGATGATATTGCATTGGGTGTTGCTGTTGGAAGTAAAGGAAGAGGAAACCTGCCTGGTGCTACATCTGATATTCGGGCCACACTTCTTCTACTACTTATTGGTAAATGCACAGCAGATCCTGTTGCTTTCCAGGAGGTTGGTCAGGAACAATTTTTTAGGTGACTCCAAACTTTGCTCTTTGTGAATTAGTTGGCTTTCTTACTTATGCACCTTTATACATTGACATATAAAGCATGAATGTTCTTGCATCTTGCAGGGAACTTTTGGATGACACAGATTCAAGAGTGGCATATTATTCTTCTGCTTTTCTTCTGAAGGCATGGATTTTAATTGACTTTTGGTGTTAAAAATGTGTTAGATCCATATATATGACCTTTTGTAATAACTTCTCATTGCTGCAGCGAATGATGACCGAGAACCCAGAGAAATATCAACACATGCTTCAGAATCTTGTTGTTAAGGCTCAGCAGGTACCTCATTTTTTAATAGCATGCTTGAAGTCCATATACTATTTAGTAAAGCTGAGATTCTATATTAATTTTGCATCTGGATGAGCTTCATATTCAAATTCTCATGATTAATTGATTGTCATTGATGAAACATGAAAATGGTAACAATTTGGCTTTTGGAGACAGTGTTGCAGTAGAAAATTAGGCTAAAAGACAAGATTTTGGGATCATACTTGCAAGTAATGGATTGTATTAGAATTTTAGGGTTATTCACGTGTTGAGTCTTGGTATGTTAGTAGTCATATCGGAATGGGTTTGTACTAATTGTATATTGTAGTACTTGGCTTATGTTATTAAAATAAATAGGAACATTAGGTTTAACATTTTGTATTCACTTTTCCCATGCATTATATATTTAGAATCCTTCATCACTTTCCCTCCTTTTTCATCCAACCCTATAATTTTAATGAGGAACATATTGCTGTCTAGTGGGAAGTTGTACACTAAATTTATCATTGATTATGGTCTCATGAATTTCAAAAGAGAAATCAACATCTAACCTGCAGACTATACATGTTGGTAGTGGAATTCAATTGTTAATGTGATCTCCTCTAGTAAAAAGGCTGTCAATTGTTTGCTAAGTTGTTTCATTGTTCAGAGAAAACAACGGCCATTTTAATACGAAGTTGCTGATGTTCACATACAGATCTATATAGCTATTGCCTAATAATACCTTTTGGTTCAAATGAAGTTTGAGTATAACATATCTTGGTGTACAACTAATGCTGAGCTGATTAAGCCCATTCAGAGTTTAAGCAAAAGTATTTAGCAGCTAATGAATAGTGCTTGATAAGTTTCCATGTGTTAAAGTTATGCCCTCTGTAGAGATGGCGCAACAAGCATTTGTTGACTTGTTACTTGATGCAAATTTGTTCTTCCGACCTCAGACATCTTGTTCATTTCTCTATGGAGTTTTCTTTACCAAAAACAAAAAACTCCAGGGACTTTATGCAGATCATTTTATCATATTTTTAAAATAAAAGTAATTTTCTTTCTTTAAAATTTTTAGACATTTGTTTTTTTTTTTTTTGCAGTTTTCTTAATAGTGTACTATTTTTGGTGAATTTAATATTTACTATTACTTATATGATTATGCATTGTATTTGCCATGTAGAGTAACAATGAAAAACTGTTAGAGAACCCGTATCTTCAAATGTGTGGCATACTTCAACTGGCAAATGATCTGGGGATTGACCTGTGATCTTCAAGGCATGACTTTCTGGGAGGCCATATTATTTGGGGTAGGACATCTGCATTGGTTACAGGATTTGTGGCTATTGATTCTGAGGAAAAACTTCCATTATTCGATTGACTCAGATTGAAATGCATATCCAGGACATACTCTAGTTTGAATGTTTCATTCCTGCAACAGAATTGCGATTGATTGTCAACATTGCAGAGTACATATGCGTCCAGGGAAAGAGAGCCAGTAGAATTGGGCGAACTCTTGATATTAATTGATTGCTTTGAGAAGTAATTAACAGAGCTAGGAAACATACTGCGTGCCACCAATTTCCATTGATCTCTTCGGTGATTCCACTCATTTGGAGAGCCATCTTGTATACTTGTATCTTCCATATCTTTTGCATGTCTTTCAACTACTGGGGGAAACCAGAGTTCTGTTAAGGGATACTCTTGAACGTCCCTGATTTTGACTCTACTGCTGCATGTTGCTGATCTTGGCGTGCCACCAGGTAGGAACCCCTCTCCCACTTTCATACTTTCTTTGGGAGATTGACACCTACATATAGTCTTGACTCTTGACACTTGAGTCAAGATGATTAGTGTAGGCCTAAGTAGGTATCGATAGACCAGCTAAACTTGGTGGCAATTGCTGTATTTAACTTGTTTTTCAGTACTTTGTATCAGATTGTTCCCACATTAAACAATTCAGTTCATTTTATTTGATTTTGCATGAAGGGAAGTTTATAGCCTTTTTTTTACGCATTTTGACATGATCTTTTTTTGTGCATGCAGTTGCTGGCAGGCTTGCATTACATTCCAACCTAAATGTGTGCGGAACTACATATGATTGTTTCTCTTGTACAGGACGTAGATTCCGACCGAGCCTTCTTCAGTTTTTTTCATTCATGAAGGCTGCCTCTATGCTTGCTTTTTTTACTTGGCATACAGGAACTTTCATGGGAAAAGGAAGAACTCAATTTTGTGCGTTGTCAATATGGTCACAGGTCCAACAAAATCCTGTTAGGGGCATCTGGGATGCCTACTTTTAGAGGCATCTAAGTTGCTCTCATTTTCTGTAAATGTTTCCCCTTTTGATCCCACCCTTATTGCGAAAACTGTAACATGAATTGAGAAATTAATATATACTAATGTAGATTATCTAAACAGTATACAGGATTTTGTGATGGAAATGGTTGTGTAGGACAGTTTGTAATCTAACAGACTCATAATCCTTCATGATTTCATATTTTTTAGTATTATTTGCAATTAACCCGAAGTTTTGGCGACAATGTAAAGGCATGTGTCTAAACATACCAGAAGAAATTGATATTAAAAATATTATAATTTTTTCAATATTAATTTCTCTTTTTCTTTCTTGTCTATCAAATAATTTTAATTCAGATATTTTTTTATTTCATTTTATTTCTCTTCAACCCAACAATTTCTATTATCCTATTTTTCTTCTCTTCTTTCCTCACCTGTTCTCTTCCAACTCTTCCCTTTCTTTCCCCGCAAACAAATAAAGGATTAAAGAGCCTTTGTAAAAATATCACTTGTTTATTAACACCCAAGTGAAATAGTCTAAATATGCTTACATGTTTTTTTATTATTCACCAAAAAAAAAAAATGCTTTTTCTGAGTAGCAGGATGTTTAGCCAAGATTATTATAGCTAGCTTTTTTGTTAGGCGTTTTCTTCTTGCACCCATCCTTTTTTTTCTACACCTAATACTTTTTGAAATATTCTAAGGTTATCTCTGCTAATAAACATATAAATTGACAATGAGCCTTATACAAGAATCTTTTTGGAATTTCTCTCTCACCGTTGGGTGTAGAAGAAAAATGACTGGTGCAAAAAGAAAATAACATGTTCATAGGCTCTTCTCTCATTCTAATATCCCTTTCTTACGTAAAGTTCTTAGCACCATGTTCATGGGCTTGACAAGCTCCCATTAAGGCTACAATGTATTTAGCCTCACGTGAGAACAGTGCCACCATTGACAGAGTGTGTTAAAGTTCTCAAATATTTCTTGTTCACATGACTTAAAAAGGCTTACATTCCCATGTAGCTCCTATAAGCGAGGAATAGTCGATTAAATGCAACAATGTAGATTTACACCCTAATGCGCTAATTAGATTTCTAAGCACAGAAAACTGAAGTCTGGTTTCATTCGATTCCGTGTGTCACGTTAACTGTATTTAGTAACTATAAGACTGATGCTATAATACTGGGTGCACCTAGCATCAGTCTAACTATAAAGTCTAGAAACCCTTCCAAGCAAAAAGAGTCACAATTAAGATATCCAAACCCTTAAAGACTGCAAAACATGTTGGCAGTTAAGTTCAATTTCATCTTTCTAGGTTTGTTTCAGTCAGGTCAAAATATTGTGCTGCTTAACCAACACGTTCTTCATCATTCATGATGTTGATTGGGTTCGCGTGATGACAAAAAAGATATAAAAAATTGAAAAATCGGAATCAAACCAAAGAAAAATAACCATTTCTTTGGATTCTGTTTTCACCAAGAAACTGACCCGTAACTAACTCTACGTCCGTTTAAGTTTTGAAAGATAAATGTCCAAATAGCAAACTTGTATATACAGCAGAGTTAATATTTTGCAAGAAAAATTCGAAATCAGAAATCCCAGACATATTACCATTATGTTATATAAAACAATGATTTTTTGTCCTATTTACTCAGAATGAGTCATTAAAGCTATCAGTGGTTATCTCACTTTCCATTTTGCTTTTTAATCCGCTTAGAGCCTCTAAGTGATACCTCTCCAAGTCATCATCAAGATCTTTAGCAGTCACCTTTCCAAAATTGCCATTTACTTTTAAGTGGCCTCTCTGAGTCTGAGTGCGGTGGAACCTCTCAAAGCTATGATCAAGATATCCAGAAGACACCTTTCGAATATGGTCCTTCTCTTCTCCACGGCCCCTTGGAAGGTGGCCCTGAGCAAAGCATTGCGGAACCCAATACCTCCAACCCTTCCTCATATGCTGCAAAAGAAAGTAGTACAGTATTATAGAACTTGAAATTAATAGTAAAAAGATATCTAAGAAAAGCGACATGGAGGATCAAATCTGCCTTGTATAAGCAGTTAAGCACAATTCTAGGGCATCACCATAATAAAATAATTACATATTCATATACTCAGAAGTCAGAAGCAAGGGCTATTTATTAAATGAACATAACCTATGATTTCATGTAACACAAGTGAGCAACCGTAAAGTTCAAATCAAGGTTATCGAGTATTTCAAAGGATAAAGGATACTATAAGTTCACAATTCAAACTATAAAGATGAAGAAATATATAAGGCTGAGAAGCTCAAATGATCAAGAATCAGAGTTTCACACCTAAAATGGACATCATTTGGTCTTCCCATCAAGTTATTTTGACAAAGAGGCGTGACAGCAGGAGTAGCCGAACTTGTTCCAGCAAGCTCAATTTGCAATGGCTTTCCATCAAGCCTCATATTGTTGTATTTCTTGATGGCTGCTAAAGCATCATGGTACCTCACGAACACAACTTCTGCTGTTCCCTTTGATCTCCCACTCTGGTCATAATGATTGACCTTTTCAATTCACCTTCCTCCGAGAACAGCAGCTGTGAAAGTTAGACACAATTTTTCAATTTTTTGCATTATTTGACTGACCAAAAGAAATAGGGTTACAATGTCTTCTTTATATATATATATATATTCGATATTTGATACAAGCCATTTGGGTATATAGCCTG
The DNA here is from genome assembly GCF_004193775.1 of Glycine soja. Lineage (NCBI taxonomy): Eukaryota > Viridiplantae > Streptophyta > Magnoliopsida > Fabales > Fabaceae > Glycine > Glycine soja. Next base: position 56,537,415 of record NC_041019.1, on the reverse strand, counting down.
ATGTACCTCAACCGAGGAGGGGGAAAAAACTGAGATGTGACCCGACTTCGAATTCATAAACCAGAAGAATGACAAGGTTGTCATCAGAAATGACATAAAATTTAACATTAACAAAGATGTAGAAACTAATCGAATACGTAGCAAACAGTAGCAAGTAGTGACATTTTCTGCACCTCTCCACACATGTAAACTTTCATGGTAAAATTCCCTAGGTTATATCAGATTTCACGCCAACAAAATCAATTGATAAACCAGGTGGGGAGTGTCACAAATCAGGGTTGGGAATGGAAGTTCAACTGGAGGAGATCCCTCTTTGATTCTGAAGTTGAAATGGCAGACACTTTTCTGGGGGAGATTCCACAGCAGCTGTTGGAATTTCACAAGGAGGATACATGGATTTGGAAATTTGACTCAAGTGGCTACTACTCAACAAGCAGTGGGTATAAACTGATATGGGGAGAAATAATGGGGGCTCATCAGAATTCAGAATTTTCGGAGTTATGGAAACTCAAAATCCCAGCCAAGGCGGCAGTGTTCGCATGGAGATTAATCAGAAATAGGTTGCCAACAAAGAAAAACCTCAGCAGGAGGCAGGTGCAGGTAAATGACATCCTCTGCCCTTTTTGCAGAAATAAAGAGGAAGATGCTGCTCATTTATTCTTCACCTGCAACAGCATTCTCCCTCTATGGTGGGAGTCAATGTCATGGGTTAATTTGTCATCAGCAATGCCACAGCATCCCAGGGATCATTACCTTCAACATGGTCACAATGCTGATGAAGGGAAAAAGTCCACAAGATGGAAATGTTGGTGGATTGGCTTGACATTCACAATATGGAAGCACAGAAACAAAATTGTCTTCCATAGTGCAATTTTCGATGGAAGCAAGTTGTTGGATGATGCGGTTCTTCTCATCTGGTCTTGGATCAAAACAATGGAGAAGGAGTTCGTTATGCATTTTAATCATTGGACATCTAATCTCAAGGAGGGGTTTAGTAGTTAGGAGGGAATGGGTGAAGATGTATTCTGTAACATTTTATTGTGATCTCAGCTAGGTTCAGTTACAAACTGGAATCCTGCTAGACACATATTTACTAATGTGTAACTACAGTACCACTGGTACTTTTTCAAATCTATAATACATATATATTTTTGCTGAGCAAAAAAAAAATGTAAACTTTCAGAATACAGAGATTCAAGCATGCTACACACTTGAAGTTAAGAGCAAAATTATGGCACGAATAAGTACAAAAGTTGAAAACAAAAATCACAAAATAAACAAATATAGTAACCACTAATAAGAATCAAAATGATAAAAAAATTATAGGGTAAAACGTGTTTCAGGTCCTTCAATTTTCAGTCCAAATTGATCTTAGTTCCAATACTTTAAAGACAATGACTTCGATTCTGTATTTTTTTTTATAATCTGTGAATTTCATCTCTCTTTATGAAACATAAGACACTAGGGCGAGTGACGAAAATCAGGAAATTAATTAATAATTAATAATAAAATAATTTATAAGAAATACGAGTACAGGGAGCATGGCCAAATTTGACAGAAAACTGAGTGACCTAAAACTATATTTGTAGCACCATTATGAAGGAACATTTACTAGCATTATCACGAAATGTACAAAGAAAAATGTATCATGACACATATAAACTAAACAGTAAAAAAGTAGGAGGGGGGAACAGAAATTCTAGTGATGATGAGAATGACGATGATACCTTGATATCATCGTTGGAAACTCCATGATCCAAGTTAGATAAATAGATTTTTGATAGCAATACCAACATCACCTACCAGGCCCATAAGGACACGTAGCAAGCCCACTTACTTGGCAGATTACACATAGAAGATTCAAGAACCAAGCACGTGGGAAATTCATTCGTTAGGAGATATTTCAATTCTGTTAATTGTGCTATTGCTCTGTATCTTTCTGCTATGATAGCTAACCAATTCTGTTATGGAGTTGCACTAGGATAGCCTTTAAATACCATTTAGTAATAAGAATAATACACACAGAGCAATTTTTCAGTCATTTCTTATCTTGAGGAGTTTTCCTTGTTCTAGAATACAAGGCACATTACTGTTTCTTTTCCTTATCACCTTCAGGGACCCTATCAATTTTGGTGCCACTTTCAATCTTAGCCGCACCTGACTCCTCCAAAACCATTTCTGGCAATGCAACCATGCTCTTTTGCCTTGCCTGCCAAACAAAACGGTGAGTGAACACTGACATTCTCTTTTCTTCGTCTCAGCAAATAATAATAATAATAATAAGGGAAAAAGAGGAACGTACGAAACCCTAACTCATCTGCGTAATGGGATACGACGTCGTTCTGGCCGGGTTGCGAACAACCGTGAATCGGCAGCGAGAGGCTACGGCGGCGGCTGAGCGCTTCATAATGTCGTCGAGGGACATGTCGATGCCACCGGCCATCGGAAACAAAAAAAAAAAGTGACGGTTTTTAGGGTTTTGGGAAGAGTAGTGAGTGAGCGTACTTGAAAATGGCGCAGTGCGGGAGGGAGAAGAAAGAGGGACTCTAATTCCCTGTTTTCGCCATTCCACGCATTCACTCATACACCGATTTTAAGTCATCAGATGAAGATCGCACGGTTTACACGTTTAAGATCTCAACCGTCAAATTTTTATCGACGATTATATACGCGTCAAATACATGAATGCGACAAAATATTATCGCTGGCGCGCTGTACCGAGGAAGGTCGTTTGTGGTGTGGTGGATATTGTGTGCGTATTTAGACGCGTCTGAAACAAAGAACCAACTCGAGGCCGTTTGATCTTTGTTTCATGCCATATCAACCCTTGGTTAAATGCAATTTTTTATTTTTATTTTTTGAAAATGCAAATGATGAAGTTGACATGTAAGTTTGTATTTTTTTCATTTTTGGTGATTGTCATCTACTTTCATAAAAAAATGCTTTAACTAACAAAGGATGACATGGCATTGTAAGATTGGCAACCATTGCTAACTCCATATGCCACGTGTTATTTAATTATTTCATTATAATTATATATTTTTAATTAAATATCAAAACTCATCGTTTTGGTAATGGATTAAAAAATATATTAGAAGTTGTTGACTCACAAAGATGTGTGGAATTGTATGCAATTAGGGTTTGTTGTTCTTTCCTTTTTCATTTGACGAAGCAACCGGTGCATGCGAAGAGGTTGTGTATGATTTTCATTGTTGGGTTCCTTTTATGGATGCGTGAAAATATATGTGTGGGGCTATTCGTGAGCCTTGGCGTGCATTATTTAATGGAGCGACCACATAAAGGCAATATGTCTTTGTGTGTGGTTCAGTCGTATGGTCTCAATGTTTACTTGAAATCCTAATTCATACTTAATTGAGTAATTAGTAGTTTATTATCGATGAATGGTCTTTTTTTAGGTTTGGACATGTCGTTTAAAGTAATTAATTGGAATATGTTGTTTGGTTTCATGTTGGATGTTGTGTATTTGGGATGTTGTGGTATTATTTTGAACTTGTATTTATTTAAGGAATTTATTTTTGTGTTCTTTTATTGTTAAATTTAATTGTAATTAAGTGAACCCTAATCATATTTGTTTATTTAAGCAACAACAATATTACTAAAGAGAATTTCACATGTTAAATTAACCCCATTAAACTGTTAAATTTTTTAACCCCACAAAGAATAGTCACAATGAAAAATAGTCCCCAAAAGCGCAAAAACGTAACAAAAATGAGGACACAATAGCGATTTCCGCTTCTGCAAAACAAAAGGAACAACAGTAGTGCCCCCCGCCCCGAGTTCGTTGGTTCTTTTTGTTTTTTCTTACCACCTTCTCCTCTTCTTCACCCTTTCCTTCGCTTCATTCATCTTTAGAGAGAGAAACAAACCGAAAAGAGAGAGAGAGAAACACTCTCACGCACGATGGAGGACACCGTTAACCTCCGCGCCTCCACCACCACCTCGCCGGCGCCGGAGATTCCTAATCCCGACCTTCCTCCCCAAACCAGAGAGGAAGGCGAACTCTCTTCCGACGACGACGACGACGTATTCTTCTTCACCAAACCCTACCTTTTTTTTTCATTTAATTTTCATTTTTCGATTCTAACTTTTCCTATTTCGCATTCGTTGACTCATTTTTTTTCCTCGTTCCATTGCTGCACCGCTGTTTGTTCTGTTCGTTTCTTAGTCATAGGATTTTTTTTTGTTTTGTTTGGTATTTTGATTTTGATTAAACTCAGTAGTTTATCTTTACTGCCACTAGTTCGTAAATTTATATAAGTTGCTCTAGATCTGAGAGTTTATGGAGAACACTACTCTGTTATGTTTTTGTCCTATTTGTGAACACTGCAGAGTAGGGTTTTGTGTTTGTTAATTGGAAGTGTAGCGAATTTTGGTAGCACGTGTTGCTCTTGACTTCTTGCTAATTCAATTTAATTGTTTGTATTTTGTTTCTTTGCTTTTTTTATTTTAAAAAAATGTTATTGGCTACGGTTTGTTAATGAGTAATTTGTGTTAACCAGGAAAACCTTGATAGCTCTACTGTGCAATCCATCCCTGCTGTAGGGTCTGGTTCTGTTCCACTGGTGCAAAAGAGTACACAAAACGTTCAGGGTGGTAAGTGTTGGTAACTTTCAATTAAAGGAAAACTTGAGTGTGTTAGCCTTGTGCTATGGATTATCTGAATAGTTGATACCAATAATCTCCCCTAATGAGAGCATCACTCTTTTCTTCTGGCATCATCTTGAACTCTCCATCAGTATCTGACTTGTCCTGGGCTTATTGGTATGGTTTATGCAATTGGAAATTTAATCTTTTAACTGTTGCAAGACAAGATCTAGAAATGTGCTTATCTGATTCTGATGATATATGTATTATGTTTGTTTATTTGATCTCTAGTTTTATGTGTTGGATAAGACCACTTTAATGTATTTTTCGTTTGAAACCTATGTTGGTGCTTTTTCGGACATCAAGGATATTTTCTCTTCTTTTAGTCAGAGGACATGTCATATTTGAGTTCACTGTGCACATCATTGTATACAAAATTTTTACTGTCTGTTACAATAGAGGGTAAATTTTGTGGCAATATTTTACAGGCTCCAGTAATGTACAGTTGCAAACGAATAGACAACCAACTGCACAGAAGGACATAAAAAAGAACCAATTACCCCCTAAATCTTCTCTGTGGACTGGTCATGTGGGCACTGATAAAAATCTTGTCATAAGCTTCTCTGATGATGACAGTGGTAGCGACTTTGAAACTAAAGGCAATGCATCTAGGTTGGATAGCAGTACAAAGAGGACTAGCTCATCCTTGGAAAAACCTAACAAGTTACGGCAAACAAGTTTACCCAAGGAAGTGCCCAAGAGATTATCCTTAAGTCGCACATTTGTTTCATCATTGACCAAAATCCCTGGTTCTAATTCTAAGGGTGTTGGATCTGTGCCACTAGTACAAGGATCACGAGCTAGAAATTTCAATCCAGTGAACAAAAATTTAGCAAACCGAGAGCGTGGACGTGATCAAGGAGTGGTGTCAAATGACAATAAACTTCAGGATTTGCGGCAACAGATTGCGCTTAGGGAAAGTGAACTCAAGCTGAAGGCAGCCCAGCAAAATAAGGAGAGTGCTTCAGTTTTGGGTAGGGACCACAGTGCCATCAACTCAAAGAATATGGCTAGAAAAAGTACTCCAGTTTCCTCTGGACCTGCACAATTGGAGCCAAAAGAGCCAGATAGGAAGCGCTTGAAAGTTAGCACATCATATGGTACCTCTCAAGCTGTTGATAGTCAGCAAGAAGTTCCTGTTGTTAAATCTCTGTTGCCACCAAAAGATTCTACGTTAGAAAACTATCATCCTCAGGAGAGAAACAAAATTGACCATGGCAAAAAAGAGATTCCATTATGTAGAGCAGAGCCAAAAACTATCACATCACAAAAGCAACCTGACAAACATCTTGACAACTCATTAGAAAATATGCCTCGTAGATCAAGAGACGGTAAATACTTTACCTTTATATCCGTATCTTAAATAATTCTGGTCTGCAAATTGGTTCAAAAACTTTGTTGTACTATTCTGGATTTCTAAAAATTGAATAAATTTTTTAATGAAGCTACTTGTACTCTCCATCGGATTTCTAAATCCCTAAAATTGAACAAATGTCTCCCAATTTTGTTTTATTGTTTCAATAACTCATAAACTTTTATCACATAGTATTTTCATTATCATATCTCCGTATTCTGATCACAAGTTTATGCAAAGGTGCTTCCAAGTGCCATTGCAAATTTGATGCCAAGTATTTTTAGTCAAAATATAAAATCATATTGCCATGTCATAGGAATGTGTAAAATATTATTGTCTAATCCTACAAGACTTGGCTTTTTATTTAAACGACTTGGGTAACTATAACAAAACTGATCATTTGATTGCAACCTAGCCCAAACACTAGCCGGTGAAACATATTTTAGTTATATTTTTTGTGTAGAATCTCTCATGGTCTAATTACATTGTAGGTGACGGCAATTATGGTTGCAATCAAACCGAGAAGAGTAGTAGGCTGGTGGACCCTTCTGTTGCTTTCAACCAAAACGCATTGCCAGCAAATATGAGTTCCAATAGTGTGCCAAAAAATTTCGTGAGTTATAATTTTTTTATTTATTTACAGGTCATTGCTTTTATTTAGTGACTCCCCTATGCCTGTGTTTTTCTGTTCAGTGATTGCCCATAAGTTATAATTTGCTACGCATGATATTTGCCTTTTTACTTGGTGACTTCACTGAAAACTCCATCAGTTGATATTTGTAATTTACTTTGGCTTGCCTATAATGGACTGACTCTCTGTTTTGATTTATAAGTGAAGTATGGACCTTTGGAACTTGTAATCAGTGTGCTGTTTTCATTGTTGTTCTTAAAAGAGTTTATGTCTCAATAGGTCATATATCATCTAAGTCAAACTTTTGATGACACAACAGCAGTGTTTCTAATATAATTTTGAATTTCTTAATATCATGTTGTTTCTATTGTCTTTAACAACGCAGAACAGTGTAGGGTTTGTTTATCCATCAAGTTCCTCCCCATATAAAGTTCTGGTATTAAACATTGAAAAAGAGGCCTGTAATGTATGACATTATAGTCCTCCTTGTTTTTCAATTTTCATTTTGTTTGACTCTCTTCTCTCCTTTCCTTTGTCATGTAGGAAGCATTAAGCAATGCAGTTCTTTTGAATCATAATGGCAATGTAAATGTCTCAGAGCATAACAGTATAGATTTACAGTCATTTTTTGGTATGGAAGAATTGATAGACAAGGAACTGGAGGAAGCTCAAGAACACAGGCACAAATGTGAAATTGAAGAAAGAAATGCACTTAAAGCATATCTTAAAGCTCAGAGGTCTTTGCTTGAGGCTAATGCTCGATGCACCAATCTTTATCATAAAAGGGAATTGTATTCCGCCAAGTTACGATCTTTAATTTTAAACAATTCTGGCTTCTCTTGGTCTTCAGGGCAGCACCAACATCCTGATATAGGGTTGGATTTCTTACCTGGACTTGGATATGAAATGCCCACATCAAGCTGTCAAAGGCAGGCTGACTATAACGATATTAACAATCCAAGTTTTGATTCTAATAATCGAGGCATCAATAATAGGCATTCCAATATATCGAATCACCATGTTACTGGAGCAAATTTAGGGTCTGAACCTTGTGGTGAACCAGATGCCAGTACTTCAGAGCCATTGCCTCAAAGGGATAATTATGCTGCAGATGGATTTTACTCTCCTTCGGATGAATTAGATACAGCAGCTAATGAAAATGAAGAAATTTCTCCACCTGGACATGTTTCTAATCATCGTGATGCTGAGTATCATAGAAAACAAAACTCAAAGTCCAAATTAGTGGACACAGATACGACTTCAAATGCAAATTTTTCCAATGATAGTCCCCAGGATTCTTTGCTTCTTGAAGCAAAATTAAGATCTGAATTATTTGCACGATTCGAGGCAAGAGCTAAGAAGAGTGGCAATCCATGTGATGATGTAGAGCCTGCTGCTGAAAGAGGGGCTGAAAATGAGGTTGGAAATGAGAAAACCCAGGTGCATAAAAATGTTGCTGTTCCATTCTCTAGGGCGGAAGATACTGATGTTAAAGGTTTTTATTTATTTACTTATTTTCATTAAGTGTGCTTTGTTGTGTTGTTTTCCCTATATAGATACAACTGCTAAGTCTGTGTTGCTGATTCTGAATCCTGACTGAGTGTTTTTTTTTTTTTTTTGCTCAGCAAAAGTATAAGTAGTAATAAAAGAGTACCAGAGGTACTAAGCTTACAAATATTGATATCAAGCACTAGGTTCCAGATCAGACTTGCTGCAGTCTTGATAGGAACCCAAGCCTGAAATCAGAATTACATAATTTGAACACAACTGTAACATGATATGTAATGTAGCTTAGGTAAACTGTATAATTCATATGCTGTTATCTATGCCCCTCTCCCCTGCAGTTCACTTTTCTATATTTGTGCTAAAATATAATCTTATTTTTCTCAGCTTTATTATTTAATTTTTTTTCTAGTGCAAATAGTTTTGGTGCCAAATATATTGGATTATTAGGATTGTATCAACTGTTAATGAAAAAAAGAAGAAAATCTTAGTTTGTATATTTGTATTTGTGAATCTGTGATATAATGTCTTGATGAGTCAGTCAAGACTTACTCTTAAAAACAGTTCAATGTGAATGCTGTTTTTGGTGCTTGTATTTTACTATAACTTATGTCTTCTGTTGGCTATTTCTAATTACAACTTGCTTAAAGCATCTATTATACATTTGATGGAATGTTTTTATCCCAGTCAATTTTTTTTGGGTACAATTTGTTTCCTTTATTGAATCCATGTGATCCTTCCTGTGGTGCAAAGAAATTGTTGATAAGGTGCCTTTTGTAGAGAAATATATTATCAGTTGCTGGTTGCACAGTTTTATGATGGTACTCCAAATCTAGGCTACGATTGAATGGTTAAAAGTTTAAAGTGTACTCATATCAAGATTTTTGAAACTTGTTCTTATGTAAAAATAAATATAAGAACCAAACTTCATATATTTGCTTAAATAATATGGCTGACCACTGAAAAACAATGATAAGGGGACTCTCAAATTTGGAAGTTGAATATATTTTGGTCCAAGATGTAGAAGTACAATGTAGTCAATTGCAGTGTAGCTAGCTATTGACATGTTTAGGTAATAGGTATTGGTTGATTAATTAGATCTCAGCCCAGTTGCTCTTGGTCCATAACTGTGAGGAATCACAAGTTCATATTAGTTCTACTTAATCTAGTTTTTTGAGATGAACTTTCATGTTTGTGTTGAATATATTTTGTTCAATAACCTTAGGCATTGAGAGTCCTGAAAGGAGCATCTTTGTGGATTTGAGGGATATTCAAAGTCAGCAAAACATTGGTGGGAATTCATTGAATGTCAACTACAGCATTGGTTCAGGAGATATGCCTTGTCTTACAAATAAAGTGAACATCCCGCTTTTGATTTTTAGGAGTGCATTCAGTGATCTGAGAGGAATGTTTCCATTCAATTCAAATCAATTACAGAGTAAAAATATGTTTATTCATGCTAATGATGGTCAAAATGAAAATGCTACTTCTCTCAGTTCTGATGAAACAAAGTCTAGCGATGTGTTAGCAATCTCCATGCCTGTCACTGTAGGAAATTTAATCTCAGATGACAGCTCTTACAGCTGCAGTACTTCAGTTGATCCATTTTGGCCGCTTTGCATGTATGAACTGCGAGGAAAATGCAACAATGATGAGTGTCCCTGGCAGCATGCTAAGGACTATGGTGATAAAAACATTCAGCACGCTGGTTCTAAAAATGAAGGTATAAAAAATAGTGATTGTTTGAAACTTATTTGTCTTGTCTTCATCCTTGTTATGTGAGGGATATATATATATATATATATATATATATATATATATATATATATATATAGAGAGAGAGAGAGAGAGAGAGAGAGAGAGAGAGAGATTAAATTACACTGGTGTAACTTTGACAACTATTACACTATTCTATAACTTTCAACTGAATAATGTTTTCTTAAAACTGACCGTTGGATTGAAAGTTTCTTTTACATAGATCGCATATGCAAAATTTCATATTATTCTAAAATCATTTGTTACCTCGTTCATATTGATTAAAATCAACGTAATATAAATATTTCAAAATATATTAAATTATAGATCATTTGATTACCTTCTTGTTAATGTTCAATTTTGACAAAATTTGACACAAATGATCTTGTTAATATGTAGATATAATTCAACGGTTGAATCAATAAAAATCACATTCTATATCAAGTTATAAAAATTGTGTAATAGTTTCCAAAGTTATACCAGTGTAATTTGATCCCTCCTCATATATATATTTGTATTTGCATTTTTTGGGTGCTTTCCATAGTTGAACTGTATATTGTTTGCGCATAAGATATACATCAGTGAAGGATAAACAGATGATACTATGTAGAAATGAGTGCATCTGGGAGGGATTATATCATTATAGTTATATTTTATCTCCAGAATTAAGGTTTGGGTGTAAATAATAGCTTATATCTAGTTTAAAGCATGTCAGGTTTTGGGTTAGAATAGTTCAATTATTAGAGCATTCAAATCTGGAGCTGTTCCAGAAATAATAAAGTTTTTAATAGGGAAGAAGTTGGGTTAAGTTGATTTTCCATGGGATGTGTGCATAGATTAAGAAAATTAATTAATCTCTTCATTTTTATTAAAATTATTTGTAATTTCGTGTTACTTCTGACATTTCATATGCTATTGTTTTTCTGTTTTTCCTCAAGGTACAATTGAGAAAATAGTAATTCATGTCATCTTAGAATTTTAAAATGACAGACAAATAGAGACCTTTTCTTTTCCAAAATGTCTAAGAGAAATGTCATAAAAATGACATAAAAAGAAGAAAGACTGTTGAGTAGCTAAAATATCTAAGAGAAGTGTTACTTGTACAGCACATTTTGCAACAATGAGAGAAAGAGAGACAAGAGAGAGAAATAAAGAGAAAAAATGTTGTATATAAACTGTTGTATGAATAACACACCTCAATATCTAAGGCATCTACTTTGTCAAAAAAAATAAATATCTAATGCATTTACTAAGTAGTAACAAGCACCTTGATGGCTCTGTTTTATACGAGAGAAAGGGAGACATGGGAGAGAAATATGAGATGTGATAGAGAGACAAAGAAAAAAATGTTGTATATAAACTGTTGTATGATAACACATCTCAATATATAATGCATTTAGAAAGTACCTTGATGGCTCTGTTTTATTGGCATTTAATACTTTCCACGAACAATATTTAATGAAAAAATCCTCTTAATTTCTCAAAAAGAAAATAAATAATGCCTTTTGGCTTTCTGATGTATTAAATTATTCTACCGTCCTTTGGTTATTTAGTTGCTTAACTAGTGGCAGCTCCTAATATCTAGTACTCTTAAATAATTCTGATTTCAGACTAAACTATTAAAACTACTAATTGACACGGAAAATGGCTTCTTTTTTCTCCACCATTGACTATTAGCTACAAGCTGAAGTTAATATTGGTAAATGGAATTCAATTACAAATTATGAAGTATGATTTCCTTTTGATATCAGCTACTTTCCAATATTTTCTGATATATTATTAAGATTTATTTTCTGAAGACATTGTTGTACCCTATTTTGGTAGATTGTCAAGGTAGATTACCATTGCCTCTACAGAACGCTAATGGTGTGGCAAAAGTTCCCAAGTGTTACAAAGCTACGATTCTGCCAACTTACCTTGTTGGTTTAGATACTCTGAAAGCAGATCAATTTGCATATAAACCTGTTGTGGTACATAGAAATGCTCAATGCTGGCAGAAACATTTCACCCTTACTTTAGCAACATCAAATCTGCTTGGAAATGGTTTACCTGCTGATGGTCCATTATTGCATGGTGGTGATGAACGCATAGAGGTCCATGGGGCATGTAACACACAATTATCTTCTTTTCATTGGAGAACTGGAGCTGGGGTTTGTTGCTTTTAACTATTTTTTCCCCCCTTGTTTAGTACACTTCTATTGGTTTTTAATTATTATCTCTTTAATTATGTTTCTGTCCAAGACTCCAAGGTTATCACTATGCAGAAGTGAGCAAAATGGGTCAACTTAATTCTAGTTTGATTTTTAATGATTTTATTTTGGTTTTGTAGAATCATTTTAGGATCTTATTTGGTTATACTTTTGATGGTTTATTGAAAAGTCCTAGAAAAGTGCATGCCTGCCAAGAAGTTTTATGGTACCTATAGAGGGTCCTACTATTTGTAAAACAAGATAAAACTTTTATTTTTATAGCAGTCGATATTATTCCAAGAAATTTCCTTTTGCTCTAGTAAATTCAAAGTTTCTACCTAGTGGATTCTAGGTCAGATGCCAGAAAATATCTAGTCCTTTTTTTCTTATACCTTTTGTGCTTCTGTCTAGTGTCACACTTCCATGCTAGTTATGAGATTATGGTTTTGAATATTTCAATGGTCCACTTTTTAAAACTTAAGATTTGAAATATAACCATTCTTATAATTTGTGTACCTATGCATGCCAGTGCATGTACATATAATATGTTGGCTGTTTGTTTAGCTTATGAACTAAGCAAAGAGTTTCTAGTCCTGATTATATTGCTAGGAACTTTAATTGAGTTAATTTGAGAACTTTGGAGTGGGAACGTATTGGTTTTGTATAACGATTTCTTTCTCCCCTCCAGTTTTATAAAGAACTTCCTTTTCCTCTTATTGGCTATTTGCTATAACATGTATTTAACAATTGCCCTGGTCAATGCATCTTGATTGATCTGGCTTGGATACCTTTGTTCAAGTTTATGGTTTCTTTGTATTCCTTAATTCATGCTAACTTCCCCTTTATTTATTGCATACTTAGAATCAAATTAAGCAGGCTATGGCTGACACTGAACAAGTTGTTGAGATGGCTCTTCTTATTCTCAACCAGGAAATTAATAAATTGCAGGGTGTAAGGAAGGTAATAGTTGTATATGCACTGTCTGGATGGTTAGGGTCACAATTTGTCCATCTATCTCCATCTCAAAATTTGGATTTTTCAGGCTCTGTCTGTGCTGTCCAAAGCTCTGGACAATGATCCAACATCTGTGGTTCTCTGGATTGTTTATCTACTCATTTACTATGGAAATTTGAAGCCAAATGAAAAGGATGACATGTTCTTGTGTGCGGTATGTTTTTCTTTGCTTCCTACTTTTATGTGGAGTGTGCCCTGGAGAATATTTCTTTCTTCTGAAAGGAAAATGGGGAGTTTTTGAGAATTTTGTTATTGTTGATAAACTCAGGAAATCTACAGAGACTTTATGAATTACCTTTTAGGTCTTGTGGTTTGGTTTGTGTAATAACAATGGTGCTTCTCCTACTTTTTTCTATTTTTTCCTCATAGAAGTAAAAACACAAGTCCAAAATACATGTTGTCCATCACTTTAAATATCATAAGGAAAACTTTGAGTTGTATAAGGGAGTAATGAATTATTTGAACCTGTCTATCATTTTATAAAAACTGGTTGTTGGGAAGTATATTCATGTAGTGATGGGCGTGAATGGATGAATTAAAAGTCTTTCTAGACAAATAATCTAAGCAGGAAAGTGGGCCATTGTGTTTTTTCTTCTTTTGGCCTTTTGTCCATGCAAGAGAGAATTCAATGCAATTCTTGTTTCCTTATGTTGTTTGGGAAGAACAAGCATTTTGTTATCTTTTTGGTCTCTACTTAATCCCTTTTTAACTTTTTGTTAGCATGTTATTCCTTCCTATTGAGAACTGAATGTGTGCTGTGAAAACACTCAACTGTTGTTTTCCAGGTTAAGCTCTGTGAAGAATCTTATGTGCTGTGGCTCATGTACATCAATAGTCGGGGGAAGCTTGCTGACCGATTGGTTGCCTATGATACTGCTCTTTCAGTGCTCTGTCAGCATGCAGCTGCCAGTCCCAAGGACATAATACATGAAAGTCCATGCATCTTAGACCTGTTTTTACAGATGATGCATTGCTTATGCATGTCAGGGAATGTTGAGAAGGCCATTGAAAGAAGTTATGGAATATTCCCTACTACAACAAAATCCAATGAGCCTCATCATCTGTCACTCTCAGAAATACTCAATTGCTTAACAGTTTCTGACAAATGTGTATTCTGGGTTTGTTGTGTTTACTTAGTTATTTACAGGAGACTGCCTGATGCTGTTGTTCAGAAGTTTGAATCTGAGAAAAGTCTCCTTGATATTGAATGGCCCGTTGTCAGTTTATCTGAAGATGACAAGGAGATGGCTATTAAACTTGTGGAGACAGCTGTTGAATCTATTGATTCTTTTGTCTATAGTGAATCTGTAAAAAGTGAAGTTAATCTCAGGTCTGCTCAACTTTTTGCACTCAATCATATCAGATGCATGGCTGCTCTTGATAACAAAGAATGCTTTAGAGATTTGCTGGATAAATATGTTAAGCTGTATCCTTCCTGCATAGAATTGGTCCTGGCATCAGCTCGTATACAGAAACAGGATATTGATGTTGATGGTTTCATGGGATTTGAGGAAGCCATTAACAGATGGCCAAAAGAAGTTCCTGGAATCCAGTGCATCTGGAATCAGTACATTGAAAATGCTATCCACAATCGAAGAATTGATCTGGCAAAAGCAATTACAGTCCGGTGGTTCAAGTGTATTTGGCAAGTACAAAATCTCCCAAATGGAGGGAAGGAGATCACTGATGATGGTAATTCTTGTGGCTCATTGGGATTGGATTCAAAATCTGTTTCAGACAGATTCAGTTCTGATCATAAACAGATAGATATGATGTTTGGATTTCTTAATCTGTCTCTCTATAATTTTTTACAGAATGATAAAACAGAAGCATGCATAGCTTTTGACAAGGCTAAGAGTACTGCTAGTTTTGGAGGTTTAGAACAATGTATGAAGACATATGTGATGTTTCTGGTTTATGATGCGTGGAGCTTGAAGGAGGATGGTTCTGATGGTGCCATCAAGAGGATTTTGGAGTTGTATGCAGATGGTTCCTCTCAGGCATTGCTAGTCCCCAAGGTGTTGACCAGAAAATTTGTTGACAACATCAAGAAGCCAAGAGTACAGCATCTTATTGGTAACATATTAAGTCCAGTTTCATTTGACTGTTCTCTTCTAAACTTGATACTTCAGTCATGGTTTGGTTCATCTCTTTTACCCCAAACTGTTAGTGACCCCAAACATCTGGTGGATTTTGTTGAAGCCATTATGGAGGTTGTTCCTCACAACTTCCAATTAGCTATTGCTGTTTGCAAGCTACTAACCAAGGAATACAATTCTGACTCAAACTCAGCCAGTCTATGGTTTTGGGCTTGTTCAAACCTGCTAAATGCAATTTTAGATGCCATGCCAATACCACCTGAATACGTCTGGGTGGAGGCTGGAGAGCTTTTGCACAATTCTATGGGCATTGAGACAATATGTGACAGGTTTTATAGAAGGGCTCTATCAGTGTATCCATTTTCTATCATGTTGTGGAAATGCTTCTATAAGCTGTATATGACCAGTGGAGATGCAAAAGATGCTGTTGATGCAGCAAAACAAAGGGGTATTGAACTGTTAACTAAAGATTTAGGAACCGATTGAAAGTCAGGTTGGTTCACGGGAAATTTGGTCCCAGTTTTGCTTCTGTCACAAGGCCTCAACATGTAGATGATTTTTTAAATCGTACTATATTTCCACCTTTTGGAAGCAGTTCTATTGACAAAGAAGTTTCAGGTTTTTGAGAGTTGGACCTAAATCGAACTTTTGTTCTGGAAGATAAATAAGGTATGAGTATATTGCAATGTCTGATTACTTGTTAGGTGCAGGCACAAATAGATTATAGGCTGTCAAACTTTATAGGAATAGTGAATCTTCTGTTTTTGCCGTCTTGCTTAATGAGAAACAAAATAGTACTAGCACATTTGAAGGCCATTCCACCATAGGGGAATGTTGGTAACTTACTCGTTGACACTTTTCAACATTTTATTGTTATTAGGTGAAATCTTGTGTTGGCATCACTAAATAACTTAAACCCAATCCCATATAAGTTGACCAACATGAGGTTTTATCCGATAGTGTTGAAAAGAGTGTCAGATTTGAATTGCTAGCATTTTTCCTCCCCGTTATTATGTTGGGCATGGTGGTATCATATTTTGGACATTGAATTTTGTAGACTGTTAGCACAGATGGAATGAAAGAAAATATTTTATTGTGTACCTGCGGTGGTTGGTGTTATTCTTCTGATTCATTCTCACCCTTTTTGTGAGTTGACAGTGCGTGTCTTTTACCTGTACAAGTTATACACGGGATAGCACATGGTCATACACTATAATATATTTATTAAAGTGACACGAGCAAAAAAAAAAAAAGATAAAAGGTTAGAACCTCTTTGGGTAAGCTTTTCTTGAAGTGCTTCTAGGAGAAAAAAATAGAAAGAAAAAATAAAATGAGTTTCTCTATAAGTTAAAATGAGTTTTTCCTTAGTTAATTTGTAAATGTTGTGCTCTCATGTTTAGATAAGTTATACGAGAAAGTTTTTACAAATTAACTAATGGTTTGTTAATTGGAGAGTTTATTTAAGCTTATGGAGAAATATATCTTATTATTTTCTTTTTTAGATTCTAAAGAAATTTACCCAAGCATGTTGATAGTTTTTTTTAATCATGTATTACTTTCTAAGTGGAAAATTAAGAAATATGAATGACGATTTTAATCCAATATGAAGTTGAGAACTTGTGTTAGTGGATGTTTAAAAAGATAGTCATTGTTTCTCTTAAAAAATACCATGCCTCAGAATCCAATGGTTAGAAAAAAATAAGGAATTTATATGCTTGTATGTTAGCCGTTAGCACCTAACTAAAATGATAATGCAATGATTCCTGAGGTTGACAGTTTCCAAAATGTACTAACTGTTGGAAGAAATCAAATGGGATGAAACAAGTGCGCTCTATAAGTTACTAATGCGCAATGTATGTTCATAATTACCCTCATAATAAGAAGCTCTGGATTAAAATACAAGTATCATTTTATCAGACATATCCAGTTTTCAATTAATTCTTAATATGTTAACAAATTATCATCCAAAAATTAAGTGCACTCCTGTTTTAGTGTTTTCAACCATGTACTGACGTCCAATTTAAAGTATGTATTTATAGCATTTACGTTTTTATGCGAATTTGATGTGAAAATTAGAAAATACATGTTCAAAATCAAAACTTGACTTCGAACATAGAGATAGGAAAAATTGCCTTTTCTGTTCTCGAGGTAATTATCTATTTATCTTTTTAATATTTTTTTTTGTAAATTCACTTTTATATTATAAGTCCGAGTTTCATTCTCAGAAGCAGAATCATTCTATATATATATATATATTCTTACGTGTATTTTATTTTGTAATGCATATTAAATCAACTTATTATTTTAAAAAAAAATAGGAATTCAATCAAAAGAAATTTTTAGCTGCCTTAATTATTTTAATCAATACTCGATGTTACCAAACTAATTTATAAGTTTTTTTTTTCTTAAACTAAAACATTTTGAACACGTTCTTTTTTATATTTTATTACTTAAGAAAACATCTATTTCATTATTGGTGATTTTAATATGGTACTTAATTTCTTTAGAATGAAATTACTCCACTGTTTGATTTTGGTAGAGGAATGCACTGTTTTATACAAAGTGCTTGTGTTCCTTTCCGTAGTGAGGCACAAAAGCGCTGTAACTTGTAAGGGTTACCAACAAAATAAAAGTAAAGAAAAAAATTTGGAAAAGAGGGCCCAACCGGGTTCGAACCGGTGACCTCTTGATCTGCAGTCAAATGCTCTACCACTGAGCTATGGACCCCTTGATGATATTTGTATTTGATATTAAGTTATTATCATTAATAATTTTAATATAATTGACAACATAGTCTACAATTTCAATTGTAATTTGTAAACACTAATTTATACTCTTTTTTAGAGACCAAGCAGAAAATGTATAATCAAAGCCAATGAATTTGCCGTGTCCAATTTTTAAGGTGAGGTTTACATTTTCATATTGCATTTATTTATTTATAATAATTAATAAATTAATGAGACTTATAAAATAAATATTAGCAAAAGATAAATTTAAAAATTAAATATTACCTGTCACGCGCTTAAGAAAAAAGAGCTGCCATCTGTAAGTAAATTTTTAGTATTTTTGTAATAATTATATTCACACTTTTTATATACTTAAAAATTAAATTAAAATTTATCAATTTTCAAGTACTAATGTGTTATTACTCACAATTTCATTGTTTCAAAAAAATGAATATTTATTCTTTAAAATAAAATGAACTTAGAAGTGACTATTCACTGTCTCTTATTAACTATTTTTAAAAAAAAAACAATATGTTCTTATATGGTGAAATCTAGAGAGAAAAAACTGTAAGGTTAGTATTAAAATCTGTTAAATTCTTTCCTTTTTTAAAAAAAATAAAAAGTGTAGAATCCGATTAAATTTGTCCGTACGAAGTTTAAAAATGAGATGAGGACACAAGTGACTTATTGAGTAACAAGGTAATTAGAATTTAAGCGCGAGAATTCAAATGAAAATGATAGAGAGATGAGGGCAGAGAACCTATTGCAGTTGCAACACCGCACCCAGAAGTGCACCCTGGGCTGTCCCGTACTCGATCGCTGCCTCGCCGGCGGCGTCCCCTGCGCCTCCGTCACCGAGTTCGTCGGCGAGAGCGGTTGCGGCAAGACGCAGCTCTGCCTCCAACTCGCCCTCTCCGCCCAGCTCCCCCCCTCTCACGGCGGCCTCTCCGCCTCCTCCATCTTCATCCACACCGAGTTCCCCTTCCCCTTCCGCCGCCTCCGCCACCTCTCACGCGCCTTCCGCGCCTCCCACCCCGACCTCCCTTGCTCCGACCCCTGCGACCGCGTCTTCCTTCGCGCCGTCCATTCCGCGCACGAATTACTCAACCTAATCCCAACCATCGAGACTTTCCTCTTGCACTCGAAATCGCCGTGGCGGCCGGTGAGAATCATCGTGATCGATTCCATCGCCGCGCTTTTCCGCTCCGATTTCGAGAACACCGGATCGGATCTCCGGCGGAGGTCGTCGCTGTTTTTCGGAATCTCGGGGGGATTGCGGCAGTTGGCGAAGAGGTTTGGGATTGCGGTGGTGGTGACGAACCAGGTTGTGGATTTGATCGGTGATGGTGACGTGAGCTTTGGGAGTTTGGGTAATGGGCTTTATTCTTCGGGCCGAAGGGTTTGTCCTGCGTTGGGCCTGGCTTGGGCCCATTGTGTTAACTCGAGACTGTTTTTGTCGAAGGATGAGGATGAGCCGCCGGTGAAGACAAGGAAAATGAGAGTTGTGTTTGCTCCTCATTTGCCGCACTCTTCTTGCGAGTATGTTATTAAAGGGGAAGGCGTTTTCGGCGTGGAGATGATGCAACACCGAGAAGAAGAGATAAATCTTTGAACTCTTTTCAGTTTTGACCCACCTTGTTTATACGTATTTATTATTTTCACAGTGCAAAGTTAATGTATTAAGTCGATTGATTACTTGAATGATTTTTTTGTTGTATATATGAATATTTCAAAAGGACTCAAATTCCATGATTTTACTTATTTTCAAGTGTTTCAAATTTTGAAATGTATGGGTTTGTCTCCCAACTACGGTTCTAATTCCTCTAGTATCCAATGATGTCTCGAACATGTTTGTTTTTAAAGTAGGATACCTATAAGAAATTTTTTTTAAAATGTCGTACGTTTGTTTGAAGAGAAATAGAGTGAAAAAGAGAAGAAATGAACATTAAAATAAGATGAAATCTACACTTTTACACGCTATTTTAGTTCAAAACTTTTATCTCATTTTACTTTCTTTTCATTATACCGAACTGGTACCTGAAAGATAATGTAGGTACCACATGTCTCAAGTTTTGGATTGTCCTTCAAGTTTCAATGGTCTGTGATTTTTGCATTTCAGCAACTAAGTTTTAAGAGTATTTTAGCGTAACTCTACTTAAATACTATCTCACTAGACAGTTTGAAGCTTAATTTCTTTGATTGTTGCATCAATAGAAACTTGCTGGCTGCTAGGTGACTTGGTCCACCAGCAAAGCATAATTTATTCTACCGGTTTCATACATACTATGATGACCTATAAAATATAAAATGAATGATATATCTACTAAAATATGTAATGTACTCAGAATACTATTTTTTTTCCTGATATACATATTACCTTTTACCATGTAAACCCACTTACCAAAAAAGTAAGACAATAAGAATGCTAATAACTTTTTCTTTTGTCAAACATGTTATGAGTCATGACAGGTTCTTCTCTATTTGCAAGTAGGTTGTTTATGGTTAGCAGTGGTTGGGATTTGTCATTTGCCAGAAAGGGATAGTCCTTGTTTATGAGCTCCAACCCAACTATATCCGGGATTTTTCTTCAATCCATGGTCGGTCATATTTGATCTTGTCCTCCTGGCATCAATCCACCTACCACATTGAGCATATATGTCTGACAAAACTATGTAATGAACTGCATTTCTTGGTTCAAGTTTGAGGAGGTGATGGAGGGCAATCTCTCCTAATTTCACATTGGAATGCATTTTACATGCTCCCAGCAGGGCTCCCCAGACTTGAGCATCAGGTTCTGTTGGCATTTTATCAATTAAACACAAAACTTCATCAAATAAACCAGCACAGCCTAAAAGATCAACCATGCAGGCATAGTGTTCCATACTTGGTTCAAGATTGTGCTTTTCGGTCATAGACTGGAAAATGTTCCTTCCTTCTTGAATTAAGCCAGCATGTCTGCAGGCAGATAATACACTGATGTAGGAAACTGAATCAACAGGGACATGAGTCTCTTGCATAAGTGAAAAAAGGGCAAGGGCAACTTCACCTTGGCCATGCATAGCATAACCTGAAAGCATTGCATTCCATGAGATAGTGCCTTTATTTTCCATCTCATGAAAGCATTTCTCAGAATAACTGAGTTGCCCACTTTTAGCATACATATCTATAAGACTGTTTCCAATAAGGGTACTAGATATGAATCCCATTCGGATTATGCAGGCATGAAAAGCCATGGCCTCTCTTAATATTGATAAATATGATACAGCCGGAAGAATGGTCACAAATGTGACTAAATTGGGCCTTACACTTTCCAATTTCATCTGATTAAATGTGGAAATTGCTTCATTGGCACATCCATTATGCAGGTACCCTGCAATCATTACATTCCAAGATACCTCATCCTTTACATGCTTGTTTAAGTGAAACAAGTTTTCAGCTGTGCAAAGGCTCCCACATTTGGCATACATGTCTATTAGAGCAACTTTTACATGCATTTCAGATTCAATACCATTCTTTATGATATTTCCATGAAAGCAGATTCCTAGATAAAGGTCATCCAGAAGGGCACAAGCTGAAAGCAAACTCACCATGGTTCCACTATCTGGTTGAACCCCACTTAATTGTAATCTAAGGAACATTTCCAATGCAAGACGTGGGTCACCACATTTGGTAAATCCATTTATCAAAGTATT
This sequence comes from Glycine soja, assembly GCF_004193775.1. Lineage (NCBI taxonomy): Eukaryota > Viridiplantae > Streptophyta > Magnoliopsida > Fabales > Fabaceae > Glycine > Glycine soja. Next base: position 56,515,787 of record NC_041019.1, on the reverse strand, counting down.
CCATGCCACAACATCTTTATAATGCATTCTGTTGAATAGCGTCATAGCATACATAAATGATTTACATCTAGTGTACATTGAGACAAGGGTTGTTGCTACTGAAATATCTGACCCCATGTCTGCTTTAATAACATAGCAGTGCATCATCTTACCTAATCTGGAACTTGAAATTTCAGCACATGCGGAAACCAGACTTGATAGAATTGTTTTATCTGGTTTCAAACCTTCATGCTGCATCTCTTGGAATATAGACAATGCTTCTCCAGGATATCCTGCTTGGACAAGAGCTGATAAAAAAGCAGACCAAACAACCAAATCTCTTCCTTCAAGACTCAGAAAAAACTCTTTAGCTTTCTTCAACTCACCACATTTTGCATACATGCTCACGATAGGAGTAGCAACTACAATATCTGACGTCATCCCTAGCTGTAAAGCATAATTATGAACTTCCTTCCCTTTCTCCAGGTCTCTCGTCTCTGTAGCTGCCAAAACGGAGTTTACAACTGATATCTTATTCATCTTTATGTGCTTTCGTTTCATTTCATCTAGTAATTGAAGAACCTCAAAGTAACAACCATGATGTACATATCCAGCCATCATTGTTGCCCACGAGATATCATCCTTAACCCACATCTGGTCAAAAATCTGATGAGCCAACTTTACCTCACCACATTTAGAGTACATATCAATCAATGAATTAGAAACCACACCGAAAACACATCTCCTAACCACATAACCATGAATAGACTTGCAAGAATCAACATCCTCTAATCTAGAAACAGCTGGAGCCAAGTTCAAGATACTCACAGAGTCCGGCTCCACACCTTCCTCCATCTGCATCCTCCGAAATATTTCCAGTGCCTCACAAGGGTTTGAGCTCTGAGATAAGCCTGAAATCATTGCATTCCAAGAAGCAACATCCTTCCCGGGCATTTTATCAAATACCTTTCTTGCATTGTCCAAGTGGCCCATCTTACAGTACATGTCAACAAGTCCAGTCCCAATAAAAACATCACATTCTAACTCCCTGGAAGCTATATCTTGATGAATGGCAACACCCTCATGGAAGTCCAAAGCACCAGTACAAGCCTTCAAAACAAAGGTGAATGTGTACTTGTCAGGTTCAAGTCCCATGTATGACATTGTTTGATACGATTTTATTGCTTCCTGGAATAGATGGAGTCTAGAATAAGCTCTAATCAATGAGTTCCACAGAATCAGAGAAGGGTTTGTGATGGAATTGGGTGCCAAGGTGCATTGTTGGACAATTAGACGAGCATGGATTTGGAGCAGAGGGTTCAAGTATTTGCATGAACGAAGAAGGTGAAGGTAGTAGTGGTGGTTGTGGTTGCAATGGTGTGGAATTGTGTTGGTGGTTCGAGAAATTGCCCTGGCATCGGAATGAACATAGTGAGAGTGGTCGTATCTATTATTGTGAATGTTGTGAAGTGAATGTCTCGCTGTTATGGTTCTTATTCTCAACCTCATTGTCATGGTTCTCTATCTATCTTTCTTTTCATTGCAAATTTATGATTCTCCTCCGAAACACGACCACAACCAAAGTAACTGTTTTTTGAGTGGTAGTATCTATTATTGTTTTAGTTGGCTTATCGACTCGTTTCCATAAGTTTTTTGAAACCAATATAGTGGATTCTGAGTAAGGGTTGGGTTTAGTAAGTAGAGATTCCATCATAGCTTATTAGAAATGAGAGGTAACAGTCAAATGTTTAAAATAAACAACTGAGTATTTGTGTATCATTGTTTCATAATTAAATCAACTTGCAAAATTGATGAATAATGATGTGAAACTCTATTGCTATTCATTTTTTTTTTTGAGATAGAATAACTTGTTAAAATTGTTAGTTTTTATCAATGAAGAACTCAAACACGTGATGTTTTTTTTTTCTCTCTTCTTTTTTTTTCTTCACTTTTATTTATTTTATTTTTTCCTAAAAAGGTTTATTTTGTTGATGGATGGTATAAAAATTACATTAAAATAATAATGTATAAAATTAAATTAATTAGTTATTATAAATTTTAATTATATAAAAATTATTCATCATATAAATTGCATGTATTAAAATACTAGTTATATAAATAAAATAAATGACTTTAATAAAATTTAACAAATTGTTATTCCTATAGTTGTTCGAAAATTTGTCCTAAAGCTTTCTACCTGAAAATCCTACAATTTAAAGTAAAAAAAATCAAATCATTGTGGCATTTTTTAAATATGAAAATTTCAGAATCAATCTTATATTTTGGGACTAAATCTTTTCCAAAATATAGTTTCTTGATTCCAAAAGAACCTAGGAATGTTCCGGAAATAAAAAGCCCAGCTAGGAACATGTATCTTGTTTCGGACAAGAATATCCCTCAAGACATTGGAATAAGACAAACCCTATCCTTGGTCTGTTCCTTCTTTCTTATTGTCTCCCCGCATCGTACGCCGCCGACACAGCTTCGAATCGCTGCCAAGTGCTAACAAACGCCTCTGAGTCTCTGACACCAACGCAACTCTCTCTGCTCACATGTCAGACACTGTTACCTTTCTTTCTCTTCCATTCTTCTCTTTATCGTCGTTTCATTGTTAGTTAGGGTTTATAAATAAAATATTGTAGACACGTGTGATCGCAGTTTTGAAGGAGATGGTGAACGTGATGGAGTGGCAGAAGCAGCGTTGGCAACCGAATGGGAACGCGGAAATGATGTACGTGAAAGTGATGACCGACGAACAGCTCGAGACTCTGCGCAAACAGATTGCAGTTTACGCAACCATCTGTGAACAACTCATCGAAATGCACAAAAACATCTCCTCGCACCAAGATCTTGCAGGTGAAATTCAATTCATCTTTCACCGTTATGATCAGTTAATGTTAGTTTACTTTCCCATGAGTGTTTAATTTAATTTAGTAAACTTCCTACAGTATATTTTTCCTACTATGCCACTGCCTAATTATAACGTATGACCTGATTTGATATAATGAGTTACAGTGTGTAAGTATAACGTATGAGCTGATTTAATGAAAGAATCCGGATTTAATCTTAAATAGTTAGCAATTTTTTGCACTGTTTTTTTTTTTTTTTGAATTGAAAGAGTTATTAGTTATATTCTTTTTTATTGGTGGGAATGGAATGCATCCTGCTCATCGAATTATTATTAAATCAGACATGAGTGTTTAAATTAATAAACTGCCTGATGTATATCTCTTGCTATGCTGCCAAATTGTTCAAGTATAATTTAATGAAGGAGATATTTCTATGCACTAATTTAATGAAGAGATCATTGTTTGATATGACTTTTAAGGTAATTAGTTTTGTAAAAGCAGATGAACTTATTATGATATATGATATAGTTTGTGATTGAATAATAGTTTAAAAATCTTTTATGCCGTTCATGCATATAGCTGTATACCATTGACTCATAGTAATAATGATTAATTTGTGTTTTTATTGTCAGGGATTAGGCTGGGGAATATGTATTGTGATCCATTGTTGGGGTCTGGTGGGCACAAAATAGCTTCAAGGCAGCGGTGGACTCCGTCCGCTATGCAGCTTCAGATTCTTGAGCGAATATTTGATCAAGGGACTGGAACCCCCACCAAGGAAAAGATCAAGGAGATCACTAATGAGCTCAGCCAGCATGGCCAGATTTCTGAGACCAATGTGTATAATTGGTTCCAGAACAGGCGTGCTCGCTCCAAAAGAAAGCAGCAGAATGTGGCACCTAGTGCTAATGCTGAATCGGAAGTGGAGACTGAGGTTGATTCTAAGGATAAGAAGACAAAGCCGGACGAATTTCAGTCCCCTCCTAGCGTTTCTGCTGTGCCTGCTGATGATAATTTAGGCTTCCAGAACCATGGCAGTTTGCAGTACTTGAATCCAGAGTCCAACAAACCAGATTCTGTGTTCCCATCTGATGCAAGTTTAAGATCTACAAGAAATTTCAATCATGTGCCTGTTTTTGATGGGCTGCTATCGAACTCAAGTATGTAACTTCTTGTGCTCTCTTTCTGTACTTGTCCTTATATTAGTCAAGTAAAGGTAAAATTAATGTTCTCTAATGTGATATTGTTATAAGTTGTAAGTCAGTTGATAGGTACTAGGAAATTGACAAAGAAAAGGGAGATGAAATGAAATGTATTATTTAGTATTATGCCTGATCAAGGTGATCCAAGACCTAATTATAGCAGTGTTTACAAGGAAGTATGAAGAAGAGAATGGAAACAATCACTGTAAGTATTCAAGAGGCCTAGCTCTCTCCCAAGGTCCTTAGTCTCTGTTCCCCTCCTCCCACCATACCCTGTTGGAATGCTTATATATCCTTTCTCATCCACACATCACACAACATTCCTTCCTTTGCTGACACCGCCGTTAGGCAGTTAGTTAGTCCCTCTCTTCAATTCTAATTGGGTTCATTGTACCTTGTATGCTGATCATGTGTTTCAGGTGCTCCCTGCCTTGGGCATCTTCTCTTGTAACTTTAGTGACTTTGGGCTGTGGGTCCCCCCATCATGATTCTTGAGTCAAGCTAACTGGAGTTATGCCTAGCTCAAGTTTATCTCAATGAGAAATCGAGCTCAGTTTTTGGGCTCAAGCTCAGCTCTTGCTTTACTCAAGCTTAATGAGCCCATATTGAGCCTTGTAATAGTTGAGTATTTTAGGCTCAATGGGTTAAGCCTGAACTTGTAATTTAGTAATTTTTTTTTTTACATATATTCAGTCGACAAATGATTCCTCAAGTATTTTCATTTCCGTTGTTTTCTTTCCCCAATTGAGCCATGATTTTGGAAAAGCATTCAATTAAAATTTTGCAGCCGAAATTGGTTCTTAATGCCACATTAGAAGTTTTGATAAGTTTCTGCAAGGATAGGCAAGTCTCCCCATGATTGTGTGTTGAGAAATGTGTTATTATCATTCCACAATAAGCATTAGTACTTGTATAATTTACTTTCTTGCATTTGAGATTTTCTATATCTTATATCATTATTTATTTATACGACAAGGCTTAGATCAAGTTCTTTACATCTCCATTTAAATGATAACACATGCATATTTATTTAAAATTCTTCAATACATATCTAATAGAAGTTATTTGTTATTGGAAAGAATATTCACATGTCATCATTTGAATGGAGAACTTGATGGTAAGGATATAAGGAACTTGATCTAAGTTTTGTCCTTGTTTAAACATCCCTTTATCCTATACTTTGCATATTCGGGCATCTCCAGAAACCATTTTGATGAGTATCATTTTCTTGTGTGGTGAAAATTACCTTCTAGTTTTAATTTGGAAATTTGGCAAAGGGTTACTATATCTTCATACATGAACCTTTCTTTATCAAAGAATTTGACAATCAAGAATGTTCTATTAATTTTTGCAGCGAGTGACTATCTTACTGGAAAAATGGAAGCACCTGAGAACTACGACTTATACCAGCCAGCAGGCGACTTCAACATGGCAGGTTGACGTCCAATGTAATTTCTGAAGACTGTGATTAGCTGTAAAGAATTGCTGGTGTGGTTTTGGGCTTGTGTTGATGTGAAAAGTTGAACCAATTGAAGCATGAAACTTATAGTTTATAGTATATAGATAAAATGATCTTTTATAATGGTAGGCGGACATTTTACTTGATAATTGAATATAATTATGAGTTAATATTGATATTGTGAAGTTGGATTTTTTCAAGAATGGTGTACCGTAAGCGTCTTTTACCATTGGCTTGGCTTTGGTATTTGGTTGAAAGAGACATGGTAAGAATATATTTTCTGTGGCTGGGGCTTCTAAAATTTGAGTGGAAATAGGATTAGAGATGAAATTGTGACTAAAAGCTTGAAGAGTAAAGCTTACAAAATAAACTCATACGTAAGTGGATTTGGTCTCTTATTTCATGCCCCATATCCTGAAGACAAGCATGCGCGTTTAAGTATTGCTCATTACGTGTTAAAATTGATGTAAACTGAATATATGCAATCAATTGTTTTCTTGTGAGAAATGTTAAAAGAACTACGGCCCCAAACATGTCCATAAATATGCAATCAATATCTTAGTACATGTTCAAATTGATGTCCTGAAGACTATTATGGGCCAACTTATTTTCAACCTTGCTTATAAAGGATCTATGCCCCTAAATATGTTCATTGTCAGCATCATACAGTTCATAATTGTTGAATTAGAAATGTCAGGACTGGAAAATTCTTGAGGCTGAAGCATGATGAATCTGGTTTTCCATTGTCACTTTATCTCTGCCTGATATGGAAACCAAACAAAGTCCTTTGCTCCTTAGGTCAACCTCCAATTTGTCCGCACATTCCTGACGTGACACCAGCAGTTAAGAAACAAAATGATCAGAGACAACCATATTTAATATGGCATTCAATAAATAAGAAGGCAATTGTACAACATGATAATTAATAATCAACTTGAGTATGGGGATCTTTAATCGTATTAAAGTAAGAGAAGCTCAGCATCCGAAACAAAGTCTACAATCCCAGAACAATAAGTTGCTCAAGTTTCCTTATAATCTAGTTTCAGCCTTCCAGGGCATCTCCAACGGGAGAAAGTATTAATTAGTCTTCAATTATTCGAAATGTTCATGGTTTTCACTAAGATACAAGATTATATTTTAATATTGTCATTGGGACTGGGGAAAGTGATCGTATAATAACCAGAGTAGGTACATAGAGAAAAAGGCGCTCCTAATATCTAGTATTGAAAAGGATATGCACCAAACCTGGGTAACCATTGTAGTCATGAATCAGAGACTGAGACTGGCTAGGCTGTGTATGGACTCCTTGACCTAATTGTCATAGTTGAATATTCTAGACTCCATGCTGAAGCCATTGCTATGGAAGTCACTATTAAGAGAAATCTTATTTGTACAACTACTAGCACATCAAATTGTATAATTAAGAGAGATAAAGAGAGAAAAGTATAGTATATTATAAATGAGAAAGATAGACGTATGAAATTGTTATAAGAATTGTTGTATGAATAACACAATTCAACTATTAAAGAGTGTATTACAAAGAACTGTAAGAAGTGAACCAGGATTTGCAATTTTTTGTATCCAAATTGTTAATAGTAAAGTTAATTAAAATTCTTATAGGGATTTTAAAAATAAATTACTAACCTTAAAGATTTTGTTTATATTCATATTTTGATATTTAAGTCTCAAATTCTTTTCAGAATTACGACCAAAATAAAACATGAAACGCATCTGGATAGAAGAGCATGTCAAGCTCAACCACTTCTACTCGATCTATCTCAAAATGATAAAATTAATTCTAATAACTTTTTCTTTAACCTCTGGCCATCGTTAAAAAATAGTCAAGAATTCTTTCGATGCATGTTATATAATAAAAATAATATGAAACTTCACGAAAATGTGCACTCTTTCAAATCGATTTTGGCTAAACAAATACAGCTTGAATGAATAAGTCTAGTCTGGTCTATTTTGCTTGTATTATCATGTCGATTGGTATTTAATAAAACCACAAATTAGAGATATAAAATAATGGTGTTATTCTATGCTTTAATAGAATCCTTATATTAATTATCATGTTGATTTGTCTTTTGTAAATCACTATTAGTGGATGATACCAAACATGGGATAATTTCATATATTTAAATAGAATCCGATTGTTCACGATTCTGGCAAGCTAAACTTAGGAAAGCTGAGTTTTCAGAGTACAATGCTTTTATATTTCATGAAAGGAGTTTAAAGAGTGAATTGCAGTAAGTAACTGCTAAATTTGTCATCTGTTTGATTTCTCTTTCATCTCAGCTTGACTTGAATTTGATTAATTAATGCCTTCCTGCAAATGAACAAAGTGTGACACATAGACATAGACATATACATATGATATGGCTTTTGGAGTAACCGAGTAAGAATAGGAAAGGAATTCGAGGTCAAATGACTATCCAGAGAGTTAGCAAAGTTAGCTAAGCAATCAACTTGATTGGCCTCTCTTAGAGCATGAAACCAAGTAATATATGATCATCATATCCTTTATACAGAACCAAGGAATTGATTGTTAATTAATTAATGAAAGGGTCTTTGGTTGGTCTTGCACCTTGGTTAATTTCTTCTTAAGAAACACACTATTGGATAAGATATATTTTTTTTAAAAAAAAGAAATACACTGAATTAACATTTTTCTTAGCAAAGAAAAAATATATATTCAAAGGAACGAGAAAGCCGTGCACAAGACCAATCCTGGAACAAGTAATGCAAAACAGGAATAGATCATCAAATAAAAATGTTAAGATTGACAGAGTCGCAATATACTCATCATCAATATGTAACGGAGGTTAAATTTGTTTTGAAACACTTTTAACAGAAAAAAATAACGAATCTTTCATTAATTAATTTATAAAAATTCTCATATAACTTTTTTAAAAGATAAGAGGACCTCTATTAAGAAATGACTTATATATATATATATATATATATATATATATTCTTCTCCTAGATATGCTTCTAGTAGCTATATTTTTTATTGGAGATTATATTTCAGAACAGAATGAGGATTACAATGTTGTAATACATGATTTTCTGTTTAATGTATCAATCTAAATTTTTAGAGGAAATACAGTTCGTGAATCATTAGACGGCTGTTTGTTTGAAAAAAAGAGACTATAACGAATGAGAGTTCTAACGAAAAGAGGAATAAAATATAATTCATATTTTAATTCCAGTCACCCCAAGTTACTAACTAGACTCCTGAGCAAACGAATTTCTCCATTGGTTCTTGAAAAGAATATGACACATATCATGAGGGCACAGTAGATTCTAATGAAACGTCGTAAAACACCAATAGCAGTAGTATAGTGCATAACAAGATGCAGTAGGAAGAGAAAAATAAACCATTCTGACAAAAGGGATCACATACACCAGAAATCATGTATTACAACATTAACAACAGAAACTGCCACCTTTAAGGTTGATAGCATGCTATTCATTTTGCTTCTCCTCAGCTAAAAATACTGCTTTGAGAGCGAATTTCCCCAATTCTTTTAACCAGAACGTCTTTTTGTTATTACTACCAGCAATGCATGACAAGATGCAGGAAAAAGAAATCAATCTGATAAAATGGGATCAGATACACCAGAAAACAAGTCTTACACATTAATTAATCTCATAATAGTTCCTAGTCAGAAACTCACACTTTGAATAAGAAGCTGTTTATTTACCGCTTGCTCTATTGACATTTTACCAAGTTTTAATAAACTAACTAATTTGACAAACAGTCAACAATCACGGAAGCAAATCCAATGATATCACCTGTAGCAGCTGAATACACTGCCTCGAGAGCAAAATTTGCCAATATTGATAACAAGCCATTCTTCACACTATTGCTACCAGAGCTAGCAACAGTATCTGGAGGCGCAACATTATCCTCATCCTTTATCATCTTCACAATAACTGGATTAAAAACGCTAGAAAGAGTGCTCCGCATGTTGTCAAAATCATTTTGTTTTGCATCCATGCTGACCTCGAGCCACTCTAAGGCAGAATCAATTGCATCATTGATATTTTTCTTGTCTTCTGGAGAAAGCTTCAAGCTAATCTCCTTAATGTTTATAGCATCCCTCATGTTGTAAGCGTACTTCTCCAATGCATGCCTTGATTGTACCTTGTTCCTATACATCTCATCTTCAGCTTTGTACTTCTCTGCTTCTGATATCATCCTTTCAATTTCTTTCTTCGAAAGCCTTCCTTTGTCATTTGTTATGGCCAGCTTCTTGGATATTCCCCTAGATTTTTCCTCGGCAGAAACATGTAGGATGCCATCATAATCAAGTTCAAAGCAAACGCTAATTTGAGGAACACCACGCGGAACTGGAGGAATTTCTAGCACAAACTTACCCAACAAGTTGTTGTCTCTAGTTCTTTTCCTCTCACCCTCGTATACATGAATCAAGATATTGGTTTGGTTATCAAAATGTGTTGTGAGTACATCTTCCATCTTTGTAGGAATGCTAGTATTCCTAGGAATGATTACTTTCATGATACCTCCATCTTCTTGCAACCCAAGGGAAAGAGGAGTGACTTCCCAAAGTGAAGCGTTTTGAACCTTCTCACTGGACTCACCATTAAGCATATAAGCATGGACAGCAGCACCATATGCAACGGCCTCATCAGCATTGATGCATTTGCAGAGATCCTTCCCATCAAAGAAGTCACTTAATAGTTGCTGCAATTTGGGAATCCTAGTAGATCCACCTGCGAGGACAACATCATGAACACTACTCTTGTCCATCTTAGCATCTATCAGACACTTCCCTACAAACTCAATACACTTGTTAAGGTAGTCCTTGTTGAGTTCCTCAAACTTTGCGCGACTTATTGATGAGTGGAAATCAATACCATCATACAAAGAGTCTACCTCAATGGTGGTCATTGTAGAGCATGAGAGTATCCTCTTTGCTTTCTCACAAGCAGTCCTCAACCTCCTAAGGGCTCTTTTGTTTCCACTAATGTCCATTTTATTCTTTCTCTTAAACTCTTTCACACAGTAAGTCACCATATTGTTATCGAAGTCCTCTCCTCCGAGGTGAGTGTCTCCAGATGTTGCCTTAACTCGGATATGATCCTTCTCAAAAACAAGAAGAGACACATCCAAAGTACCACCACCAAGATCAAACACAAAAACGTTCCTTCTATCATTATTACAATTTTTCATTTCAAGCCGATATGCAATTGCAGCAGCAGTTGGCTCATGGAGGATTCTCAAAACATTGAGGCCAGCAATGGCACCAGCATCTTTAGTAGCTTGTCGCTGAGAATCATTGAAGTAAGCAGGCACAGTGATAACAGCATTCTTCACTGTTGATCCAAGGAAAGACTCTGCAATGTCAAGCATCTTTGCCAAAACCATGGATGAAATTTCTTCTGCAGAAAATTGCTTTTTCTCACAATTGTAATCAACAGCAATCATTGGTTTGCCATTAACATCAGCAATGACTTTGAATGGCCATAGCTCCATATCACTTTGAACCTCTTGATCACTAAATCTCCTACCAATTAGGCGCTTTGCGTCTACAAAATAAAACAAGTCTCATTATATTCAGTGATATATATAGTATTTTAAATTGCTATACGTAGCCATCATGTCATCAACAATCAAAATGTTGGGACCACATCGGAGACACTCTAATAAATCCTTAGATATAATGATGATAGCATTATGTAGCATGCAAATAATAATAACAATAGTAGGAATAAATAAAGAAAGAGTTTTTGCATTCTGCTCCCATCACAAATTATTATATAATTAATTTTTTTTATAATAATGATAATATAATTTTGAATGGACTAACAAAATAAATTTTTTTACACTGAACATATATAGCATTTAAACTCTTATGTTTTAGGGTGAGCTTGATGAAATACTAACATGATGTTTTTTTAAGAGGTTGCAAGCCCACATTCATATGCAAGCTCAGCAATGATTTGATTTTTTGCTTCTTAATAAAAAGAGCACTAGAATGTGAACTTACTGAGCCCAACTTATATCTAAACATGTTGTAATCTAAAATAGTAATATTTTATAAAGGAAAAGTGATATGATATTCATTCCCAAAAATATTTATTTTCACTAGAAGATCCACTCTCAATTTCTCATATAATAATTAACAGTTAGGATATATGATATAATTAATCATATATATATAGAATATTGACAGTTAATATAATATCACAAGATTTATAGATTTGTCGTTTTTAAAGGGTGTACTAGAGTATATTTTAGAAGATAAAAATATATTAATAATAGTTGTTTTTTATTAATGATTAAAATTATAATAAAATATATAAATAAATTATAAAATTATCAAAATTTAATCATTAATTTTTAATTAAGAATAATTATGTATTTTATTCTTTATACTATATATGCTTTATCCTTTACAAGAGGAAGGAGAAAGCTTTCATACGGCCGGTTTGCTTATAGTAAGGAGATTTGACTTCAAAACTTGAAAAGCTGGCATCGTCATCCATATTATTCCTATATATAATAATTGCAACAGGAGAAGAACCGTTATAGAAAAGTCATAGCAAAAGAGCGAAGCTTTTATAGTTGCATTTTTATTAAAAAAATGTGTTGACCTTGTAGAAAAAAAGAAGTTTAGGTGCGTATTCAATAAAACACATTCAAACTTTTTAATTAAATAAAAACTAATACAGTATGTTAGTTATGTAATAAGATTTTATTACAATTTGTAAAAAAATGATTTTATTACATTACACAGAATCAGTTTTCCCCAATATTTGGGGGAAGACAAGCTCCAAAAAACCGACATTATAGCCATTATATCATGTTGAAGATATACTTTTGTAACTGCATAATATTTTATTTTTCAATTTTTAAAATAGGATTTAGTAAATAAGTTGATTTCCTATATTTTAGGGGTTAGTCAGTTTTAATGGATTAGCCTAGTCAAATAAGTGATTCTTATCTTTAAGGAGCAAGTTAGTTTTAATATTCTATTTTGGTAATATCTTGTTATCTAATTAGTTTATCTTTTGCTATTTATTGTATCGTTGATGAGAAGAATTTGAATTAGAATAGAATAATTCTATTTCCTCTGCATACGTATTGTCTCTCTTCTCTCCTATGTTTTTTATAATTTCCTCCACAAAACCAACAATTGGTATCGAGAGCCTTATTCTTACGGGACTTCTACCATGGAAGGTGAAGCAAGTTTTTCCCACATAACTCTTCCAATCTTTGATGGAGAGAATTATGATCTTTGGGAAGTGAAAATGGAATCCTACATGGAGTCTTTGGATTTATGGGATGCTGTGGAAGAGGATTATGAAATATTTCCGCTGCCTGAAAATCCCACCATGACCCAAATTAAAAATCACAAGGAAAGAAAGATGAAGAAGGCAAATGCGAGATCATGTTTGTTCACTGGTGTTTCACAAATGATATTCATCAGAATCATGACTCTTAAATCACCCAAAGCAATTTGGGATTATTTGAAAGAGGAATACGCTGGAGATGATAGAATACGAAACATGCAAGTGCTGAATTTAAGGAGGGAATTTGAGCTTCAAAGGATGCAAGAGTCAGAGACAATCAAAGAATACTCAAACAAATTGTTGGGTATTCCCAACAAGATAAAGTTGTTGGGAAGTGATATTGCTGATTCGAGAATTGTAGAGAAAATTTTGGTAACGGTGCCGGAGAGGTATGAAGCATCTATAGCTTCATTGGAGAACACAAAGGATCTGTCGAAAATCACATTGGCAGAAGTGCTACATGCCTTGCAAGCTCAAGAGCAGCGAAGGTTGATGAGGCAAGATCGTGTTGTCAAAGGTGCTTTGCCCGCCAAACATCATGAAGTTGATGAAAGCAAAAAAGATTTTTTTCAAGAAGAATCAACCAACAAGCAGCGAAAATAATGCAAACAACCAAAACAAAGGTAAGGATAAAAAGAAAAATCATCCACCTTGTCAGCATTGTGGCAAAAAAGGTCATGCACCTTTCAGATGTTGGAGGAGACCAGATGCAAAATGTAACAAGTGCAACCAGATAGGACATGAAGCGGTGATCTGCCCCAACAAAAATCACCATGAAGAGGGAGCTCAGATTGCTAATCAAGAAAAAGAGGACCAACTGTTTGTGGCCACATGCTTCTTGAGTAGTGAATCAAGGAAAAGTTGGTTGATTGATAGTGGTTGTACGAACCACATGACATATGATAAGACCTTATTCAAAGATTTGAAGCCAACTAATGTCTCAAAGGTCAGAATTGGGAATGGTGGCTATATTCCTGTAAAAGGAAAAGGAACTGTTGCAATTTCAACGTGTTCAGGTATCAAATTAATATCAGATGTTCTTTATGTACCTAACATTGACCAAAACTTGCTAAGTGTAGGTCAGTTGATTAAAAAGGGATTTAAAGTGTCCTTTGAACATCAACATTGCTTTATCTATGACAATTTTGGCCGGGAAGTTCTAAGGGTTAAAATGAAAGGTAAAAGCTTCTCATTTGATCCAGCAGAGGAGGAGCATACAGCCTATTTCACTCAAGTCACACCCACGGAACTCTGGCACAAGAGACTTGATCATTGCCATCTTGAAAGAATGCTAAACATGCAAAAAAGGAAATATGCAAAAGAAAATTTGAAAAAGTTTCAAATGGAAGAATGCAAGTCTGTTAGCACACCAATGAATCAAAAGGAGAAGTTTAGCAAGGAAGAAGGTGTTGATAACATTGATGAAGGATATTGTGGGAGCTTGATTGGATGTCTAATGTATCTCACTTCAACAAGGTCAAACATTCTATTTTCTAAAAAGAACAAAACTAGAATTTTTGTTGACAATCAAGTAGCCATTGCTATTGCAAACAATCCCGTGTGTCATGGGAAGATTAAACATTTCAACATCCAAGTTTATTATTTGATAAAGATGCAACAAAGTGGAGAAGTGAACTTAATTTACTGCAAGTCTAAAGATCAATTGGCTGACATGTTTACAAAGTCACTACCTATCAACAATCTTAAACTCAAAGAATTGGAGTTTGCAGTTCCAAAAGCAAGGAGGAGTGTTGAAGATATACTTTTGTAACTGCATAATATTTTATTTTTCAATTTTTAAAATAGGATTTAGTAAATAAGTTGATTTCCTATATTTTAGGGGTAAGTCAGTTTTAATGGATTAGCCTAGTCAAATAAGTGATTCTTATCTTTAAGGAGCAAGTTAGTTTTAATATTCTGTTTTGCTAATATCTTGTTATCTAATTAGTTTATCTTTTACTATTTATTGTATCGCTGATGAGAACAATTTGAATTATAATAGAATAATTCTATTTCCTCTGCATACGTATTGTCTCTCTTCTCTCCTCTGTTTTTTATAATTTTCTCCACAAAATCAACAATATCATATATATAAAGAGTGGTGGAAAAGATCAACAAGAAAGGAGGCTAATGAAGCACAAGAGGGAACAAATTCAAAGATCTTCAGACCCAATCCAGAGTATGACCATATGTAACGGTAGCAAGGTATACTGAGTTGTCTTTCCCAAAAATATGATGTCAGACAACCTCACCATCCACATATATATATATTGATCAATTTGATGCTACATTGCTACTAGTACGTACTTACAAAGCAATTATATGCTGTATTTAATTGGTCAAATTTTTTTGGTGATGTCTAACTGTGCTATATTGTATTTTCAACCCTCTTAAATGCTTTTTATATTAAGGAGAAGTAGAAAACACTTTTTCACTTTAAAACTTCCACATTCTCAAAAACTTATTCTTAGTCTTATTGAAGCTTTCTCCTTCCAAGATATATTAAAATTTTTTAGAAGATATATTCCAAGATATATACTCTCCAAGCCATTCTTAACATAAGCAGTGTATATTCAAAGGAAAATGTTTTTTAGTGGGAATTTATGCTAAAAAAAGCTTACATTTATCTCACTCGATCTAAAGAGACAAGTAAAAGTTCGAACAAGTAACCTATCAAACAATGTGAAACCTTATATCTTGCTTCCCTTTAGGATTTTGATCATTTCAGAAGTTAAACCAATACTAGTATGTGTGTGTGGATGCACGTGTGAGTATATTCATGAATGAAAAAATTGCAAATGACCTTTATATATTTTAGTTCCCATTTAAAGCAAGCATAATTAAGCTAAAGGGTTTAGTATTTTACCAAAGACAGTGTTGGTTGGATTGGTAGCAGCCTGGTTCTTGGCAGCATCACCAATCATCCTTTGGGTGTTATTGAAAGCAACATAAGAGGGTGTTGTTCTGTTTCCTTGGTCGTTCGCGATGATCTCCACTCGATCACGCTGCCACACTGCAACGCATGAGTATGTCGTGCCCAAATCGATTCCTATCGCAGGTGTCTTGCCATTTGTTGCCATTTTTCTCTTCCAAGCAAGGCAATGGAGTTTGGACAAGAAGTTGCAATAATCAATATGAGAACAAAGTACTTTACAAGATACCTATGTAAAAAGATATACTGTACTTGGAATCAAATCTTCGCGTGGTACATCACTTTCACAAGATAATATATTAAACAATCCACTTGTTCAAACAATACAATGATTGAGATATTCCTATAAAAGTATACATATAATAACTAAGCAACATGACTTCACAATAATGATGTCATTCAATTTTTATTGAATCACTTTCAATAGTGACTGTAAATTGAGTTTTTTTATTTTATTTTATATACAACACTCAACCATTTGAGAAAACAAGTTGCAAGTTGTTCATCGAGATTGCACTTTTTTTCAAAACTCCTTGCTGTTTTTTATTTGGAACCTTTCAGCCTTTCAGAATGACTAGCTGTAATTAAAGAAAACATTAATAGTAGCTTTATATATATATATATAGTTGCTGTACACTTGTACTATGGACCGTTTCTTAATTATTTGAAGATGTCCACTCTTCACATGGTTGTTGAGTTCATATTAAAATACTAGCTAGTTGTATATTGGGTTTTTAAAACTTGAAACACAATTTTAAAATCAACAGTTATTTAATCATGGGTGTGAAATATTTTACAAATTTGAACAATTGTTTCTTAGTTAGAAATAAATCATTTTGGCTCATTCTAACCTAAATTTATTTATAAATTATTCCTTGTCATCAAATTTAATTGTTAAGCACCAGGCTAAAAGATTTGTCGAACCTCCATAATATTGACCACGGAAATAGTTTTTACCGTGATTGTTTAAGACCTTTTCTTATTAGGCCTCTTGGGTGGTTATCTGCTTCGCTGTACAAAAGTTGATGGGCTTGGCTTCATTCAACTTTGTAGTTATCCATGTATTGATTAGGCTTGGCGTTTTCTTCTTGCATCATCTTTTTCTTTTCTACATCCATTTTATTTTTGACAATTTTTCTCACGAAGACTATACTTCTCGCTCATGAAGACTATACTTTTCGCTCCAACTTGTTAAGTTTGAACGATTAAAACACTTTATATATTTAATAAGTAACTTTTTCTCATATGAATCATAACATGATACATTACATCTTTTATTTCTTTTCTATTTAAGTAACTTTTTAAATTTTTATCATCATCATATTCATGTAAATTATTTACTCATTTGTTGATAATTAACCCTTGTCAGAAATTTATATCTTTAGTAGGATTTTTTACTACATTTTTTGTCTAAAAAATTTAAAATCAATAATTTACTTAAGAATTCATTCCTAATACCACTTAAACCTCGAAGATGATAGTTACAATTTGAATAACTAGTAGTATTCTCTTTAATAGAGTAATCCTAAAAAAACATTAAATGTCTTATAAATTATCTTATATATATATATATATATATATAT
Organism: Glycine soja; assembly: GCF_004193775.1. Classification (NCBI taxonomy): domain Eukaryota; kingdom Viridiplantae; phylum Streptophyta; class Magnoliopsida; order Fabales; family Fabaceae; genus Glycine; species Glycine soja. The sequence continues at coordinate 56,498,460 of NC_041019.1, read as the reverse complement.
ATATATATATATATATATATATATATATATATATATCATAAACAATTGTTTTTATACAATTGAATATTATTATTTTTTCTATTTTAATTTTGAAATAATAAATATAAAGTATAAAAAATAATATATTTTAATTATCTTTAATGAAATAGTTTTTGCAGTAATAAAAACATGACTTTTATTTTATCTCAAATATACTCAATTGAGTCATTTCAATAACTGCGATTTCTTTGGGTGATTTCATCTCTACTTTATTCATTTGAATGGTTACTTTATGTTATTTTATTTTCAATAATATTTCCTTTTTAACAAATTATTCTTTAATCTCTAATAATTTCATCTCTCTATTTCACAATCACATATCATCTTCTATGAAATAAGTTAATAAAATTAGACTTGTAGTATCGGTTTATTGAGGGTCCCATAAAGACTTGTGTTTGGTTGATTTATGTGCTCGTCATATCAATTTATTGAGGGTCACACAAAACTTGTTTTCTTACAATATTCTTTGACTAGTTAATGTACCCACATTAAGAGATGAATTTACGTGAGCCGGTGGTCCGTGGGAAAAAAGGAATTTGATATCCGTGGGAAAAGACAAGGGAAGTGTGTTTTGAACCCGTGTCCCGTATTCATTGACTTAAGAAGTAAGTCTTCAACCTTTGTCATTATTCGTGTATAGCAAGTTTAAAGTAGTAATTAACGTTAATTTATTTGTTTATTTTTAAATGATAATACGTAAATTTAAAATTGTAATTAATATTTTATCTATATCAAATTATTCTTAATTTTTAATATGATTCTCTATATTATTTATCTTTTATATAATACGTATATAAAATATTAAAGAATGTATATGGTATGATTAAAGATAGTAACAAATTTTCAAAATGACAAATGTAAAATGAAGTTAATAAGGTTAAAAATGAGATATCTGCATTGATGGTATTCCTAGAAAAAAGAAGATGGTATTCCTAAAAGGAATGATGATAAACAAACATGAAAGCTTGGTTAAAGAACTAAATTTAGTTAAGAATGAATCAAGTGAAAGTTAAGTGTCAGCATTTTACACTCACGTCACTTTTGTTTGGATAAGAAGTTACAAATTTGTAATGATTACAATAAAAAAATTCTTTAAAAAAAATATACATATATAATTAAGGGTTCTCTTATAATATATAAAACTCTCGTTATTTAGGAATTAAAGTTTTAGGTAATTAAATTTATATATATATATATATATTTAATTTATTGAGATGTTTTTTAAGAATAAAATTGTGAAGTTATGCGAATCAAAGTAGATAATATCTCAAAAGTATAACACCTACCAATGCAATAGACTTTAGATCAGAAAAAAATATAATAATTAGTTTGAAATGCTATTTCTTTTAAATTATAATAATGTAGGATAAGATTATTGTTTTTTTTATAATAATAATTTTTAAAATTATATCTAAGATGGTTTTTTTCATTAGTTAATAATTAGTAGTGTGTAAAAATTAAACTCTAAAATTAAATTAAAAGAGATGAGACTTTTAAAATTGATGAGAAACTTATGAAAATAAGTTAATCAAATTAATATTGACATCATTTTTATTGATATATGATATGTCAAGATTTAAAATAAAAAAAATTTAAATTAAGATTGACTAAGATTATAACAATGATTTTAAATTTTAGTTTATTTAAAATGGAAAGATGTTTTAAATTTAATATAATGTATTCATATATAAAATTCAAATAAAAAATGAAATTTAAATTAAAAGATAATATTTGAAATAAATAAATAAAAGATAATGTATTCATATACTTATGAGAATGACCCTCTAAAAACTAGTAATCGATAACTGTTGCTATTGCTATTTAATTGGTGGCTTTCGTTTGTTATTGATAAGTTTAGTTGAGACTTCGGAGTTCAAATGTTTGAAAAATTCTTATAGGTTTTCTTCGGAGTTCGAATGATATAATTGATCACTAATTAGAATGATGTATTTGACAAAAAACAAAAGTGGTTATTTTAACGTTGCTGTATTTCAATTTCCTTGTGCTAGTATTTGAATCTGAACCTAGTTGCATTGAATAGTTAATTCTTGATTGCTTTTGTTAAGGATCATTCATTTCACTTGTGGTCACTGCTAATTTAAGTTATTTCTTATTAGTAAGTCTTCTGCTGTTTTCTCTCGAGTTTGCATGTGTTGATAACTCGATGAACAAGAGTACTAGAATAGATGACAATTGGATTTCTACAAATGCTAGTAAAAGATTCTCAACTCAATTCTCTGCATTACAAATGAACTTTCATGTTTTCTTATTATTGATTTAATTTCTATCTTCAAAATGATAAATAATAGCTAATTTGCCAAACAGTAAACAATCACGGAAACAAATCCAATGATATCACCTGTAACAGCTGAATACACTGCCTGGAGACCAAATTTTGCCAATATTGATAACCAGCGATTCTTCCCACTTTTGCTACCAGAGCTAGCAACAGCACCTGGAGGCGCACCATTATCCTCACCCTTTATCATTTTAACCATGATTGTATCAAAAACGCTAGAAAGATTGCCCCGGAAATTGTCAACATCTTCTTTTTCAGCATCCACACTGACCTCAAGCCATTCTAAGGCACGATCAACTGCATCATTGATCTTTTCCTTGTCTTCCGGAGAAAGCTTCAAACTAATCCCCTTATGCTTTATAGCATTCCTTATGTTGTATGCGTACTTCTCCAATGCATACCTTGCTTCTACCTTCTTCCTATACATCTCATCTTCAGCTTTGTACCTCTCTGCTTCTGATATCATCCTCTTAATTTCTTCCTCAGAAAGCCTTCCTTTGTCATTTATTATGGTCACCTTCTTGGTTATTCCCAAGGAATTCTCCTTGGCAGAGACGTGCAAGATACCCTCATCATCAACTTCAAAGCAAACGATTATTTGAGGAACACCACGCGGAACTGGAGGAATTTCTAGCACAAACTTGCCCAACAAGTTGTTGTCTCTAGTTCTTTGCCTCTCACCCTCATAAACATGAATCAAGATATTGATTTGGTTATCCAAATGTGTTGTGAATACATCTTCCATCTTTGTAGGAATGCTAGTATTCCTAGGAATGATTACTTTCATGATACCTCCTTCTTTTTGCAACCCAAGGGAAAGAGGAGTGACTTCCCTCGGTAAAGTGTTTTGAACCTTCTCACTGGACTCACCATTAAGCATAGAAGCATGGACAGCAGCACCATATGCAACGGCCTCATCAGCATTGATGCATTTGCAGAGATCCTTCCCATCAAAGAAGTCACTTAATAGTTGCTGCAATTTGGGAATCCTAGTAGATCCACCTGCGAGGACAACATCATGAACACTACTCTTGTCCATCTTAGCATCTATCAGACACTTCTCTACAAACTCCATACACTTGTTAAGGTAGTCCATGTTGAGTTCCTCAAACTTTGCGCGACTTATTGATGAGTGGAAATCAATACCATCATACAAAGAGTCTACCTCAATGGTGGTCATTACAGTGGATGAAAGTATTCTCTTTGCTTTCTCACAAGCAGTCCTCAACCTCCTAAGGGCTCTTTCGTTTCCACTAATGTCCTTTTTATTCTTTCTCTGAAACTCTTTCACACAGTAAGTCACCATATTGTTATCGAAGTCCTCTCCTCCGAGGTGAGTGTCTCCAGATGTTGCCTTAACTCGGATATAATCCTTCTCAAAAACAAGAAGAGACACATCCAAAGTACCACCACCAAGATCAAACACAAAAACATTCCTTCTTTCATTATTACAATTTTTCCTTTCAAGCCGATATGCAATTGCCGCAGCAGTTGGCTCATTGATGATTCTCAAAACATTGAGGCCAGCAATGGCACCAGCATCTTTGGTAGCTTGTCGCTGAGAGTCATTGAAGTAAGCTGGCACAGTGATAACAGCATTCTTCACTGTTGATCCAAGGAATGACTCTGCAATCGCTCGCATTTTTTCCAAAACCATGGACGAAATTTCTTCTGCAGAAAAGTGCCTTTCCTCACAATTGTAATTAACAGCGATCATTGGTTTGTCATTAACATCAGCAATGACTTTGAATGGCCATTGCTTCATATCACTTTGAACCTCTGGATTACTAAATCTCCTACCAATTAGCCGCTTAGCACCTGCAAAATAAACAAGAGTTTCCTGCAAATTAAGGTAACCAAGTATTTAAAACTTAAACTCATAATACTATTTAAGGTGGAACACTTTGTGATTGTTATCACACCTTTAATGCTAATAGAGTTTGATGTTCACCAATTTTTTTCATATATAAACTAGAGTGTTTTGTCGTATTTTATTCTAATCTCATATATTTAAGTGTTTAATTTTAATTTTATGGTTTACTCCTTTCAAAGACACTTCTTATTTTTAAATTTAATTTGATTTAACCACTAGCAAAAAAAGTTATATTACTACATATTATATTCATTAAATATAAATCTTAGATACATATTTTTCATAATAATATTATATATATATATATATATATATATATATATATTAGAAAAATATTAACTACACTCTATGATAGGTGAAGTGTGTATAAAATCAATCATTTTAATGGATTTTATTTTTCAATTAATTAATGATTAATAATTTTTAATAAATTTCCATCAAAGAAAATATCATGGACAAAATCACTAATATTATTATATATTTTTTATAATAGATTGAATATTATTATTATATGTATATTTTATATACATATAATATATGGATAGAGGAATAGATCTTATCCTATCTTGATCTTAACTCGACTCATCTCTGGATAAAAAATACACTAAAGAGACAACTAACTACATATCATTGATAACCGTTAAATATGGGCTATTTTTATAATAAAAATATATTAAAATATCTTTAAAAATATTTATTTAGTAGTTGTTTTTGGCTTAAAGGATAGGAATTGATATTTTTATTATTTATGGCTTGTAGATATGAAAATGATAGATTAAAAGAAAAAAAGATCGAAAAAATATCAAAAAGAAATATTTTTAGCATTAGATCCAAATCCATTTCAACAACTATAAAAGAGGAAGTCAAGTCAAACAAAAAGACACACCTCCAACCCCCTCTAGTAGGGGAAATCTTTCCTTGCTTTCACCATTTTCTCTCTTTCTTTATTTCACCTCTTGTTATTGTAAAGTCCTCATGGCATGAGTGACTAAACTCCTAGTTAGGACTTGGCCGGCCTAAAAGTTAAAGCGATGTATTGATGTACTCTTCAGTGTTTATTAATGCAATACCAGGTGTTCGGGAGGGGTAACTTCTAAATAAGATTTAAAGAAAGTATGCATGCATTAGTTTTTATAGGGATTAGACATTCGGGAGAGGATAACTTCTAATCGAACAAAAAGAAAGGATTTCATAATAAAGTAATAATTTTATGTCCATGTATTCATGCAAACATCTAGAATTCATACTTTATGCATGTTATTTGAAATAAAATAGGTTTGTCATCCTAAAGAATAAGGAGAAGTAAATGAATAGATGTGGTAGGATAAATTCACTTGAATTGATAAACAAAAATCATAAAATCATACATTCTAAACAAACAAGACAGGTTAGGTCTTAACAAAAATTCACTTGAATTCATATTGTTTATTTTTTTTATTTTTTTTCTTTATCACCTTTAAATTTAAATATTTTATTTCTCTATCTTTTATCTCTTATCTTTTTATTTAAATCTTTATCTTATCTTTTATCTTTTTGCATCTTATATTTTAAATTTCTTATCTTTTACTTATAAATTAGATTTGTTTTAATCTAAATATAAACAAAATCTGTGTGCATTCGACACTCTCAAATTGATACACTTGTCAACTGGTTAACAATGATAATGGACAAGATGATGCCCTAACCATCAATCAGGGCTAAGGTTAGTAAGGGTAAATTGATGCACCATATATAAGGAAATTAAATAGGTTTAGCGTATATTTTACCAAAGACAGTATTGGTTGGATTGGCAGCAGCTTGATTTATAGCAGCATCACCGATCATCCTTTGGGTGTTTTTGAAGGCAACACAAGAGGGTGTTGTTCTGTTCCCTTGGTCGTTCGTGATGATCACCACACGGTCGTGTTGCCACACTGCAACGCACGAGTATGTCGTGCCTAGATCGATCCCTATCACCGGTGTGTTCTCATTTGTTGCCATTTAGTTTCTCTCTTGCACACTCTCAGATCAGTAAAGTTTAGTTTGGAGCAGAAGAAACTGGCACTTGTGCAGGGACACTGCTGTGTTTTTTATTTTGATTCCAAATATCTCTAACAGAGCAACAAGAAGCGAAAATAAATTATATTCCACTCTTATAGAGTCTCCCACAAAGAAGAAATGATTAGAGATTAAAGAATAATAAACTACTAAGACTATACTTTTCGCTCACGAAGACTATACTTTTCGCTCCAACTTGTTAAGTTTGAACAATTAAAACACTTTATATATTTAATAAGTAACTTTTTCTCATATGAATCATAACACGATACGTTACATCTTTTATTTCTTTCCTATTTAAGTAACTTTTTTTTATCATCATCATATTCATGTAAATTATTTACTAATTTGTTGATAATTAACGCTTGTCAGAAATTTATATCTTTAGTAGGATTTTTTACCACATTTTTTATCTAAAAAATTTAAATTCAATAATTTACTTAAGAATTCATTCCTAATAAGCTAATACCACTCAAATCACCAAGATGATAGTTACAATTTGAATAACTAGTAGTATTCTCTTTAATAGAGTAATCCTAAAAAAACAGTAAATGTCTTATAAATTATCTTATATATATATATATATATATATATATATATATATATATCATAAATAATTATTTTTATACAATTGAATATTATTAGTTTTTCTATTTTAATTTTGAGATAATAAATATAAAGTATAAAAAATAATATATTTTAATTATCTTTAATGAAATAGTTTTTGCAATAATAAAAACATGATGACTTTTATTTTATCTCAAATTTACTCATTTGAGTCATTTCAATAACTGCAATTTCTTTGGGTGATTTCATCTCTATTTTATTCATTTGAATGGTCACTTTATGTTATTTTATTTTCAATAATATTTCCTTTTTAACAAATTATTCTTTAATCTCTAATAATTTCATCTCTCTATTTCACAATCACATATCATCTTCTATGAAATAAGTTAATAAAATTAGACTTGTAGTATCGGTTTATTGAGGGTCCCATAAAGACTTGTGTTTGGTTGATTTATGTGCTCGTCATATCAATTTATTGAGGGTTACACAAAACTTGTTTTCTTATAATATTCTTTGACTAGTTAATGTACCCACATTAAGATGAATTTACGTGCGTCGTCTAATCCGTGGGAAAATGGGAATATATCAGGGTCTAGAATTTAGACTTAGTTGTTGAATTTGATATCCGTGGGAAAAGACAAGCGAAGTGTGTTTTGAACCTGTGTCCCGTATTCATTGACTTAAGAAGTAAGTCTTCAACCTTTGTCATTATTCGTGTAAAAAACAAGGTTTAAAAAACACGGGTTTGAGTGGCTATCGTGCACGACACACCACTTTCTAAGTTAGCAAGTTTAAAATAGTAATTAACGTTAATTTATTTGTTTATTTTTAAATGATAATACGTAAGTTTAAAAATGCAATTAATATTTTATCTATATCAAATTATTCTTAATTTTTAATATGATTCTCTATATTATTTATCTTTTAAAAATGCAATTAATATTTTATCTATATCAAATTATTCTTAATTTTTAATATGATTCTCTATATTATTTATCTTTTATATAATACGTATAAAAAATATTAAAGAATGTATATGGTATGATTAAAGATAGTAACAAATTTTCAAAATGACAAATGTAAAATGAAGTTAATAAGGTTAAAAATGAGATATCTGCATTGATGGTATTCCTAGAAAAAAGAAGATGATATTCTTAAAAGGAATGATGATAAACAAACATGAAAGCTTGGTTAAAGAACTAAATTTAGTTAAGAATGAATCAAGTGAGCAATCAGCTATTTGATTGGCCTCTCTTAGAGCATGAAACCAAGTAATATGATCATCATCCTTTATGAGTTCATGAATACTCTTCACTAAACCAAGTAATATGATCATCATCCTTTATACAGAACCAAGGAATTGATTGTTAATTAATTAATGAAAGGGTCTTTGGTTGGTCTTGCACCTTGGTTAATTTCTTCTTAAGAAACACACTATTTGATAAGATATATTAAAAAAAAAAAAAAAGAAATACACTGAATTAACATTTTTCTTAGCAAAGAAAAAATATATACTCAGAGGAACGAGAAACCGTGCACAAGACCAATCCTGGAACAAGTAATGCAAAACAGGAATAGATAATCAAATAAAAATGTTAAGATTGACAGAGTCGCAATATACTGATCATCAATATGTAACGGAGGTTAAATTTGTTTTGAAACACTTTTAACAGAAAAAAATAATGAATTTTTCATACGTTAAAATAAATTTTTCATTAATTAATTTATAAAAATTCTCTCATATAACTTTTTAAAAAAATAAGAGGACCTCTATTAATGAATGACTTATATATATATATTATTCTCCTAAATGTGCTTCTAGTAAAGTTTACCCAAATAAGTCCAATGTTTTTTGCTCATGTAGCTATATTTTTTTATTGGAGATTATATTTCAGAACAGAATGAGGATTACAATGTTGTAATACATGATTTTGTGTTTAATGTATCAATCTAAATTTTTAGAGGAAATACAGTTGGTGAATCATTAGACGGGTGTTTGTTTCAAAAGGAGAGACTATAACGAATGAGAATTCTAACGAAAAGAGGAATAAAATATAATTCATATTTCAATTCCAATAACCCCAAGTTACTAGACTCCTGAGCAAACGAATTTCTCCATTGGTTCTTGAAAAGAGTATGACACATATCATGAGGGCACAGTAGATTCTAATGAAATGTCGTAAAACACCAATAGCAGTAGTGCATAACAAGATGCAGTAGGAAGAGAAAAATAAACCATTCTGACAAAAGGGATCACATACACCAGAAATCATGTATTACAACAGTAACAACAGAAACTGCCACCTTTAAGGTTGATAGCATGCTATTCATTTTGCTTCTCCTCAGCTAAAAATACTGCTTTGAGAGCGAATTTCGCCAATTCTTTTAACCAGAACGTCTTTTTATTATTACTACCAGCAATGCATGACAAGATGCAGGAAAAAGAAATCAATCTGATAAAATGGGATCAGATACACCAGAAAACAAGTCTTACACATTAATTAATCTCATAATAGTTCCTAGTCAGAAACTCACACTTTGAATAAGAAGCTGTTTATTTACAGCTTGCTCTATTGACATTTTACCAAGTTTTAATAAACTAACTAATTTGACAAACAGTTAACAATCGCGGAAGTAAATCCAATGATATCACCTGTAACAGATGAACACACTGCCTGGAAAGCAAATTTTGCCAATATTGATAACAAGCGATTCTTCCCACTATTGCTACCAGAGCTAGCAACAGTACCTGGAGGCGCACCATTATCCTCACCCTTTATCATTTTAACCATGATTGGATCAAAAACGCTAGAAAGAGTGCCCCGGATCATGTCAACATCTTCTTTTTCTGCATCCACTCTGACCTCAAGCCATTCTAAGGCACGATCAACTGCATCATTGATCTTTTCCTTGTCTTCCGGAGAAAGCTTCAAACTAATCCCCTTATAGTTTATAGCATTCCTTATGTTGTACACGTCCTTCTCCAATGCATGCCTTGCTTCTACTTTCTTCCTATACATCTCATCTTCAGCTTTGTACTTCTCTGCTTCTGATATCATCCTCTTAATTTCTTCCTGAGAAATCCTTCCTTTGTCATTTATTACGGCCACCTTGTTGTTTATTCCCAAGGAATTCTCCTTGGCAGAGACGTGCAAGATACCCTCATCATCAACTTCAAAGCAAACGATTATTTGAGGAACACCACGCGGAACTGGAGGAATTTCTAGCACAAACTTGCCCAACAAGTTGTTGTCTCTAGTTATTTGCCTCTCACCCTCATAAACATGAATCAAGATATTGATTTGGTTATCCAAATGTGTTGTGAATACATCTTCCATCTTTGTAGGAATGCTAGTATTCCTAGGAATGATTACTTTCATGATACCTCCTTCTTTTTGCAACCCAAGGGAAAGAGGAGTGACTTCCCAAATTAAAGCGTTTTGAACCTTCTCACTGAACTCACCATTAAGCATAGAAGCATGGACAGCAGCACCATATGCAACGGCCTCATCAGCATTGATGCATTTGCAGAGATCCTTCCCATCAAAGAAGTCACTTAATAGTTGCTGCAATTTGGGAATCCTAGTAGATCCACCTGCGAGGACAACATCATGAACACTACTCTTGTCCATCTTAGCATCTATCAGACACTTCTCTACAAACTCCATACACTTGTTAAGGTAGTCTTTGTTGAGTTCCTCAAACTTTGCGCGACTTATTGATGAGTGGAAATCAATACCATCATACAAAGAGTCTACCTCAATGGTGGTCATTGTAGAGCATGAGAGTATCCTCTTTGCTTTCTCACAAGCAGTCCTCAACCTCCTAAGGGCTCTTTTGTTTCCACTAATGTCCATTTTATTCTTTCTCTGAAACTCTTTCACACAGTAAGTCACCATATTGTTATCGAAGTCCTCTCCTCCGAGGTGAGTATCTCCAGATGTTGCCTTAACTCGGATATGATCCTTCTCAAAAACAACAAGAGACACATCCAAAGTACCACCACCAAGATCAAACACAAAAACATTCCTGTCTTCATTATTACAATTTTTCATTTCAAGCCGATATGCAATTGCAGCAGCAGTTGGCTCATTGAGGATTTTCAAAACATTGAGGCCAGCAATGGCACCAGCATCTTTGGTAGCTTGTCGCTGAGAATCATTGAAGTAAGCAGGCACAGTGATAACAGCCTTCTTCACTGTTGATCCAAGGAAAGACTCTGCAATGTCACGCATCTTTGCCAAAACCATGGATGAAATTTCTTCTGCAGAAAAGTGCCTTTCCTCACAATTGTAATCAACAGCAATCATTGGTTTGCCATTAACATCAGTAATGACTTTGAATGGCCATAGCTTCATATCACTTTGAACCTCTTGATCACTAAATCTCCTACCAATTAGGCGCTTTGCATCTACAAAATAAAACAAGTCTCATTATATTCAGTGATTCAGTGATATATAGTATTTTAAATTGCGATAGCCATCTTGTTGCAATGACCGTTGCATTGTAAACATTGTAATCCGAACTCAAAGTCCTTAACGGTTGTCATGTCATCAACAATCAAAATGTTGGGACGACATCGGAAACACTCTAATAAATCCTTAGATATAATGATGATACCATTATGTACCATGCAAATAATAATAATAGTAGGAATAAATAAAGAAAGAATTTTTGCATTCTGCTCCCATCACAAATTATTATATAATTAAATTTTTTTTATAATAATGATAATAATAATTTTGAATGGACTAACAAAAGAAATTTTTTTACACTGAACATATATAGCATTTAAACTCTTATGTTTTAGGGTGAGCTTGATGAAATACTAACATGATGTTGTTTTAAGAGGTTGCAAGCTCAGCAATAATTTGATTTTTAGTATCTTAATAAAAAGAGCACTAGAATGTGAACTTACTGAGCCCAACTTATATCTAAACATGTTGTAATTTAAAATAGTAATATTTTATAAAGGAAAAGTGATATGATATTCATTTCCAAAAATATTTATTGTCACTGGAAGATCCATTCTCAATTTCTCATATAATAATTAACAGTTAGGATATATGATATAATTAATCATATATATATATAGAATACTGACAGTCAATATAATATCACAAGATTTATAGATTTGTCTTTTTTAAAGGGTGTACTAGAGTATATTTTAGAAGATAAAAATATATTAATAATAGTTGTTTTTTATTAATGATTAAAATTATAATAAAATATATAAATAAATTATAAAATTATCAAAATTTAATCATTAATTTTTAATTAAGAATAATTATGTATTTTATTCTTTATACTATATATGCTTTATCCTTTACAAGAGGAAGGAGAAAACTTTCATACGGCCGGTTTGCTTATAGTAAGGAGATTTGAGTTCAAAACTTGAAAAGCTGGCATCGTCATCCATATTATTCGTATATATAATAATTGCAACAAGAGAAGAACCGTCTGGTTGTAATTTTTTATTTGGTTTTATATGCAACTTTGTCTTAACTGAACACTATTATAGAAAAGTCATAGCAAAAGAACGAAGCTTTTATAGTTGCATTTTTATTAAAAAATGTGTTGACCTTGTAGAAAAAAAGAAGTTTAGGTGCGTATTCAATAATAAAACACATTCAACCTTTTTAATTAAATAAAAACTAATACAGTATGTTAGTTATGTAATAAGATTTTATTACATTTTGTAAAAAAAAATGATTTTATTACATTACACAGAATCAGTTTTCCCCAATATTTGGGGGAAGACAAGCTCCAAAAAACCGACATTATAGCCATTATATCATATATAAAGAGTGGTGGAAAAGATCAGCAAGAAAGGAGGCTAATGAAGCACAAGAGGGAACAAATTCAAAGATCTTCAGACCCAATCCAGAGTATGACCATATGTAACGGTAGCAAGGTATATTGAGTTGTCTTTCCCAAAAATATGATGTCAGACAACCTCACCATCCACATATATATATAGTGATCAATTTGATGCTACATTGCTACTAGTACGTACTTACAAAGCAATTATATGCTGTATTTAATTGGTCAAATTTTTTTGGTGATGTCTAACTGTGCTATATTGTATTTTCAACCCTCTTAAATGCTTTTTATATTAAGGAGAAGTAGAAAACACTTTTCACTTTAAAACTTCCACATTCTCAAAAACTTATTCTTAGTCTTATTGAAGCTTTCTCCTTCCAAGATATATTAAAAATTTAGAAGATATATTCCAAGATATGTACTCTCCAAGCCATTCTTAACATGAGCAGTGTGTATTCAAAGGAAAATGCTTTTTAGTGGGAATTTATACTAAAAAAAGCTTACATTTATCTCACTCGATCTAAAGAGACAAGTAAAAGTTCGAACAAGTAACCTATCAAACGTGAGACCTTATATCTTGCTTCATTAGATTAACCCTTTAGGATTTTGATCATTTCAGAAGTTAAACCAATACTAGTATGTGTGTGCACGTGTGAGTATATTCATGAATGAAAAAATTGCAAATGACCTTTATATATTTTAGTTCCCATTTAAAGCAAGCATAATTAAGCTAAAGGGTTTAGTATTTTACCAAAGACAGTGTTGGTTGGATTGGTAGCAGCCTGGTTCTTGGCAGCATCGCCAATCATCCTTTGGGTGTTATTGAAAGCAACATAAGAGGGTGTTGTTCTGTTTCCTTGGTCGTTCACGATGATCTCCACTCGATCTTGCCGCCACACTGCAACGCATGAGTATGTCGTGCCCAAATCGATTCCTATCGCAGGTGTCTTGCCATTTGTTGCCATTTTTCTCTTCCTAGCTTGGACAAGAAGTTGCAATAATCAAAATGAGAACAAAGTACTGTATAAGTTCAATTTTTATTGAATCACTTTCAATATGATGAATCACTGCAACGCATGACTTCACAATATGATGTCATTCAACTTTTATTGAATCACTTTCAATAATGACTGTAAATTGAGTTTTGTTTTTTCTTATACAACTCAACCATTTGAGAAAACAAGTTGCAATGCAAGTTGTTCATCGAGATTGCACTTTTTTTCAAAACTCCTTGTTGTTTTTTCTATGGAACCTTTCAGTCTTTAAGGATGGCTAGCTGTCATCATTAAAGAAAACATAAATAATGGCTTTATATATATATATATATATATATATATATATATATATATATCAAAGATAGAAAACGTATGGTTATACCTACCCAAAGCAAACCACTTATAACAATATATCCCAACGAAACCAAAAGAATATAGTTGCAGTACACTTGTACTATTGACCGTTTCTTAATTATTTGAAGATGTCTTCACTCTTCACATGATTGTTGAGTTCATGTTATAATACTAGCTAGTTGTATATTGGATTTTTAAAACTTGAAACACAATTTTAAAATCAACAGTTATTTAATCAAGGGTGTGAAATATTTTACAAATTTGAACAATTGTTTCTTAGATAGAAATAAATCAGTTTGACTCATTCTAACCTAAATTTATTTATAAATTATTCCTTGATAAGCACCAGCCTAAAAGATTTGTCGAACCTCCATGATATTGACAAAGGAAATTAAGCACCAGCCTAATCAGCACATGTCTCTTGGGTGTTTGCTTAGCTGTACAAAAGTTGACGGGATTGGCTTCATTCAACTTTGTAGCTATGCATGTATTGCTTAGGCTTGGCGTTTTCTTCCTGCGTCATCCTTTTTTCTTCTACTATCATATTTTTTACCATTTCAACATTTACAATCCATTAGGATCATACATATGGACCTTATGGATCCATATCAACTCTTACAAATTGATAATCTATATGGTATGACCCATAAATATTGTTAAAAATACATTTTATAAAATAATTTAAAATTAATGACTCATAGAGGTCTCAAATTTATGACTTTCACATTAGCACAACATTCTAACCAATTGAACTAATAAGTCAATTATATTAAAAAACAATTAACGTCGTTATATATAACACAAAATTTTCTAATTTATATTTAATATACTTATAAGTTTACATAATAAATTTTGTAACAATTAATTTTGATCTAATAATATCTTTTTACATATATAAATTTTAAATAAAATTTATAGGTTTAATAAAAATTTATATATGAAAAAAATACATTATTAGATCAAAATTAGTTGTTACAAAATTTATTATGTAAAATTTATGTGTATTAAATATAAATTAGAAAATTTAGTGTTATATATAACAACATTAATTATTTTTTAACAAAATTGACATATTAGTTCAATTGGTTAAAACGTTGTATTAATAATGCGAAAGTCACAAGTTTAAGATCTGTATGGATCATTAATTTTAAATTATTTCGTAAAACATATTTTTAATAATTCGAATTGAATTACCAATCCGTAAGGGCAATGTTATAATGGTAAATAGAAGAAAAAATATACTGGGTGTAGAAGAAAAAATGCGGGTACATGAAGAAGACGTCTTTAGCTCAACTTACTTCATATTTATATATACATTTCAAGGCCCAAGTTTATGGTAACGAAAAGCTTAATTTCAAGAGTGCTTTTAGATTTTTAGTTGTGCTCTCTTGTTCACACCCAATGGCTAAGGAAATTTTCAATGAGCTTCAGATATTAGAAAGTATAGGGATAAACGAGCTTGGGTTTTCCCCACATACAGAATCTGTCTTGCATGATCTGACTTACGAAGAGGAGAATCTATTTTCTTTTCATTTTCTAAAAATGATTTAGAAAATGTGTGTCGAGAAAAAAAGTATTTAAATGTGTCATCATGTTTTTATTTTTTTAAAAAGACCGAAAACGTTGATATGTTGTTTTTCAATTTTTGGCCTGTTTTTTAAAATATTTTTAAAGAAAGTATTTTGTAAATTTTAAACAAACTTATTTTCACTGTTATTTTTTATTTTTTAAAATGAAATATAAAACACTCAAACCAGTACCACAATGATTTACAAGTTTGAGCTGCAACGCCCTCCTGTCCTTTAGGAAGTTGGTCTGGTGCAATTTCTCTGCATTCCACCTGGTGCAATTTCTTTGTGAATAAGTACCAGTCACCCGAATCAAAAAAGTTTGATCAACACAATTTTTTATGTAAAATGAATCATATATAGAAGAAAAAGATTAGTAATAGAATGGGAAATAAAGAACATTTTTTTCTGTGATTTCTCAAATAAAATAAATCACAAAATAAAGTGGTTAAGCAATGAGCTTTGTAAATCACTACGGACATGATATAATGTTTTGGTCTGTGTTACAAATTACAATTACATTTGAAATATATAAGGTGGATTATTGCTTTTACTTATGTTCAAAATCTGCTTTTAGATGTTACAAAAAAAAA
The DNA here is from genome assembly GCF_004193775.1 of Glycine soja. Lineage (NCBI taxonomy): Eukaryota > Viridiplantae > Streptophyta > Magnoliopsida > Fabales > Fabaceae > Glycine > Glycine soja. Next base: position 56,482,312 of record NC_041019.1, on the reverse strand, counting down.
GATATGTTTTTAGAGGCCCTGTTCTTTTCTTGTTTAGTGATGCTTGCTGTAGAAAGTTCTTCTTTATCAGTGGCTGCAGGAGAGCTTGAAATCAGGGGAGAAATACTCTGAGGTCAGATAAGTATGTAAAGAAGTTGGATCATCAAGGTAACTAAAAATACTAAAGTCCGAAGCCTGAGCCAACTAATGGAAGTATTTTCAACATTGTTTAGCAGTTACATAATAAAATCATCAAATTACCTCTTGAGAGATAATGTACACGGTTCTATGGCTTGAAAACTCCTTAGCTTATTGATGAGGTTGGGTTTGTACCGCATACAGAATCTTAGTTTTCATAGTGAGAGGATAGCTGTTGGTTATGTGCTTATTAGTACTTCTTCAGGAACTACACTTATAATAACAAAGAATCTTAGAGCATGTGTGAGCTGTTATTCTGCCATAATACTTATATTAAAGCTTGTTGAAAGGGATGGAAATCGTTTTCATAATTTTAAAGATGGTTTGTGTTCATGCGGCCCGAGACTATTGGTAAGAAGAATTAATGGCTCAACCTCATAGCAGCAATTGCTGTTACTGGCACTTTGCCGGATTAATTGAGTGCTTGCTAGTTTTGTTAAATACCATACTTATATGGAACTAACTTTTCTTCAATATCAGTAGAGACAGCATGGACATTTTGGTGATCAATCACTGCTTTTGAATGTAGTTGTCTGATGATATGTGCATTAATTAAGAGCTGATACTTGCTTAAATTTTGTTATTTAGACTTAAGGGTTGTGTTTGTTTTGAAGGATGAAAATAATATTCAAGATGTGGGACCCACACATTCTTCATTCTACATTCTTCATAGAAAAGTAAATGTGTTTTGCTTTATTTTCTTGTTGAAAACATTCCCTAAATTAGGACCAAAAATGGAAACAAATTTCAAAATTTTGAAAACATGAAACATGAAAACACGGTGGAAGTTATGTAATTAGTTAGTAACTTATGGCATTCTATTTCTTGTTTTCGTCTGTAAACTATCATTTCCCCCACTCTTCACCTTCTTGCTCCAGATTTGCAACAAATCATGAATGTGTTGAAACATAAACTGTTGATTTTTTTTAGTAACAATTGAAATTACTTCATTCTTACTCGTTTTTAAAAAAAAAAAAGTCAAATCTAGCACTTGTTGGTGTTGGTGTGGCACTCTGTTGCTCATCTCGAGTGATTTCAAGTGTATTCTATTTTTCACAAGCATGTTGTGCTTCTCTTCTCTCTTTTTTTTCCCTGTAAAATATCTTAAAAGTAAGCATAATTTGGGAGGGTGGGAATCGATTACCCACAATAATCTGATGTTGAATCATCAAATTCAAATTCAATCGATGAAATAAGACATTGACCAAATTCTATTTATAGATATTGCTATGCGTAAATATTCCAAATCCAATCTGATTTGAACTCATGCCAACTATTTGAAGATATATTTTATTTCATGGGTATCCACAAAAAGGGCATACTCGAAACAGAACATATCTATTCATGCATTTCCTTTTTCCAAAGGCATTTCAACTCATTTTTTTTTTAAGTCTTCGAATATGATTCTATATTTAAAGTTGTACGGATGTGATATCATGACCCTTCAAGTGATGTTGGAATTTATAATAGGAACATTAATTAAATTGAATATCACGTGAAGTATCATTATGAAGCTTAGGTAAAATATTCCCATGATTGCAAACAAGTTCAATTTCAACTTGCTCTGCCTTTATTATGGCAATTTGTGTACCAGAAGACTAGGAAGCTTGTTTTGTGGTGTAGTTCTTTTATGGCAGGTTTATTTATGTTCCAATTGCAAAGCCCGAATCATCAATAAATTGGAAGAAGATGACAACTTACAAATTTGAATCATACGTCGTGCTATGTTTCTATGGACCAAGTTTATATTGTAACTAGACATGTAAAAAGCAGGTTAAATGTGAATTTGAAGCATGTTGGCAGGGTTAATCTTGGGAGGTTAAATATATATATTTTTCTTACTCATACATGTTTATCAGGAAAAATCTAAATAGAGTATATATAATCATTCAAAATGTATTATTAAACTGTTCTGGTAGAATAGAGTGGTAGTCACAGAATCTCACATAGTTTAGGGTAAAGTCACGGGTCGTTTAATTATAAATATTTTCAAGAATAAAACTTTAAGGATCGACTGAATATTTAAACACATGATACCTCATATACAGGTCAAAACATAAACTCCAAGTAAAAATATGTTATGAAAGTTAATTTTTTTGAAAATGAGTAAACCAAACAATGGTTCAATATTTTCATTTTCTGAAACCAGTGAGCAGAATATTAAAAATAAAATATCTTTTTAAATCTTTAAAATATGAAAATAAAAAATATTTTTAGACAATAAACATATTTTCTCAAACATATTTCTGATCTTAAGTGTCTTTGATTCTTTATGAAAAAGGGAGAAAAGAGGAGTAGATGATGATAAAATTGGAAAGGATGACAGAAAGATAGGCACATTGCTTCTTAAACTTTATGAATAAATAGTGATATCTTCTTATGTAGTTTTTTCTTATCTTTATTGTAATTATTGGGGTTTTATATTTTAGAGGTAATATTCACTTCAGTATTTATTTGTTATCCTCATGCAATTGGAACAGACAAACAAGATACTATCGAAAAACTTGCCAAATTATTTTATGTGAATTTTGATACCTTATTAACATAAAAAAAGTTTTTTTCTGACCAGATATAGTATTTTGTTTGATGTTATTCATGTCTTATTCTTAAAGAAAAGTTGTATCATCATGCTGATTTATAACAGATATGAATTATGATGTTCCTATAAAAAAGTGTATTAGTTTTTAGTTTATATAATACTTCTACCTTTGTATTTGCTTCTGTTGGAATATATAACTGTCTCTGAGGAGAGGAAAGGTTTAACGACTGTTTGGATTTACGTGATCATTTAGAATATATTGTTATAAACACGATATTAAATAAATTTTCATATGTTTAATTTTACATTAATAAATTAGTTTAATTAACGTTGGTTGAAATAACTTTAAGCTAATTTTCCGTTGGATAAAAAAATTATATCAAACATAAATTATTCTACTTTAAAATTAATTTTAACTAAAAATAATTCTGGAAAATGAGATTCATTCAAATGAGTGTTACTTGCACATTAATTAGATACATGTGTTTCTCCACTTTTTTCATGTCGAATCACATATTTATGCAGAAGTTACTATGTGACATGTGGACTTAAATATACATAACATTAAATCAAACGTATTAAAAATTAATTTTGCTAACACTCTTCTAAACATATTTAGATAACGATGCTTAGAAACTAGTTCAGTTCGTTTAATCAGTGACTAATTAATGTTTTTACTTCGAGATGTATTTTTCACTTTAAACAAGTTGGGTCGTGATGACTATACATACCAGACAATAATTGTATTGTTCACTTTTTTTTCCCTCTCTCTCTCTCTCTTTCTTCAATTTCTTCTATTCAACTAACTTGATGAATCGTCATTGTCTAGTGATCTATCGATAGCTTTCAAGCAACATTCGATTCGTTTGTTGACAACCAAGGACATTAGCAAAAAGGAGAAGAAATTAAGATTGTTTCTTTTTTATTTTTTTTAGAGAGAGAGGGAGGAAAGACAAAATGAAAAGAAACGGTGACCAAAATTTTGTAATGTGATGTTAGGTTAGGCGTGTGGACTATATATACATTTTTGTTTACAAGACTTTTTATATGAAACTTTCAACATGCTAAGTTTCTTATTTGGTAAACTCTTTTTTCCTAGAAAGAAGAATTCTCATCTAAAATTGAGTTTTGAAAAATGTTTAATTTTCTTTTATATTTTCACACTTATATTTTAGATAAGTTAGTCACTTTTACTACATACTTATTTATTGCCTAACACATGTTTTCGGATTGGATTGACTGAGCTTAATTAACCTTATTATCCAACCTAATAAAAATCCTATAAATTGGTTTGAATTTTGTGTAATTTTATTATTTACATACCTGAATCAACCTCATCATTAACAAGCTAAATTAATCATATTAGAACATTTTTTATTTTGTAAAATTAAAGTTTTTAAAAACAATAATATGTTTTCAGTTAAAGCTTTGTAAATATATAATAATGTCCTCCAAAAAGATTAAATTGTGATAATAGTTTATTAATAGTAAGAATGATTTCAATATTGATATAATATTTATATTTTAGAAAAAAAAACAAAATAATACATTAGCATATGAGAAAATATAAATCAAATCAAGAAAAAATAGTTAAAAAATGAAAAAAAGGTAGTTTAATTTAATAATAATACAATAAAACTATTTTAGAAAATTATAATATTATAATATTATTTATTGAATAGTTTAATATATATATATATATATATATATATAATAAATTTAATTAGATGTCAAATGTCAAGGTTGTGTTGGAATACAGGTTAAATAAATTGGATCGAATTTCACTAGAATTCTCAAAATTAAATTAAACTAATCAAATTGATTTGAATAGTTTAGATTTAAAGGTTATCCATACCTGTTAACAGTCTACAATCACTCCCACGTCACTATCGATGACAATTATTTTGCTCCTATTCGCTATATTATTTTTAATAATCTAATTAGTAGCAAGCTTCGGTCACCATTGCCAATTGTTGGTGGGTGACAAGTGTGACTTAGCCAAAATTCCGTTTCTTCAACATTATCGGTTATTAACAATGGTTGACAAATTCAATTATGCTATTAATTGTTGAAATATTTTTTAAAAATTCTACCGTATTTCATTTTTTTTAATCTTAGGATTGTTCTTAGAAAAGGGACGTCCCTCTCATCTTCAAGAATTTCCTAATCAAAACCTTCCATGAACTTTTTTATAAGTAATGCTTTCATGCATTCAAATAAAGAAAATTTCTTGTTATTTTCAAATTCCAACTGTCTTTTTAGGCTTCGACATAGCTTGATAATTTCTTTTTAAAAAAACACAAATAAATTTTAAAAATTATTTAAACAACTTTTTAGTCTATGTAATATGGAATTATTTTTGTTTTGATTCTCTTATTTTTTTTTTAGTTTAATTCTCATACATTGTCAATTAAATAAAAAACATTCTTAAGATGTTTAATCTAAAAATTAACAAATGTATCCGACGTCATAATGTTATTGGATAATAATATAAAAAATTACATTATTAATACATTCTATTTTTTTATTATGATTAATTATTAAAATTAAGGTTAAATTGTTAAATAGAATTTGAATTCAATCCTCAATAAAAAAAATATTTTTTATTAAATTTTACTTATTTTTTTTATCTTTTAAGTCAAACTTAAAATTAATGAGAGTCTTTTTTTTCAAATAAATAAGAAAAAAAATCTAACAGATGATTATTTAAGCCAAAATCTATTTACTATTTCACATTCACAATACATTAATACAAACACGCAATTATACCAAAGTCTCACTTTATTTTTGTTTTATTTATATATAGTGGGTGATCTATAAAGTAACGGAAACTGGTGACAGTATAGAGCGAGAGAGAGAGAGAGAAACAAAGCAGCACCCATTTGGATCCTCTCTTCTCTTCTTTGATCTCCGTTACCCTTTTTGTTTTCTCAACAGAGAGAGAGAGAATATTTCGAAGTTCGTTTGCGTGTGTTGTGTGGTCAGTCACCGATGGCAGCACCACCTGCGAGGGCACGTGCCGATTACGATTACCTCATCAAGCTTCTTCTTATTGGCGATAGCGGTTAGTTATTCCCTTTTTTCTTTCTCTCTTAAGCGAACCAAACGCCTAGCTTCTTTCAGATTTCAGATCTTATTGCTTTTTTTCTTCTTCTCTGGGGTTTGGTGATTGATTAGTTTGGAGACGCATCATTTGGATTATGTTTGTGTTTTCTTTTCCTGGATTGAAAGCTATTATCTGGTTAATTGTCTCCTTTTTTTGGGGGGAGATTTTAACTGTGGAGTATTGTTTCTTTTAAGACGTGATTGCTATATTTGACAATGTCTAAGATGACGCAATGACACAGGATGATATACATGGTGAAGTTGTTCTCGTGTTTAGGGAGGAAAAGTATAGCTTGACATAGATTAAGGTTCTGTGTGGATAAATTTCTCAATAAACACTTATAGAGAAGGAGATAACAAGTCAAAATGAATCAAGTTTCTCCCAAATTAAAAGTAACTTATGCACAAGTTAAAATCAGTTTTTTGAAAAATTAAACGAGAGAGCTTCTACAAAATTTTAAGTGCATAAGTTGATTTTAACTTATGATAGAAGCTTAATTCATTTTTACTTTCTTATTTTCTTCTCCTAAAAGTCTTACTGAGAAGTTCATCTAGACATGGCCTAAGTTGTTCAATGAGATAGGTAGGTTTGAGAAAATGCACGTGGGAGAATATAGCCATATAGGAAATATGTCATTTTATGAGTTTGTGTGTAAATTTACACCCACAAGATTGATAGCTGTGCTCTTTATAACAAATAATAAGTCACAGTTTACACACAATCACCATCAATCTAAGAGTAATAAGAACTTAGTAATGAAGTCAAAAAATGAAATATGATGGTCAAATTAATAGAAAAAGAACATAACAAATTAGATTAAAATTAGTAGAATGTGAACTGGGAAGTCTAAGCATATAAGAAAGAATGGAACTTAAAAAATAGTCCTGTAAGGTGTGAAGGAATGGAGGTCAAAATAGAGGTGGCTTTTTGTGGAATGCTGAAGGAAGAAGGCTTTTGAATCCTTTTTTTTAGCAAAAAATGCATTCAAAAATGGGAGAGGAATCACAATTTTACCCCAAAAGTACCCAAAACAATGTTGTTTAAAGACAAAAGACTTGTGTACTAATTTGGTTTTATGCCAAGAAGCTCAATCGCAAAGGCTATATGCCTGTTGCAGGGCTTGATTGAAAAATATATAAGGAAACAAGAAGACCTACATCATTGATCTAGAAACACTGCCTTTGAAGGGTGCTGTGATAAATTCCATGGAAGGCTTCAGAGAAAGAAGGAGATCCTATAATATATGTTTGATTTATAAATGAAAAAGATATGCATGATGTGGCAATGACTAGCATGCAAACTCTAGGACGTCTCACAAATGATTTTCATGTAATAGTAGGTTTGCAGTTTGCACTGAAGGTGGATTTGGAGTCTATGCTATAATAGTCAGTGTTATGAATTATGATGTTTGCTTCGAACTTAAATATGTGAGCACTGAACATGTGCCACATGTGTTAAATGTGTGAGATAGTCTAGTTTCCTATGATGGCTTGGTTGTTGTCGTTTGAGTCATTGACTATACACTGGTTATTTTTGTATATATAGATAATTGTATTATTACATAAATATGCACCCATAAATAATAGATAAATATGCATGTATGTTTGGCATCTTGAAATTGAAAATAATCCATAAAATAAGTCATAGTTAATGGGTAGTTATTTTAATTTTTGTACCTCAAATCCTGAAATTTTGTTAAGATGGTAGTTATTTTAGAAATTTAGAAAATCTATTTTTTTAAGTATCTTAAAAAAATTAAATAGAAAGCAGATTGATTAGTGTGCAAGGTGCAACATGCAACAAGTAAAGGTCCAGTATCAGTGTCTCCAAAATTTAATATACACATACATGCACGCACACAATACTCTCCCAAATATACAGATATATATATATTTATGTTTGTTTTTATGTATTTGTGCATGTGAATGTGTGTGTATTGGTATGGTGTCTTGTTTTGTCTTTTTCATATTTCACTTGAACTTTTGTCTTTTTTTAATAGCTATCGGTCTAACAATTGCAGGTGTGGGAAAGAGTTGTCTGCTTTTGCGATTTTCTGATGGTTCCTTCACAACCAGTTTTATCACCACCATTGGGTTAGTATCCGCTGGTTTTCTTTTATCCCATGTGAAAATGCTATAGGATCTACTGATTACTGTCTTGTGTTATCTGAGATTCTTGTATCAATGTTTCCAATCGGCAGGGATTATATTGTATTCCAAGTAATTAATAAGGCTGCCTGCAATATTTGTCCTATTTCTCCTTTAATGCAATGTCTAGACTTCGTAAGGCAGCCTGGAATGTTTGTCCTATTTGACTATATTCTATTCCAACTTTCCAAGTAATTAATATGACTGCCTGGAATATTTGTCACATTTCTCTTTTAATGTAATGTCTAGACTTCATGCCACATGTCATACTTATCAAACATTATACTTAATACACACATTCTCTCACTAACATTCTAAGGTTGGCTTGGTGGTTGAAGGGAGAAGGGGGGGAGGGGGAGGGAGAGGTCGTGGGTTCAAATCCCTCCAACTAACATTTTAACAAAACTAACAACTAATATTTGCCGATAAAAAAAACACATTCTCTCATGTTGGGGGTATCAGATTGGTCTATATGTTTAGTCTCCATCTACTCAATTTCTCAGAAGCTGATATATATGTTTTCATTGATGGAAATAAAACCATGTTATATTACTGTATTTGGCAGCATTGATTTTAAGATAAGAACCATTGAACTTGATGGCAAACGCATTAAGTTACAAATCTGGGATACAGCTGGTCAGGAGCGATTTCGAACTATTACCACAGGTATTTGTTTTGTCTTCTGCAACCTAGCTAATTGAATATGTTTGAAGTTTAAACACATTTCAATTTTGGTTTATATATGTATATATATATATATATATAGAGAGAGAGAGAGAGAGAGGTGCATAGAAGTTTAAGCACATTTCATAACCCATAAATCTAAAGTGAACATGGAGTTGCTTTACACTTGCATAGAAAACAAAAAATACTTTAGTTTAATAGGCCGGCTATCTTATTGCCTAATAAATTTGATCAGATTTTAGTGTAATATAAGTTCATAATGTGGATAAATGTTCTATTTTAATTGCATCCTCCATTTCTTTGATGAAAGAAAAATTTCTTACAGTGTTGTTTTTGCAGCTTATTACCGTGGAGCCATGGGTATCTTGCTCGTTTATGATGTTACTGATGAAGCATCTTTCAACAGTAATCTCCTTTCCTGATCACATTCAAATTATTCTGATATTTTTCTGTACTTATTTATGGACTAATGCATGAGAGTATTTATCATATACTTTTTTCAGCTTCAGCTGACCCTTCAAATTGTGTTTTCTTCTTTCTCCCCCCTCACCCCATTCTCTTGTTACCTTTGACTGTCTTTCTGTGTATTTAGGTTGAAATATGTCGACAAATGAATCTGTTTTTTATGGTTAAGTTTCTTTTGTCCATTTTTCCTTCCTTTCATTTTTAATATATCTTGCTTCTATCTGTTAAGATATTAGAAATTGGATTCGCAACATTGAACAACATGCTTCTGACAATGTAAACAAGATACTTGTGGGTAACAAGGCTGATATGGATGAAAGTAAAAGGGTATGTACCTCGGAGGATCCTTTTCTATCTACATCTAACAATTTGGTTGGCTGGAGCAGATGATACATGATCTACTCTGCTCAAGCCAACATTTGTTCACAGTTATAGTGCTATAACATTATTGAGCATTTTCTCTGTAATGTTGTCTGCATTCCATTTATTCCAACAAAGGTTTTCTTTTTGTCCTCTAGGCTGTGCCTACCTCCAAAGGTCAAGCCCTTGCTGATGAGTATGGTATCAAGTTTTTCGAAACCGTGAGTAGAGCTTGTTTGGCAATCACTTTTTTCATTTATAAAATGCGACTTCATTATATTTACAGTGGAAGAACTCTTGCAGAGTGCAAAGACAAACATGAATGTGGAGGAGGTTTTCTTTTCAATAGCAAGAGATATCAAGCAAAGGCTTGCTGACACAGATTCTAAGGCTGAAGTATGTTGTTGACTTTTTTGTCCTTCATTCTAGTTGCTTTAAAACTTGTTAAGGAAATATCTGGGTTCTTTAAATTCTAACTTTTGAAGTGCATGGAATTGTTGCTTCTTTCTTAATCCTGAATGATGATAGTATCTTCTTCTTGTGTGGTTCAGCCTCAGACTATCAAGATTAACCAACCCGACCAGACAGCTACAGGGGGCCTTGTGGCTCAAAAATCGGCTTGCTGTGGTTCATGAAATAAATAACAAGTCAGAATCTGCAGTTAGAGGGTGCAGATTCAACACTCGCCCTCATATGGGTGCTATAGTTATTTTGATGACATTTAAAAGTGGGAGCATGTATTTGTCCTTGTATTTCCCAACTGCAAAGATTATGTTTTGAAGATAGTGTTTTAAATTTTTCGTTTACTTAGCTGTCGGATTTGTTGTGATTAGTTCGTTTGCTCCACTCTCTCCTCTTTCATTTGTACACCGACTCTTGAAAGAAAATCTTTCGATTGGATTCAGATTGATTATTAGAAAAGCTTTTATCTGTTGCAAATAATATTCCAGACGATCTTACGTTGATGGTTGGCTTAATGCATGTTTGGATTATCCGTGCAAGCTTTTCAAAAGTAGGTTTAGAATAAAAGTTATGAAGGAAATTTGGGTAAATAGATATTTTTGGCTTGAATGTCTGGAGCATTAACAAATTCGTCCCTGAAAAAATAAAATTCAAATTTTAGTCTTCTAAAGTAAAAATAAATGTGACAAATTCATCATTCGTTAATTTCTGTCTGTTATCGTTAATGAAGAGTGTGCGTGATATATTCAAACATTAAATTTGTTAATGTTTTACACATTCGGGAACGAAAATAATTTTTTATTCAAAATATAATTTAATCATTATATTTTTTTTCTTTTTTAATCATTATAAACATAACATTATAAACAATTGAAAAAAAAAATAAGAAAACAAATATAAATTAGAACTAAAATAATGATAATCATAATATCGATTAATAAATATAATTTGTCTGTTATGAAATTTCTATTGTAACAACATTAGGTGGTGAAAAAATTAAGTTAGGTCTCCTTTTTGTAAGAATTAATTTAACGACGGTTTATTTTTGTTTGAGTCTCATATTTTGGGTAAAGTGTTGTCACATTAAAGACTTCATAGCAATATACATATTATGTTTATTAATCAATATTATGTTTATTCTAACCTATGTTTGTTTTCTAAATTTTTTTAAGTACTTATTGTAATGTTATGTTTGCAACATTTAAAAAAAGTAAGATTAAATTATATTTTGGGTAAATAAGTATTTTTGTTTCTGAATGTGTATAACACTTACAAATTCATCCATGAATGTGTCATGTAGGTTCTTTCATTAATAGTAACGGAACAAAGTTAATATATGAATAAATTTGTCGCACTTTTTTTTTTTACTATTGGGGACTAAAATTAAATTTTCATCTTTCGAGGATAAATTTATCAACGTTTTATATATTCAAGGACAAAAACGACTATTTAGTAAAAAAAAAATTTCAATAAAATCGCATTGAGTATCCTCCAATGGCTGAGCAATGGTAATCCAAATATGCTTTTAGAGATGTTAGGTTAGGTGTGTGGACTATACATTTTTGTTTACAATAACTTTTTGTATAAAAATTGAAAATGCTAGTTTCTTATTTGGCCAACATTTTTTTTATTAATTATTGTTTTAGTTGTTTGATTTGATGGCCTTTTTTTTTGTCTGAAATTTTAATTAATTTTTTTAGTATTTGAATTTTAAAAATTATTCTTTTTAGTCTTTTCTGTTTTAAATTGATAACTTGTATTCACAATTTGATTTTTAGTTTTTAACTGTTAAAGTTTACATTTAAAAAAAAGTGTCACAGAAAGAACTAAAAAAAATTAATTTACAAAATTCAAGGAATAAAAGATAAGTTTAAATTTCATGGCAAAAAAAATAAAACCTCCAAATGTATTTTGAGACTTTGTTGTGAAAGGCTAAGTCTCAAAATCTCCCCAAACCAAACGAACAACACAACCCATTTGGATCTCTCTTCTTTCTTTGATCTCCAAATACACCCTTTTCGTTTTTTCAACACTTCTCTCCACAGAGAAAAGGAGAAAAGTGCCGATCACGTGTCTCGTGTGGTCATCGATGGCAGCAGCACCTGCGATTGAATAATATTATTTGCTTAATTGTCTTTTTCTTTTTATTTGGGAATTCAACTGTAGAGTGGGCTTCTGTTGTTGAAGGTTTGGAGCATTGTTTCTTATAACACGTGACTCATCGGTTATCACCACTCTTAACGTAGCTTACGTGTTTGATTAAATGCTTCAATGTGCTCTAATTTAGGTTGGGAAAGAGAAACCAGAACTAAATCGAGCTTCAAGAAACTGGAAACCAGAAACTGAGTAGGATAAATCTCCATTAATGTAATTGAATTGCTTTTGTTGATATGAGTTCAGATTCTGCAAACAAACATTGAAAGATAATGGACACAATTCTATGGCTTCGAAACTCCTCAGCATATCTCCCCTTACAACCAAAAACCAAAAGGTTACAACTCCTCAAATACCCAGATGCTTTGTCCTCAAGTTTGTCAAATATCTTTGTTTTTCATCAGCTCTTCACCCTGAACACTTTGTTAACCATGACCATTGCTTCAATTCAGACTCATTCTATGCATCTCTTATTGATAGTTCTACCCACAAGAGACACCTTGATCAAATACATAACCGGTTAGTTATCTCCGGGTTGCAACATAATGGGTTTCTCATGACCAAACTGGTTAATGGGAGTTCAAATCTTGGACAAATTTGTTATGCTCGCAAGCTGTTTGATGAATTTTGTTACCCTGACGTGTTTATGTGGAATGCTATCATTAGGAGTTATTCGAGGAACAATATGTACAGGGACACCGTTGAAATGTATAGATGGATGAGATGGACAGGAGTGCATCCAGATGGATTCACTTTTCCTTATGTACTAAAAGCTTGTACTGAGTTGTTAGATTTTGGTTTGAGTTGCATAATTCATGGGCAGATAATCAAATATGGCTTTGGGTCAGATGTGTTTGTGCAGAATGGCCTTGTTGCATTGTATGCTAAATGTGGCCATATTGGTGTGGCAAAAGTGGTGTTTGATGGGTTATACCATAGAACAATTGTTTCATGGACTTCCATCATTTCTGGATATGCACAGAATGGGAAAGCTGTGGAAGCATTGAGAATGTTCAGTCAAATGAGAAATAATGGTGTGAAACCAGATTGGATTGCTCTGGTAAGCATTCTGAGGGCGTATACTGATGTAGATGACTTAGAGCAAGGGAGATCTATTCATGGCTTTGTCATCAAAATGGGTCTTGAAGATGAGCCTGATTTGCTTATCTCTCTTACAGCTTTTTATGCTAAATGTGGGCTGGTGACAGTTGCAAAATCTTTCTTTGATCAAATGAAGACAACAAACGTGATTATGTGGAATGCAATGATATCTGGCTATGCAAAGAATGGCCATGCTGAGGAAGCAGTAAATCTATTCCATTACATGATCTCGAGAAATATTAAACCAGATTCTGTCACTGTGAGGTCTGCAGTCTTAGCTAGTGCGCAAGTTGGTTCCCTCAAATTAGCACAATGGATGGATGACTATGTTAGCAAGAGTAACTATGGAAGTGACATTTTTGTTAATACTGCTCTCATTGATATGTATGCAAAATGTGGAAGTGTGGAATTTGCTCGCAGGGTATTTGATCGTAACTCTGATAAGGATGTTGTTATGTGGAGTGCCATGATTATGGGATATGGATTGCATGGTCAAGGATGGGAAGCCATTAATCTTTACCATGTGATGAAGCAAGCAGGGGTGTTCCCAAATGATGTCACCTTTATTGGGCTTCTCACAGCATGCAATCATTCTGGCCTTGTAAAAGAGGGATGGGAGCTATTCCATTGCATGAAAGACTTTGAAATTGTGCCTCGTAATGAGCATTATTCTTGTGTTGTAGATCTCTTGGGACGAGCAGGTTATTTGGGTGAGGCTTGTGCATTTATAATGAAAATTCCCATTGAACCTGGGGTAAGTGTATGGGGGGCACTTCTAAGTGCATGCAAGATCTATCGCTGTGTAACATTGGGAGAATATGCTGCAAACAAGCTATTCTCATTGGATCCATACAATACAGGGCATTATGTACAACTCTCTAATCTCTATGCTTCCTCCCGCTTGTGGAATTGTGTTGCACATGTTCGAGTTCTAATGAGGGAGAAAGGATTGAATAAGGACCTTGGTTACAGTGTAATTGAAATAAATGGGAAGCTACAGGCATTTCATGTAGGGGACAAGTCACACCCAATGGCTAAGGAAATATTCGATGAGCTTCAGAGATTAGAAAGAAGGTTAAAGGAGGTTGGGTTTGTCCCATATACAGAATCTGTTTTGCATGATCTGAATTATGAAGAGAAGGAGGAGAATCTTAGTTTTCATAGTGAGAGGATAGCTGTTGCTTATGGGCTTATTAGTACTGCTCCTGGAACTACACTTAGAATAACAAAGAATCTTCGAGCATGTGTGAACTGTCATTCTGCCATAAAGCTTATATCAAAGCTTGTTGAAAGGGAAATAATTGTAAGGGATGCAAATCGGTTTCATCATTTTAAAGATGGTTTGTGTTCATGTGGAGACTATTGGTAAGAAGAATAACTCAAACTCATGCCAGCAGTTGCTGTTAGCTGACACTTCCCCAGATTAATTGACTGCTTGCTAGTTTTGTTAAATAGCATACTGATCTTGGATCTCTGGCATTAACTTTTCCGCAATATCGGTAGAGACAACATGTACATTTTGGTGATCAATCACATCTTTTGATTGTAGTCTGCTGATATATGTGTAAGAGCTGATACTTCCTTAAACTTTGTTATTGAAAAAATGACTTTCTTTCTATTTAGGTTGAATTGTGTGGACTGTGAACAAATGAATCTGTTTTATTATGGTTAAGTTTTTTTTGTCCATTTTTCATGCCTTTTATTTTTAATATAATCTTGCTTCTCTCTGTTAAGATATTAGGAATTAGATTTGCAACATTGAACAACATGCTTCTGACTATGTAAAAAGATCCTTGTGGGTAACAAGGCTGATATATGATTCCAACAAAGGGTCTTTTTTGTCCTCTAGGCCGTGCCTACCTCCAAAGGTCAAGCCCTTGCTGATGAGTATGGTGTCAAGTTTTTTGAAACCGTGAGCAGAGCTTGTTTAATAATCACATTATCATTTAATAAAATGTGACTTCATTATATTTACTATGGAAGAACTCTTGCAGAGTGCAAAGACAAACATGAATGTGGAGAAGGTTTTCTTTTCGATAGCAAGAGGCTTTTTTGTCCTTCATTTTAATTATATATTTATTTCATTTCTAAAAGACTAACCATCATCGAGTTCTTGCCGTTTTTAAACTTATTATTAAGGGAAATATGGGGTTTTTGAATTCTAACTTTTGAATAAAGTGCATGGAACTGTTGCTTCTTTCTTAATCCTGAATGATGATAGTATCTTCTTGTGTGGTTCAGTCTCAGATTATCAAGATTAACCAACCCGACCAGGCAGCCACAGGGGTTAGCTGCTTAAAAATCAGCTTGCTGTTTCATGAAAAAAAAGCAGAATCTGTAGTTAGAGGGTGCAGATTCAACAGTTGCCCGCATTGGGTTCTATAGTTATTTTAATGACTAAGTGGGAGCATGTATTTGTCCTTGTACTTCCCAACTGAAAAGATTATGTTTTGAAGACAGTGTTATAAATTTTCCGCTTACATAGTTGTCGGATTTGTTGTGATGAGTTCATTTGCTCAGCTCTCTCCACTTTCATTTTGTACTCCGACTCTTAAAGTAGTTGATCTTTTCCCAACTTTTTTTTTTCTTCAACCATTCTTAAAACATTACCGAAACATTTCCAATTGTAGATGAAATTGAAAAGAAAAAAATGTATTCTTATATAGCTTTTCATCACATGGATAAAATAATAACTTTTTTTTTTCATGGCAAATGCAACGTATAGTTCTTGAGTGCGTTTTTTTTTCCTGATAAAATCCTGAGTGTATTCTTAAGTAAGTGAAAAAGATTATTTGAATAAAAATAATATAGAAGAGATTTTCTTTAGCGAATATGAAAAATATCTATTAGGGTAAATCAAACTTTATATATTTGAGGGATTTCATAAAATGAAGAAAACATGATATGTTTTAAGAGAGGAACATTAATAATATAAATAATAAATAATTATTAGAAAGTAATGAAAGTGAGACTATTGCAGTGTCTTTTTTATCAATATTTTGTCTTTGAAACCATCTCTAATACAAATGAGTCTCACATATTGCAAATATACATCAATCAGCCAATAACCGATGTTACCACAAATAACATAAAAAGGAGAAAGAGAAACATGTGAAAAGGATTACAACTACATGAATACAAGAAGTAACAATATAAGAACTAATTCTAACAAACTAAAAGAAACTAATCTACACAGGCAAAAATCAAAAGAAGATAATAAGAAAATGGAAAGGGGGAGGCAAGAAAGTAAAAATGTAAAATTAATTATAAAAAATCGAAAGAATTAATAAGAAAAGAAAAGTTAAAGTCATTTAAAGAAAGTTGAATTAATTTGTAATTTTTGAAGTATTTTTTTTACAATGATTATACATTTAAACTTAGGATAACTATCATAAGTTATCTCATTGGCAGATTTGAACTAAAGAAAATTGAATAATAACTAATTATTAAATATAATTGGTCAAAATTAAAAAGAATGATTAAATATAAATAATAGAAAGGTGATTTAAATTAAAATTTGGTGAAATCAATTAAAATGTTTTCAAATCAATTATTAGTAGAACCAATTAAAATATTATCGTATTACCATTTAAATACTATTCTCAAATAGATTTTTAATACAAATACATAATAGATGGCTGATGGGTGCTAGTAGGACCCGTGAAAATTGGGAAAGGGTAAGACTTAAGAGAAAGTGTGCAGTGGTACACCTTCTTTTGTTCAAGAAGAGCGAGAATGTGCAGCCAGCCAACGTGGAAGGAAGCCAAGAAACCTAAATCAATTCAAAAGCGTTGAATTTTCCATTTTTCCCCCATAAAATAACAAAAAACACCCTCAATTCTCTATTTACTCGCTTTGCTTCAACGCCACCAGGCCTCCTTCTTTTCTCATTACCCTAGTTTTTCTCCATTTTCTTCACAATTGAACCGTTTCTCCCACTCGACTCGATCCCATGTAAATCCTCCAACAAACCGCATTTCTCTTTCTGGGTATCCTTTATTTCCTTCTATTTTCTGTTAAAAATATGATTTTTTTTACTAACTGTTTTCTGGGCATGTGTATATGGTTATCTCAGATGTGTTGATAGTGAAAGGCATCGTCCTCATCATCATCTATCATGGCATGGTTTAGAGCTGGAGCTAGCATAGCAAAACATGCAATTAGGAGAACTCTTTCTAAGGGTGGATCCACACACCTTGTGTCAAGGGCAAGGGTCCTTCCATCGATACCATCATCACATAGCAGAAGCTTCCACAGCTCGGTTTTCAAGGAGCAAGCTGCACCTGTTCCTCGTGCGGTTCCTCTTTCAAAGCTAACAGATAGTTTCTTAGATGGCACAAGCAGTGTGTATTTGGAGGAGCTTCAAAGGGCTTGGGAGGCTGATCCCAACAGTGTTGATGAGTCATGGGACAATTTCTTCAGGAACTTTGTGGGGCAGGCCACAACCTCACCTGGGATTTCTGGTCAGACAATTCATGAGAGCATGAGGTTGTTGTTGCTGGTGAGGGCGTACCAGGTTAATGGCCACATGAAGGCGAAGTTGGATCCCTTGAATCTGGAACCAAGGGAAATCCCTGAGGATTTGGACCCTGCACTTTATGGCTTCACTGAGGCTGATCTTGATAGAGAGTTCTTCTTGGGGGTGTGGAGGATGGCTGGTTTCTTATCTGAGAACCGCCCCGTGCAAACCCTTAGATCCATTTTGACAAGGCTTGAGCAGGCCTATTGTGGAAGCATTGGATATGAGTATATGCACATTGCTGATCGTCACAAGTGTAATTGGCTTAGGGATAGGATTGAGACCCCCACCCCTACACAGTTTAATAGGGAGAGGCGCGAGGCTATCTTTGATAGGCTTGCTTGGAGTTCTTTGTTTGAGAACTTCTTGGCCACCAAGTGGACCTCTGCAAAGAGGTTTGGACTTGAGGGTGGAGAGACTCTTATTCCTGGAATGAAGGAAATGTTTGATAGGGCATCTGATCTTGGGGTTGAGAGCATAGTTATAGGAATGGCACATAGAGGGAGGCTGAATGTTTTGGGGAATGTGGTTAGGAAGCCGCTGCGGCAGATTTTCTGCGAGTTTAGTGGTGGTCTTCAGCCTGAGGGGGAAGTTGGACTCTACACTGGAACTGGAGATGTTAAGTATCACTTGGGGACGTCGTATGATCGCCCTACTCGGGGTGGCAAGAGGATTCATTTGTCTTTGGTGGCAAATCCTAGTCACTTGGAAGCTGTTAATCCAGTTGTTGTTGGGAAAACTCGTGCCAAGCAGTATTACTCAAATGATGTGGATAGAACAAAGAACATGGGTGTGCTGATTCATGGAGATGGAAGTTTTGCTGGACAGGGTGTGGTCTATGAAACCCTGCATTTAAGTGCTCTTCCAAATTACACTACTGGTGGGACGATTCACATCGTGTTTAATAATCAGGTTGCATTTACAACTGATCCAACGTCTGGCAGGTCTTCACAATATTGCACTGATGTTGCCAAGGCTTTGGATGCTCCCATCTTTCACGTGAATGGTGATGATGTTGAAGCAGTTGTTCATGCCTGTGAACTTGCTGCTGAGTGGCGCCAGACTTTCCACTCTGATGTGGTTGTCGACTTGGTGTGTTACCGTCGATTTGGCCATAATGAGATTGATGAACCATCTTTCACTCAGCCTAAAATGTACAAGGTTAGCCCTTTTGTTTATTATGTTTTTCTTCATTTTGTATGCATATTGCTTTTGGACAAGTTAATTAGTTTGCAACTTTGTGGGGTTGATATAGGTAATCCGAAGCCATCCATCAACTCTTGAGATCTATGAGAAGAAGCTTTTGGAATCAGGGGAGTTGACACAAGAAGAAATTGATAGGATACACAAGAAGGTCACATCAATTCTAAATGAAGAATTTTTGGCTAGCAAAGAATACATTCCAAAAAGAAGAGATTGGCTTTCAGCGTATTGGCTTGGTTTCAAGTCACCTGAACAGCTTTCACGTATCCGAAACACTGGGTACGAACAATAAATTTATGTTCTTTCTGTTTGAGTCTTTTTATGTTTAAACAACACCGCTGAAGTCTGTGATCTATCCCATGCAGTGTGAAACCAGAGATCTTGAAAAATGTTGGAAAAGCAATCACAACCATCCCTGAAAATTTCACACCTCATAGAGCAGTGAAGAGGATATATGAACAACGGGCCCAAATGATTGAAACTGGGGAAGATATTGACTGGGGATTTGCAGAGGCGCTTGCTTATGCTACCTTGCTTATTGAAGGTAACCATGTTCGATTAAGTGGTCAGGATGTTGAAAGAGGAACTTTTAGTCACCGCCATGCTGTAGTTCACGATCAGACAACAGGAGAGAAATATTGTCCCCTGGACAATGTTATAATGAACCAAGATGAAGAGATGTTTACCGTTAGCAATAGGTAATCTTTCTTCTATATACATATAGTTATCTTGCTTGTTTCAGCTTTGTTACTATTATATCACTGGTATCCTAGTTTTGGAATAGGAAACCTCTGTAACTTGTCCTTGGGTGCCTTTGGCTCTGACTTCTTGGCGTTACAATTTAAAAAGTACATAACAAAGTTACAATTTAAAAAGTACATGACAAAGTTACAATCACACTGTTTCACTTAACAGTTATTATGCATTTCCTGTTTTCCAATCATTAATAGAAGGCTCTTTTCTAATTATTATAAGCTATAGTCTCTTATTTTTTGATGATTCAATCTGGTCACTGTATTATAGTTGTATAATATGTAATGCTTCGATCCCCCCCCTCCCCCCCTGAATACTAGTTTAGTTTTTATTTATGGCTTAATTTTTTGTGAGTTGAGTAGAATTTTGTTTGAATTTATTAATGAAATGTCAATACTGTAGAAAGTGTTGGGTCACATACAATGATTGTGAGCAAAGGTGAACGATAATTTAGGAATGTTATATGGATCACTCAATGATAATATACACATGACATTTATCACCTTCTTAATTACACTTAATTGAAAGTGCCGGGTCAGTTTAGCTTTGCATCGTGTATAAAGTATATAAATAGTTCATTAATGATTACATTTAATATGGAACTTTTGTAAACCATCAGCAATATTCGTTGGATTTTTGTTTCCTTTGTTAATCTACTTTATTTTCTAGCCTTTAATGTGGTTTACATGTTCATGGCTTTGTTCTTCAAGTCTTACAAACACTTGTTATGTGTCTTCTTCTTGATGCGAAGATTGCATCTTAAAATATTACAAAAATAGCATCATAATCCACTTGATACATTAAAAGCTTATTAAGAGTTATAAACAAAAAGAAAAAAACTCTTTTTACTTATATTGAACATATGATTTATTATTTTCTGTTTTTGGTCTCTTATCTAAGAAATTTTTTAAACAATATGCAGTTCACTTTCTGAGTTTGGTGTTCTTGGATTTGAATTGGGTTACTCAATGGAAAATCCCAATTCATTGATAATTTGGGAGGCTCAGTTTGGTGATTTTGCTAATGGTGCTCATGTCATATTTGACAATTTCTTGGCTTCTGGTGAGGCTAAGTGGCTCCGTCAGACTGGTCTTGTTGTGTTACTTCCTCATGGTTATGATGGCCAGGGCCCAGAGCATTCAAGTGCAAGATTGGAACGCTTTCTTCAGGTTATTTTGAGAATACTTTTGAACTTTTGTTCCATCTGCTTGAGTTTGAATCCTGTTGCCAACTTTGACTATTGTTTGCCCTCTTTGTGTATGTGTTGGATATTTGGGTTGACGAAATTGATGACAAGCATATCGGTGGTTCTAGTGCATCCTATTATATATTCGGTGTACTATGAGATTGATATGTCATCTTGAACTGAGTGGCACTGTCGTATAAAAATGTATTTTGTCGATTGCATGTTTTCTGTTTTGTCTTAAGTGCGCGCGCGCGCACACCGATACACTGGAATTTTTTATTAGTGGTTTGAAATTTGAATTATGTTTCTCGTGTAAACAAGAGATTAACTTAAGCCATGCTATCTTGCTGCCGATTTTCGAACTGCTTTTTAATCTTGTTGTATGTGCTCTGACCATCTCCCTAGTTTATTTGTATAGTATTGAAGTAACTAAGTAACTAATGTTCACTAATTTCATGGCAGATGGCTGATGACAACCCTCATGTTATCCCTGAGATGGATCCAACTCTTCGGAAGCAGATTCAGGAGTGTAATTTGCAGATTGTGAATGTTACAACTCCTGCTAATTTTTTCCATGTTCTAAGGAGGCAGGTTAGTACAGTTAATAGATTTTTTTTTTTAGTGGTCAACGGGCCGAAACCCATAAAGTAAATGGGGTTGGCGCAGGATGGACTAAAGGAGTAAAGAACCAACTCCTCTTTCAGCATAACTCACCTTCTAGTGAAGATATTGAAACTCCTTATACAGGAGAGTAATAGTGACATTTTGGGAACTTCAAAACCACTAGCTGCTGAGAATCTAGTTCCCACACTCACTAGAAAATCTGGATGGTGGATAACTGTATATTGCATGCAATAATGGAAGAAAGCACTACTAGCAGTTCCAAAGAAAAATATTTTTATCTAATGAGTCCATTAAAAATGATCAATATTCACATTAGACTCCCTTCCAGCATCTATATCTACTGCCAAACCAACAATATCAAAATCATTTTCTTACTCCATACCGTGGTTATTATGAGTAGATGAAATGACAGCTAATGAGCTAACTCATCACTAGTATTAGGCATGTACTCAATACTCTTCAATGTCAACATTGGAATTAAGATCTTGTGGAGGTTCTCCATTAAACTTTGATTGTTCAGCCTGCTCCTCATCCATCTCTTTTGAGCTTTCCATCTAGTCATCGTGATCTCCTGCATCACCTAAAAATCATATCTTTACAAGTCTTCCTTGAGCGTCCTCCATTGATCCCTCCACCACATCATTATAGGATGTTAGCAGTGAGGACACATGAGAAACTTTGATCATCGCCTTTGACCTTCTTCATGCTCCTGGCAACCTGATCTGCTTCCACTGTCAAGAGCCCTTGTTTTTCCATGGGAGAGCTTTGTCGTCCACTTAATTAACAATTAATTGATTTAATGATGCTATATCAAGTTATATTCCTTGTTTTCTCATACTCTGCCGCTTTTGTTATTGCAGGTACATAGAGAATTCCGCAAGCCTCTCATTGTAATGTCCCCTAAGAACCTGCTTCGTAGCAAGGCTTGCAGATCAAATTTATCTGAGTTTGATGATGTCCAAGGCCACCCAGGCTTTGACAAACAGGGAACCAGATTCAAGCGCCTCATAAAAGATCAAAATGAGCACAAAGATGTTGAGGAGGGTATTAGACGTTTAGTACTTTGCTCTGGAAAGGTATGTGGTACTCATTAGAAACCGGCTATCTTCGTATCAATCAGTTTTTATGCTTTTTCATCTGGTGAATTTTATTATAACCATATTCATGAAATTTAAATGGTGATTCAATTACGTATTTATTTATGTTTAATATATCCATTGTTTTCTAAATAAGCTGCTTATGACTATAAAATTCAACTATCCCTTGCAGGTTTACTATGAACTTGATGAACATCGAACAAAGGTTGATGCAAAGGATGTTGCAATATGTAGGGTGGAACAGCTTTGTCCTTTCCCTTATGACCTTGTCCAACGAGAGCTTAAACGATATCCAAGTATGTATAATTAGTTGTAGAAAATGTTCCCTGGAAGTAGATTCTGATTTCTTTATTTTGCTTGTTGAAGGTGTGTATGGGGTATAATTTGTCTTTTGTCTAGGATATAATTTTCTTGTTTGTCCTTCTGTTATAGGCAGTATTTATGTTTTATACCTTTATGTTGCATCTCTTACCAAATAGCTCAGCCCGAATCCCATAGGGATATAATTTCACTTTTTGTTGTTAACAATGACTAACTTTTGCAATAGGAATGAGGAAATAGTGTATGCACTCACATTGTGAAAGATTCTTACATTGAAATCCAATCACAAAGTGTCATGTATAATAATTGTAATAATTGCTTAAAGAAGTTATACCAATGATAATTTCTGATTGATTGGCTGTGTAAAATTTGGCAAACAGTATAGAAATTAGACTCTAGAAACTCACATTGTGAGATTTTTACATTGACATCCAATTACAAATTGTCATGTATAGTAATTGTAATAATTACTTTAGAAGTCATACCAATGATAATTTTTTATTGATTGATAGTGTAAAATTTGACTAACAGTGTATAGAAATTAGACTCTAGAAATATATCTGTTTTTCCCCCTTTGTGGTTGTCGAACTTATATTCTGTTTTGTTTCTTGTATAGATGCCGAGGTTGTTTGGTGTCAAGAAGAGCCAATGAACATGGGTGGATACACTTACATTTTACCCCGACTTATATCTTCAATGAAAGCTGTAAATAGGGGAGGTTATGATGATGTCAAATATGTTGGTCGTGCTCCATCTGCGGCCACAGCCACTGGTTTCCTCAAGGTTCACCAGAAGGAGCAGACTGAGATTGCTGAAAAAGCCCTTCAACAGGAACCGATCGACTTCCCATTTTGAAAAGGCATTTGCACATGCATCCATCTTTTTTGAGAGTGATAATAATGCATTTAGTTTAATTTATCCACCACGTAAGGAGCTATAGTTGGAAGGAAGGTGACTTCATACATTTGCTTTCGAGTTTTGACCTTTTATGATCTTTTGGTTCCTTGCAAAAAGTCAGCTAAGCTGAATTTCAACATGCCTATGCTGAAAATATTTTTATTTCCTTGCGATACGCAAAGGCGTGGTTGCCTTACTGGTTGAATTGATGCCTTGGTAATTACCATTTTTTTTAATTATACTGTATAATTTGGAAAAGCATCTTCAATAATTTGTGACTATGTAATTCCATTTTCCAGAGGCGTGCCTTGGTAGTATAGCCTCGGGATCATGGCCAACAGTTTCTCGTAATTTTTTTTCTCAAATATGCTTTTTAATACCATCAATTCAAAACCAACTTTGATATGGTTCTTGAATCAATGAGTTCATCATCCTATGTATCTTTGTCTGATAATGTAGTCTTGATCAATGTATTTTTGTTTATTGTATTTTGCTAGAAAGATGGATAGCATTGCTTTGTAGAACTAATTTATAAAAACATTTCAACTTAAGGAAATAGAAGAGATGAAAACTTGTGGCAAACTGGAAGTTCTTGACCTTTAATTTAGATTGTGTCGGATTGTGAGAAGAGAGCATGACCCAATGAATAGATGTGTTGATAAAATCCCTTATTTTAACCTTCATAATCCTATAAAAGTAAAACTGTCACTGAACTTATGGGAGACGAGGAAGATAATGTGATTTCTTTTTACATGATCTCGTCTCTTGTTTCTTATGGGCATTAATTAAAGCTTATTTAATATTTATATATATATATAAAAGACAATTTAAATATGACCTTATTAAAATTAACAGGAGAGGATCTGTAAGAAAACGTGATGTAAGAAAATGTGGGACAATCTGCCGACCAAATCTTGGAAGTACGAAAAATTACCGACAATCTTTTGGAATTAAAGTAGATCCTCTGATGACATGTGCTTTGAGTTATCGTTCATAATGTTCGTCTGGCAACAAAATAGATTTTCATCTAGACACAGGTAAGAGGAGGAGACGACGTTGGCTCAAGGAAGGATTGAAATACAATTTTAAACTTTTAAGCACTTACATCATAAAATTTAACAATTATTAAAATGAATTTTATCCATTACATCAAGTTATAAGGTGTAAACCACTGGTAGTCCAAAACTTGAAATATTAAATAATATTATCACTCAAGTCATACATTTTTAAAAAAAAATTTAAACTACTGTGATTGGCAAGTTACACCTTCAGGGGCTTATATATTGTTTCCTTAGTTCAAGGGCCAATTTTAGGAATTAATGTTATGATTTACTCCGATTTAAACTTCTGGCAGATATATAATTGGAATCTATTTGAGTTCCCGCTTTGTAATATTAGACTTGTCAGTTTACAGGGAAGATATAGATGTTAACAGTGTCTACTATGATATTATACGTTAGAGGTATATACCTTCAGCGAAAATTATAAAAACAGTGCAATAGATTGTTAACAGCTCACAATGCGCAACATAAACATGCAACTGATTGCCAAACACGTGACAGAAATATCCTCTCCTCTCCCGTGTAATAACCTCTTTTCAACTTCATACCACGTTTTCTTAAACATATAAGCCTGTTTGAATACAAAACTAGAAGTCCTTTTGAGAGCTTTTCTATTAGAAAAAGCTCTATATTTTGAATAGACAAGCTCTCAAAAGCACTTGTGACTTCAAACAGGCCCTCCAGATAGTAGATGAGATGGGATGGGTGGGTTACCACCCGCAAAATAGACACTGACAACCCAATACTGGATGGAATCTCTTAAAGATTCACTAAAGAACACGGCTTGCAAGGAGTTTAACAAAGGTGACAAGATATCAGCAAATTGTAATGGAAAGAATGCAACTGAATCACAAAAGAGACATCTTCATTACCATAAATAAAACAATCGAGTTCCTACAAGAAGCATTGGCTAAAACTTTTCAATTTTAAATAGTCTTTTAAAATATTAGCCTGCCAATCACTCACTATGAACAGATTACATATCTACCACTGTTCTGAACTTTCAAGAAGAAAATGGAACTCATGAAGGAATGACCACTTCATCCTTTCCATAGATACGCTGAAGCTCCCGAGTAGCAGCTTGGTATGATGCTGATAAGGGGGGAAACAGATTAGAAGTAGAAAAGATTGAAGAATTTGTGTTGTTTTGTATATCTAAGCATGGACAACTGAAGCAAAGACATGACCAAGCAAACTGAAAATTCTTGTTACCTTTCCATATTCGAAAGTTCTTTTGGTTGATGGTAGAGCCAGTCACATTTTGAATAGCATCAAAAAGCATATCCTGATTAGTATTTTTCAGCTCTTGAACAACAGCATAGATGGTTTTTCCATTCTCAAAGTATATGTGATTGTTAGGATGTTTTGTCTTAGCACCAGCATGACGCTCAAACTCGTAAGCATTAAGAGCCTTCATGACAAAATTAATATATGAGCACAATCACTTGGATTATGCAGATTATCAGAATGCAAGTGATTTGAAATGCTAACCTTTGACTGGTTGCAGTTGTCACATGAACACAAATACCCAGTTCCTTTTATTATTCCCTTAAGACTTTTCTGCCAAGCAGATTCTTGAAAATGTTAAAAACATAATATAAACTACAACAGCTCAGAAATAAAGCAAGACAAAATTAAAAAACACTTTACCTCCCGTGACCACGAAACATATTTCACCTGAACACCATCAAAAATACCAGTTGAAAGCAAACTTTTGACATTTGAAGGGAAGTTGTTAGTAGGAGCCTTCTTGGTTGTCTTTGGCTCTTTGTTCTTAACAACAATATCATTTTTAGTATTGGGTTTTGGAATGCTATTTACAAGTGATTCAGTGTTTGTCTCAGTCAGGTCGTTCTGGCTATCCAATCCTTGAGCTGAGTTCTGGCCTCCTATCAACAGATCATAGCCACTAATGATTCCACCAGGGGTATTTGGTTCAGGGTCATCATGAAAACCTCCAAAAGAAATGGAACTGCTCTGACCCTTATGGTGGTTTTGACCCACAAGTAAGGAACTAGAATCTCCTCTGTCATATGATGGAACTGTTGATGCAATATTTGAATCCACCTTATCATATGTTGGACCCATTGATATTATATGATTAGTACCCTTGTCATAAGGAGCAACAGTTATGAAATTTTCTCCTGATTTACCATAGGTTGGACCAACTGGTATAAAGCTTTCATGTACCTTGGTATATGAGGTGCCCAGAGATATTAAATTGCCATCTTCCTTCTCATATGATTGACCCATTGATATGAAATTTCCATCTCCCTTGTCAAAGGGCTGACCCATTGATACGATACTTTCATCTCCCTTGCCATAATTGTGGCCCATCAACATAAAACCCCCATCCCCTTTACTGAAGGTGTGAGCCATTGAAAGATTGTCGTCAGTCTTACTAATTCTGCTCCCCATAGCAATGGTGTTGTCATTTCCATTGTTATAAGTAGGACCCAATGAAATATTGTCGCCATCATTCTTATTGTAGCCAGCACCTACTGAAATTGTACTATTATCTTCCCTACTATAGGAGGGCTCCATGGATGCAGCAGGCATGCAGTTGTCAGAATCTCTGACTTGATTAACTTTAACTTTTCTGATGCCACCAAAATTGAGACATGATGAAGGGTCTGCTATGGAATGGGATATTGACAATCCCACAGAAGGATCATTACCAAATTGATGCTCAAAATCTTTCCTTCCCATGTTCAGATTTCCACTTACAATAGATGGCACATTCTTATCAACCAAATTCACAGTCCTAGCAAGATCAGATCCAAAAAGACGGTCAGAAAATTGACTTGTGACTGAGTGAAATCCTGAATTGGTGTCCCATTGGGAAACATTTGCATGTGAAACTCCAGAAATTGGCCTGCCACTAACAGCTTCAACTGCTTGTTTCTTGTTGCTGAATATTTCAGGTTCACCTGTATCCATAAACCACTGATGACTGCGCTTGGGTTCAATTCTGGAAGAATTTTCATATCCCGCATTTTCTTCAGCCATGCAGCCAGCATCCCGTGGCATCCAAAAGCTTTTATGCTGATAAGACTGCAAAAAATCACTACTTAGCATCTTTATCCTATTTGACAGAAATTGCAATATTGAAAAAAATACTAACTGTTGAAGAACCAAAAGACAAAGATCGCAGCAGAAATTTCTCTTAACTTTTAATAAAGTAAACATATTATCCTGAAAACAAATTCAGCATCAAGATCATTGATCATATAAACAGATAATTGGATTGATTATCACACAGAAAACATGCAGCAAAGCTGCCCAGCAGATTGCATACAACAACAAGAACAATAACTAAGCATTATCTTCCAATATATTCACTTTCTTATTGGAGCCTCTATTGGTCTTCTCTCATGACCTAATCATCACAAGCGAATTTCACTCATCTTTTCAGTAGGTGCTATCCCCTAAATACACTTGTTCCTAATCTTACATTTTCTGGTATGTTCACCTATTCATCTCATCATTGAGTTTTGGCACTTCTCGGAAACTTTACACTAACCAACATTCACTGACAGCTCTTGTAGTTGTCTGGTAGATATTCCTTTGGACATTTGAAATAAAAATTTAAACTCAAAGCATATTTGCATTTCATCCACCCAACTTGAATCCATAGTTATTTGTAGGTGTGGTGAATTTTCAAATAGCAACTGTAGTGGCCGCAATCACATTCATATTTCAAATCCTTTTTGCCCTAAAAAATGTCGTTTTTACTTTTTAGGAGGGGGCTTTAGAGGCAAAGTTGAGATTTCCTTACCCTTTTTAGAATTTAAAAAATCCTTAATTGTATGTAGTTTTCTGAGTTCCATCTCTGAACCCTCAACCTCCACTATTCTTTTCTCTGCAACCTCCAAAATTTTGTTTGTTTCCTTGACTTTAATCGTTATTTACTTGGATATTTTGCTTGAGAACTATGACCTTTATGGTTAATTATAAATTTATCAGTTATCAATGGCAAATAAGGGTGGCCACAGGTCAGTTTGGTTCAGTTAGGGAGATTTTTCAGTCCAAAACAATTTATTTCTACCAGTTTGGGTTGGTTTGGTTCCTACAAAATTTTGTTATTAACCCCAACCAAACCAACCAGATGTCATTTGGGTTTGTTTGGATCAGGCGGTCAAGTTTAATAATAAAAAATAAGAATCCTAAAAAAAAATGGGGAAAAAATTGCTGGAAAATTGTTTGGGGCTCCACTGCACAACAGCCGAGTTGATCATATATTCATATATGAAGCAAAAGGTTCCTCAGCGGATCTGAGTCAGGGAAGGGAGGCAGCACAT
The DNA here is from genome assembly GCF_004193775.1 of Glycine soja. Classification (NCBI taxonomy): domain Eukaryota; kingdom Viridiplantae; phylum Streptophyta; class Magnoliopsida; order Fabales; family Fabaceae; genus Glycine; species Glycine soja. The sequence goes on along the minus strand of NC_041019.1, from coordinate 56,453,155 downwards.
GACGTAGAGAGGAGCAAAAAGGTTCTGGGGTTGGTATCCATGACATTCAAGAGAGAGTTCAGCTTTGGTTTTTATCTTACCTTTTAATTTGTTTTAGTTAAAGAAGAAGGAATTGGATAGAGACTTTAAGCTAGTGGTAAGCAGGTGCAGTGAGCAAGAGTGGAGAAGGGAATTGAAAGCAGATTTATAATGTCTAATGTTCGATTTGGATAAATACTTTCAGGTTTCAAATTCTTCAACCCAAGAAACATACCAAAGTCTATCAGGTTTAGACAAAAAAATCCAAACCAAACCAAACTGATTTTTAGCTCTTGGTTCATTTCGGATTGATCGGGTTCACGGGTTGATCTGAACCCATGCCCAACCCTAATGGCGGATGGTGGAAGGCCAAAATTCAACCATATAAACACGCCATTGCAGCCTACAGTGATCCCAGACTTTATTTAACACATTGCACAAAATCCCTACTCTAAAATGATAATGATACCTTGCATTATAAAACACTAGAGAGAAACATTATTAAAATGACATCCAGAATTCATTTAACACATTGCACAAAATGTTGACATTTTACATTTACAATAAAATTTATAACGAAGCATAAAAGTTAGCTCATGAGTAAGCTCCCAATACAGTAACCGATTAATAGTGTGTTTGGATACCTTCAAAATCTTGGTGGCTCCCCTAAAACCACATAAAAAAACGTGATTTTTCCACAGCAAAATGTGTTGCTTTGCATTCACCATGAAATTGAAATTGATTTTCCCTCACCTCACCGTCATCCCAAACATGCTATAATATCTCACAGAAGTTGTTCATTCTGATGACCCTACTGATTGAATAATTGTGAGTTATAAAATGTTTCGTAGAACTATTTATAAAATCCGCACAGCTAAGACAATTCCCCCCCGCGACAAATTGAAAAAACGATAAACCATCAAATGCACATGAAAACATTTAATCCGTTAACTCTAAAATGAATATATAAATTTCAAAGTATACTACTTTACATAAATGATTGAAAAAAAAGGGACATAGCAAGAGTACCAGACGAACCATCATGCAAAACCAGGCAACCACAAAATCATATATATCAGACCCCGCATTTGCATGCAAATAGTTTATCAGAATCTTAAACCTACCATTTCTCTCTGATTTTTAAAAACGAGTATGATCAGACTCAATAATTCACCGTGCCACCACCCACTGAGTAATGCAAATCGCCACCGTGTGTCCAAGGAAGCACCATAAAACCCTACGAACTCGATCAACTACATCATAAAAACCAGATAAAGATAAACTCCACGGTATCATCCATGTTGATCAAACTAATATATATTAAATAAAATAAAAATAGCGAAGAAAAAAAAAACCTAGAATGAGAAACTGGAATCGGGCGATTGAATCCACGATCGCGCCGGAGAACGAAAGAGGTTTGGCGGAACTATCGCCGGAGAGTTTTTTTCCGGTGGAGGCGCTCCTCCGTTGATAGCAACACTTCGTTTCGAAACTTCGTTTCACTTCGAAACGAAGTGTTTGGGATTACGAATGAGGTTTAGAGTGAGTGAGGGAGGGTGGATCAAAGATATAGTGCGGGAATATGTAGGGTTACCTATTTTCCTATGGTCGTCTCTGCCGTACACGCGTCTACGTATGTGATGTTTCCATCTTCGGGGGAATCTGAACTGTGCATCATAAATAACTGATCTGGTAGCACCTGGTGTGATGTGCCACGTGGAGTTTGATGATAGGTTTGATGTGTGCATCGCTTTTGCTGTGCTAGTGACGTGGCATGGTGTGATTGGCGCGCGGGGAAGGAACACATGCACCGCTGAAGTTTTGTAATTGAATTTCTGAGGCGTGAGAGTAATGTTTGTACTTGAAACTTAAAAGTATAAAATTACGTTTTATTTCAGAACACAGTATCTATTTAGAGTAGACTACATCAATTTTTTACTAGGGACAATTTAATTTGACTAGCATAAAAAAACAATTATAGGACGTTAAGTTTTCAAGGCTTAAACTGGAAATAACTTTACACGTTGCGCTAAATATAACTGGCCCGCAACGGTGTTAGCCCACACCTTTCTTAATTTCTTAAAATATAATTTTTTAATATTTTATTGGTATTTAATATTATTTAATATATATATATATATATATATATCAATAAATTTATGTTTTTCTAAATATTTAGTATCATATCAAATATGATTACATTAAAATTGAGTAAAAAAATTAATTATATTTTTAATTAAGCAGGTATTATCTTCAAACATGTTTAAGTTTATTGAAAATTTCCATGATTTGCTCCTTATGTGTATAGATTAAAAAGAAAATAGTAAATATAAATTTATAATTATTTAAATTTAAATTCATTAAACTTTTGCATTATAAAATATTTATAAAATAATTTGTTTATTATTTTATAATTTATTATAAATAATTCATTATAAATAAAATTTGTAAGTATTATGAATATCTTTTAAAATTAAACATATTGATAATCAATCTTTTCATGGGATTATCATCATAAAATACAATATATCAAATATTATGATTTATTAAAGTAACTTATCATATATTTTCTTATAACCTATATATTTTATATTTATTGATATTTAAATAAGTAAAAAAATTAAAATATAAAATAATTAACTTAACTTTGAAATCATCAATGAGTATAGTTTTATAGCATATAATCATAATAATTGTTCTTAAAATAACCATAACAATGTGTGTTGTTTTATTTATTTGACTTATTAATGATATTGTTTATTTTTTTGTCTTTGTAAATGAAATTAATGGTGATGTTGAAAAAGAAGAGGAAGTTGTTCTGGATTTCACAGTTCATGACTCTAATGTTTAATTTCAATAGTTTAGGAGTTTTTTTTTATGATATTTAAATTTTAATTATCTTAATGTTAAATGTTTATTTTAAAGACTTCAATCACTTTAATATTGAATTTTTGAATTTGATTTAGTTTGGTTTTTATATTGATTTTATTTTAAGTTGTTTGGAATAATTTTATTTTTTTTTACAAAAAAAAGGTAGAAAAGTGGGTCAGCCCACATAACCCACAAATCCGTGATGGGCCGGGCCGGACTAACATTTTGTTAGCCCACACAAAAGTGGACCTAGCTGGACTAGCCCACTTTTAGCTCAACCCGGCCAACCCACGTGGACTGGACTGACCCGTTTTGACAGCTCTAAGTGTGGAGTTGTTTTATCTTAACAAATAGTTTTAAATTTGAGTTTTGAATATACAATTAGGTTAATTATTAGCAAATTTTTTACTGTTTATAATAATTTTACACAATTGGCTTGTCGAGGATCAATTATGTGTTAGTTAATCTATGCATTTAATATTAAATAATTATCTTAAAAGATAATACTTTTAAGAATTATTCTTCGATAAAAAATGTTTTTAAGAATTTGTCTTCCATAAAAATGTGTTTATAAAAATTTCTTGATCTCTTATCTCTTTTATTTTATCATGTTCATCTTTTTTCTAGAGAGAAAAAAGAGTATATCCATATCATAATTAACTTTACTTTTGAAAACCTAATGAAATTGTGATTTTAGATTACAAATCCATTGATCATATATGGTAAGCACAACACAGGAAAAGGACACAGTTCCCCCCCATAATATGGTAAGGGGTGGAACCTCGTTCATGCACTGCGTATAAGCGTATTAGAGTGTGAATTACAGCCATGGAATACTTCATAAAATCAATAACCTCAAAAACCAAAACAAACATTCTCGTACATGCTCCCTCCCTGCATGCATGTAGAGCCAGCCAGCCAGGTACAATGTTTGGTACACGTAGGTACGTCCTATGATGTGAGTGCACGTCACTTCCTAATAAGCACATGCAACACATGCAAGTGTATTAGCCACACGTTCAATTCAGATCCTCTTCATTTGTTAGAGAAATGGAGATTGAGGGGAGAGCAGACACGTGGCACTGGATAGAATAGAAGGCTGGGCTTTAATTTAGTTTAAGTTAATTGAATTTGGCTAAATGTTACTCTTTTAATTTTTTTGGTATACACAAAACCTAGAGGATTAGAAGCCTCCATAGAAAGAGATATAAGTCATATCAGCTCTTAACTTATTGATAATATTATGAGGAGGAAACTCAAAAACTTGAATGAAAGATAATGCCGTAACAATTTGCTTAACCAACGTGTCAATGACTTGATTAGCTTCCTGAAAAATATGTCTCCAAGCAACATGACCCTGATAAGAGTGGTTAAATGTTGCTTTTGTTACTTATGTTTTATATTTCATTTTGGTCTTTTAAGTAAAGTTTCATTTATATTTTTTTTTTGTGTTTTTGAAAGTTGTCATTTTTATTCAACTTTCATCATCATTATTTCTTGATTGTTATTTAGGCATGGTAATAAAAATTCAACCCGTTTGTTCCTCTCTACTTTGAGTTTGACAAAAAAACAAAATCCACTTTAATCAAGGTCGAGATCACGTTTTCACTGACTTGGAAAAATGAGATCTAAGTCATAACTTTCCATTCCGCTACATATATTTTTATAATTATTAATAATGTTGTTATATATTTCTATTATTATATATATTATATGTAATTGTTAATTAAATAATTATTTCATATTTTTTATAATTATTAAATATGGAATAATTATGTTAATAATCAAATAAATAATATTATAATTATAATAAAATTAAAAATACACTTTAATTCTTAAATATGATTAAGTTATTTTTTTTATTAAATTATATATATTGATTGAATTCAAATATAATTAATAACTTAATTTATGATTTACCTAAATTATATCAATAAATATTTTAAGAAAATGTAAGATTGATTTCTTGTTGGTTTTTTCAAATCCAGATGGGATGAAATTGAGTTTTATTTTTTCATCTCACCTTTCATAAATCTAAATTCGTCTCATCTTTTATAGAAATAGAGATGAAAATAAACAGACGTACCTCATTACCAACTCTACCGTCTTTAGTGCCTTAGCTCTTGGACGGAATCACTTAATGTCTTACCCTTTGCCTCCCCCGCCAAAAACTACAGAGAGATACATCTTATTGTTGTTCAGACTTTGATAACATTTGATTAATCATGTGCTTCTTGTTATGTTTGCTGGAATTTATTTTCTGGAGTGTATGTACGATGTTATCCATGGTTTCGATTGCCATCATTTGTAAATAATCCTCATACATTTGATTTGAGGCCATTAGTTGTATATATATATATATATATATTTTTTTTTTTCTTATACGAATCTCTCTCTATTGTAGCATAAGAAAACCTTAATTATAAATGAATTGCATATGCTGTACAAGGGTACAAGTAATTAGCTTGTCATCAAATATACATATACATACAGTTAGAAAAAGAAAAAAAACTAACGAACTTCTAATAATAATATTGGACTTTCCGATAGTCTCAAAGCATTTAAAATAATTACTCTCAACTCTTGTATTTTAATATATTGCTGCTATTTTAGTTTTTTAGAAAGACACAATTTTTTTATAGAGAAATGGTCTATCCTATAATGCTTATCACGAGTTTACAGTTTACGTCATTATCATTTCATTAATCGGAATAATCATTCACAGCAACTCCATTTGATAATAAGATAGGATTAAATTAAGAAGAAAATAGAAAAAACTTGCATGAGCAACCAGTTAGAGGAGTGGACAGTGACTTCAATTATGTTGACACCACTCATCCTAACTGAGAAAAACAATAAGGCCTAAATAATAGCAGAGCAAAAAAAAAAACAAGCACATACACGAGGGATCAGACCAGAATCTATGATACATAAAAAAGAAAACTTATATGCAGGTAATCATAGTCTATTCCTCTAGAAGACCTCCCAACAAAACGTGAACGTGGGAACTGAATTAGACCAAAAAAGGATCTCTTATACATATGTTAAAGTTAGCTAAAGAATCTACGTTGGAATTACTTTATCTGTTTTTGTGAGATACCCTAAACTTAATTTTTTTAAGGACAGACAATGGCTTCAATGGATTTATAAAGCACACCCTCTCTGATATATTCTTAGCATATTTTTTCTATTGGTTAAAATTTATTAAGATTTAAAACCTACAAAGTTAATGATAGAACGTGTAAATTAAAAATGAAACTCATAATTTTGTGATTTTTAACAAATTTTAAGCTAATAGTACGTAAATACTAGAATGTTTAAAAGAGTATGTTGTTAACATATCTCTTAAATTATTTAAGTTTAAATATATTTTTCATTTATGTAATTTAACGGTTTTTTCTTTTTGTTTCTGTAATTTTTTTTCATTTTAATTCTTACCAGATGTGTTTATTTTTGTTTTGTCTTTAAAGTATTATAGATAATATTTTTAACAATAAAAAAATATTTTGAACAATGAAAAAAATGTTATTTAAAATATTTTAAGGATGAAAAAAATATATATTTTTAGAAGGATTAAAATGAAAAAAAAATTACACAAACAAAAATTAAAAAAAAAATAAATTACAACGAAAAGAAATATTTAAATCAATTATTTATACATAAAGTTCAGCATGTTTGCTATATTTTGACAAAGGAAAAGGAAGAAGAAAGCTGTACATGCAGTTGAAAATCAGAGATTGGAAAAGTTTTGTCACAAGCTCCAGAAATTTGACAGCAAAAAGGTAGAATAGTAGAAAAGGTTTGAAGTGTCGTTAACTTCACAGAAATTGTGCAGCTTGCAAGGTGCCTTCCAGATAATAACGTACAAGTTGGTCAATAAATTTAGTTGGATGTTGGAACAAGAATGGATACAATTCGTAATCCAAATCCAAAGCACCTAATAGATTAGGATGCTTAAGGCCCATTGACTTATGTGGTCCACATCAGACCTATTACAAACAGCATAGGTCGGTCAATTAAATTAAATACTACTATTAACATATGCTAGACACGCGTAATGGGTAGAATTTTTCCTGCACGTTACCCTGATTGCTGATTCCATATTGGATCAATGAATCTTATTTGCCATTTTTAACCATGCATTTCGAGTTTCTAACTCGTGTTTTTTTTTTTTTTACGGAATAATGCTTATCTAATCAAATTCACAACACATTAAATAATATGATTAAGAGTATAAAAATTAGGATACAATGGAATTATTCTTGCTAACTTATGAGCAACCCATTAGTTTGTCTGTTCATAAATCTTATACCAAAGAATGAATTACGAGTCAAAACCTTCCTACACTCACTAATGAGTAGATTAATATATAAGTTACATGAAACCATTTTTATCTAATTACGGAACCTTGTATTTTGTGTGTGTCCAATAACAAGTTAATTACATAAAACCACTTTTATTTTCAGACCAATTGGTGACCGGATACATGTGTGTATTGTTAGTGGCATGAGTTTTTATACATTATATTGTACCGTACATTATCCAGCTTAGACCAATTAAATTAGCGTTTTCTGTTCATCTAATAATTTGGTTAAGGTTTGGTATGATAGTTTTACAATAAAATTTTGAGTAGAATTTAGAATTTGTTCACATATAGTGCTTTTGAATACCTTCTAAATTAAAGTTACATTTTCTTAAAGTATAGTCTGCGTTTTACGAGAGTGAAGCTCATAAAGTTTTACTCTAAAGGCATCTTTAATGAAATTTGTTTTGTGAAATACCAATTTGCTTTGGGAAGCATCCTATTTTTGGCACATAACAGCAACTCATGCCAGGAATTTTTAACTTTTGGTGGGCCTCAGAAAATTACTAATTATATATTTTCTTTTGTTGTCCCACAAAAATATGAATATACGTAGTAAGTTATAGGATTTATGTCATTGTGAGATGGTACAAGTACTTAAGAATTGAAAATTAATTATTATCTTTTTCATAAATGTGAATTTGATATTTCTCTTAACCATACTAAAATCTTACTTGATGGATAAAACGACTAACAATTTAGACTTGTACATTAATCTTTTAGATAAACTTGCTAGAAACTTCAGCATGTTATTTACATCCTCTGGATAGTATCTGGATATCTTCCCTTCCTATCACTTTCCTTTAAAAAAAGTTGTAGGATATTTAAGAAACATTTTGAAACTATTAGGTTATAGTAAAGCTTGAGTTGCTTAGGATATTTTGAATGGTAGTTACTTTTCAAATAACTCTACACAATAAATTCTACCATTAACACATCTTTGGAGACCATCCTATTTTTGGTAGGTGCATAAATATTTTTAATTGTAGCATTTGTTTTGTTGTCCTGCAATAAATATAAAAGAATGAGGCAAGTTTTGTAGTCATTTTAAAAACTTTTTAAAGTCTTTAGATTAAAAAAAATAACCGATCTGCTTAAAACAACAAAATAATGTAATATTACGAGAAAATGTGGGAAATGATGTATTTTTTTTTAGAAACTGTTCGGGATCAGAAAATTGATATAAATTAATAAAATAAAATATAAAAAATAATGAACAACAAAGAAATATATGATGCCTTTGAACATTGTTGTAAACGAGTTAATTTCTTTTGTTAGCTACATTCACATTCCACATACCCACCAAGTAAAAAAAAAACTTTGAAAAATATAAAATAATTAGAAAATTAATAACATATATCTTAATGTTTCCTTATCTAAGCACGTACCTGCGAACACATCTATTGACACTTTCAAGTTTCAACGTTGAAAAATTACTTGAAATAAATTACTAAATACTGCCTATATATGAACATCTTTGTGTTCTTATTTTACCGCAGAGAAATTTGTTTCTATTTGATTTCACTTGAATTTAATATTATGGTTCAACGTAGAATATATGATTTCTAGATGTTTGGAAGTCATCTTCACGTCTAGGTCCGTAACTACAATTGCTTCCCACTCAGGTCTTCTGCTGCTTCCTTTTTCATACCTTTCTATTAGATTTAGCGACGCTACTTTGCCTTAGAAATTAGAATTTTCCACCAACGTTTGAACACTCACAGTCTTAGTAATAGTATTAATGCCGCCCCTCATAAATCCTAAAACTAAGCCTAGTTCGCTCCGTCTTGTTTGGCTCAGCAAATCTGTCATGCTTACGTACAAGCACCAAACTCCTTTCACACCAAACAACTCCTATGTAAGTAGTAACCCCTTCTTACTTCAGCACATCTAATTAATTATTTGCTTTAATTGCTAGCTGCAGGAGTCACACTTGCTTATTTCACAAGTAATCAGTCTCAATACACATTCATGTCACACCAATTCGTGTGTACAGACGTAACTAATCAAATCAAATGCTCAAGATACATTAAAGTAATAATAAGATTTATATATATATATATATGTTGAAGTACATACTAAAATTATATTAACATTATTTTGAAATTTTAACTAATTGGGTCTATTCTCTAAAAAAAAAAGAAAACTAGTTGAGCCTATCAACATGGTCTGTTTCAAATTATTGATTCCACTTGTAGTCTATAGCACAACATTGTTTTAAAATGTTCTTCATTCACACAAAAAATTATTCAAAAATATTAAATAAAAAGATATATTAAAAAAAAAAAGTCAAAGTATTGTTAGAGGAGTGTTCAACACTCTCAAGCTACCAAACCAGAAGTACCCTTTATAAATACCAAGCATTTCCTAGTCTCTAGAGTTCCATTCCAATAACTTTGTCCCTTTTCAATCACTTTGTCCCTTTTCATACATTCACATATTCATTTTGCCACACCTTAAAACCAAGCACCCGGCCATATTTCAATTTTTGTTTTGGTTAGTTGTCATGAAGAGAGAAAGAGAGGTTGATAGCTTAACCATGGCGAATTGTTTGATGTTGCTTTCTCGTGGAAGTGAATTTGAGGCCACCTACTCAAGCACTTCTATGAGCAATCGTGTCTTTGAGTGCAAGACATGTAATAGGCAATTCCCTTCATTTCAAGCACTTGGTGGCCACAGGGCTAGCCACAAAAAGCCTAGGTTGATGGCAGGAGATATCGAAGGCCAATTGCTTCATGATTCACCCCCAAAGCCTAAGACTCATGAGTGTTCCATTTGTGGGTTGGAGTTTGCTATAGGGCAAGCCTTGGGAGGTCACATGAGGAGGCACAGAGCGGCGAATTTGAATGGAAACGTGCACAATTCTACGGCTACGAGTAGTAGTAGTGGGGGTAGCAGTTTTGATTCATCGCCAAAGAAGAAAGCTGACAACAAGAGAGTTTTGGTTTTGGATTTGAATCTGACACCCTTTGAGAATGATTTGGAGTTTTTGAAGATTGGAAAACCAACCACTTTTGTTGATTATTTGTATTGATTGATCTGTTGAGTGTACTGTTAATTAAACTTAGGAAGGTATAGTTTGTGTATCATAGATAGGTGAATGCTTTGTTTTTTTAATCTACCGTCTATATTTGTTTATCATACTGTATGAAAAATTGCTCATTTCTTGGGCAAAATTAGAACTTCATCATGATATTCTGAGTCACACGGAAAAAATAATTACAACGTAACACAAACCAAGCCATTTTCCTTCCGCTAAATTAATTTGTTTGAAGAGTCCGAGATATTGACAAAGCCAATTGAGCTAATTAATGAATTAATATGATGAAAGATATGCTTACTTCTAATTAACTTCCACACTGCAAGTCTGGGTAATTCTTTACGTACGGACATATATAACTAGGATTAATTGACGACTAATGAACTAATGGTTGCATCTTCCTTAATTTGTCTTTTTTGGTTTTAGTTTGTAAAATATCTTTTGTTATTGTTATATATGACTTATGACATGAGATATAAGTTTTGCTGAGTGGTTGGATAGTATTGTTATACATAACCAATGTTATTAAAAAAATATTGTTAAAAATTATATGTATAGTAGTAAAAATAAAACTTCATCCAATTCACTATACGTGTACAATACATTTTAAATTGTGGCAACACATTTGTGACTGTAGAAACTTCTAAATTGGTTACTATAAAAATTGCAGAAAACGTATATCTAATTTAAATCCTTATCTACTTTTGCCCCCATTTAATTAGGAACACTATTACATTTGGACAGCTTAAACTCAAACAAGGTTGATCTTTTAAGGTTGACCAATATTAAAGGATATGAAAAATGATCTTCTCTGATTGTTCTAAACAGATAGAGTATTGTTTATTTTTTACACTTTTTGTTGATTTTTCTAAACGTATGGTATGAAGTTATTGAATTCAATTTCTTGCAAAATGTTTAAACAACTGGCTTAAGCGTATTTTATATCCGATATTGTGTTTTTAACAAGAAAAATAATGAACTACTGTGGTTGTCTTAGTTATACATCATTACACCCAAAAAAAAAAAAAAGTTATACAGCACATTAGTCACATCATATCCAGTGCACTGATCAACTAAATTTGGGTAAATTTCTTAACAAATATTTTTTTACATAATATATGATTCTAAGCTTTTTAAAAAGCTCTTAATTACATCTAACTTCTCTATAATTACTTATGGACTTATAAGGATTATTTTTACAAGAATCAAAATACTTAATTTAAAAAAACTCTGATAAGTGGGAAACTAATCCAAAAAAACTCCCGCAAGAAACTCTTATCTTAATTCACAAAGCGCACGATGTCCTAAATAATAGAGATTAAATAAACGTTCTGTCAAAAAAAAAAGAGCTTGCATAAATGTTGTATTTGAATCACTAGCTAATTATATCACATTGAATTAGTTTTTCGTTGTATTTAGCCATAAAGTCCAGAAGGAAATTTCCAAACACCAAGTGCCGTGCACTTTAATAGTACATTAATCGTTGCAGCTGCTGCCATCTAGAAGTTTACTAATTTATTACTTTAATCAATTTGTTTCATTCACACTATTAATTTAAAATGTGTTGAAGAATTTTAATACTGATACAGTTGTGTTGGTGGATAGAGTTAGTTGAGTAAGCTCGCTCAAAAGTAGACCACATAAGTTAGACCAAACTCATGTAAACCATGTGCTTCTTAAGTGTGCCTTGGTTTCTATCTTTGTTCTTGATTACGTCTTTTAAAAAGGGCCACAATTTCTTTGAAAAATTAATTATCCCACAAGTGACGGTAACAAATTTTAGATACCATGGCAAATTGCACAAAGGACACGTTGGTTGTCCAAATAGTTAGATAAGAAGTAATCTAGAAAATGCACCTTTCTTTAATCCCGACCACAGAAATGACAAACCTTGTTAACCTCAACTGGCAAAATAAAATTAGAATTAATTGGTATATATACATGTACTGTTAGTATATAAAAAAATTTTAAAAAAATATTAAGATGATTTTTTTAAAAATTATTATAAAAGTAAATAAATTTATAATTTATAATTGAATAGTAATATGCGAGGGCGAGCCCTGGTGCAGCGGTAAAGTTGTGCCTTGGTGACTTGTTGGTCATGGGTTCGAATCCGGAAACAGTCTCTTTGCATAGGCAAGGGTAAGGCTGCGAAGAGCCTCCACGCAATGGGGTATAAAGTTTTTAATTGAATAGCAATATATATATATATATATATATATATATATATATATTCATGACATTAATTATAAGTGACTCTATTAACGTTTTATCGGCAATTGGATAGCAAAGATCTGACGTATAATGTAGGTTAGCAAAGTTAGTTGATAATAAAATTAATCAACTATTTATGCCGTTGTGTGCAATAGCGTAACTAACAACAGTAGACTTTTGTGAACACAGTCATCATCGTTATCGCCATCAATATCCATCACCTCATAGTAACTGTCAAAGTTTCTCATTTGTAATTTCATCGTTTTGCTTAGTCAAGTCGCATTCGAGACTTTGATTCAGAAATTTAATTAGTAGCTACAGAAGTTTCATATATAATTATATATAATAAATTAATTAAGCCACATTTATTGAACCCCCAGCAAATTAATGACAAATTGAAGAAAAAGGTTTTTCTTGAATGCTTCATTAAAATACGTATATTAAATGAGAACCAGTATGTGAGAACTATTATATTAATTCCATAACTGCGCCTGACCATTATAGTCAAAGAGGAATTAAGAAAATGAGAATTGATTTTTTAACCAGCTTGTTAAGATCTAGATCCTCGAATTAAAAATCAATTCTTCACTTTTTTACCTTCTCAAACACACGCTACTTTTTGCTCCAAAAAAAAACACTCACACGTTACTTTCATAAAATAATTGTGGTTAATTATTTAAAATAAAATGTAAGTGATTGATTGGTTTTTTTTTTTTTTTGCGTAAATTAATATTTATATTATCTTTGGCAAAAATTGTTCATTTTTTTAATTACATGAATGCAGTGCTTCCTTTTGTTATATATAGAGACACCGTACCGGTTTTAATTAATTTGGCTTGACTTGCATGGATCATACAGTGATCGATGATTTTTGCACAAAAAAAAAGGTTATTTGTACGCCTTAAAGACTGAAATACGAGTTAAGGGTTGCAAAGATTGTGTTAATTGGTCCAGCTGGGAAACCTCAGTAGTTTGGTCTAACTTTTCCTACTATTAATAAAGCAGCTTCTTGGTCTCAAGCTGACTTCTTACTTATTTAGGGTTTCATACAAGCCACTTCTAATATTAATCTTATGATGTCCTAGTATGAGTCACCATTGAAATATGATATATATATATATATATATATATGACCAGATTAATGTGTGAGTGAAAATGTGTTTTGTGATCTTGCGGCTGGGTTACATGAAGTTACTTGAGGCTTATCTTTATCCATATACACCGTGTTAAGGATACGTCATAAATCATGGGGTGAGGAAGAGAATTTTGCGTCTTCATCTTCTTCAATTCCCATTATGTAGCTAGACGTGGAACTATAGAAATATCAATTTTGTCATCAGCCTCCCAAAATATTACCATATATAGGAACTTTGAATTGATACATTAGAATGGTGCGTTGTAAGGATATTTTTAAATTAAATTAAATTTTAAAATATATGCATATAAAAGGTAAAAATATGATCATTATAAATAATAATAAAATCATTATCTTAAGAAAGAATAAAATATAATAATAGATATTTTTTGTTCTCAATAATCAAACCTATATTTTATTAATAATAGAAATAGTTTAAAGAGATAAGGTTTTAAATTTAAAATTTTTTTGTAGAAATAAAAATTATTGAGATATAAATTCTGAGTACATGATTTCACCTTTTCTAACTTATAACATGTTTAGATCGGCGTTAGAAAAACACGTTGAACATAATATCATGGTAAGTTCACCATATATGCACACTTATATATATAAGCATTGTATACTAATTATATCATGGCAAGTTAACCGCGTAGAAATATGAAAATGTAGATATATTATCAACACTTGGTATGTTTGGATTAAAAGAAATAAAATAGAGAAGAAGAAAAATATGAACAATGATATTTTTTTATTTAATTAGGAAAAAAGTAAGAAAAATATTGACATTAAAAAAAATCTTTGTATATTTTCTCTTTAATTTAAATTTGAAACATTTCTTTTCTATTTCTTTCCACCATACCAAATTCACTATTAAAGGAAAAAAAACGTTGATATATATTATAAAATGGAACTACTTATTTCCTTTGATCCTCTAGTGTCGAATCTCTGAATTGCTCTATTCGTTCGTAATTCAATAAATATAAACAGATATTTGTTTTGTGAGATTTTGATGGTAGAGAAAGAATCTATATATATATATAACTTTCATTTCCTGTTTGAAACGTTCCTTGAAACAATACACGCTATGCATACCTAACGCTGTTGTACCTAATGTTATATATATTTTAAGCCACGATTAGTTGCATGCATGATGCATGGAGGGCTGGAACAGTCAACAAGTTAAATTTAATCGGGTTTTTTTCACCTATACGGATGGACATATTCTATATATAATTCTGTATCGAAAAATATATGCAAATAAATAAATTTGAGACTTATTTTTATAAAATTAACATATTAAAAAGAGATTTTCAAATGCTCCTCAATTTGTTTATAAGCTATTTATTAACAAAATATTCAAAAAGAAGTATTTATTATATTGAAAATAGAAAAAAATTTAACATTTACTTTTTTAATGAAGTAAAATAATTAAATAAATATTTAATTACATACTTTCTTCAAAAAACATATATTTCTTAATTAGTATTTTTAGGACACTATGTAACATGATCTTTGTTATAATTTTTTTTACCAAACATGATCTTTTATTAAACATAGATAATAATTATAATTTGATTCTCTAGAGTTACATATATCAAGATATTAGTCTTCAAAAAATTTAATTTGGTCATCAAATTAGTTCTTCAAATATCATTTTTTCACTACTTTAGTTTTGTTTTAGAGATTTTGTCACTAAATTAGTACCCCAAAAATTCTTTTTTTACAACAAGTCCTCCGTAATTAGAATGAAAATAGCAATGATTTAAATATTTATGCAATTAATTTAACGACAAAATCCTTGAAGGACTAAAATATAGGATAACAATTTAAATATTTGAAAGACTATTTTGATGAAAAATATTTTTGAAAAGTTTAAGTGATAAACATATAACTTTTAGAGGGATAAATTAAGGATTTTCATTTTAATATAACCAATAAGTATAACATATATATATTTACAACCAGTCAAAATTTAGCCGATAAGGTAGAAATAATAGTTCTTTAACAAATGGTCTATATAAAAATAATAGTTCTTTAACAAGAAGTTGAATTTCATTTAGTCAAATTTTGGTAATGCCTAACACATGCATCTTCCACCGTGACCATTTGTTATAAGAAATAAGAGTACGTATTTCCATCATCACTTCTACGTACTTCTTGTTTTTTATATCTGTTCGTCTTCACTTATATTTTACATTTTCTTGTTTATTTTATTTTGACTTTTTTTTCCAGAAATTAAAGTCTTAAACTTCTTTTAAGATTACATTGTGATTATAAATCTATTTCATTCTAAAAATTAAAGAATCTTTTTATGACAATCTGATTTTGCATCCCAAAAACTTATTTGAAATCAATGATAACTTTTTCTTATTATAGTTATAAAATCCTATATATTCACGCTGTTTCCAAAGAAAAACAACAAAAATACACAAGCAATTTACCTCTTCGGTTGCTTCTACAAGCAACAACAACAATTTAAGTTTCGTGTGGTAAGGAACAGTTAAAAATTACCGCAATAAAGTTGGTGTAAGAGTTTAATTTTTAT
Source organism: Glycine soja (assembly GCF_004193775.1). Taxonomy (NCBI): domain Eukaryota; kingdom Viridiplantae; phylum Streptophyta; class Magnoliopsida; order Fabales; family Fabaceae; genus Glycine; species Glycine soja. The sequence goes on along the minus strand of NC_041019.1, from coordinate 56,436,966 downwards.
TAGATAAATAAAAGTTTCTTATTAATAATGAATGTAATCTTAGCATTTGATAATTTGACAATATTTTTTTAATAAAAAAATGGCGCCAGAGTTCTTTTGAAGTAGTTTTTGAAATCTCTTAATCAAAACAATAACAATTTTAATAGCATAAAAGACAAAGGAAAATGAAATTATAAGCATGACTAAGAATGCACGAAATTTTAATGATATATATATATATATATATATAGTATAGATTAATGTACAAGAGAATGTCAAACTCGTTAGTCTGGAGCAATAACAATGAGTCAGTACCAACCTCCATATTGCCAACCTAATTAAGAAGGGGAAACCAACGGCGTGATCAGTGCCGTATGAATGAGAAGCCAATAGGCAGAATATAAATATTAATTATTAGTATTATTAATTTTTATTAGTCGATGAGATTAAATTTATGATTTTTTTTATCATCTAACTCACCTTGTATTTTCATGCAACATAATTTTTGTGTGGTTGTGGAAAGTGGAAATTTATGAAAAATTTGGTAAAGGATAAGTTTTTTTATATATTAGAAAATTATGATTTATGGGAATAAATAAAATTTGTTTATTTAACTATTGAAAATATTTAAATAATTTTTTTATAAGTTACACATATTTTTATTGATTATTTTAATTATTTGTTACATTATATAATTTAATAAAAAAAATAACATGATATTTTTAATGTAGTAAAATAAAAAGTGAACTCTGAAAAATAAGATTCTCTATCTTGTAAAAAATTTCGTGAGAAATTGATTAATAAATATTACTGGAAAATATTTTTTTCAAGAATATTATTTTTTTAATGCATATCAAACATAAAAGAAAAAACTAAATTTCATTTAGGGAAAACACAAAACTTCTCTTATCACTTTCTTGTTTTGAAAGCTGTTTTTTAAAAATAATTTTACACTACACAGTAATCAATTTCTCATCCAAGTTTTTTTTATTATTTTATATATATAAAAAAAAACCCACTAGGACCGATCTTTTTATTATTATTTAAAAGTATACTGAAACCGGTCTAGTGATGATTAGAGATTTAACTAATATGCATGAGTTTAATTTTCATTTTCGTCATTGTATAAAAAAACACTTGAAGAGTATTTCTAAAATTATTGTTTTAAAAACCAAAATAAAAAACAACTGTGAGATTTTAAAACTCAGATATACTTTTAAAGTAAAAAATGAGTAAAATATATAATATACTGTTGATGAAAAAAATTCTAACAATATATATTCTAATATGTTTATGCTTTTTGTTAATATACCGAATATTAACTATTAATTTTGTAAATAACAACTAACTAACTTTAGAGTTTCATATGTATGCACACACTCTAATCTAATAAAAAATTATCGTTTAAATTTATTTAAAATAATTATTTTAGAAGTTAATAAATATATCATATAATGATTAGATGAGTGTTTAAAAAAATTACGCTATTAATGCATAATCCCTTTTCTCTTAATTTTATTAATCTATCTTCTAAATAAGTTGTTGAGTTTAAAAAAGCCGAATCACACCCAGTAATAAACACTCTTCCTCGTATAATTATGGACAAAGTGATTGATCCTTTTGGTTACTTTCCATTTGGAAGTGTAATATGAAAGAAATAATTAAGTGATGGAAAGAAGTGAATATACACTGTGCCAAGTCAACAACACTCCCCACCATCTGGCCGCAGAGACCATGGTTGATAAATTACTTTTGTAATAACGCTTAGACTTTCATTACTCTTCTTTGACTTATTTGTTTCTTCAATACGTGGATCATGCACCTTAAATTCTCCCTTTGTCACTTTATTTGATTATTGCTTTTATGGTAATTGTAGTTGGTGATATTGATATCTATCTCTCATGCATTCAAATATCTTCAACCCCCCTATGTACAAATTAATTAAGTTTCATCAATTGAAGTATTGAAACCAATCAAATCTGTCATGTTGATTTAGCTCATTTTAGACTTTACCAAAACACTTTAAGCCCCTACTATGTCAATATATTTATTTTTATCTAAGTTTTTAGTATTTTTATTTTTTTAAATAATTTAACTTTTCCGATGATAATTAGGTTAACAGATAATATCTTATAAAGGCCGTGCATACACCACGTTGACATTATAAATCATTACACACAAAAAAATTATTTTTTAAAGCTATCCAATTTAATTAGAAATTTAACAATTAACTCTAAATAAATAAAACATATGGATAATAAATAAAACATGAAGCCTGCCGCCGTTAATATTTGTTTTGTAAGGTTGGGTATTAGGAACTAAACTCACAACTAAGCAAAAATAGGAAAAATAAAATAAAGTTTAAGAAAAGAAAAAAATTATTATTATTTTGCACAAATGGGCTTTGAGAATTGAATTTATTTAAAATTTTATTAATCACGGTTAGTGTTAATAATTTTGCACCAGTTTGTTTTTTTTTCAACAAAAGATATATATTGATGACGTAGAAGGGATACACAACCAAAATACAAAGAAACCAAAGTGTAAATCATCTATAAGTTATCCTTGGTTAGTCACCATTTAGGATCAAGTATTCAACCATGAGCGAAAATTGAAAGCTGACCAAGCCGAATTACATGACCTGTGGCTGTAACAATGAGTATGCAAAACCACGCCAATTGATTAATGTATTTGGCAGTTTTTATTATTGAGTTTGACTAAGCGTGTATATATAAAAATAATTAAGTTTGGCTTCATACAAAAAAAAAAATTAAGTTTGGACAACCACATTTTATGAAGAAAAAAAAATACTAAGTCCGAATGAATAAATAAAATAAACAGAGGAACATATTTAATGGAATATGGGCCAAGTCACTTATTTAAAGAAGTAGCCTCCAAGATAGGTTGGCCTAAAAAACAGGAGGTTGCTATTGGTCCCCAAACAGGGGATGACACTTTTTTTATTCCAAAAATATTCTTCCTATGAAATCATGGTTCCATTATATAATTACATACAAAATTCATTAAAAAATGTGTTTTCTTTGTTGTAGTTTAGGAGGTGCAAAAAAAAAAAAAAACACAACAGAAGAAGGAGGGGTAGAGTGTTTGAAGACAGGGGTAAAATGATCCTTTTCAGGAATTTTAAAATTTTGTAGGGAGTAATTTGGAAAGGGACCAATATCAACTGTCCAAAAACAGTTTGAGAGAGGAGAGGAAAAAGGGTCTTGAATTTCTGACCAAGGCAACAAAAATTAGCCACAAATTGGGTCGTGCCCACCATGGTAACACCATTGGGCTAGTTTCACATTTATCAGGCCCGAACTGAATAAAACAAAATAAAGTGATGAAAACAACTATAAAGTAAAATAATAAAGAATTGCTCAAAGTGCTTTTATCATTAAGCGCAGTAAACGTTTTTTTCTTTTTCTTTTCATGTTAATAATAAAGTAATTTCTGTATCAGTGTATAATTAACAGAATATGAGGAATAGATGAAGATGGAAAAAAAAATAGAATTCGTAAGCGTCACGATACTAACACTTCTGCAATATAGTTCGGTATTTTTTCTAACAAGTAAATAATTAGTTAATTGAAATTTTTTGTCAATTTCTATTCCCTGTTAGTACTTGAGAATTACTAATGTAAGTAATGGTAGTAGCTCTTATTTATCCTACTTGATCTAAATAATGTTCAAGGGATTGATCTTCTTAAAAGGATTGTGTTTGGTTTATAAATTAAAATTACCAATAAAAATGCTTTGTTTTTCAGCATTTAGTTTAGAATGTTTGCGTGTGAACAGCAACCACTGTAAGTTGAAAAGGATTGATCTTCAAATTGATATGACTTTTAAGAGAACACAGCTTTTAATTGATATGACTGCCACTTGAAAACCAGTAAGTATGCCGCCATCAAATTGCACAAAGTCGAAACCTGCATCATACTGTAAGTTGTTGCAGTTTACTTAAAATTTTAAGTTAAATTACCTTAAAGACTTGAATTATTTTCTGATTCTGAGTTTATTAAACTCAGTTCTTTTTGCCTTTGCTCTTTTAAAAAGCGACGACTTCTATTAAAATGGCAAGTGTTTTTCCTTTGCTTTTTTTTTTTTTTTTTTCCTTTCTCTCTTCTCATTTTTTTCAATTCCAATTATCCTAGTTGCTCCCAACACTCAGGCTCCGCTTACAGCCTGCAACACAAGGTCACTTTAATGAAGAATCAAACTTCGAGCTTTAAAATTAGAAGATAAAAAAATTGTCACAAACATATAACATTTATTTTATGCATACCCTTTTTTTTACAGTAAATTTTCTATGCATACACTTTAACACAACAAGCCCATGACGGAAAATAGCTCCACTAGATACACTTTCAGCCTTTATTATTACATCAATAACATACTCTGACTATGTATCACGACTTAGATAATTATTAATTCACAATACACATTAGAAGTCAAGCACCTCAATATTTGTGATTAACACCTCAATAGAGGAAGCAAGGAAAACAAAGGCATTTTCTTGGTCAAATGATGGACCGATATCAGGTCAGGAAATGGGAAAATAAAGTTAAGCTACTATATATTTACATTGACCATAACCCATATGTACAGTTTGAATAATCCGTAGAAGGAAAAATCTAATTATAAATTGTTCAATATTTTCTCTTCTCATCTTTCTATTCTATTTCTATCACATAAATCACTCAAACTATTAAAAAGAAAGTGTATTTTTTTTGTTCATTATAACTAAAAGAAAACAGTCCTGGTGCATGGTCTGGTGGCATGTTAAATAAGAACAAACTCTAGTTTCTTCAAGATCTGTAAGACTTGGCTCCTTCGTGGACTAGTGTGAGAACCTTCGTGTGGCACATAGGAGGATTCCAAACTTATTAGTGAGTCGTTTAATCTCATATATTTATCTATAATTAACCACCTATCCTAATAGACATTGCGTGAAGGGCACGTTAATAAATTATTCATAATAGACAATCACTAGAATCCAAATAAGATTTGGTCCCTTCCATGATTGGGAATAATAGTGGTTATGTTGATGTTGCTCCAATATAGTTTTAGTAAGGGGTTTGTTTAATTTCATTTTTTATTAACTACTCAATAGAAAGTGAATTTGATTTTTCTGTTGTTCTTTTTTTAAGTGTTATTGCTTAAATCCGTGGTCAATCCTATTTCTGATAGGTGTAATTGATAATTAAATCTAATTTTTTTCATAATTTTTGTATCCATAATAGTGTAAAAAGAAAGTCTAACTGGAATAAGTTATTTAAGAACAATGACATTAAGTTTCTTAATCTTTTATCTTAAGATTAGTCAATTTTATTTTTTATGGAATTTAATTGTTCTTGTATTATTCCTTCGAAATGATATTATTTTCATGATTTTCATGAAATCGGTTTACTGTTAAATATCGTTTAAATGGACAACACAAATACAAATTAAAAAGAGAGAGCAGAAAAGTCACATTGAATGAGCATTACGTCACATGTTTAATCATTTCCCATAAACCTATTAGCAACCAAAAAAGACTGGGCTCTTTGGGTGACTAGGAATATATAATAAAACTTTTGCTAATTCGTGTTTTGACTACTAGTGTGTGACGAGATTCGTATATACACATAGAATAGAAGATAATGAAGTCCACTACACTGTCCCTGCCACATATTCATTACTTCCAAACTCGATCGTATAATTGAGTTGGTGCAGAGAAATGGCGGATACAATTGTGGTTTTCCTGATAGAAAAGTTGACGAGGTTGTTAGCAGAAGAAGCCAAACTACTTGGTAGCGCGCACGACAAAGTAACATCGTTGCGCAACGAGCTGAGGTTCATGAACCTCTTCCTCAACAACTCCCAAGGCAAGCGCAAAGATCACAACATGGTCGCGGAACTCGTTGACCAAATCAGAGACATCGCCCACGAAGCCGAAGACGTCATCGACAACTACATCAGCGACATGATCAAGCAGAGAAGGAGAAACATGCTGGAGAAGTTTGGCCGCGGCGTAGACCACGCGCTCATGCTTCGCAACTTGACCGTCAAAATAGACAGGATCAAGACCACCATCAACGATATCTTCGACAATAAGGTCAAGTACGGCATCGAAGCTGGAAGGAGAGACAGCGAGGAAGAAGCAGAGCGTATACGGAAGCAAAGAAGAGACGTGGAGGAACAAGAGGTTGTAGGATTTGCGCATGACTCCAAGGTTGTAAGACCGATGATTGTTTGAATCCTTATTTCTTTATATATTCTTCATTCTTTAAAATTCATAAGTACAAACCTAGTACAATTTACTAAAGGATAAGAATTAGGATAAATATCTGAACTTTGATCTAAGCTAATTAATCTAATAGAATTCATTCCTATTATCTCCTAATCAGACCAACCAACACTGACAACATATCAAATTAACATATTGGGTGTCCATGTATAACTTTTCAGGTTGTAATTGAGAAACTCATGGCATCGGGTTCGCGCCTTAAACTGGTTTCCATCGTCGGTATGGGTGGTTTGGGTAAGACCACCCTAGCCAGAAAAATATACAACAGCAACAGGGTCAAGAACACGTTTCCTTGTCGCGCATGGGGTTATGCCTCTAACGATTATCGACCCAGGGAATTCTTCTTAAGCCTTCTCAAGTGTTTGTTGTCCACGTCTAAGTACAACGATTTGTTCAAGAAAAGAGAGGAGGCAAGTAGAAGCGAGGAGGAGCTGAAGATGAAGGTGCGAGAATGCTTGAGCAGAAGCGGTGGCAAGTACTTGGTGGTGGTGGACGATGTGTGGCAAAGCCAAGTGTGGGATGAGGTTAAAGGTGCTTTCCCTGATGACAGCAATGGAAGCAGAATATTGATAACTACTCGTCATGCTGAGGTGGCTTCTCACGCAGGTCCAATGCCTCCCTACTTTCTCCCCTTCCTCACCGAAGAAGAAAGCTGGGAGCTTCTTTCCAAGAAGGTGTTTAGGGGCGAAGATTGTCCTTCTGATTTGGAGCCCATGGGAAAATTGATCGCTGAAAGCTGTAATGGGTTGCCACTTGCCATCATCGTCATGGCGGGGATTCTTGCAAACAAGAAGTCACTGAGGGATTGGTCTAGAATCAAGGATCATGTGAATTGGCATCTTGGCAGGGACACCACACTCAAGGATATACTGAAACTCAGCTATGACACCTTGCCAGCGAGGTTGAAGCCTTGCTTTCTGTATTTTGGGATGTACCCTGAAGACTACAAGATCCCCGTGAAGCAATTGATCCAGTTGTGGATATCTGAAGGGCTATTAACACAAGAAACTTGCGGAAGCAGCACCAACATACCGGAGCCGGAATACATTGCGGAAGAGTACTTGGATGAACTAGTGGACCGAAGCTTGATCCAAGTGGTGAGTAGGACCAGCGACGGGGGTGTCAAAACATGCCGGATTCATGATCTTCTCCGCGATCTTTGCATATCCGAGAGCAAGGAAGACAAGTTTTTCGAGGTTTGTGGAGAGGTTGATTTTCAAATCCGAGATAGTTGTCCCCGTAAGTTGTCTCTCCACGGCACTCTATTTCATTTCTCTTCTTCAAGTGCCGTTTCTGATTACTCCATCACTGGCACGCGTTCCTTGTTATGCTTCGGCCAAGAAGTGTACAAGGTCAAGCCAAACCACTGGAGATGGCTTCTCAAGAGTTTCAGGCTGGCTCGCGTGTTGGATTTAGGACGAATGAATGTTAACTCAATACCCAATGATTTGGAGAAGCTCATCCATTTAAGGTACTTGAGAATACACTCATACAACATTGAAACTATTCCAGCTTCTATATGTAGGTTGTGGAATCTTGAAACCTTGGACTTAAGGGGTTCTCCCATAAAATCATTTTCTGGTGACTTGTGGCAACTTAAGCAACTAAGGCATCTTCTGATGTTTGGACCTGTGGGGCTTCCAGACATGCCATCAGAGAGTAAAACTATGCAGAATCTTCAAACTCTCTCTACAGTGGCGCTTGATCCACGCACAACTTCATTGTTGGATAGTCGTAGATTCCCCAGGTTGACAAAATTGGGTATACACCATGAAAGACGTGATAAGTGCAATGCTCGTATACAGTTACAAAGCCTTAACCGCTTAAGCCATCTCCGCAAGCTAAAAGTGATTGGCACCACGGAGATTCCGCAAAATGCAAATGTGTTTCCCTCAAACATCACCAAAATATCCCTCACAAAGTTTGGTTGCTTCAACTCCAATGCCATGCATATACTAGGAAAGCTTCCCAGCCTCCAAGTTCTGAAACTGTCATCGCAGACAAATGATACTCGTTTTGACCTCCACTGTGCCACGGGAGGGTTCCTTCAGCTCCAAGTGTTTGAGATGATAGCAATCAAGGTAAAAAATTGGAGACTTGACAAAGGTTCAATGCCACGCATTCGACGTTTAGACGTTAGAAGCTGCAAATCCTTGACGGAGCTTCCAAAAGAACTATGGTCTTTGACTAGCTTGCGGGAAGTGCAGGTCTTGTGGCCATGTACTGAATTGGTAAAAAGGCTCCAAAATTTGGTGGTGAACAATGGGTGCAAGCTCGTGGTCTATCCTCTCTCAACAAATGATGAATTAGATTTTCTCTAAATCAATGACTAATTAATTAAAAATACATGCCATTGCCTAGTTCATGCAAGTGTCTATGCATGATTTTAAGCATTTATTTTTCGTTATGGTCGTCTGTATTATATTCATAAAAATTAGAAGTATCCAATAACTAAATTTTGATATAAATTAATACAGTATATGATAAATTTAAAGTTAAGCAGTTGATAGCTTTTTGTAGTTTAGGCCTGGGTCACTTATCCACTGATGAGAGATCTCTATGCTCTTTGCAATTGTTATATTGAAAGATTGATTCCATGATATGATTGAGTCTTCGCTCAACAATCAATAAGCATGGATATCTAGTTCTCTATTTTTAATCGTATTGCTGCTGATATTTGTTAGACACCCCAAAGTACCAGTTGCTGATTTCTAATTTAACTAAAATTGCATACTGGTCTATTAAATTTGGCAATGGTTTAAGCAAAGAAACGTGTGGTCATCTTCAACAATGTCAAGCCAACAATTCCTTCCACCTCTTCGTTCAAAATTGCAGCATAAGTGGCATCTTTAAATGGGCCCTGCATGATATCACACTTCAAAGGAGTGTTTAGGGACCTTCTCATTGGTTTAAGATTAGCTTGGTTCAGGGGATTTCCTAAAATTATTATTGAGTTTGACTCTCAAGGTGCCATGTCATTAGTTTATACATAGACTCTTCTAAGAATGAGGCAAGACATGATGCACCAACAGTTTTAATCAATATAATAAAGAGGACAACAAGGAAAAATAAATACAAAGTTTATACATAGACTATTCTACGAATGAGGCAGGACATGATGCATCAGTTTTAATCAAACTAGCGAATAGCGATTGAATTGATTTTGACAGAATGCAATTCTTCAATTGGTTGAGCGAGGATAGACGACGAGCTTACGCTTATTCTTCACCTCCAAATTTTGCAGTGTTTTTGCCAATTTTCTACTGGGACAAGAAACATTCACTTGGCACAATGCAGTCAAGGACCAGATTTCTTCTGGAAGCTCAGTTAAGTATTCGCAGTTTCTGACGACTACACGTTGAACACTTGGCATCGAACCTTTCACTACTCTCCAGCTTTTAACCATGATCTCTACCATCACAAACACTTGAAGCTTTGAGAACCCTCCCGCGGCACAATGCAGGTCAAAACTAGCATCACTTTTCTGCGATGACAATTTCAGCACCAAGAGGTTTGGAAGCTTTCCTAGTGTGTTCATGGCACTAGAGTTGAAGAAACCAAACTTTGTTAGGGTTATCTTGGTGATGGTTGAGGGAAACACACACACATTTGCTGCATTTTGCGGGATCTCAGTAGTGCCAATAAGTTTTAGCTTCCGGAGATAGCTTAGCCGGTGGAGGCAACTTTGTAACAGCACACGAGGATCACACTCACACATTGTGTCATCACGTTTTTCATAATGTAAACCCAGTTTTTTCAACTCGGGGAATCTACCATTCTCCAACAACGATGCCGTGCGTGGATCAAGTGCCACCGTAGAGAGAGTTTGGAGATTCGGCATGGTTTCACTTTCCGGAAGCACCACGGGTCCAAGCAACAGAAGATTTCTCAGATGCTTAAGCTGCCAGAGTTCGGCAGAGAAGGATTTTATAGGGGAACCCCTTAGATCAAGCGTTTCTAGATTCCATAGGTTGCATAATGAATCCGGAATAGTTTCGAGATTGTGTGAGTGTATACTCAAGTACCTTAAGTGGATGAGCTTCTTCAAACCACTAGGTAGTGAGGTAACATTCATTTGTCCTAGATCCAACACCCGAGCCAACTTGAAACTCTTGAAAAGCCATTCCCATTGGTCTTTCTTAACGTCGGACACCTCTTCTTTGCCGAAGCATAAGAGGGAACGAGTTCCGGAGACAGAGGAATTATTAGATAATGAAGTGCTTGAAACAGAGGACTTGTGAAATAGTGTGCCTTGGAGGGACAACCTGCGACTGTGCATTTGAGAAGAATCATTAATAATTCCACCAACTTGGAAAAACTTGTCCTTCCGGGCCTCGGATATGCAGAAGTGGCGGAGAACGAGATGAACACGACATGTCTTGACACTGCCATAGCTGGTCCTATGTATGACTTGGACCAAGCTTCGTTCCACTAGTTCAGCCAAGTACTGTTCCGCAATGTATTCGGGCTCCGGTGCGTTGGTCCTGCTTCCGGAAGAAGAATCATGTGTTGTTAATAGTCCTTCAGATGTCCACAAGCGGATCAATTGCTTGACGGGGATATTGTATCCCTGAGGGAACATGCCAAAATATAGAAAGCAAGGCTTCAACCGTGAAGGCAAGGTGTCGTAGCTTAGTCTCAGTATATCCATTAGTATGTTGTCATTGTCACTACCAAGATGCCAATCCATATGGTCCTTGATATCAGACCACTCCTTGTGCAATTCCTTGTTGGCCAGAATCCCCGCCATGAAGATGATGGCAAGTGGCAAGCCATCACATCTTTCAGCTATGGATTTTCCCAGTTCCACTAATTCTGGGGGACACTTTCTTCGTCCCTTAAACAACTTCTTGAAAAGTAGCTCCCAACTTTTTTGTTTGTTGAGGAAGGGAAGCGAGTAGGGAGGGGTTGTTCCAGCATAAGAAGCCACCTTTGTCGAACGACTTGTTATCAATATTCTGCTTCCGTTGTTGGCATCTGGAAAAGCGCTTTTAATCTCATCCCACACTTGGGTTTCCCAAACATCGTCCACCACCACCAAGTACTTTCCGCTTTTATTCAAGCATTCTCGCACCTTCATCTTCAGTTCTTCGTCGCTCTCCCTTCTCTCTGACATATCACTATATTCCCCGGGTTGCAAACACTTTAGAAGACTCAAGAAGAATTCCCTGGGCCGATAATCATTTGAAACATAACCCCATGCACGACAAGAAAACGTGTCCTTGACCCTAACGTTGTTGTATGTTTTTCTGGCAAGGGTGGTTTTCCCCAAGCCACCAACACCGGTGATGGAAACAACGTTAAGGCGTGAATCCCTGTCCCTGACCCTTGCCGTGAGTTTTTCTATAACAGCCCTGGAGTAACTCTCGAACCCCGCCACTTTATCTTCCTCCACCTCGCTCCTCTGTTTCCTCACGCGCTCTGTTTCTTCTTCTTCTCCGTTACTTTTTTCACCTTTTGCACTGATGAGTCTGACGCCGTATTTTTCTATGTTGCCGAACCTATTGTCGATTCTTGTCTTGATGTCGCCTATCTTGACCGCCACTTTGTGAAGCATGAGCGCGTGGTTGACACTGCCGATGACCACCTTCTCCAACCGGTTCATCTTTCGACGTCGAATCATGTCCGCCACATAGGTGTCGATGATGTCTTCGGCTTGGTATGCAGCGTCTCTGATTTGGCCGACCATTTCCGCCACCAGTCCGTGCTCTCTCTGCTTGGTCCCTTGGGTCTCTTTGAGGAAGAGGTTCAATATCTTAAGCTGGTCGTGCAACGAGGTCACGTTGTCATGCACCTCGGTGAGAAGCTTGGCTTCCTCCTCAAGCAGCCTCGTCAACTTCTCTGCCAAGAAGTTCACAATTGCATCCGCCATTTTTGCTAGCTAGCTGCAGATTTTAGAAGCTATGGAAATGAATGAATGAATGTTTGGCAATGACAGTGCACTGATCTTAAAAGCAACTATTCCTAGTCATCGAAGATGCCTAGTCTCGTTTGGGTGCTGTAAGTTAACACGTTTAAGACTTAAGAGGTGTATTACCTGGAAGGTTCATAAGTACCTTTCAAAGATTATACTATGTAATTAGTGTAAAATATCATATTTTTTTATATTGATGATGTATATAACTCATATTTTATATGATTTTTTATCATTGGTTTTATACATAATTTATGTGAAAAAAGTAATGCACGTAAGTCTTATTCTTGATTAAAAAATAATATATTTTAATTTTGTGAAGATAAAAAATGAATTGGAAATTTGAGAGGAATGAATTTTAAATATTTTTTATATTTATCAGAAAAAAAAATATATTTTAACTTTTATGATAATTCTCTTGTTGTACGTCTCATCTGAAAATTAATCTATTAGATGATTGGAAGATGTTGATCAATATATCTAAGATTTATTGTCATAATTTCATCCTGCTATGTGTTAACTGGATTTGCAAACATTTAACTTTCTTCAATTTGAATGGCTTTCTTCAGTCAGGAATGGAGATACGTACCTTCCTCCAATTGCTTTACCTCTAGGCCCAAATAGTAGTTATATGTCTTGAGCCGTATGTTAGTAATTTCAAACCCCCCAAGTGACAGGGTTTTCTTGAACTCTCTTGAATCAAACCTTGGATTATTGTTGGTGTCAAAAGCAATCCAAATATCTTCATTATCGTTAATACATCGAGCCAATACTTGAGAAAGTCTTTGGTGCTTGCTCCAACTTATACAAAACTCCATTTGATCTTAGAATTTATCTTGTTGTCCTTCAACCATTTACCACAAGGGTTGCTCAATGCAGACCATTGATATTTTAATAATTTTAGAGACTATCACATTATCATATGAGCAACATAACCATAAATATTTCATAAACCAAATACATACAAACTTGAATACAAAAACTTAAGTTAAATCTCTATTGTTTCATTTAAAATGCTAGTCAATTCCAAGCAATATTGCAAGCATATATTTTGAATCAAATCAATTGGATGACATCATTAAAAAAATGATTACATGATCACTTGCTTTTATTCTTCAAATATGAATCAATTTAATCCATAAATATTCCTGCTTCAAGACTACTTAAAGAGGCAGTAGGAGACAAGAAACAAATGTATTCCTATTTATAATATCTTGCATACATGCTTAGTACATGACTTGTTCATAATTTTCCTTTGTTAGGTACTCGCAGGAAATCTTGATTAGCTGTGATTGATGTAAAAATCACTCGACAAACATTGCATCCAAGCAATTCCCATCTGAAGTCTTTATCTTTGGAGGCTTTCCCTTGATCATATGAATCAAACATTTAGCCAGGGAGATTTCATCTCTTCGACTTGAAAACCCCATAAATTTTATCACTTTAAGATGTTCCATTCCTGTGCATTTAGTCCCTTTCACTACGCATGAATTGGACCCTCCAGCCAAATAACTTTCAGGATCATTCTGCACATCAGTTAGTGAAAAAAGAAAATTCCTACAAAAGAGAACCTTTTTGGAGTTAAATTGTTCATACTTCACATCATAAAAGAAAATGAGACATCTTGAACATGCTTTTTCAGGATGTACCCGATTATCATTTAATCAAAAGTCAGAAACTAATATCTCGAAATTCTAATATTCATTTAAGGGATTGGCACTATGAAACCCCTGACCATATCACACCATATTAATGTCATAAGAATATGTCAAGTGACAGAATTTTGCATAGAAGTACTAGGTAGAGGTTCAACCCATGTCATTTCTCAATGTATAGAAAAAAATATCAAAAAATTGCAATTAAACGAGCATGGCATACCTCAAAAGTCCATTTACACAGAGTAAGAACTTCAAAGTTGTTTATTGTTAAAAGGGTTGCATCAAAATCCTTGGCCTTTAAACCTCTGCAGCTGAGTCCTAATCTGAAATCAAGCATGGCATCACTCAGGTTGAAATCAAGCATGGCCTCGATGACCACCTTCTCCAACAGGTTCATCTTTCGACGTCGAATCATGTCCGCCACATAGGTGTCGATGATGTCTTCGGCTTCGTATGCAGCCTCTCTGATTTGGCCGACGATTTCCGCCACCATGGCGTGCTCTCTCTGAAGTTATGGAAATGAATGAATGAATGTTTGGCAATGGCAGCGCAGTGATCTTACAAAGCAACTATTCCTAGTCATCGAAGGTGCCTAGTCTCATTTGGGTGCTGTAAGTTGCATTATTAATACCTTTAAGACTTAAGAGGGTGGTTTGTAAGTACCTTTCAAAGATTATACTATATAATTAATGTAAAATATCATTTTGATATTGATGATGTATATAACTCATATTTTATATGATTTTTTATCATTGGTTTTATATATAATTTATGTAAAAAAAAAGTAACTTATTCTTGATTAAAAAATAATATATTTTAATTTTGTGAAGATAAAAAATGAATTAAAAATTTAAGAGGAATGAATTTTAAATATTTTTATATTCATGAGAAAAAAAATATATTTTAACTTGTATGGTAATATTCTCTTGTTGTAGGTCTCATTTGAAAATTAATCCATTAGGTGATTAGAAGATGTTGATCAATATATAAGATTTTTTGCAATAATTTCATTTATCTGTGTGTTCACTGGATTTGCAAACATTTAAATCTTTACCTCTAGGCCCAAATAAAAACATGTGAGCCGTGTCTTAGTCATTTCAAACCCAAGTGACAAGGTTTTTTTTTTTTGTTGAACTCTCTTGCATTAAACTATTAAACTTGGATTATTGTTGTCAAAAGCAATCCAAATATCTTCATTATCGTTAATACATCAAGCGCATACTAGAGAAAGTCTTTCGTGCTTGCTTCAATTTATACAAAACTCCATTTGATCTTAGAATTTATCTTCTTGTCCATTAACCATTTATCACAATTGTTGCTCAACGAAGATCATTGATATTTTAACAATTTTAGAGACTAAATTGAAACTACGTTGTTATAAGATAGCTATTCCCTGTTCCATTATGGTGTGAGCAACATAACCACAAATAATTCATAAACACAGAATAAGTATAAACTTGAATACAAAAGCTTAAGTTAGATCTCTATTGTTTCGTTTAAAATGCTAGTCATTTCTGAGCAATATTGCAATGACTGCCTACTTATGCCAAATGAAAGATGAGAACAAATTTAGGTATATCAAAATCATGTCTTACCATGCGATTGGTTAAAATTGGAGGAAGGAAGATAGAAATTAATTTTAATGAAGAGGAGGAAAGGAAAGGTCCCTTTGTTGGGTTAATTCAAGATAATAGGAAGAGATGAAAAAAAAAATGTATATCTGAATTTGGTTTATAAGAGAATGCGGGACAAAACATAAATAATATATTATTATATACTTAAAAATAAGAACGAAGGAGATGAATATAAAATAAGTTAACAAAATAATATGATTTTTCAATTTAAAAATGACAAATAATGTGTTTCCTCCAATATCAGACCATAGAGGAAGACAGAAGGGAAGAAATGTAGCTCTTTTATTTTCCTTCCCCTCTTAATTTTTAAACCAAATAAGATGAGTTAAAAAAAATCTAAATCATCCATTGTTTATCTAGACCAAATATAAACACAGACACGTAGTGTTAGAAAGAATGATGGATACAGATTTATTATACGATTTTAAAAATAATGTTAATAATACAGTAAATAAAATAATGCAGATACAAATCCTCAAATTAATGCAAGGATCTAATTAAAGAAAAAGAAATTTAAAAAAAAAAAAACTACCCTCAGTCAATATAAACGATTGAATCACATCATGTAATTTTCTTTTTTGAAACTTTCAGAGGGTCTCAATGAATATCATGGGTTCTTTGCATGATTTTATCCTTCCATAATTCTTCAATTAAGGTTATTTGGGTGTGGAAGGATAATGAAATCATTATTTGGGGGATTGAAGGATATCCTTCTGAATAAGAAAGAGCTTCTCCTTTTGGAACCTTAGCAATAAAAGTTTTAGGGCTAATAAGTTGGTTAGCAGTTTATGTGGTTGGTAAACCATGTGTGTTTGATGGTAATAAGTCTGATTTTGATTTTGAGTGAAATTTTAATTAAAATTAAGTTTACTTCTAAAAGCGTTTTAAGTAGAAATGAAAAACATAATTTTTGTATTGAGTTAAAATATTATGTTAATTTATCACAATTTATTTGGGTCAATTATCATTCATATAAATAATCACACACGTTAACATTTAGCATTTCTCATAACAATCTAGAGGTCACTTTGGTGATATCTTGATTTGACTGACTCATTTAAATGCTAAATAATTAATATGATATACCATAACTGAATTTTGAACATTGATGCATCAAATCCAAAATTAAAATATTTCTTGAGTAAATTATTTTAACTATTTATTTATTTTAAATTTTAGAAGTCCATGATTATTATTATAATATACTACCGTCGCCTTTAAAAGTAACAACAAACACATGAATGATGCATTTAAATTTATACCTATTATCCCACATGAAATATGTACATGTTACTGATAAAATGCATAACCAAATAAAACATCAAATTGCTATGCTTGCACTTTTAGTGTTACTCTACATGTGTTACATTGATTTATTGTTAGCAAGTATGGTTTACTACTTGTGAATTTGTCATGCTTATAGCATGTAAATAACATATCCATATTGACAATCATGTAATATACTCTCATCAATTGTCATATTAATTTGATGTTATCAATCGTCCTTTATATCATTGTTCATCCTGCATTAATGTGATAATCTTATCTTGTTTCCTCGAAACATTGTACCTAATGTGTGTATTGTCCAAACATCACATTTTATTTTTACTTTCTCTTCTTTCCATTTCTCTCTTCCTTGATTTTCATCACTTCACTTATCATCTATGACACTTTTATTTCTATTTTATTTTCTTTTTCTCGTCGTTCTGTTCTCAAAATGAGTGGGAGGGATTTAATATTTTAGTTTCACAATTTGTAGTGAAATAAAAATATTGCAATCAATAAAATTCACTATTATATTATAAAAATACATGTCTACACACCCACCGGTCATGTTACATGTGTTTCCTTAATCTGAACACTTGCATAATTATAACATATAAATTACTTATTTCCATACTTACATTTTATCATTATTAAATATAAATTCATTATTTTAGTGGTTAAATAATTAATTATAATAAAATGATTAAAAACATACATTTAACTGAAACCATAATTTCAGTTTCTAGTTTTTTATTTTTAAGATCTTGGCTGTTTATTAATTTTCATACATAGGTTGAATTAAAACATAATTAATAATTTAATATATGATTTATTTAAAGATATAGAAGTAATTTTTAAAAATATGAAGTGAGTTCTTTTTAGGAGACCGGTTCCTTTTTTATCTTAATTTGATAAAAAAATAATTATCCATATTTTCAAATCATTTCATACATAAATTATAATTTATTTATAAAGGTATTCTAAATTTTATAATTGACAAAAATTTCTTTTAGGAATTATGCCAGTTTTTTAGATATTAAATATGAAAAATACAAAGTATCAATGAATAGACAACAAAACTAATCCTAGAGGTCATTCAACAATTAAAAAATAAAAAATCCTAAATAATAAGTTATAATATATATATATATATATATATATATATATATATATATATATATAACTTATAAGGTGAAAGTTACTAATACAAATGTTTATTATTTATTGTTTATAAAAAAAAAAGTATCAATCCCCTTAAAACACAAGGACATATCAAATTTACCAAAAAAATAAAATAGATAAAAAAATATTTTAATTAATTTTCTTGATAAAAAAAAGTAATGATGTATATTAAAATGTTAAAGGTATGAGATTTTAAAATTCCATGTATAGTCCAGTCACCATATTTCAGCAGGCTTGTCCTTGGATGACCGGGTGGGAACAACCTACTTCATAGGCACAGCGTCTCGTCAATGGAGCTACCAAATGAATACATGTCAGCTCACGGGATTCATCATATTATTTTCTCAGGCGGTAGAGAAACAGTATATAATACATCCATCATGGCGTCCAACTTTTAACACCAGAGACTTCAGCCAGATTTATGATCTTGGATTACAGCAACTGTAGATACAATGTCTAGATATAACCCGTTTGGTAGATGCTATAGGCTTCTCCGCAGTAGGAATTTGGATTTGTTTCAAGCTTGTGAAATGAAGGATGAATGATGCAAGGATTTGTCAAGCACATCCAGGAAAGATAGATAATCCTGACTGGCATGAGAATTTTAATACGAGACACTTTAGTAAGAGAGATCAGTTTGGATCACCGGTCCAAGCCAAATATTTCAACGGTAGATGATGAAATGTTAATGGTTACTAATATAAAATATTTTTTTATATTTATGAGAATCAAAAATATATTTTTACTGGATACTAATATTCTCTTGTTGTGGGTCTCATCTGAACATTAATTCATTAGGTGATTGGAAGACGTTGATCAATATATCTAAGATTTATTGCCATAATTTCATTCTGCTATCTATATGTGTGTTCACTTGATTTGCAAACATTTAAATTTCTTCAATTTGAATATGGCTTTCTTGAGAAATTGAGATAGGTACCTTTCTCCAATTGCTTCACCTCTAGCCCAAATAAATATATGTCTTGAGCCGTATGCTACTCATTTCAAACCAAGTGACAGGGTTTTCTTGAACTCTCTTGAATCAAACTTGGATTATTGTTGGTGTCAAAAGCAATCCAAATATCTTCGTTATCTTAATACATCCAGCGAATACTTGAGAAAGTCTTTGGTTTGCTTCAACTTATACAAAGCTCCATTTGATCTTAGAATTTATCTTCTGTCCATTGACCATTTATCACAAGGGTTGCTCAATGAAGACCATTGATATTTTAACAATCTTAGAGATTAAATTGAAACTACGTTGTTATAAAATACTAGCTATTCACTGTTACATTATCATGTGAGCAACATAACCACAAATAATTCATAAACAAAATAAGTACAAACTTGAATACAAAAGCTTAAGTTAAATCTCTATTGTTTCGTTTAAAATGCTAGTAATTTCCGAGCAATATTGGAATGACTGTGCCTACATATGCCAAATGAAAGATGAGAACAAATTTAGGTATATCAAAATGATGTCTTACCATGCGATTGGTTAAAATTGGAGAAAGGAAGATGAGAAATTAATTTTAACGAAGAGAAGGAAAGAAAAGGTCCCTTTATTTGGTTTATTCAAGATAATAGAAGGAGATGAAAAAAAATATATATATATCTGATTTGGTTTATAAGAGAATGCGGGACAAAACATAAATAATATATTATTATATACTTAAAAATAATAACGAAGGAGATGAATATAAAATAAGCCAACAAAATAATATGATTTTTCAATTTAAAAATTACAAATAATGTGTTTCCTCCAATATGAGACTAGAGAGGAAGACAGAAGGAATGTACTCTTTTATTTTCCTTTCCCTCTTAATTTCTAAAGCAAATAAGATGAGTTAAAAAAAAAATTAAATTATCCGTTATTTCTCTAGACCAAATATAGACACAGACACGTAGTGTTAGAAATATTGTTAATAATACAGTAAACAAATAATACAGATAAAAATCCTCAAATTAATGTAAGGATCTAATTAAAGAAAAAGAAATTAAAAAAAAACATTAACACATCTTATCATATTTTTTATTGATTAATTCTTTAATGACTACCCTCAGTCAATATAAACTATTGACTCACATCATGTAATTTTACTTTTTGAAACTTCAGAGGGTCTCAATGAATATCATGGGTTCTTTGCATTATTTTGTCCTTCCATAATTCGTCAATTAAGCTTATTTGGATGCCAAAGGATGATGAAATCATTGTTTGGGGATTGAAGGATATACTTTTGAACAAGAAAGAGCTTCTCCTTTTGGAACCTTAGCAAAAAGTCTCAGGTTGGTTAGCCGTTTAGGTGGTTGGTAAACCATGTGCGTTTCATGGTAATAAGCCTGATTTTGATTTTGAGTGAAATTTTAATTAAAATTAAGTTTACTTCTAAGAGCGTCTTTAAGTAGAAATGAAACATAATTTTTGTATTGGGTTAAAATATTATGTTAATTTATGACAGTTTATTTTTGTCATAAAATTTTATAAACATAAATCACTTGTAATCTTGTGTGTACCTTTATCTGTCTTCTTTGTTCTGTAGTTAAAATCGACTCTTAATTATTCGATTATAATTATTCATTACAACAAACAACAGAAACAGCAAATATTTCGATGAGTGTACTATTGATCTTGTAATCGTTGACTTCTTTTCCATAATAGGGAGTTAGGAACAATATTTAAAGCTTCTTTCTGGGGTTCAAAACAAGGATGCTTAAAACTAGTCAAATCTAATTAAAGCCTACAAAATAGTTAAAAAATAAAAATAAAAAGTAAATAAATTGAAAACGTTGAAGAAATCTAAAATAAAAACAAATTGTTGAATTGGACTAGCTTTTGGATCCAATTCAACATAAATAAAAAACAATAAATACATTTTAAAAATAATATTTTGCCTAAAAACTTTTATATTATCTATATTTATTTAGAAACTTTCTTATTATACCCAAAAGTAAGGTTAGTTTTATCTCTGCTGGATTTGGATTTAGTATTTTGATGAATTATAAACCTATTATTGATGTATTTTTTATGAAATTAGATTTTTATTAAAAAATATAACAAAACATGTGAAAAAGTGATTTAATTTAGATTAAATAGAATTTGATCAAAATATATTTTGAATCAAATCAATTGGATGACATCATTAAAAAAATGATTACATTATCACTTGCTTTTATTCTTCAAATATGAATCAATTTAATCCATAAATATCCCTGCTTCAAGACTACTTAAAGAGGCAGTAGGAGACAAAAAACAAATGTATTCCTATTTATAATACCTTGCATACATACTTAGCACATGACTTGTTCATAATTTTCCTTTGTTATGTACTCGCGGGAAATCTTGATTAGCTGTGATTGATGTAAAAATCACTCCACAAACATTGCATCCAAGCTATTCCCATCTGAAGTCTTTATCTTTGGAGGCTTTCCCTTGATCAGATGAATCAAACATTTAGCCAGGGAGGTTTCATCTCTTCGACTTGAAAACCCCATAAACTTTATCAGTTTAAGATGTTCCATTCCTGTGCATTTAGTCCCTTTCACTACGTATGAATTGGACCCTCCAGCCAAATAACTTTCAGGATCATTCTGCACATCAGTTAGTGAAAAAAGAAAAATCATGTCAGAAAGCTTAAAAACCAAAGCAGAACAACAGGTTCAATTAAGCCCCAAGGAGGAAACTTACAGTCACAAAAAGTTGCTCCAAGGTAGGGCATAATTTTAAGAAGGAGAATAAAGCATCCTTGTTGGATTCATCCTTATTATAGTTGTCAATCCACCATAACTCTCTTAATTTATAGAATTTGAAGCTCCCAGATAGAGGAGAAATCGATGGCCATATTAATTCCTACAAAAGAGAACCTTTTTGGAGTTAAATTGTTCATACTTCACATCATAAAATAAAATGAGACATCTTGAACATGCTTTTTCAGGATGTACCCGATTATCATTTAGTCAAAAGTCAGAAACTAATATCTCGAAATTCTAATATTCATTTAAGGGATTGGCACTATGAAACCCCTGACCATATCACACCATATTAATGTCATAAGAATATGTCAAGTGACAGAATTTTGCATAGAAGTACTAGGTAGAGGTTCAACCCATGTTGTGATTTCTCAATGTATAGAAAAAAATATCAAAAAATTGCAATTAAATGAGCATGGCATACCTCAAAAGTCCATTTACACAGAGTAAGAACTTCAGAGTTCTTTATTGTTAAAAGGGTTGCATCAAAATCCTTGGCCTTTAAACCACTGCAGCTGAGTCCTAATCTGAAATCAAGCATGGCATCACTCAGGTTGAAATGATACTCTGGCCTAATCAAAGGAAGAGGCCCACGATACCGAAAAGACTTGAGTTTAGAAGTTTTAAGACGGAGAGTCTTCAACTCTAAGCAATCCAAGATGGTTAACTTGTGAAGCTCAGAGGTGGAGTCAACACTCAAAGATTCCAACCCTTTGCAGTCAATGACCACCAAGTTCTCAAGATGCTCCAAATTTGAAACAATGGAAGCAGCAACCTCACTTGTGAAACAACTCACTGATTTCAAATGGAGGGTTTTGACTGAGAATGTGGAAGGAAAAGACTGGTAGGTGGCTATGTGTTGCTTACTTAGCTTGAACTCCAATTCATACCCTATTGGAATCTCTTCCTTCCAAGGGGAGAAATCAAGCATGAGCTTGCTATTGTTTGCAACAGTTACTGAGACTACACTCTCTTCAGCAAAGTGAAATTGAAGCTTTCTGGGATGCTTCAAGGGATCAAACTCCTCAAAATTTGTGATAAAATCAGCAACAACACCTATAATATCCTCTTGAGTTCCATGTTTGACAAGAGCTTCATTCCACAGGTCTCTCCACCTTGTAGAAAGAAGGCTGGTTTCTAGTGATGACTCATTTGGTAGAAATGAAACTATGTGACACAGAATTTGGTCTGGTAAATTACTAAACAGATCCTTTCCCATGTGGAATGAATCTATTGTTTCAGCAATGATCTTGTTTGGACTAAGATTACAATGACATCTATATATTTGTAACTTAAAAATTCATGTGGACCATGCAAGTGACAACAAGGAGATATGTATGTGTGTTTTAAAACAAATAATTGTAACTAATAGTCAAATTCGAGTTTTTGATACACCGAGTGTAATAAATAGTTACGTTAAATACAATTTTTTGTAAGCGTTTTAAGTACTTAAATAAACAAGTTTTTTTTTTTTGTAAAAGATATATATAGTCTATATAAAAAACTTATTTTCTCGAAGACTATTAAATGCTATCTGTAACGGCTTCATTGATCAAAATTCGACTTTTCCTTCATTACGACAACACCATGTATATGGTCAAATGGGGGCAAAAACTGTAACCGTAAGTGTATTTCGGTGGCTTTTTAAATGAGTAGCTTGTATAACTGGCAAACTCTTCTATATTTAAAGTCGTGCTTTAAGTTTTATATTATGATTGACATAGAAATCTTTCAGCAGATCAAGGTTTCTTAATACTTGTTGATTTGAATTGACGAAAAGCTTGTAATTATGGATAATGGACCCATTATATTTTTCTTACCATTGAGATATGCATGAGAGAAGCATATATAGCGAGGACCAGTTCTATTGGCGCGCGTAGTAAAAGTACAAATGTTGAGGTCAAAGCTAGTAACAATTTTGCTGATGAAAGGAATGGACTCTGCGGATTTCGTGCTCCTTTTGGAATTGGTTTCTTCTAGAACTAGGATAGAACGTAATTCATGTGTTCACGGTTAAATGGCTTAATTGTTGCCCATGAATTCAGAGTGCAGGAACAATGATGATTAATCTAAATTGGTTGCAGCCTTCGTGTTCATACATATACATTTAGCCAGTTATCCAATCTATATCAAATAAAAATTTGGACAATTTAAATCTTAAATAGATAGTATGTTTTAAGTCGAATTTATTGAGAGAAAAATAATATAAATTCTTCAATCTTAATCCAACAATTCAAAGTGAATACTTGAAAATCATAGTAACTACGTAGCTACTAAATAGGCTGTGAAAACTGTGGCTGCAACGAATGCAGAATTGAGTGATGAATGATGATACATAGGGTGTCATCCTGAACAAATAATTACTTGTAAAGTATTAGCAATTAAATACGCTTGCAAAGGGTGGGGGGACAAAGACTATGCTGCTCACACCACACCACACGCCTTCCTAATAAAGAAATAAAACAGTAATAAAAGTTGGGTAATTTTTCTACACAACACTGGCTCATTTCCAAATAACTAATAAAAGAAATGGTTTAATATCTGATTATGTGGAGTCTATATTTTATCATGTAAATTTTATTTTTATTATTTAGTAATAGTTGAAATAGTTTTTAGTTATATCATTGATGTTTGCAAAACTAGTAGTTATTCATCAGGTACATAAATATTCAGTCAAAAAAATCGGTACATAAATTAAAAGGCACTAAATACACACTCTTGAATAATTTAAAATAAACATTAAATATTTTCAATAAAAATATATTTTTTATTTACTTAAGCTATATACTTAATTTATAAAATAAGAAATTGTTAATAAATTTTGTTTATGATAGAAGTGAAGATCACATAAATTTCATTTATAATAAGAATTTTAAAATCATGTTAAAAAAAATTAAATTAAGACACGGTGATGGATGAAATATTCACTCCAACCTAATCAATAATTGTCAAAGGTATGAGAACTCAATTAAACGTCAAATTTCAATGTTTCTGAATTTATTTGCTTCCTACTATAATTAATTAATTATGTTACTATTTTCTATTTCCTTTAATTCACACATTTTCCAACTTTCATTTTTTTCCCGCTAGATTGGTCTTAGTTACGGATATTCATCTTTTTATATTTTTCTTTAATTTTGATTATTTCCCTTAATCTTCTTTTTCATCAACAAGAAAAAGGAAAACTCAAATTCAATTTAATTTTAGTTTTATGATGTTCTATATTTAGGATTGAATTATAAAAAGTTTGTGTTTCATATATTTAATTAATATTTTTTTATTTATATAAATGTAATTTGAAGTGGAAAGAGAGAATAAGACACATTTCAGATAAGTAATGCATGCATACTTTTTAAAATGCTGCCACCAAAACATATGAATTAACAAATATAATGTTGTTTTAACTTATTTAATAGTTTCAAATTAGAATCTATAAAAATACATATGAAAAAATTGCATTTATATTCCTATATATCGTAGGTTTCGTACATTTATACTTGTAGGAACTAGGAACTAGGAAGGTTGTTTTAGATTTGAAAAGGAAGAAATTTGAGAGAATGACGGCGGAAGTGATGGTGTTGGAAAACTGCTATGCTTTCACAATAGCCCATCTGACCATCTATTTTTATTTTTTATTTGAATTTTTTATAAAAATACTACATTTCATCGTTAATCAATCTTTATAAAGCTAACAATATATCCCTATTTCTATACAAAAACAATATATTACTATTTATTTCAAATTTTAAAAATATTTATTAACTTTTTTTTATATATTCATTCCTTAAAAAATAAAGATATTTTAATAAATTCCAAATTCTTAAGTTTATTTAGTATATTAAATCTATATATTTACTATTTTATTAATGTTTCTAAAAAATTATTGATAGTTAATAAATACTGAATAATAACAACGTGTAATTCTTGTAATGTATCTATTTTTTTTTCCTCTTTATGTTATTGCTATTTGCTACTAACTATTCAAATATATAGTATAAATGGT
Organism: Glycine soja; assembly: GCF_004193775.1. Taxonomy (NCBI): domain Eukaryota; kingdom Viridiplantae; phylum Streptophyta; class Magnoliopsida; order Fabales; family Fabaceae; genus Glycine; species Glycine soja. Next base: position 56,411,294 of record NC_041019.1, on the reverse strand, counting down.
TCATTTATTTGAAAGCTATTTTTGATTGTTTGTTGGCTTTTTTATTGCCTTAAAATCTTGGTTGATGCTGTCATGAAAAGTCATCAGTAGCGAAGGTGAGTGGCTTAATAACAAGGGGCGATATATGATTGTTTGTTGGCTTTTTTATTGCCTTAAAAAAAAGCATATTAATGTGATGCCACATGCAATTAAAGCATAAAACATAGGTTCTTCTTCTTTCCAACTTAAAAGCGACGTGTAACTAAATTTGTAGGTTCATGTATAAGTCAAATTGAAGCATTGATGATCGACCCGTAGGGCAGTTAATTAAAGCGTGAAATAATTATTGAGTTTTTGTGCTGAATAAATCATTTTTTATTTAATACTTAATATAATTAAAATTAATTAGAATAATTAATATAATTATAATAATTCATTATTTAATACTAAAATAATCTAAAAGTAATTTTAAACAAAAAAAAAAAGAAGTTTGTTTTCTAGCAAAAAGATGTGTTTATCAACTATTTTTTTGTTGGAAGCCTTTTAGTTGATGTTTGGTTTACAGTTGAAAATATTATAATATATGTTTTAATGCAAATCCAACAAATAAAAATAAAATAGTACAAAAATAAGAATAAGAATTTAAATCGTTGATAAAATTACTTTTTGCAACTATAAACTAAATATGCTCTTAGTTACCGACTGCAGGCCAAAAATACATTGTTAAGTTAATGTAAAGGACAAATTCATTGGTCTAACAGTAAAGATTACATCTAGAAAATTCTTTCTTCATCTCTATCACATCAAAGAAAAGAGAAATCTTAATTCCTTGAACAAAAAATATGGAGTACTCGGAACCTTTTAATTCTTAACCATCTCTAAAGGAGCTGAAACCATGAATAATTTATTCACTCCTCAATGTGGAGAGGACAAGCACACATTAATCTAGAAGTCACTGCTTGAAAGAGGTTCATGGCCATCATCTCCAATGAAGATATTATCATAGATAATTGCAGCAATTGCTGCACCTATGAATGGACCAACCCAATAGACCCAGTGATGGGTCCATGACCATGTAACCACAGCAGGGCCAAAGGACACAGCTGGGTTCATTGATGCACCATCAAATGCACCACCAACTAAGATGTTGGCACCCACAATAAAACCAATTGCAATTGGTGCAACAACTCCCGCATTCCCTTTCTTTGGGTCCACTGCTGTGGCATAAACTGTGTATACCAACCCAAAAGTCATCACTATTTCAAAAACCAATGCATTCCACACAGACACACCAGGGGATAGAGAAAAACCTGATGTTTCCTGCAATGTACAAATTACAAAATTAATTAGAGTCTCAATCATGAATCGAGTGCAAAAGGTTACTATCAATTTATGAGAATTGAGTAGCATAGCAGTGTTAAAGGCTTAAGCAGAAGATTAAATATGGAGATATAAGGTTGGTTAGTGATGAAGGGAGAAGGGAAGGGGGGAGAGGTCGCGGGTTCAAATCCCCCGCTAACAAAAACTAACGATACTAATTGTTAATATTTGCCGATAAAAAAAAAAAATATGGTTACCATTCCACCAGTTGCATGCTTTAGAAGAATGCATGCAACAACTGAACCAAACAACTGTGCAATCCAATACAAAATACTTCTCAACAAGGTTATGTTTCCTCCTATGAAGGCACCAAATGTGACTGCAGGGTTCACATGACCACCAGAAATGTTTGCCCCAACAGAAACGGCCACAAAAAGCCCAAATGCATGAGATAGTGATGCAGCAATGAGACCAGCTGGTGTTGCAGGTCCGTTGTTGGTAAGTTTGCCTGCCAAAATAACCAATAATTAGTCATTTCACTAGCAACACAATTCTCACACTACTACTAGGCCTAAATAGTGACACAACTATTGAACGTCGTGTTGAAATTTTCAACTCTTGTTTAATAGTATACAAACCTTATGCAGCTAGAATTATTTAGAATGGAAGTATTTAACTATTACAAGTATGAGTGATTCTGATACCTACCACACTTTGTTTTATAACAGTTGTCTTAGTTTTCTTTTACTTTAGAAATGTAAGCAGTTGGGTAAAGAGAAATTATTACATGGTTCAGGACCATCATAAATTCCATCAATATTTATATGGCAAGTAATCAAAGTTTTATTATTTTTTTCTTGTAAATTGAAAAATTAGACTGTGTCACTTGGAGATTGGTGGAAACTATAAACGTGTGATGATCCTAGATCATATAATAATTTCTCCTAAATAGGGGAGGCAAAGAGAGAGCAAGGGAATATTGAATATCTGGCATTAACTTTACACTATAGTCTTAAAAATAGTCTGCAACACTTGTAATTTAAATTATTCTAAACTGCAATGTAACTAAGATAAACTTCTAAAACTCATTTTTGGAGTGAAAAGAATACTATGTCGAGTGCTCACTGTAAGCCATGCCAGATCCTTCCCCAGCAAAAACAAAAATGATCATGCAGAAGAATTCTGCAAATGCTGCTCTGATTGCATCAGGTTGGCCAGCCTCTCCAGGGGTCCCAATTGCAATTCTATGCATTGCCATTACTATTAGGTAGCTCAAGCTCAGGAATCAGAACCTCAAGAAACAGAAGAGAAGCTATGTGTTTCTTGATTTTCTTTTCTGTATAATTTGGTTAAAAAAGTGAGGGCAAAGTGTGAGAGCTTTGTTTGCACTTTAAACAGCAAAATTAATGGCCAAGGAAACGGTCAGTAAGACTTTGTACTATAATATTGTAAGCATGCAACGTAGACTAAGGAGTGGAGCCACTTGTAGTTGTAGGGAACTTGGTCATAGTTTTGGCACGTGTGTGGCTGTGATGTGATGTTGCTGAAGCGGGAGATCAAAACATTCTTAAAACTTAAAAGGTTTTGCTTGATAATATTTTCAGCATCAGCGAAAGTGCCGGCTAGCCTAATATTTGACGACCATAAGAACAGAGTATGTTTGATTTTTTTTTAATGCCTTACAAGGTTTTAATTTGTGCGTCTAAGAATATAGTAATCAATTTTATTTAAATACGTAATAATATGTGTTGGACCAAAATTTGCAATAAAAAACTTTAAGGGACCAAAATTTTACGATTATGAAATTACAATGGTCAAAAGGAAATTTAAGCCTAAATTATTTTTAATTTTCAAATCTAATAAGGATATCATTGTGTCTAAAATTACTTTGGATCGTATTTTATACCTTTTCTTTTCAAAGTAAACAGTATTATATTTTGAACACTGAAATATAAGATTTCTATTTTGTTTTAATCCTTTAGTGAGATCATAATTAATATAGAATTTGACTGTAAAATAAATAAATTCTGATAAAAAAATTATTTTTGTTAATAATTAAATTCAAATGATCATAATAAAAGAAACTAAATTAAACTTCTCCTATAAATTAAAATCAACTTATAATCAACTTATAGGAACGAAGAAACTTCTATAATATTAAAGTATATAAATTAATTTTAATGATTAACTTATTTTCCTTTTTTTTCATTTACAAGTACTTTTTAAAACGTTTATCAGATTCTAAATAATTTACACACGGGCACACCAAAATAAAAAGACTGAAGATTAGTAATAAGTAATTTTATAGTGATTAATTCATGTAAAAGTGTGTGGGTGGTGGGGGGATTAGACTTTAGAAACGAAGTAGCATTCTAGATATACAAGTGAGAGAAGGGATGGAAAAACATTTTGCCATTCACGGACATTATCCATCTACACTTGCTGGGAGGGGTTGTGTAGATTCTGCTTAAAATGCAGAGCAGAATCTCGAGAAACGGAGGAAAACAAAAATCCAGAACACTGGTCTCTTCTTCTGTCACGCGCAAACGTGCAAAAAATAAATTTGAAAAGCTGCATCAACTCAAACCAGGCAAAAGGAGGCGAATGAAAGCAAGCATTGGTGTGCACGGAACCCGGAAGTTTTCTCATGGAATAGAGGCAGGTGATTGGACGCGAAGCAGGTACACGTTATGCACTGAACTTTGAATCTTTATACAAGTAAAAAGGATTTGACAAAATGAATGTTTTAAAAGACTATTAACGTAATTAAGATTCTTGGCCAAATACACTTGAAAATATGCATTCAATATGTAGGGAAAAACACTTGGGATTCAAGCAGCAAAACGAATGCCTTCCAAACTATTGCTATATATTTACAGAGGTTACAACTCTTCGATCTGAACTTTCTACAATTATCACAAATTGAAAAAGAAAAAAGAACAAAATTACAGTTATGAATAAGTTCATCATCCACGCATAGTTAGAGAGAGTGAAAAGGAAGTCCTGTAAAAGAGTCACCTCACCTCAGCAGAATTAGTGTTGATTCCACTCTCTCTTGAGAAACAAATCAATGCCATGGATAGAAAACACCCTCAATCTAAGCTGCTTGCCTTCCAAAAGAATTCAACCCAAGTCCGCAAACCAACCAAACTCCAAAATCCTATAATCAAATTCCTACACATCTATTTGTCCTACAGTATTCTCTTCCTATGCCTACAAATGCCAGGTGCTGATCCAAGTCCCATCATTCCCATTTCCACCCACAATTTTCACCTGACATTCTTGGAAAAACCCTTCAGGTGCAGAAGTCACCAGTGATTCAACTCAAGCAGAAAATGAGCCAACAATTAGTAGCAATTACTCTCACAACATCACATACTCCCATCCTAAACAAGCCGATGTTGACGCAAAGCCTTACCAAAATGAGGTTGCATCAGTCGGACATACAAACCATTCTTGGCTACCAATGTATCATGACTGCCCTCCTCCACTATCCGTCCTCCATTAAGCACTACAATATTGTCCACATGCCTCATCATTGCAGCCCTATGTGCTATTAAAATAGTAGTCTTGTTTCCCATAATTAGCGTGTCTAGAGCCTCTTGCACTACTCGGCTTGACTCAGATTCAATTGCTGAACTAGCTTCATCCAACAACAAGATAGGGGCATTTTTCAGCACTACCCTAGCAATTGCAATTCTCTGTTTCTGTCCTGGGGTTAAGTCAACACCTCTCATCCCAACATGAGTATCATAACCATGAGGCAAACTGCTAATGAAATGATGAGCATTTGCTATTCTTGCAGCCTCTTTCATCTCAGCTTCAGTTGCATTATGCCTTGCATATATAATGTTTTCCCTTATGGTTGTTGAGAAGATAATAGGTTCCTGCTGAACAAGACCAAGGTGGCTCCTCAACCATCTCAAGTTATATTCCTTTAAATCCCTACCATCCAGGAAAACTTGGCCTGCAACTGGATCATAAAACCTCTCGATCAAAGATATTATAGTGCTCTTTCCTGACCCAGAAACTCCCACAATAGCAACTGTTTGGCCCCCAGTGACTTTGAGGCTAAAATTGCTCAATACCAACACTTCAGGACGAGATGGGTAACAAAAATCAACATTTTTTAACTCGAGGCTTCCATATACATTGGGTGGCTTCAATGCTGAGGTATCATCAGGATCAATTTTAGGCACACGATCTATAATGTCAAACACAGATATGAGAGATTTTCGTCGTTTAAGTATGTAAGGAGCCAATCCAAAAGGCTCCACAAGTGCAAATGTTGCAAATGAAAAAACCATGTACTCCTTGAGTGCAGTAGGTGGATCCATGTAACCACGTTTTATACATATTGCAGTGTACCAAAGTAGCAGGGCATTACAGGCAAAAAGTAGAAACTGTGAAAAGCCAAATGCAAAACCAATTGCCATCCCATGAAGAAAGCTCTGCTTAAATATTTTCTTTAATTGCAGCCTGTAGAGCTCCATTACCTTATTACCAGCACAAAAGGCAACAACAGTGTAAATGTTCCTAACTGCATCTTCAAGAACCAAAGATGCCTTTTTGTGCATTTCCTGGATGCCCCTCGAAAATCCCGCAAGCCAAAATTTCTGCAATATTCAAGCAGACTGCATTTAATATGGTTTTCATGCAGAAAATTAAAGTAAATCAACCAGACTCCTATCATTCTTAGCAAGCCATTCATTAATTCATATAATAAAAGATCCAGAAAATAAAATCATGTTGTATTTCACAGATCTCACTTATCTAGAACAGGTACAATAATTTAATAATGTTCATTTCCAAAATAGTTATATTTCAGCAGGTGCAAACCTGGGCAATGGCAGAAACAGAGAGAATTGGAAGGGTTGCAAAAGCCACAAGTGCTAACCGCCAGTGCAGCAAAGCACCAATGAGAAGACCAACAATAACTGCAGCACTGTCCTGTATAAATATGGAAAGCCTGTTGCTAAAAGCAGCTCGCACAAAAGTAGCATCATTGGCCAATCGCATGGACAAATTGTCAGCACTGTTTTCCTCATCATCAAACCATCCCACTTCATTGCGTAGCATGGCTGCCATTATTATAGAAGCAGGTTAAGTAATGTTCAAAATAATACATTTTTTAAAAGAAAAACACTGTGAAAGAGGAGTTATGAACCTGAGAACATCATTCTCCTAACTCTTTCCGTCATTTTCTCTCCCATAATACCAAAGTAGAAATGCTGTAAAAAGTTGGCAACTAAAGTTACAATACCCATGCAGCCAATGATCAAGCACCACCTGTCTACCTCCCGTTCAAGGTGATGAGTGTCATCAATTCTATAGTAAGCTGTCACCACAAGACCAATAACATAAGCAAGAAGGGGATTGAAAGACCCAAAGATAGCAGCACCTATGCTTCCTAACACAGCATAAAGCCACTCAGCAAAACTAAGCTCAGCCAGCTTCTGCAGTGATGGTGGTTTTCGATGCCGTGCACCCTTTGTTTCTCTCATTATAACTGAAACATCATCAGAATGACTATGTGGTCTACTAAAAGTCTGTGAATGGGAGCGTTCACTTTTAGGATCAGATGTTAAAAGAGGTGAAATGGGAGATTCTGGATCAGAATCATTTGACATATGTCGTTGCACAGAATGAACATCAATCTTGGGTAACTCCGGCAGTCTCATTTCAAAACTATCCTGCCTTCTTATTGATGGCTCCTTATCTGCTACATCCAACGCCAGACCATTTTCAAGCATTTTCTCAGGCGGTGGACTCCGGACTTGAGGTGATTCTAGCAAGTTAAAGACGCCATCTGGAGGTCGGGATACATTAGAAACTCTTTGAAGAGAGGGTGACTTCATCATTTTAGGGGATGATGGTTCTTTGAAGCTATGACTTGAAGAATCCTTCTCAATTTGGAAGGCTGAAGTTTCCTTGTAGTTTCGAACAGGCATCCTGGTGATCATTAAAAAAATAAAAATAAGACATCAAAATGCCAGCGGGGAAATCTTAAACATTATTCAAACAGAAAATGTTTGATGCTGTAGCTTAGTGGTCACTCAGATGCACTAAAGAAAGTGCAAATATTATTAGTTTATTATTCTTTTTTTTTATCCGCAAAAATATATTATATATTAGATTAAAGTCAATACAAGTCGTACTGTGATATTTACAATCACTAATGAGGTTTATTATTCTAAGAAATATTTTTCGCAACAAACTCTTGCCTCTTTCATCATCCCAATATTTTAAGAGATCCATGTCATATTATGGTAGACAAACAGTAATGCATGCCAAAGGGAGAAGTGTGACCTCTTGGGAAGTTTTGCGGCCTCTTCACATCGATGAAGCTCTGCATATAAGCCATCCAGTGTTAATAATTCATCATGAGTACCCATTTCAACAAGCTGACCTTCCTCCATAACGGCTATATAGTCAGCATTCTTTATGAGACTAAGCCTTCGAGCAATTATTATTGTTGAGCGTCCCAACATAAGCAAATCCAGAGCCCCCTGAACAGCCCTCTCAGCCTCAAAATCAAGTCCACCAGTAACCTCATCAAGAAGAAGAATTGATGGATTTAGAAGCACAGCTCTAGCAATAGAAAGTTTTATTTTCTGCTCTTCGGTCAAAGCTAGACAAGCCCTGCCAACCTGAAAGCCAGGAGCACCAGTTTTGGAAATTAAAACCTCACTGCCGCTTAAAGGGGACAATTAAAAATACTACTCTAAAGGAAACATGATAATGCAACCAAGTTTTACCTGTGTGTCATAACCTTTCTCTAATGAGCTGATAAATGTATGTGCATGAGCTATTTTAGCAGCCTCTTCAATTTGATCCATGGTAGCATCCCTCCCATAAGCAATGTTGTCTGTTATACTCAAACTGAGCAAAGCAGGCTCCTGGGTGACTAGTCCTATTTGGCTCCTCAGCCATTCCAGTTTCAAATTCTTGATATTTTCACCATCTAAAAGAACTTCTCCTGAATCACAGATCAGCAAATCAATTTAAATCTGCCAATGACCAATAGAGAGCACTTTGAATGCAATGTTAAAATCATACTGTATCAAGGGGAAAATAGTTACCTAATGTAGGATCATAAAAACGCTCCATGAGTGGAATAATACTACTTTTTCCAGAGCCATTTCTGCCAACAAGTGCTACAGCTTTCTTAGCAGGTACAGTGAGATAAAATCCACTCAAGATAGGGATTTCAGGACGAGAAAGATAGCTGAAATAAACATTCCGGAACTCTATATTTCCTAGCACAGAATCAGGGGAAGTGCCATCATGATTAACAGATGAGGATGACCGACTTATCATCTCAAATAGTCTATAAGCAGCTATTCGTCCCTGATCAAATGAGTAGAAATTTGTCGCTGCTTGATTTAATCCCCTGAATATAAGTAACAAAAGTTTTAAGTGAAATAATTAACATTTAATGAAAATATGTGATGTGAGTTGGGTGGGAATAATTCTCACAGGCCACTTAGAATTACAGCAAAAAGAGCTGTTATAATTTCACCACCATGTGCTTTTCCGTGAATAACCAAGAATCTTCCAACCCAGAGTTGTAATGCACAAGAACATATTGCTAGTCCATAAGTAAATCCAAGACCAAGCCCTTGAACAAGACTTATTAATATACCATATCTAAGAGTAGCTTGCAGTGATGTTGCATATGAATACTTAGCCAAAGTTTCATTTGAAAATGCATACAATGTCCTTATATAGGAAACTGCCTGCAACACAAGAAATTATCTATATTGAGAATCAGTAGCACTAAAACACGTCACCATTCTTACGAGTACCACTTCAAATTTAAAATATTAAAGATAAAATTGAAGCATTTCTTATCTTATTAACAAAACAGAGCAATCATATTCATTTTTTCCTAATTCAAAACTGTTTCATATACAATAATCTGAGATGTAAAATATAAATAGCTCTACGTATAATCTGAGACTCCGTGACTCCATCATGCTATAGAGAAAATAACTAGCAAAAATCTTGAAGCATTCATCTATATGTCTATCTTGTGCATAAGCACAAGAAAAGAGGAAAATATTTAGTTCATTGTAACACAATTAAAATTCAAACAATAAACAACCTGTTCAGCAATGCTAGCTGCTTCAGCATATGCATCTTGGATATTCTCTGCAAGCCTATGGAGGAATATGTTTGATATTCCTCCAGCAGCAACAATAAACGGACCCGTGGCTAACGTTATCAAAGCAATCTGCCAACAATTGACAAGGCCAATGACAAGACCACTGAAGAATGTAGCCATATTATGAATATAATTCCCAACCTGTATCATCAAAAGCATATAAATACATTATACAAGAGATATATCCAAAGATATTAACTGCAGAGAAATTAACATTTTCAAAGGAAGTAATTTATACACATGATTAAAACAAGACATACTTTTTCACTAAGGGCGGACTGGATAAGCAGCACATCACTTAATACTTGACTCACAATGTCTCCATTATTCCCATAAGTATCAAAAAAACTCATGTCTTGATTAAGTAGTACTTGAACATAATTTGACCTGATGACAGCAGTCTGCCGTTCTCCCGTCAAAATCCAACATGAAACCTCTATTTAACAGGAGGGGAAAAGCATTAGAATTGCACAAGACTTAAATGCAACATCTCATAAAGCACACTTCTCATGATTAATTTCAATAAACATTTAACTTACCAATCCAACCAGCAACAAAAACTCCCGCAGCAATATAAACAATGGTTAAAGCAAGCTGCAGAAGAGGAAAAAAAAAGGTAAGTTAGCCAAGGTCCACTGATTCACAAATAACAATTTCTTGCAGAAAACTGAAGATAATTTCACCTCTGAAGTTTCCTCTTTTCAAAATTTCAAATAACAAAAGGTATACCAAAAGCAGAGCAACAAGAACAAGAGAGACACAATCATGAAAAAGTTAAGAGAAACCATGACAACAGTAAAAAATGGAGTAAAACTTCAGCATGCTCATTAATGAAGAGGAAAAGTATGTTCCCCTGACTTTAAGCATTTCATGCTTTCTATCTCAAAGGTCCTCCAAATAGTAGAAAAACCAAATCAATTGCATGGAGAGAAAAAAAAGCCTTGTAAACCTTCTACTCTCTCTCCTCCAAGAGCTCAAAAGGCCAAACACAAACAGAATGTATTTTGAAGCTTTACTTACAACGAAAGAATAACCAGACAACAATTAACAAAAGTCACAAATATGTAGCTTTTAAGGATAGTTATCCACAATAGCCTGGTAAATGTTACAAGTTCATAAAACACCCAATAGCTAGTACCTCCTCAAATTGTACTATTGTCTGAAGGCCAACAGACCCAGAAAGAATATGGCAATTTACAAGGAATGTATAATGTGCTATAAATAGAATGTATCTGAATCTGATAGTAAAAAAGGAAACTACTAGCCACAATAAATGTATATGAAGTCTTCATACAGTTTGGTAATTTAGGGAAGTGTTATGGATTTAAGGAAGTTATTGCTTGTACTGCAGTCTAAGGGAAAGGATATGTGCCATTGTGAAACCAATAACAATATTCTCAATACAAATACAGGAGTAGGATCAGTACAATCAACGCCTTTTATTCAATATATTAACCGCTACCTTACCTTTGCTTCCTGTTTTTACTCTCTAAGTTCTTGACAAGGAGAAACAAAATTGTAACCACCATAATAATAGCCATCCTTGGCAAAAATCAAAAAGAAAGAATCAGGCAACCACTCACAAGACAAATACAAGTAGAATTGTAGAAGATTCTAACCACCCTATCTGGGAATACAACTTCAAGTATTTACAACCCAACGGGATATCGTAATTTTCGTTTCATGGTCTTGGGTTGAATTTGAGATTGGGCTTATGTTACTTAGCTGAAATCTGGTCTTGTTTTCTACATAATAGCTGGAGGTCTAAATCCTTACAGAGTACTTTATTCCATACCATTGGAGGATAAGTTATAGTATAAGAGGCCTATTAAAAAAGTTGTAGCATCTTTGCTTTCTTAATAAAATGATCATTTTCATGAATTATGGCAGCGAATTGCGACCAAGTGTACCCTCCTAATGCAATCAAACCTTAGATGTGAAGTGTGGTGCTTAGGTTTCTCCAGTACTTGATCCTGCTTTCTTTAATTTTGTATTCTTTCCAGATTTATTTTCCTTGGCAGACAGCAACACAAAGCAATCCCATCAAGACCCTAAAAATATCAAATAGAAAGCCCTCTTTCCACAGGTACTTTCCACAGCAATCAAGTACAAAAGAAACTTTCTTTAAAATCCCTTCCTATTTTCTGAAAATTGCAAGTCCTTTAACCTCAATGAAACTTCAATATGTTTCTAAACTTAAATTCACCCTAGAAAAAGCTAACCGATTAAATCCTAACCGGAACCCTAACCCACTTTCATCCGTGTATGTTTATGAGATAAGAAAAATTGTAAGCTAGCAGTGCACTTCAGGCAAATAGTTTAAGAAGAGGGCTCACTTCCAAAAGCTCAGGCTGATAAATAGGTTTAAATATTAGCTCCATGACTCAACTAATCATGGGAGACTCACTCTTGTATGAATCAACTCAATGAGTTGAAACAAACTACAGACCGATTACTAAAGTAATGAAATTATTTATGACAACTGACAAACCATTATGGACAGGGCCGATAGTCAAAGATGATTTCATTTATTACTATAAAATGATACGACCAAATATCTTAAAAGTACTAAACAATCTACCCTTACAATTGCATACAGACTAGACAAGGCTTAGACATTCCATGAAAAATTAATTGCACAAATACCTAAAGAAACATTGCACCAATTCAATGCTAGAGGAGAAATTATGAAAACAAAAAGTGCACTGCCACAGCCAATGAAAATAATCAATATTAAAAAGCAGACAAGGCAACGACAAAATTAGCAGAACTAAACAATTTTCTTGAACTCCTCATTGTCCAATCAATTACAGAAACAGCAGGAGTTAATGATTTAGAAAATGTAATTCGACAAACTTTCTAATTTTCTCCACTCGGAAGTTCCCACATATTGACCAATTTAGTTCCAGACACGAAACCAAAAAACTAATAGAACAGTACATGCAGCTTAGAAGACACATTTTGATATACATAGCTTAAACCCTAACAATACCTTCGTCAATCACCAGCTAGCCAAGCGAACCAAATCAAACTCTCAGAAACGAAAACCTACATGTACAAGCTATATCCACATACGCATCATCATTACCCCAACCCAGTCTAATAACAACAAAGCTTGTCCATGAATTCAATAATTAAAGCTTTCAATTACATCTCAACGGCAAAACATCACCTGAGCCTTAAACAAAGGGGAAAACAAATTAAAGCAAAAAAACCTAGGGTTTACGCATGAAAACAACAATCTAACCTCGGTGAACCTGTCAAACTGCTCCTGCGACGTGCCGTTAGGAGGATCCAACCGCAGCACGTGGATGATCTTCGCGAAGTAGTGCAAGTAAACGACGAGCGCGGTGCCGTGCGCCGCGGCGGCGACGGAACCAATGGCCATGAGGAACCAATCGAAGCGGTCGGCGCATGCGAAGAGCTGCGAAAACGGAACCGCGGCGGGCGGCGGCTCGATCTCCTCCGGCTCCTCCATCTCCTCCTCCGCCTCCACCTGCTGCGACGCGGAGGTCTCTGCGCCGGGGTCCAGGTATGGCGACGGTGACTCCGGTGGCTCCGAAACCTCCGATACCGGCGTGAGCGGTTGCACGTGCGGCGGGGACCACCCGAACAACCCTCTCGATACCATCATCTCTTCTTTATCTCCGAAACGAAAATTCTTAATTCAGCAGATCCAGTCAAAAACTGAAAATCCTTGGATAATTATTACTGCGCCTCTTCGTTTTTCTCTCCCGGCGAACGACGTCGTCCTGGCCTTCGCCGGCACGCCGTCACCGTCTCCTTTTACGCCTTCTCAGGTCGGAAACGGAGCACGGAGAGAGGAAACTATCGTCACCCGAGGCAGCACGCGAAAATTGTGAACCCTCTCCCGTTTTCTTCTTCTCCTTCTTCGGGTTTGGGAGAGTTGTTGTTTCTTCTTCTTTTTTTTTTTTGATAGGTTTAACGGTCAAACGCCGGCGTCGATGTGCTTTAAGGTATTTTCCTAAATTATGAGTATTTATTAATATTTGGTTAAATATTAATTGATTTGTTTATGGGTTTATGCTTTTTAGGGACAGAGATACAGTGAGTGTGCGCTGTGACGACAAAGGCATGCATGCAAAGCTGGAACAACGGAGAAGGGTGTTTTGGTAAAGTCACGGTCAATGATGATGGATCATGGTTTTGTGTTGGTGGGAAATTACGTTAGGGTCCTTTAGCGAGAGTCGTTAGAGATGACACGTGTTACGTGCTGGTGTGCCAAGTGAAGGGGCGCAGTGAGAGATATGTAATTTAGATGTTTTAAATTGAATTGATTGATTTAATGTGTTTACATTTTCATTTTGTTTGATTTTATTCTCAAGGTTAGATTTAATGCTTTTATATACATGTGTACATCTATAATTTAGTTTTGTTAACTTAATCTGTGTAATACATGGATGAAATGTAAAAATTTGTTTTGTTGAATGTTTAAATAACATTAAATTATTTATAAATATAACTTAGGTTGGGTTAAGCTATTGTAAGTCTTTAAAGTGTTTAAACTCAATTGCTTATGTGGAATGTTATAAACATTTATTATTGTTTAAGTTAGACGGTTTTGTTATGTACAAATAAAATTCTTTTTTTAATATTAAATGTATACTCAAAAGCTAAAATTATTAATTAAGTCAATACAATCTCATATTAGTTATCTCATATATTATACATGTAAAACTAATAGTGTAAGTACATATAACATTAATAATGGCTATTCATACTTTTTTAGTTCACTTTTTTATTTATTTATTAGATAAACTGCCTTGAATAATAATTAGTAATCTGAGAATGATTCAAATTTCAATCCTTTTAGTATGCATATGTTAAGTACTTAAGTATATAATTAAGGATTACATGCACAATTTAATCAAGTCAAATGTGTCGATTATTCTTAGTTTGATTGTAGATGGTTGTAATATTTCTCGTTCCTGTTTTAACACGATGAAGGAGATCAAAGTCCTAATACTTACTAGAACTCAAGTTATTGTTTCTTATGTGTTGCATGAAGTTGATTTCCTAGTCGATGATGGTTTGTCCTTACAAAAAGAATTTCATGTTTTTTCTCCCATTTTTTGGATGAATGACTTTTGGCTAACACTTCTAGTGTATGTTTTCATGGGGATTATTAGTTTCTTTTGGGAGCTTTTGCTCCTTTTATTTTACCAAAACAACTATAATGATTTATTAATTTAGTTTAATATTTAGCACTCACCCAAACACCTAAAATTGTATTAGATGATATTTCAATGTAATTTTGGATCATCCAACATGAATCCAATCATGCATTAATATTTTTGTCCCGAATTAGGTCTTTGAATTATACTTGACTGGAAGAGTGATGAAATTTATAATTTGACATACACCCAAGTTGACATGATAAATGTGTCATCTTGTTAAACACTTCTTAGGTTGCCAAGGACATTTAGGACTACAAGATATGAACATCTTTAAACTCTCTACATTTCACTTCTTTGTGTTTCACATTGTTATGCACATGCAAATAATTACCAACACACTATACTGAGACCAAAATCCTTCCTTAACTTAAGCATCAGAATTTTTATAGGATCTACCATCCCTTCCAAGTCCCATCGCACTCTACTATTACCAAAAAGCACCAATAATTTACTTAAAAAATTACATGATCTAAATATTGACCCACCTCATATCACTTTTAAAATCTTAAATGAGAAAAAATGTTTAATATTCATATTAAATAAATAAAAAATATGTTTTTTTATATATTTATTTAATCACAAATCATCATATATGATAATATTGTTAACTTTTATAATAATAATTTTAAAATCACATTAATGATAATTTATAATTAGATAAATGTGTAAAACAATTTTACACTATATGACCATTAAACTCTATTAAATAAGTTATCCTTTCTGTTGTATTGTATTTTGAAAATTACTTATAGATTAATTGTTACAAGTGATAACTAAAAGATTTAAGTTTTTGTGATTATGATATTTACTTTAATATATTTTATACAAATAATTAATGGTATAAAAACTTGTTTAAATCGTTGTTTGCGCTTAAAATTAGCTAATAAACACATTCAAGTGTGGGTAGATTTAATTTTAAAAAATTATTCGAGGATTAATCTTAGAAATCCATTGTTTTACTGCGAGTTTTATTTAGTTTTAATCAATTAAAATATTTCTATTTTATTTTAAAACAGTTTCACCGTCGGTAAATTATAATTGTGGCACAAATAGAGAACAGTTTTCATTAATGTTTTTATTATATAAAAAAAATACTTAAGTATAAAATAAAGATAAACAGATAAAATGTCAAAAAGAAAAAAAAACTTACTAGTAATAAAAATAATCAAAAGGTAGTTTGTTGAAGTTTCCATTGTGTTTCTAAAAGTTTTTAAAAGGTTTCTTATTTGTCGATGAAATCATGAAAAGTTATTGCCTTTTAGGGATTGGGAGTTACGAAAGGACCACTGGGGATAAAATTGAGAAAGAAAAAATAAATAAAAAAACATTGAGAACTTGTGCAATTTTTCATAGTGCTAGAGTGCTCAATTGTGTTTCTGGTTCATGCTTGATGGCATTCAAGGGACCTCTTTACTTTTTCTTACTAATTATTAGGCCAATTCATAGATGATAGATCAGCCACTCTCAAATGTCACCCGTTTTCTTCTTAGAGTTTTCTGAAATTTGGGAGACTACACGCATGAATGATGGCAGAAGTAGTGCAAGAATTAAAGTTAATTATACTCTATGCTGTCACTCGTCTTTTTTTACTTATCTTTAGTGGCTTCAAGTTACATTCATTATCTGGCAAAAGCTAGCTACTATGGAAAGGATTCTTGTGCATTATCATTCACTTTTATCAGTTTATGGAAATGTACATAGGACCATATCAACTAAACTTAACCAAGTGGAAAAAATGTTTAATTACTTGTTTAGTTCATATAAAATCTTAACGTTTTTATCTCTACAATTAAAAGTTATATATTTTATTCTCTATACATACAATTTTAACTCATTTGAGTCTATATACATATATTTTTTAATTACAAATTAAAAAGTATATGTGTAGAAACTAAAGAAGTTTTTAAGTATAAGGATTGAAATATATATAAAGATTATGTGTGTATAATAAATAAATGAGTAATTAAGAAGAATGTTAGACTAACAAGAGAGGGCACGCAGGTAGGGTTTAACGTTTTAAGGATAATAACTTATTCAAAGTTAGACTAACAAAAAAAAATAAAAATCGTTAGACTAACAAGAGAGGGCGTGGAAGAAGATTATTGTGTTACACTATGTGAAGGATAGCTTATTCAAAAGTTTCAACATCAAATCATGCCTCTTTTGTTTTTGAATAGTATGAATATTCTTCTTTCCCAACAAATATTTAAAACTTAAAACAATTACAGGTATTTTTATATATTATAGAGGAAGGTTCTGTAATGTAACAACGGGTCAAATGTTGCTTTCAAAAGCACGATGGAGAATTCGAAAAGAAAATGAAGTCTAAATCATTTGACCATACCGGGTCAATTTGTTACACTTAAAAAATAAAATAAAGCCAGAGTTATTTTTCTTTTTTGTCAGCAAAATAAAACCTGAGTAAAGTCTGCACCATTTGACTCTACAGAGGATGGCAGAATAAATCCCAAAATAAAGAAAATAAAGATGTTTCCCAAGTTCCATAGGAGGTGTGCATCATTCAACCAGGTAACGTGAATGAATTAAGTATCAAATTCAAACTAGCAAGTTATTTTGTGCATTGTATGCTATTTTTATTTTGAATAAAATTTAAACTTATAAGTTTTAAAAAAATCAATAAAAGTAATCAATTTCAAGAAACAAGTAAAAAATATAAAGAAATTAGATTTATAGAGAAGAGAGGAAGTTTAAAATAATTGAAATGATTAGTTTGATGATATAAATAGCTGAGATTTAAAATTAAAAATTAATATAAATTTAAAATAATTGTTTTAAGAAATTGAGGTAACAAAATATTATATTTTAACATGAAAGAAGAAGCTTTTAAAAAAGTTAATGATTTGAGAAAGTTTAAAATATATGTAAAATAAAATATTAAATAATGGTGAGATCACGTGTCCCAAAAATAAACTAGGAAACTGAAATATTTTTATTGAATAATTAATCAAAGAAGATATTAATTGAATTTATTATAAAGCTTAAAATAGACACGTGTTATGGAATAAAAAAAATATATGGTGACAACAATAACAACGTGAAAGTTTTATCTTCCTCGGTCAAACAAACTACGTGATTCCCCCATACCATTCAACACTGTTAAAAATTAAAAGTTCTAAGAATATTATTTACATGAGATCTTTCTTTGTGTCTTCCAACAATATCCTTTTTGTTCTTTCTTTCCTCCTTTTTAATTAGCAACATACTCTTTAAGCAATCTTCCTTCATCTTTTTCCCAATCCTTTAATTCCGCCTATGTTTTAGTCGATCTTAAGCCGAGTTAAGGAATAGGATTATGTTAGGTTCCTTGGCAGCCAACATAAATTTGATATTCAAAAATATTATTAAATACATGAATATTATCCCATTTTCAATAATGAGAAATTTAATTTATTATAAAAAATCAAATTATGTGTTTGTCATATATCATGTATATGTATGAGAGGATTTAATTTTAAAATATTATTTCAAAAATTTATTAAAACTTCTCAATTTAAAATAACATGGCATTCCTAAATTTAAGAGAGAGAGCAAGGATAGGAAAGAAAAAATGATAGGCACCAAGGTTGTGATGGATAAAGGTTGGAAAATTAGTTTTGTTTTGTAGATTTCAATTCATATTTATGAATTTTAATTCATAAAATTAAGAAGGGATGAATAATTGTTTTGATAGCAAAATACTTTTCGAACTTTTCCCACTTAAATACGAAGCACTAAATATTTTGAATCACAAGATCATTAAATTAAGTATCAACTCAAATTTTGATTATTAAAAAAATAAGTATTAGAAAAACAATGTAAATATGTATTCATTAAAGTCACAAACCTTTATTATTCTATTATTTTATAGTAAAAAATTAATTTATATATATTATAAGTAAAAAATACATAGACACTTAATAATAATTTATTTTATCACCGCGTAATATTAATAAACAGAATATGATAAAATTGTTAAATCTTATGCACAAAAAAATTATAATAGTAATGTATATAAATTAAATTTGTATGATAAAATAGGTTGATATAATATCGTATATATTTATTTATTTATTATGTATGATCAATTAATTAAAAATCATTATAATATATATTTTATAAAAAAAATTTACAAAATCTAACAATGTTATCATATAGAATATTTTATAATAAAATGTGTACTTAAATCAAATAGTTATATAAATAGATATATCACTTTTAATATAATTTATTTTATATTAAAAATAATTAAAATTAAAATGTGAATCACTTAAGGATTGACTGGTGTGAACCATTGCATGTGAGATTCCTTAAACTAAAAAGAATAAAAAAGATGTGACGAGGACAAATAGTAAGGAGGGAGAGTAGATTGTTATATGGATAAGTGAAAGTTCCAAAAACTGAGTCCTCCACCACACAGAACAAACCAATACAAGTCACTTTGTTCTTTGCATTCTCACACAACAACAATGACGTCCCTGCAGAATTCACCAACGCTTCACCGAACTATGCTCCACAACTCTTTCCCTCAGGTTCACAATCACACACGCACACACACATTCATGCTTTTAACTCCTGCTAATTTGATTCATTCTTCTCTGGTTATGTTACAGAAGCATGCCACTCGTTCATCTCGAAGAGATGCCATTTCCTTCATTGTCAAAGCTGCCCAAGAACCCTCTGCTTCTTTAGCTTCTCAAGGTTTGTTCTTTTTTCATTTGGGTCTCTTGAAGCTGAATTCACAGCTGCCATTATCTTACAACAAGTTATATGTAATATGTGTTATTAGAGTTGCTTGTGTTGGTTGGTTGTAGAATTTGTACACGATATCTGTTTATTTGGCATTCTAGGATGCCTTGTTTGCTGCTCTTTGATACTTCAGAATCCAATGGATAAATAAGTATCTTTCAATATCTCCTTGAGCGTGCCTCTATATATCAATGTAGGCAAATTAGCTTTCTGATGAAGATGCACTGTGCAATGTTAATCTTGTTGTTTAAATCAAGAATTATCCCTCACAAGTATAATGTAACCCACCCACATATGAATCATTTAGGCCATTGACCTTGTTTGTGTTTTTGAAGAAACAATAGTTATTGGGAATGGGGAGTGGAAATTGTAAGCAGCTGTTGTAGTTGGGGTGTCATGTGGGGCACAAAAAATCCGAATACGAATTACACGTTATTCGCAATGAAATCTGAACAGTTTTGATTACCAATCCCTATACCTGTTGTAAACAACTTTAGATCCTCCTACAACATTCTTTTACTAGTCCTCCTACTTGCTTTGTATGGTAGTAAGTATTGAATTTTTATTTGTTTACTAGACACTAAATGCATTTGTTTTTTCATTTAATACTTTCTTTATAAAGTATTAGGAAAACTTGTTAGAGATATAACACTACTCTTAGCTGACATTGCATTGTTATCATTAACTGGGACTATATCAATTTTTGTTTTTAATCCTTTGCCATACCTTGGCAGATAGACAAAGAAGGCGCCAAGTGATTGCCTTTGGAACCACTGCCCCATTAGTTTTTCTGTTCAACCAACACTCGAACTCTTGTAAGATTGCATTATAAGCAGTTAAATTTTCCATATGTTACTGAATTGTGCTTGATCAGGAAGGAACAAATGCTGTTTATGAGACTTTCCTAAATACTGATGCCTGACATCCTGAGGATATACCCTTGATATGGCTCAGTTGCTGCAGAAAATAAGAAGGGATTTTTGCCTGTTTTGGACAAGAAAGATGGATATTCATTTCTCTACCCTTTCGGGTGGCAGGTGAGCATTGTTATAATACTGTCTGCACTGCACCAGTGTGACTTTTTTTATCTATATCAAGTTGATTTATTGATACACAACTAAAATGGAAGTTAAGGTTAGCTCCTTCATCTCTTTTTTATCATGGGGAGTGAGCAGGAAGTAGTAATTGAAGGTCAAGATAAGGTGTTCAAAGATGTCATTGAACCACTGGAGAACGTCAGTGTAAATGTGATACCAACTGGCAAACAGGATATTACAGAATTTGGGTCCCCTCAAGAGGTTGCTGAAACTCTAATAAAAAAGGTTTTGGCACCTCCAAACCAGAAAACCAAGATAGTAGAAGCAAAAGAGGTTTGATGTCTTACATTTATTTTTCTTGTTTGTAGTAATTTTTTTTGTTATTTGGACTCTGCACATTTAATGCATTGATATTTGTTCTGCAGACATAAGTGCATGTGTGTTTTGTGACCCCCATGCAATTCTATTCTGCTAATCTTATTTGATTTTGATCTCAAGCTTTACACAGGATATAGTTACTTGAAGAAGTAAAATGTTATTCTTCCTATGCCACCATTAAAAATGTTGATATCATTTATCTATGTCCCTTTTACTTTATCATGGGGGAAAAAAATCTCTGTCTAAGGTGACTTTCGTGGTGACTCAATTCACAGATAGCTTTGTCCTCTGGGAAGATGAGGAAATTTTACTAATGATGGGATTTCACCAATCACAATAGTAGCATTGTAGTCTCACTCTCACATCCCAATCTTATTTTACAGAGACTGTCTTCAATTTGGACATCTTAGCTAAAGGGAATTTGCCTTCAAATAGCATATGTAGTTTTAAATTGGGAAGTTCTGTTCTATCTTACAATGTATTAAGAGAAAAACAAATCTTGTCTTCAAAAACTTCTATAGCTTAACAATGTAAGTTATTGAATTTTTAACATCTTCCCTAACAAAACATCAGCAAACTAGATGAATTCCAGTTTTAGAGGTTTGTAGTATTCATACAGAAACCATTGCCAACAAATTGAGAAGAGAAGATTAGATAATAGTTAGAAATAGGATTACAAAGAAGAATGTTCATTTTTCTCTTTTGGATAAAAAGAACAGAAATCTTTTATGTTTTTGAGTGTGTTTGGCCTGAGAACAGTTAGGTCATCATCATATTCTGTTATTTGATTTGATCTTCCGGACATAAGGAAGAATCACAATTTAAAAACTTGTGAAGATTTCAAATATTAATGGAGAGAGTGTTAAATTGATGTGTTTAGCACATCATAAACAACTCTGAATTTGGCTACTGACTTACTGTTGTCAAATAGGAAATATTTAAGCAACTAAATGCTACTCTTGAATTTGTTTTCCTTGTTTCTTGTTTTCTGAAGGTATCTAATCATGTTGATGAATATGTGTTCTGTGATTATCATTTCTTTTATGCAAAACGTGTGCCACCTGCATCAAGTACCTCCAATGTTCTGATCTCTGGTTCTTATGTGTGAGTATATATATGTTTGTATAACTGCAAAGACACTGATCATGACTTGCTCCATCTATGTAATGCTTCAGCAAGATGTTGAAGGAAAAAAGTACTATCAATTTGAGTTCATTGCTAAGGCTCCAAACTATACTCGTCATGCTCTCAGCACAGTCTCCATTGGCAATGGTATGATTTGATCCTTTTAAATATTTTAAGTTGGTGATAAAGTCTGTAAATTGACCTTTTATTCTTTCATATTTAAAAATTAAAACTTACATAAAAGTAGCAAAGTGCCTTGAACCTTTAAAATTACATAAAAATAGCAAACATGCTCTAGTGTCTAAAACTCAAATGTGTTGATTTTCATATTAAAACCAAAATATTTGAGCTTTAGATAAATAAATATTAAATAACTAAGGTCTAACGAGATCGGAATTACATTCTTATGAAAAAAATTTCAGAAGTCAATTCCAAGATTTTTATTGATGTTTTTGCTTATGTTGTAATTATAAATTGTAGGTAAGTTTTACACCTTAACAACAGGAGCAAACGAGAGAAGATGGGACAAGATGAAAGACAGGCTGCAGACAGTCATAGAATCCTTCAAAATTTTCGATGTTTGATAATGATCCTTACTATTACCATTTACCATATTAGAGATATTAAACTCTTCAGCGAGAATGTTCATTTGAGCTTTATAGTCCCAAGTTTAATCTGTTTGCTTATAACTTTATCCAAATATATGTACAATAAATGAGTAATGCATTGTATAAAAAAGGGGGGAAATTCTTATGCATACAGCAAAATTTCTAGCAACGATAACTCGATAATATAACCTATTAAAAGAGTCAACTCAACATATTTTAATTTTAAGCCTAAAACCTCTCGGATCAAAGAGTTTATTAATTTTTTTTAACCAAAGTATTTCTCGACCAGAAGTCACGGATTAATCAATTGTGGTATTGGGATCATTTACAAGAGGTCAACATCTCTTAATAAATATTTTTTCACACACATTTTTATGCGAGCCTGATATTGAATTAAAGAGTTTACAACACCATGTATAAAGTTTATTTAATAGATAAAACAAAAAATTGTGAAAGACTTTATATAAAAATAGTTTCCAAACTCGGAAAATATGATTCCAGGGAAATAATCATTTAAGAGGCATTTATTTTACAAAATCTTATTGAATTCCAGAAAATATGGCATGTTTGTTAGAAGGCTTCAAAAAATATTCTTAAGTACAATTCATTCCCAGGATTCCATGACTGATGTTAATTTGGATTTGACTTTAAAAAACTGTTTATTTGGATAATTTCATTGGTGGGAAGGCTAAGGACGATAGTGCGAAGGATGACGTGATGTTAAAGACAATTCATGCTTTTCAAAATTCAGGAATTACAGACAAATGATCCGAATTACATTCCTAAACATAATCAATTTAAAAACATAAAACACGGGATCTCTTTTATGTGCCTCAAATCATTTTTATTAGAGAAATATATTTTAAGTCTTCATATTTTCATAGTGTACAATTTAATTCCTACACTTTATAAATAAACACATTTATAATAGTCCCTTTCAACCCGAAGTTAAAAAATGTGTACAAATTGAAGAGTAAGTACAACTGTACAAGGATTAAAAAACTTTTTTATAGTTCAAGGACTAAATTACAGAATATAAAACTTAGGGACTAAAATCAAAATTCAACAAATCTAAATTACACAATATAGAGACTAAAACATATTACCCTAATTAATCTATTCAACGAAAGTTGGTGTTTAAATGGAAATTCTGATCAATAAATCTAAATGGAAATGATTTGTGTTTTGCACTCCTTTCCTGAAACTTGGAACATCCAATCAGTCACCACGCAAAATCTAGGGCTCATCCTTGCATTCGCACAACTGCACGCCAAGGCATGCGTCAGAAATGGTTACAAGACTGGGTGCGTCTCCACCCCCTATTGCACAAAAGACTAGTGCACACGAAGTGGGTACACAAGCATTCCAACATCTAACCATTCTCCAGATGCATATATACTCTAACTTCAACAAGAAGGGCCAACCAATCCTTTTTCTTCTACGATAGTATGTTATCTTCAAAATAGTATGTTTGTGTATGTAATGTATTAATAATAATATTTAATATTAATATTAGCACATTCAAATGCCTATATGCAGAACAGGTCCTACTTGAGACTAATATATGACTCTCCTTTTACAATTTCTAAGGTAAAAAAAGGGCACAAGAGAGACGGAGGAGCAGAAGTTTTACGTGTGGAGTCCAGATGTAGCTCAAATAATAACAGCATATTATTGGGCAACGATGGACACCTTTCAAGAGATTTTATCATAAAACATGGGAAACCCATATTTATCAGACTCACTCTTGGTATTTTATGTCCCAGACATGTAACGGTCTCTACCAAACTCCAAACAAAGCAGACACCTGACTATGTCTGGTAAGAAAAATAACAGGTATTCTACCACGATAATAGGAATTCTAAATTTTAATAGCACAAGTAATAAAGAAAAATTTTGTTAAAGGAACAAAGGCAAAGGGCTGAGGTTTTGCGTTGTGGAGTCCAGATGTAGCTTAAATAATAACAAAAATATATTATTGGGCAACGATGGACACCTACCCAAGAGATGTCACAAGACAACATGGGAAAACCATAATTATCAAACTCACTCTCAATATATTATGTACCAGACAAGTAACAGTCTCTACCAATTTTCCAGTCGAGGTGGCCACCTGACTATCTCTGGGATTTTTAAGAAAAAAGTCAGCAATTGTTTTTCTCTTAACAAAACTCAACCACCATAATAGGAACAAGCAATAATTAAATATTGTGTGTATATCAGTACATTCATAAATTCTAATTTCATGACTAATGCAGAAAAGTTTTGGTTCAAAAGAACAAAGCTGAGTGAGGGGCAGTGGTTTTGCGATGTGGAGTCCAGATGTAGCTCAAATAATAACATATATTATTGGGCAACGATGAACACCTTTCCAAGAGTTATAGGACAACATGGGAAACCCATATTTATCAGACACACTCTAAGGATATTTTGTTCCAGACATGTAACAGTCTCTACCAAATTTCCAAACACGGAAGACACCTGACTATGTCTGGTATTCAAAAGAAAAAAAATCATGAATTGTTTTCCTCAGCAACAAAGGGAAAAAAAACTTAACACCAGTATTCAACCACCATAATAGGAACTACAAATAATTAAATCTTGTTTGTGTGTGTATATCAATAAGTTCTTAAATTCTAAAAGCCTGACTAATGCAAAAAAAGTTTTGCTTGAAAGGAACAAAGTTGAGTAAAGGGGCAGAAATTGTGATGTGGAGTCCAGATGTAGCTCAAATAACAAAGTGTATTATTGGGCAACGATGGACACCTTTCCAAGATATGTCATCAGACAACATGGGAAACCCATATTTATCAGACTCACTCTCAGTATATTATGTCCCAGACATGTAACAGTCTCTACCAAATTTCCAAAACACGGTAGACACCTGACTATGTCTGGTATTCAAAAGAAAACTATTACAGGTATTCTACCATCATAATAGGAACTCGCCATCATTATTTGTATATCAATAGATTCTAAATTCTAATAGCATGACTATTGCAGACAAGATTTGGTTGAAAGGAACAAAGGTTAGTGAGGGGGCAGAGATTGTGATGTAGAGTCCAGATGTAACTCAAATAATATATCAACTAATACATTCATTGATTGCTAACTATAACAGCACTTTTATTTTTGTCACTACAATGAATCAATATACACTATAATATACTAAAAACACAAAACCTTTAAAACTAACATAGCTCAGTGCCAAAAGGCTTCTCGATGTGCAAAGGTATAAGGGAGGGTCATTGTACACAGCCTTACCCTTACATATGCAAAGAGACTGTTTCCAGATTCAAACCCACAACCAAATGGTCACAAATGCAAACCCTTAGATTAAATTTATCTCCAGTTTCATTTGTGTGGATCAAGAAACAAGACAACTAATTACAGGCAAGCAAAAATGAATTGAACTTTCTGTAGTCAATTACATATGGGTAAAACCGTGAACATATCTTTAAATTATCCACTACCAACATGACAACACATTCCAAGTGAAGAAAACTAAATTATGCTGGTGTTCAGGACAAAAAATTTTACCTTGGAATACAAGGAAATGGAGACTGATCAAACCTTGGAAACAATGGAGTCAGTAAACTACTTTTTCCTTCCACTACTCTGCTCTGCATGCAATCTGAGACTGATTGTTGGAAGATGGTAGCAGATGACAATGATGACTCACAGGGGAAACAATGGAATGGTTTGTGACTAAGCATTAATGAAGATGAAAATAAATAAGCGGGATTAGTGTTAACCAATTTAGGATTAGGATGCTAGCTAGGTTTACAGATGATTTCTTTAGTAAAAATAAGTATTCATTAGTAATATTTAATTTGTGAATTGACCCATAACCTACACTAATGCAGTTAATGAGTTTTGTAAGTTACTTTCTTGGAATGTTGTGATGGCTTCAAACAGTTATGGCAAAGCACTACACAATCCAGAGCATTGGAAACAGCCAAAACCTTGCACAGAAACATTCATAAATTATAAGAAAGACAACTAAATCTATTTTTAATAAAACTAGAGTTTAAAACAGGGTTTCATTGGTTTGGATTCAAATTCTTGTTCATCCAATAAAATGAGTTGGCCCAAACAGTAGCATGTCTTGAACTTCAAATCCTATGAGAGCACCATAAGCAGACTCTGCACCATGTGCATAATTTAACACAGAAAATGAGTTGAATAAATTACTCATAATACTGACTTAAACCACAGAAACTGAACAATCAAGGTGGAAATTTATTTCTGGTGAGATATATAGCATATTTAAGTGGTGATAATGATAAAGCAATCAGTCACAGATTAATTATTAATTATACTAGTATAAAACTGAATTCATAAAAATGTTCTGAACTCAAAATTGAATAAACAATAGTTAATACATATGGAAAACAAAGAGTCCTAACTCAGGACATGTAGAACAACTATCTTAACAATGAAGGATTGGCTTTGCAAAAATCAAGAGTACATCTTAGATGATACCAATCTTGTTAGCTACATCCAAGGCATCATAGTCTGGAGTCAACCTAACATAGGCTTTCTTTGTTCCATCAGGCCTGCAAAAAAAAAAAAAAAACCAAGTTGGTAATAAAAAACAAAGAAATATACTGCTTAATATAATATATTATGTGATACTCATTAATGAAGCACTCCAAGTACAAAGTGCAATGTAAAAAAAAAAAACTACATAACTTCTTTAAATAGTTATAAGTTGATTCATCTGTATGTCAGTATTGTGAATGTGAATCTACTTCTAAGGACACAAGTTAACAGAAACCACTGTAAGCTAAGCAATTGGTCCTCTTTCTCTACATTTGGTTGTTTATCAACAATTCAAAATTACATGTAGCAGATCTAAATACATTTTTCATTTCCATTACCTGATTAAAGTATTCACTTTCTTCGCCTGAATGTCATACATCTTCTTCACAGCATCTTTAATCTTCTTTTTGTCAGCACGGAGGTCAACAATAAAAACCAGTGTGTTGTTATCCTCAATTTTCTTCATTGCAGACTCAGTAGTTAGAGGAAATTTAAGTATCTGGTAATGGTCCAACTTGTTTCTGGGTGGAGCACTAATACGAGGGTACTTAGGGTTCCTTTCTTTCTTCAATGTCCTTGGCCTGTGAAATGTAACAGATGTCCTGATCTTTTTAGCTTTCTTCTTAAACACTTGGCCACCTGATTTGACAGCCTTTGCTGTCTTCAAAGCCTGAGCTTTGGGATCAGCCTTTTTGGCATTGTCCGCTGCACAAGGAAAAAAAAAGTAATTAGATAATTACCAGGAAACCAGTACTGCTTTGAGCATTTGCCACCAATGTCTATAAAACAATGCATCAACCTAAAAGACAATTTGGAAACAGAAAATCAAACTAGCAAAAACTGACAAAAAGATGCATTACAAGGAAGAGCAGGACATGACTTATGACTGGAGAGTTAAAAGGAAATGCAAACTAAAGGAAAGCCAAATACTTATGTATTATTTGTCAATATCTCGACAAACACTCCAAACTCGCTGGTATAAATGAAAAACAAAATATTCTTCATTCAGCTAATATTAAAGAAAATGACCAGTGGCACATCCATTTTCTTTAAATTAGGAATACATTCAGTCAGTTCACAAGCACACACTGGAATTCAAGAGCCCCGTAACCAAAAGAACCAAAAAAAAAAGTAGTGCATTCACCATAATAAGCTATGAAGCACCGACACCGACACCAACACCAACACCGGACACAACACGGACACGGACACATAGACACCTGTAATATCCAAAATATTGAACGTAATACAGGTGTCGTGTAGGTGTCGGACACTGACACGGACGCGTGACACGGCAAGGGGCTGGATGTCAGTGCTTCATAGATAATAAGTACCATATGCACCGAGTATCCAACATCAGAAAACAGGATATGTTTTAGCACAAAACAGACCATTACTAGCATCCAACTTTTTCAGCAACAAAACATAAATATCAACATTACATACATGAGCCTCTAGATAAATAGATTGATAATATTGAAGAAATGACCATAAAAAGAATAATGCAAGACCCACCCTTAGCAGGAGCCATTGTAATCACTCACCGGCAATTCTTACAACCTCCTGCATATACATTAATAACACTAAACTGCATCAGCCAATTAAAGCATAAGCAAGTTTTTTTAAAATAAAACGAAAGCTACACGAAAACAAGCTTCAGCATTCAGATTCAAAATAAAATGGCTTAGTGGAAATGCATGAATCAAAAATTACGAAACCTTACAAAACGGATGGCTGCTGCAGAACTAGGGTTTAGGGTTGAACAGCTGAAGGAGGGAGGTGATTTATATAGAACACGAAATTACGGTAACAAACTTGTCGGGCCCAAGATCTGAAATCCAAAGAACTTGTGCCTATAGTTTTCAAAATGGGTTGATATCAATGATTTGGTCCGAGACACAGAACATAAATTAGCCCACCATAAATTATTTATTTTTTAAAGTTTATTTAAGTATTTTTATGGTATGAATTTTTTTAAATAAATATAAATTAAAAATTGAGAAAATATTAATTAAATTTATAAATTATTTTAATAGTAATAAAAAAAACTAATGAATGATAAAAAAGTATGGGAATTTTTATTTTATTTTTTAAATGTAAAAATAATTTGGTTTAAAAAATATTATTTTTATTTAAAATACCATAGAATTTAATTTACATGTCTTGTTGGTGATAATGGTGGTGATAGCGGTGATAGTGTCGATGATAGTGATGATGATGATACCAATATCAATGTCGATGATAATAATAATGACGATAGTATCAATAATAATGATAATAAGAAATGGTCATTATCAAATATACAAATAGTGCTTCTTCTAAACAAGAAACAAAATTCACATGTATTTTTGTTTTAAAAATGAATATAAAAGTGTTTTAAAATTAAGTTAAAAACTCTTTTATCTTCATTTTTGTCAAAAGCATTTTATTCTTGAAAATAAAAATAAATAAGAAAATTGCAAACATCCCAAACGATCACTTAATTCCATGGATATTTTTTAAAAAAAATGATATTATATATTAATTAAAGATAACTAACTTAACTATTTTTATTAGTATTTGATTTGATAATATAAAAATAAAAAGATAGTATTTAATTCATGGTTTTTATATATCAATTGAAATGTTTATTTTATGTAGCGTGTCTAAAAATTATGGCAAGTAACAATTAGTGTCTTCAAGTCAAAGGACTAGATTAGAAGTGAAAGATAATTACACAAGATACAAATCTAAAAAACTGTTGTAAATGTGTCATTTTCAAACAAATTTTATGGGATACCATGACTCTCTGTGGTTTATGATCTATAGTGTGGCAAATTGACCTAGATGGGGTAGTTTTAGAAACTATTTCCCAAACTAGGTCCCTTTTGAAACATATTACAAACAGGTGTTGTTTTTTTACGTGAATCCAAGCTGCATGCAAATGAAACCGTCATGCACGTTGGCGAAATGACGAGGGAAGGGCACGTGGCATATCGCCACTGCCACTGGCGACACAGCCAATGGTTGTCGCCATTCCCATTGACGACTCCAGCTTGGACTGAAGCCGCTGGTTTGATTGACGAGTTCGGAGGCAGCAAGGTGCAGGGGGCACAGGGGTTGCAGCCTTTGAGGGAGGGAGTCGTCATTGCAGCTGGCAGGACAGGTTCGAAAATCGCCATTGAAGCTGGCGGGATAGGTTCCTCATATATCTAGCTTTCCTTTAAATTGCATGAGCCAGTTCACTGCTTCGTGCTTTGTTACTGAGCTGTTTTTCTTTCTCTGTTCTTCACCATTAAAATTTGTTAGCTTCAATTATGTAAGTTTGTGTGAATAAAATTATTTATGTGAAGTAATTATTTGGAGAAAGTTTTAATCTAAAGTGCAGTATAATATTTTATTTTTTTTAAGTACATTTATTTCAGTTTGTTATTGAGGTTTAAAAATTTTTCTGTGTGTGTCTTCTTCAGTATTAAAATTTCGTAGCTTCACTTTTGTAAGTTGGTCTGTAATAACAAAATATATCCTGAAGTAATTATTTGGAGAAAGTTTTAATCTCAAGTGCAGTATTTTATTTTTAAAATATTATAAACAATAAACATCTTCCTTTATTTATATTTTTTTGAGTTTTTTCCTATAACTACACTTACTACTTTAACTAATATATATATATATATATATATATATATATATATATATATATATATATATATCAAATTTTACTTATTTATCTATCAAACTTCAAAGGAATCAAAATTTATTTTTTCCCGTGAATGACAAGAAAAAACAAGAAAATATCGTACTACATAAAAAAAATTTCAATGAAGAAAAAGAAATGACATTAGCAAGGAGAAGAACTGAACGAAGGGAGGGCTACACTTCCATAAGTCACTTTTCTTCTCTCTCATGCGCTCTCGCCCCTCTCTGCACCCCCCAGCCTAGCCTGCACCTAGCTGCCTTTGAACTAGCCAATCAAACCAGCGGCTTCAGTCTAAGCTGGGATCGCCAATGGGAATGGCGACAACCATTGGCTGTGTCACTAGTGGCAATAGTGATATGCCACGTGCCCTTCCCTCGTCATCTCATCAGCGTGCATGACGATTTTATTTGCATACAACTTGGATTCACGTAAAAAACAACACATTTGTAATATGTTTTAAACGGGACCTAGTTTCTAAAATTATCTCATCTAGGTCAATTTGCCTCTATAGTGCACCTTCTTATGTAAGACATTTGATTTGAACTTCTCCCTCGCCAACATCATTAACTATTGTATGTCGTTGCTAGAAATGATTTTCTATAACAACACCATTTCTTTCCTCTTTTCTGCTTCTTTCCGTCTCCTTCCTCTTCTCCGCTCCTTACTCTAATTCTCTCTCCCCACCAACACTAATCTAAAGGTTATTAACAATGGGGCACCATAGAATCCGTCCATTTTTCAACCATTTAACGTGATTCATACTGAAAACAGTTAATTTAGCATTCTCCACGATTTTACAATGTACAAAAAACATCAAATGATAACTAGGAGTGCCTGACAAAAACGATTATTTTCTTACCTTTTTCCTATTAGAAAGGTGGTAGCATAGGGGGGAATAATCGACTTCACTAACAATTTTCATTCATATTTAAGAGAATATCAACATTAACAAGCGAATCGATTTACTTCAGTTAATTAAAAAATGCACCCGAACTTTAAACGATGGTAAACCATATCTAAAGAACATTGCATAATCCAATCTTCAAATTGCATTATTTTACATCCCAATTTACAATCGTCAGTTTCGTATCCGCAATCATTCATTGAATTTAGTTTGTTAACCACGTTTGATTACTTGTGAACATACTAATAATATTGCACGGGATTATGTAAAAACATTTACCTTAGTGGTCTATCATACGCATTTTTACCAATCTAATACTAGTATTTTTTTTCTATTAAGAAATCTATATCACCCAGCTATTGAAATTCAAGAAATTGTTCACATACAAGCAAATAAACTACACCATTTTAGGGAGAATATGAAAGAGAGAGAAAGAGAGCTAAAAAGGAATTGTTTTTTTATAAATAACATGAGAATGTGAAAGAAATTTGAGTATATTGAACATAAATTTCTAGGTTGAGGGTGTTAAAGCGCTATACATTCAGCCGAGCTACACTTAGACTTTTGGCATGGGGCAACCTCCTGCAAGTAACATTAACAAAACTCAGTTTTAGGTAGTTTTAGGTAATATGCATAGGAAAGTTAGAGGGACATGCACAACAAGTAATTGTAACAACTAGGATGCCATTCATTACCTCACTGGATTTCTTGTCACAGGGAAGATCAAATTAGAGCCTGAAAATTTGCCATACAAAGGGATAACTGCTGGTGCTGGAAAAGGTTAAAGAAGCTACTTGAACCAAGGATTCTCCTAGTGTAGTTTTAACTACAATGAACTCAGCAAAGCAAGGAACTCTGAGGGTTCCTCATTCTCTTTAACAACCTATCACAGAAGAGAAGATCAACATGAGAATTCAAAATATTGGGACAATGCACAGTGTAATGCTCAACTCAATCTTTTTTTTTTTTTAGAATAGGAAAATTGAAAATAATAGAAGATATATCACAAATCAACAAATGTTAGCAAGGCAAGGTTGGAGTGATTTCTTGACCATAAATTTGACATTATAGGAAACAAAAAAGAAATGGTTTGAAGTTCAAAGTCATTACTTTGATCACAATTTAACAATACAATGCTATGGACGCAAACAAGAGAAGAGAAGAATTAAAGGATAAAACATGTAACATCAAGGGAAACGGACAAATGGAGATGGGCTTCACAGAAAATCTCTTTCCCAAGAAATGAAATAGGTTTTATTGTATCCGCAGATCCTAGCAAGAGTGTTGTCCTTCATTCTCGCAGTTTCTGCATCTTTATTTTTGTGAACTGAAGTGATGAAATGTCACCTTTCAAACCATTAAAGTTAATTTCACCACTTTTTTGTATAGTATTCCAATAAGAAAGAAAGAAATCATTTATGTGGTTTGTGGAAAAACACGTTGCAACAGCTGGCCCACCTAAAATCTTAAAAAGCAACCCAACCTAACAAAACACTAGATTCAGTTAGAGATTCCATCACCTCTTGCGCTATCAATTCCACTGAATGCGGGAAAAAATAGATAATGGTGGACGAGAAAATAGCAAGAAATGTTAGATTTTCTTGCATAAATTGCCCTAGTCAATGTTGATCGATACAGAATCCAGGGCAAAGAGTTCTCTACAACAAACCTCTCTGGTTCCTAGGTATGTAAAAGACCTGGACTCTCCTGATCTCAGTTCTAAAAAATTCTCCAAAACTAAATGTAGCCAACTCCTCCAATCCTCTCTCATCATTGACTACAAGAATCAGGTTCTAATCCTCCTATTCTTCCTAGCCTAGATATTCTAACAAGATACTTCCGGTTTTCTTTATACTCCCAACTGCTAATCTTGTAAAATGTATTAAAAATCTAAGTGGAAGTATATGTGACCAGAAACTGCATACTCAGAAATTATTTACTAGCAAGTCTCTTAGTTCATGGAACTTGTGATGCCATATAATGAGCTTGTGACACTCAATTACCCAAAAATCAGATAGAGAAAGACCCATATGACTTAGGTTTACTTTCGGGGGCCCATGGAATGAAGAAAATACCACCATCCGCTCACACCAAGCAACACTGCAATTGCCACACTGTTTCCTTTCTTGCAATCGATTATTCTGCTTCTGTTCACTCTCTAATAAGCTGCTAACAAGGTATTTAACATTTATAATATAGATGCTATACATTTTGTTTTCAGCATATCATTAAGAATGTTTCCAACCAAAAAAAGATAATGATAGTAAAGAGACCGACTAAGCAAGCACAAGCTCACCTACCATAAATATTGCTTGTGGTTACTATGTTTTAATCTAGAATACCCAAAAAAAGAAAAAGTATGAAATTAATTTTTATGTAGGACTAGAGATAGTATTAAACAGGCATGTCACGACTGCAGCAACTTATTTATTGCATATAGTTGTAAGAATGACGCGACAAAAGAAGGAAAAGGTCATACCTTGATGACTGAGTTCTTTGGCAAACTAAACCGAGCAAGGAGATCACATCCAATTTGATTCCAGTCGACAGCTCCTACATCTGATTGTTTATCAATATCTAAGTGAACCTGTGAAGCGTCACAACTGAAAGACCTCCCTACCCAAATATATAAAATGTTCCCTGCATGTACATGCATACTGGGAGAGAATATGACAAAAGCAGATTTAGAATCCAAATGACTTGCACCAAATGTCTCAATCTTTTCTATACTGGGCCAGTGATATACCGAAGTCTGTGCGACATTATACTGCAGTAAGCCACTGTCATTAGTTCCCTTCAATGTGGTAGACTGACTAAGTGATGATTCCTTGAGGTGCATGCTATCAGCAATGCTTGGCTCACACTTTTGAATGGAATTCACACCTCCATCCTTGGCATGGTTGTTAGACCCGCAAAAATAATCTTTACTATCTGATTGTTGTTGATAGCTAACATTGTCATTAACAAGAATGTCAGATTCTTGACTAGCATGAGACGTTGTCGATTTATCTGATTTATCTGTTACTTGTGTCTTATCATTCATTAGCGGCAACATCAGAATTTTTGACAAGCTACCTCTGCGTTCAGCAAGGGAAGTTGATGGTTTCTTCAATGGTAAAGAGGCTGACTGAAACAAGGGATGTGATAACTTGACACCAAGGATATCTGTACTGTGAGACACTGGTTGAGAAGTAGAATTTGATGTGATGGACAAACTAGAAAAATTATGAGAAGTAGAATTTGATGTGATTGACAAACTAGAAAAATTAGACAGAGATGAAGAGTCTGGGGACACTTCTAACAAAAACTTTGAATGAATGCTAGAATCAGAAGTAATGGAATCTGGAGAAACAAAAGACGGTGAGGATGATGATGATATAGATGATGAAGATGACGAAAGGGATGAGGATGGAGACAAAATTGCATTTGCTGATGTACGAAGACACAACATGGAATCCGAATAAACCCTTGGAAACGATAGCCGAGGGACCGTAACAACCTCTTTCATGTTACCATGGGAAACTTTACGCCTTACACTCCAACTACTCTCCCTTGCAGGCAAATGGGTTTCATGTTCACCAGATGAACCAAATGGAGGCACGAAGCCTCCCGTGATTGCTTTTGTGAAAACTTCGTAATCAACATTGTATGCATCTACTCTCCTCTTACCAGGCAAAACGAATAGTTTTCCATCTTCTATCCTACTGCCAGATTTGCCAGATTTGTCCATTAAGGGCAGAAAATCTGAAAAAGCATCCCAAAAGTAAACAGGCTCTTCACCTTCCTTAATCATCACAATAGGCCCTTGTACCTTCTCATACCGGACAATCTGGCCAACAGCCCCTCTGGCGTCCCTCTCCATGGTGGCCTCACAGTTCTTACCCACCCAAACATATATTGCTGAAGGAATGTGCACGATAAACGCACCTCTGGAGTCCAATGCAGCTAATGAAGGATCCACCAACATTTTTGGAACAAGATGCAAAGGATCATACGGCGAATGGGGAGCAATTCTATACATCCTCAGCAAAGAGCTAGGGCTAAGAGGGACAGCATGAACCCTCTTCTGGCACTGCAACAGCTGGCAAGCAAACCCCATATTTGGATCAGCAATCCCTCTCGCCGCCTTCACAAACTGAAAAGCATCATCAAAACTCTGCCCTTCCCTCCACATAAGGTAAGCAATGACCAAGGAGGTAGACCTAGACACCCCTTGACAACAGTGCACAAACACCCTCCCACCTTGCTCCCTGACATCCTCAAAATAGTCAAACACATCATACAAAATACTAGTAAT
Organism: Glycine soja; assembly: GCF_004193775.1. Taxonomy (NCBI): domain Eukaryota; kingdom Viridiplantae; phylum Streptophyta; class Magnoliopsida; order Fabales; family Fabaceae; genus Glycine; species Glycine soja. Next base: position 56,375,311 of record NC_041019.1, on the reverse strand, counting down.
ATCCTCAGATGGACTATCCTGCAGCCACAAAGTCCTATAAACAAAATCAGCCTTAAAGTACTCAGGACACACAAACCCCACACAATTCAAGACATGAGTTATCCCATTATGCTTCAAGATGTCCCTATCCCTGGCAACAGCATCACCACCAAGGTACACATGATCAGCAACTTTTGAACACTCTTTATCAAAAAATGCAATCTTATCCCTCTTCACAAGCCCATTCCCATTGTTACTCCTACTATGATCAGGGTTGTTATGCTGAATGGAAGACAAATCAAGTTTCAACCTTTCACCATTGCTACCATTACCTCTCCCGCCGGGGGTGGTAGGCGGCTGCGGCCACTCACCGATGTCGTCGGAGCCCGCCTTCGGCCACTCGTCGAGGCTCCGCCGGGCGATGGAGAGCGGCTGCAGCGGTGGCAGGCACGACCGCGCCTTGCAATTCTGCTGCGACCGAGGCGTCAGCGGCGGCGGACCAAACCGCCGGTTCTGGCCGTGAGTACCGTCAGCGGCACCGGAATCAGCGAAACCCTTCTCCGTCTCGCCGGAAGAGGCGTTTCCGGCGGCGGTTCGCGAGGAGGACCACGACGCCGACCGCCAGAACATCTTCCGGGAGGCGGAGAGGTGGCCCGCGTCATCGTTCCCCACCATACCCACTTGCAAAAGAATCGGAAAATTCGAATTTTGAGCAAAACCCACGAAGGATTTGAAGAGCCCTAAGCACCTAGGTTTTCTGGGCAACGCAGAGACGGTGCGCGTTGAAGGCTATTGAAGAAATCGTGGCCGCGTAGGATTAAGCATTTCATAAAGGGGAAAGGAACCCACGAAGAAAAGAAGAGTAGCGGAAAGAAAGCGCATCTGAATCTTGAAGTGAAAAACTGAGAGGGTGGGTGGGTAGGGGAAAATCGAAGGAAAGGTGGGATTTTTACGAAGAGGTGAATGTTTTTGGGGTTTGGGAGGGGAATTGGGATTTGATTTGAAAAGGGGGGATTAGGATTTAGGAATTGAGTGAGGGAGAAAGGTATTTGAGTTGTTGCTGAGAGCAGGAAGAAAAGTGGTTCATAGGAGGGAAGAGGAGGGGAAGAACATATGCATAGAGTAGTATTTTTGTATTGAGTGGGGAGAGTCCTTTCTATATTTATGCCACCTCAGTTTTTCTGTGTTTGGGGTTTTCTCAGTTATTTTTATTTTTATTTTTATTTTACTGTAAAAAATGGCACATAAATCAGGAATATGATTTGTCTTGCATTGCCAACCCAAGGAGAGGAGACCAGCAAGAGTTGGATAGGTATATATGGAAGAAATTAAACATAAGTCTTTAATTGAATAATGACTATTGCCATTTAAGGAAAGAAAAATACTTATCAGTCAACAATTTGCTTTTCACATTTTTAATGCTTTCAAGTTTCAATATATGAGGCGTGAAGTATGCATGCATGTAATTATTATTTTTTGTATAATGGAACTAAATTTTCATTTGAAATATTAATATGAAATCAAAATATTAATTTTTCATCTAACAAATACAATGATAAGTTGGTTTCCTTATTAAAAAAAGAGACCAAATTGTGAATTAAACAAAATAAGTGACTAAAATTGTAATTTAATTTATTTTATCTAATGAATTATGGACATTTAATAGAGAGTGACTTTTCAATGTGTGCATTTATTTTATTATTATGTATTGTGAAAATGATAATAAGTTTTAATGTTGTCATTAATAAACATTTGAATTTGTGCATTCTTTCATTAATTATTATTATAAGTTCATTTGTCTTTTACTATAAGGTTTTGCTATCCAATGTTTAAATGACATTGTTTAAGGAATTAAAAAAATTATTAAAAATTATATGAGAGCATGTTTTAAAATCATAAGGAAGTATATTTTTGTGTGTTCCAATTAACATTTTGTTATTTTTCTTTCTTAATAAGTATCATAATAACATTTGTTAACATTTACCTTTACTATCTAATAAAATAAGAAGGTTTTTACATGCTTCTTTCCACCCATAATAAAGATATTTTAGACAATTCATTTTTAGTTATTAGCAAATGCTAAGATCATTGGTTAAGAGAGTAAAAGGAAAAAAGTTTTTTTATTGGCATGCTAATAAATGTACTTCATATAATTTTTAATAAAAACTTCTAATTTTAATTCCTTAGTGGATATCTTAAGACGTTTGTTAATAAGAGCCTTAATTAGTTTATCTTTTATTTATCTAATGAATTATCCTAATCAATGGAACATTTAATAGGAGATAGTTTTGAATGGTATTAAGGGAAGAATCCAGAATTTTAATGATGACGTTAATGAATATTTAAATTTTTACATTCAATTATTAGTTATTATACATTCATTTATTCTCTTTTACAATGCCTTCATTACTAACTAACAATCTTTTAAGGTTATGTTAAGAAATATTTAATTGATATAAATTTAGTCAAAAATATTCTTAGCTTTTCAACTACTCTTGTCATAAAATAAGAATGATAGGAACACATTTTTTGAAATATACTTTTTCCTAATTGCTTAAATTTTTATTGTAAATAATAAAATCATTTTTTTATTATTTTTAATAAATTTTAACCAATAAAAAATTTGTTTGAAAGGGTGTTTCTAACATTTTCTGCCATAAAATTGCCATAAAATTATCATGACTTATATCCCTGAATAACAAATGCATTGTATTAACTACCAACTTATTTTTATGGTTGGTGTTTGTTTTCAATGAAAACATGAATTTATCATCTTAATTATATATAGAAGTATTGTTAAATAAACATCTTAAAAAAAATCTAAAAGGGCCATTATTTTGAAAAAAAAGAAGTTAAAAAGACTAGTATCTTGGAATTGAAGGGAGTAATAAAGTAAATAAATTTTGGCAGTTTTTTTATATAAAAAAACACTTTAGACAATTAAATTTTAACTATTTTATTTATTTATTTAATGAATCATATTAATTACGCAAACATGTAATTAAATACGCATTTTAAATTCACATTTATTATTAAATAACCGGAGAAGGAAAATAGATTTTTACAATGTCATTAATGAGTATTGAATTTGTGCATTCATTCAGTACTCCCCCACTCCATAATAATTATCGTATTAGAAAAAAAAATATTTTAAAATAATTATTATTGTAGTTCTTAATTAATATAATATTTTTTTTTCTTTTATATCATTATAATATTAATGATATGATTAATTTTATAAAATTATCATTTATTAGATTTTTTATATATATGTAAATCAACTTAGGATGATAATTATTATGAAGTGAAAACAATATTTTTTATCCTTGTAATTTATTATATTTATAAATTTAATTTATTATAATCTGAATAAGTTTAATTGTGATAAAAACTAATAAAAAAGTAAATTTGATTAGTGTTGAATTTGTTCAAATGATTAATTTTTTTATATGTAAAGTGGTAATCATATATAAACAATTGATAAATATATATATTGTTACTATAAATTCAAAGGAGCTTAAATGACAATTTAATTGTTTTTCCTTTTACTTTTTATGTTATATAAAATAAATTTTTTATATAATCAGTTGAAATTTATTCAGTCTAATATTTTTAAAGAAAATAAAAGTCATATTATATATACATATATCATAAAATAAAATAATTAATAAGTTATATTTTAAAACTATAAAAATCAAATATACACTTTACACAATTAATGGTATTGAGTTTAAATAACCAAGTATTTTTTCTGACGGAAACCAAATATTTATAGTAACATAGAAATTTAAAGAATTATTCGTTTAACTTTCACGAGTGATGTATAATTGTAAATGTTATTTTAAAAATAAAGATATAAATTATATTTATTGATAACAATTGATCCAGGATCTCATCGGTATCCGCAAAAATTATCCATGATAAATAGTGTAATTACCACTTAATAGGTGAAAGTTGGATACGGGTAATTACTCATAAATTTTTGTGGGTAAGGATATCTTAGTCTGGAATCTTATTCATACTCACACGTAATAACAAAAAATAAATAAATTAAGAGATAGATCATGTTTTTTAATTCACCAAAAATATCACATTTCTTATTTCTTATTTGTTAAGAGGTACATAGCATTTTTTAATTCACATGAAAAATCATGTTTATTATATAGAAAAATCACCTTCCTTATTCACAAAATAATAATAAAAAGAAACACATCCAAAAACCATTTACAAACATTATCTTTTAGCATAAAAAATCACATTCTTTATTTGCTTGAAGGTCATGTTTTGTATAGGATTTTGTTTTTTATGATATTTATGACAATATTTTATGAAAGATCTTCTAATGAAGTTTTAATTTAATTATCATCATATTTTTAATCAATATTTTTTTAAAATTTTCATATTAATTAAAGTGTGAATAATGGAAACATATATGAGTAATTTGGTACCCAACCGGAAATGTGACTTGTATTAAAGTTATCACCTATCTAGGTGAGTTGGGGGTGTGAGAAACGATTTTTTTTTAATGGGCAAGTATGAGGATGGCTTATATGATATCTTATATTGTCATTCCTAATTATTACAATTTATGTCCAACAAAGAAATTTCGTGCTTCATCACACAGTTAAAAAACTAGTACTATACCACAAGCTACAAATAGAAATATGTGTTCGATATGTAGAATGTGAAATTCAAACATTCTATAATATTACATTTTCATCAGTAAAAAAAATTGATAACTTCTTAACTAGTATAATCAAAGAAACTTCAAAATTAATCTTAACACTCCCAACAAAATTTCACACATTTCCATAATGAATATATAAATCAGCAAGACAATTTTATAACGTTTACATGAATGTTAACTTTATATTTACACGCGTGGAACTAAAATTGATATTCCCGTGCTTCTCTTTTTCAATTCAAGGAAGTACCCAAACCGACCATAAGACATAATTCTACTGTATTAATTATTTCTGCATATATAACTAAGAGGAGAAATGGAGTCGATAAAGAAAAATCAAATATATTGTTTTTCATATATGGAGAATTAATCTATTACTTGATATTACTAATACTCTTTATATTATAGTTGGATGCCTCCATGCCAATAAATAAAGAGATTCATAATATTAATGGGATTCTCTATATCCATTATTAAGCGCATTGCATGCATATTTGCATGCACGCTTTTAGGCTTGCTTGATGTACATTACACACAAGCCATTACTGAAGCATCAATTTTTAAGGAATCTGTTTGCTATTCAGGACCAACTGGTCAAGTCAAATAGAATGTTCAAAACTGATCGAGTTTTGAACTTTGAGGTGACCAAACATGGCACTTGACAAATCTCTTGCACAGAAAACATAGGGATAAATATTCATTTTGGTTTATGCATGTAAGTGTGAAATGGTAATAAATTGATTTATGAAAGATGAATAATTTAAATTTAATTTATAAATATATAAAACAATGTGATAAATTAATCATTTGAATAATTTAATGACAAATTGATTTCTAAAATTTATAATTTAATGTTAAATTAATTCTAAAAAATAAAATTTATTTTCAAATTCATCTTTAAACATTATAATTTAATAATAAAATTTGAATTTGAGTTGGGACTAATTTACAACTAAAGAAATGATAGCATGGATTTGGGACCGAAGAAAACTATAAAATTGTAAATTTGAGTTTGGTGATTAAATTAGAAGTTTCTATCTGTTTTTGGGACTAATTTGATTCACGTGTTTACCCAAAACATAGAATGATTTTTTCAATTCTTGGCGGTTAGCATGGTAGTCAATCCTTAAGAAAATGAATGCTTTTAATTAGTCAGTTTATCAATTCGTCACGTGTTTCTATAGTTTGAATTGATTCGAACCTTCATCTTAAGATTAAAGAAATCTTAATTTATTTTTTATCATGACAAGGGGTGTGGTTATGCATGGACAAGTACACTTTCAGTTCTGCATTCACAATAAATCCATTATAGAATTAACACCTTACCATATATATGGCCCTGGGTCCTTTATATATATAAAAACCAAAGAGTAATATTATATCTTTCCATTAATTATCTGATAAATCTTCTTATTATTTATAAATAAAGTATTAAATAAAAATAAAACATTTAATTTCTTAAAATATAAAACGCATTTAATACTTATCATAAAAAAGAAATAAGATGATTAGTGCGTAGAAGTATTTCAAATTATTTTTTTGATATAAATCTTCTCATTACTTTATAAAGAAAAATATTAAATAAAAATAAAGCATCTAATGCCTTGAAATATAAAACGCATTTAATACTTATGACACACAAAAAAAGATGATTAATTAGTACATAGAAGGACTTCAAATTATTAAAAAAAAATGGAAGTAATTTTTTCGTCTTAATTGTAATGGTAAGAAAGATCATTTTTTTTCCTGAATGCAAGAAGCATAATTAAACCTATTTTTATATGTACTAATTGTAAATTTTTTTAATTTATTTAAAAGATTTATTCATTAGACACTCACTCACTTTTCATGCAAGTAAATATATTTATTGGTCTATTAAAAATAGTATAAGTCACACTCATTGATTAAAAAATTCTTAAATCATGAGCAGCCTCATTAAATATAATCACTACTTAAGTGCTATTTAATTTTAATGATATTTTTAATTAAATTAATGATGTTATTGATTAAAAACAATCCACTTAGCTATTGTCATGCATTGTCTTATTTTGTTTGTGGTATAAAACCTCTCGGAAGTACGTAGTATTATATTACATACAATTATATAAATATTTTTCATTTTTTATATACACGCATCTGAAAAATACACCATAATATGAAAGGAGGCAGCATTGTATTATCTCATTTTGTTGTCAAAATATATTAATTTTCCCGTTCACAAGGAGATGTTATGATTGTTTTAGCCATTGGAAAATTAACGTCATGGAGTACTTTGACGCTATAGTGCAGGTGATGATGACAAAAACCCTGCATGATATTGTAGCAAAGAAGCACTCATAAACTTTCATCGAATGGGTAGGAGCTTTGGATATCATTAAATATTAGGGACCCAATTGACATTAAGTTACACTTTCAATTCACACATGGCTTCAAAAGTCTTCCATTACCAAACGTTCAATAAGACAAATAGTGTACATGGAAAATGATAGAGACTGAACCTCAAAGGGATTACTTTGACCAATAATACAACTTTTGTACCATTTGTCACGAGTATCTCCATTCTCAGCCATTAAGGTGTTATCCCAAAGCAACTCTTAGTCTCTTACCCTGTAAATTTTTCTTAGTTTTACGTCAAGGGGGTGGAATGGCCCACACATATGACTAGCTATAGTCAGCAAGTGCATACAAGAAATCAAAATAGACATACATCTAGAAATTAAGAAATTTCAGTTTAATATTTAATTTTTTTTGGTAAAGATCTGACCTTTTAGAAAAATGTTCCAGTTTTTTTTAGCAAGCAGACATGCATGATTAGGTGTAAATTAAAAAATGTATAAAAAAGGTGTAAACTAAAAAAAAAAACTTTTACGGTTCAAATAAACCTAAATTATAGCATGTTTGGATGAGTTTATTTCAAAAGGATAATTATTTGTTTAAAAAACTAAAAAAATATAAAAAAAAGTATTATTTTCAAAATAAACTGAATCAAACATAAACTAAATACTAAAGAAGAGTGTTAATATAGTAATTTTTTTATATAAATTTATTTACAATTTAATAATTGGTTACATTATTTATTTAAGTCTTTGGAGAATGTTATCCATTAACATTTCTTATTGCATTATTATGTTATGTGAAATGACCTGCGCGTCTCCTCGTCAAACCATCATTGCTATTATTTGTATGTACTATGATTTTATCCATCGCAATGATACACGTCCCTGTTTATTACCCTCATTTTCCCATCTACCATGACACATTTTCTGTTTTTTCACTTCTATTTTATACCTCTAGCTATCATGGTCTAACTTCCTAATTAAGCCTATAGTTATAGGGAAGATTCTTAATTCTAGGTTTAGTTAATTAACTTGAGGATCATATATTGGATGCTCAACCAGAAGTTAATTAACGACTGCAAAGAAAATATTGATGGGATTTTGACTTTGAGGCCAATTAGTCACCATCAACTATCATCATTACAGGATGAATAAACGACAAATGAGGTAGCTAGCTAGACTACTAATACTACCATGTCAATCTTGTTTTGAAGTAGTCAAGTAAAATTAATTATGATAATACTAATTTTAAATCGTTCAATATAATTGAAATGTATATTTAAATTAACCTTAATAATCATAAATTTTACGTGAAAACATATGTTTTCAGAAAATACAATTAAGGGTTTACCAAGTGCCAACAAGCACCAAGCCAGCCCAGCTTCTATTCTTCTAATCGATGTTTGATATGACCACCGCAATGCTGACATCAAAACTATAATAAAGAGTACACCTATTTAATAATTGGGTAGTCATCAATGTTTTGATCAAGAGAAAGATAGAGGAAGGATAATTAATTGATTAATTATAGTAGGAGTTTTATGTTTTGTTCTTTATTTTTTTCCTCAGAAGTATCTGTTTTAACAAGTTTGACTAGTAATAAGTACTTCTTCTAATTGGGGAGAGAACCATTACTTTTTTTTTTGACAAAAAAGGAGGAATTTCTAAGATATAATGTTTCTCCTGAACAGCCAGTCCTAGGATAATTGGTGATATTTCAGTAAAAAAAAAAAAAAGAAGAAGAAGATAATTGGTGATATCACCAATTTACAGCTTTAACTAAAGTTGTTAAAGCGATGCTCCGATTTCTAACATTTGGAACAAGTCAGATGACGAATTCATTGCTATGTTAATACAAAACTGAATGACTATATATACGTGCATGCATTTCTTGTTGACAAGACATGATAACGCCATAAAAAGGATACCAACCTCCAATCAAAGCCTGGAATACTTTAAAAACATGCATGGAGCCAACATTTTTTGAAAAGCTTGTACACACGGGCAACAAGGATGTCACCTAAATTAAGTAGATAAACTAGACCTAGAAGCCTATTATCGCAATTAGGTGTAGTATATATAATGGTCAATTGCCACATTTTATGCCTCCACACATAATTAATTAATTATATAGGGATCAGACTATGGTCAACCAATCAAACATTAATGGTCACTCCCCGTTTGTTATAATTAGTTATCATGAGGCTTGCACGTGGATGATTTTATGGATAAAGCTTAGATATAATTATTCAAATGTTTTTGGTTTTGTTTGGATCTACTTTTTACTCATAATTTAGCTAAACTTACATCAAATTAGTAACTTCAACCTTGACGCACGTTCCATTTCTTTGAAAGCAAAATAAACATGTGTAGTGATTATTTCTCGATCAAAATTTGAATTTGACTTGTGTAACAAAAGTTTACACTAAAAATTACCATAAAATATTATCAAGGTGAAACTCTAATTTTAATTAGAAAACCACATAAGAAACTAATACTTAAAAGACTAAATGTTAGTTTTGTCTTAATTTTAATACATTTAAAAAAAAAACATTTCTTGAATCACTGTCGAGAATGGAACCAATTCTTCTATAAACTTTAGGCTATTAAGTATGAGCTGATGAATGACTTTATTTCATTTATATCGGTTATGAAATTAAAATTTAAACCTAGTAGCTAGAGTAGTACAAAAGAGTTGAGGATTTTACTTACGTGAAGGCTTTATACGTAAGAGGGGTATAAATCTTAACACGTGCTTTCTGTTGGAGTCAGAAGTGCACTTTGCCTTGAAGCCCCGGCAATTCGGTGGAACACCCCTTTAATGTTGATTCACTCAGTTTTACTGCATGTCCTCCTATTCATTATTCACGAGTGGTGGATGGTGGTTAATCAATACTATATTGCAACAAGAAGCTTCCTAACTAGGTTGTCTAGAGAAAAATCTGCCAAATCGTACATTAAAAAGAACTATCAGAAGAATTGAAATCTGCTGCATCACGCAATAAGCAAGTATAGAACAATGGAAGGAATTGAATCCCCTTACCATAATTTTGTCAATCATTTACTATGTTGTTATGATCTTAGGGCTTAGGTGCTAATTAATACCCGGATTAACATAAGGCTTTGCTTGGCTATTACTGGTTTCCTCATGTTTTGTTGTCCCTAAAATGGAGTGAAAAAAAAAATGAATGAGTTCGAAAGTTTTTATGGAATAAAATGACAAATAATACGAAAGTTGGTTTATGAATGTGGTGCCAATTTGATGTGTTATGGTTTTGTTAAAAAATTGGCATTTATTCCTACTCATCCATATATAGGTACGTAGGTAGAACCTAATTGCCAAAGGCTAAAGCTATAAATTTGAAATCTTGCGTACCAAAGAGTTTTGTATTCATAAGCATTACCCACTAGTAATATTATTCTATTTATATAGATTTTGTGCTGGAGTGAGGAAATTTGAAATTAGAAACTATCAAAATATTTTTCCACACACAATTTCATCCTTAATGATTTAGGATCTGTTTGTATCACAGATCAGGAAGTGCAGCACGATCTCCAAAATGACATCATGGACTGAAATTATTCGCGACATAAATAGATTAAACAGGTTCAGCCTTTTTCGCTGTGGCAAAAAAAATATCCGATTCTCTGTCTTTTACATACGGAAAATATTCATTTACTTTCAATCTCTTGAAGCAAGAATATTACCTGGATTGAATAAAATGGAAAACACAACAAAATTTGAGTAAAAGTAACACGGTTGAATGGTTGATCATTTGTATAAAATAATTGATTAATAAGTTCATAGTTGACAAAATTATCCATGCAAACAGTGCGCAAGGCCCACCTTATTAAAAAAAAAACAAAACAAAACAATTTTGACATGGCTATGAAAATATTTTGTAGAGGGTGGGGGAAACTAGATCACCGATCCCAGAAAATAATACGTTTATCATAGTACACTAGGGAACATTACTAGTTGGCTATATTTGAGAACCGTAAAGACAAAAATAGTTACATAAATATTGTAAAGTTAAACTGTTTGAACCCTCGATACTAATGTTAATCTTTCTTCTTTACAATGTGCAGTGTTACTGGAAGGGTTATTATGATTGATTGATTTATATAGTTTGTATAGTCGTGTGCTACTATTGCCAAATCATCATTCTCAATTCTATATAATTTGCTTTTAGAAACACATCAAAACATGTAAACTGGATATGATTTATTTAACTCAACAATAAATTACAATTCAACATGGCTGTTGCCAGTTCATTAAAGAGTTCTGACATCAGTAACCATATCTGCCCAGGAGTTGAGCTCAAATAATGATTCTAGCTCATCAACCAGGTAAAGTAGATGAAACATCAATTACTTGCATACCAGGTTACACATGAACATATAAATCATTAAGGATTATTGTTCATAACATGACCCTGGACCAACAGGTGCCCTTCTAGCATAATAATTTGTGACAGGAGCAGCTGGAACCCCTCGTCTATTCAATAGACATCTGAAGTTTTGCAACCGGGGCAATGCAATTAAGGTAATATTTTGTGAGGTAGAATCTCTCTGACTCCATAAGCGTTCTGTAGGACACAAGGAGTAATTAATTTTGCATAATCGAAATCAGCAGTCTGCAATTTTCAATCACACCCCTTCTTCCCCCTTCCCCAAAAAATATATGCTATAATCAAAGGAAATTTGATAAAGGGAAGAAAAACGAATGATGGATTTATAAATGTACACCGGCTATATCTATTGTGGATCCTCAAGGGAAAAGGTATAAATCAAGAAACAAGCATCAGAGACCATAAACGAGCCCTTCATATGGCTTGTGTATTTTACCTTTTAGATAGTTGTCCTTTTTTATATATAAAGAGAGGACCTATTTTTCATTTTATAGAAGAGGGACACTGAAATTTCTACTACCTACTTTCTGCAACAAAATCAGTTATAGTATCAGGAAATGACAGCTTAAGTCCTATGTGCTAGCTATCCCACAGGCCACGAGGAAAAGTGAGTAGGTTGCTCATTGCCTGATACATTTTCCTTAGAATTACCACTAGCAGGTAGGAAGACATATCTAAGAGTTATGGAGAATTCTGTAGCAATAACACTTTAAGTACCCTATAAGAATGTTGAACAACTTAGCATCAGCAAGATATGCCTACCTGCAGCTGCAGCAGCTCGAGGCCATATTGTTTGCTGAACATTGGATGTATCAGCCGTCTCACCCCACATGCAAACTTCTCCTCCAATTACAAGCTCTTGTTCGGAAGCTGTATGTATTCCCTGTAGTGGCTCAGCTGTATATACCTCATCCCAAGGTACATCCAGATGGTCAAGATACCAGACACCCTGGTTACTGTAAATGCACCTGAAACCTTTTGCGACAACCTTTGGACAAACACCAGGGCCCAACCTACAGTATTTACTTGAAATGATTTATTCTGAAACTATGACATCTGAGTTTGGTCCTGCAATAAAACTACTTCCAGAGATGGAAACTCACCAGTTGTGCACTATGGTTTTTGGATGGAGCTTTGATGGAAACGTATTGAAGGTTTCCTCCCTGAGAAATTGAATAAAAAATCAAATCTAAAAAATGTGTCTTCATTTTAAGAACATGCAGTAAACAGAACAATTACTTATTGATTTGCACATAAACTAGTGGTGGCATTTGAATTTTGAAATATTGATGTTTTCAACAGAAAGAAAGGATTAGGATGGAAAGATACTCAGGTAAAACAGACACTAAGGATAAATTAAGGGTACAAATAAGTTTATTTTAGTTATAATACCATATATATTCAGATCATACCAGTTCACTGGACTCCAATTTTTCGAAACAGCCATCTCTTGGGCCTTCAGTACAAAATATTGATAAGCATCTCTAGTGGTCATGTTGTGACTCTGAAGCCTGCATTCGAGTAATGGTCAGAATACAGAATATATGTCACATCTAAAAATAGTACCTTTACACTCACAAACAATCAGATTTACAATGGTAGTTAATTATCTGGAAATTGACAACCACCTTAATGCTCAGTACCAAAAATGGTGTGAGAAAGAGGGGGGGAGGGGGGGGGGGGGGGGTAAAGAACAAAAAATTGAGCAGCTAATTCTTCCTATGAATTATTAAAAAAAGTAATATAAAACTGTGTTCATGTGTCAATTGTTGGCTCATGTCATGACATGGTAATAGACCCTCTATGATCAAGTGTTCTAGAGGTCAATCATTGCTGGCCCCATTCTTGATCCTTCCAATAAAAAATCAAATTTCAACACTAGGTAAATGGGCTTATGCATTTGTCCATCCTCCAAGCCCAGATGGCTGTTTCATGAGGGTGTGTTAAAGATACAACTTAAAACCATTCATGTATCTCCAACTAACAACTTAAGCTTTTGGGAATTCAGATTATTGGTTCATGACAACTTCAAAGCAAATAATCCCAAAAATTTCAGTTGATTCCAAAAGATGACAAATTAAGTCACTCAAAGATGGCGACAGAAATCCCTCCCCATTACTTTTCTTGCCCTTCACATGCTGGAAACCGAGACAAGAATAAGATTAACAACAAAATCAGAGCCAATAATTCTGTCTACATTGAGATTGTTGTCAGTTAAAAGCTTTGCATTGGCAACAAAATTACAAGGTTGGATACGAAATTATTTTGGCAAGGCACACCATATGCCAAGTCCTTTACACAAAAAGTTTTAGTTGAATTTCCAAAAATTGTACATAAATGGCTAAACAAAAAGTCATCATAGAATGTAATATATGAGTTTAACAAGTTAATGTTAGTACCATTCCTTTACATGAGAAGTACTACTCCAGCAATCTGTCAAACAAAACATAATTTCACATCAATTAGCATTGATACAAATATCTTCAACAATTATGCAAAGTCTACTTTATTATACTTGATGTATTATAAATTTACGAAGTCACACACATGGTCACTACTATGAAACCACTTCTAAATAGACAAAATACCCATATTAACGAAACTGAGGGCTTTTCAAACTTCAATGATAAATAAACTCATGGAAACTAAGTGTGTGGACCACCAGAGGCCCCCTTGCAATGAGAATCCTCTTCAAGGTTTATTGGAAAGAAACAAGTACATGAAAAACAATTCTGAGGAAACTTCAGTTCCATGGGTTTTTAAGATAAAGAACTATCAATTCAGAGAGATGTACATGTATGATGAATCTGCTCTTGCAACCCTCATAATATCTGAACTTAAATCACTTTATTCAATTGATAACTTTAGTAAAGATCAACTCATAACAATCACAAGTTTGCACAGAAGCATCAACCTACAATAGCAGTTTTTAAGTTAATATCGAAGATTGCAATGCAGGACCATTAGAATATAGAGTTCAAACAAGGAAGAAAGTTGGTGGTAGGCGTGTTGCTGTTGGAATATGTGGCAATTATCAGAGAGCAACAGATAAATCATTGATGCTGTTGGATTTGCCTACCACCAACTTTCTTCCTTGTTTGAACGCTATATTCTAATGGTCCTGCATTGCTATCTTCGATATTAAGTTAAAAACTGCTATTGTAGGTTGATCTTTACTAAAGTTATCAATTGAATAAAGTAATTTAAGTTCAGATATTACGAGGGTTGCAAGAGCAGATACACCATACATGTACATCTCTCTGAATTGATAGTTCGTTATCAATTGAATAAAGTAATTTAAGTTCAGATATTATGAGGAACACAAACAAAGCTCAAAAATATAAAACCACGAAATTGCCCCAAAAACATAAATGTGGGAATATGTGGCAATTATCACTTTCCATTCTCATATAGCATTTATCACTTCAGAAATTAACTTAAAGAAAGACATAACAATGATAAAAACCATTTCCCCTCATTTAAATGAATTCAGCTTTTAGCTCAAGTGGTTCTTTGGCAAGTTGCAAGAAAGAAACCACTTAGACTGACCTGTATTAACTTCATCACCACCCAAGTGAAATAGCTCAAATGGGAAAAGCTTTCTCATATCTACAAAATTTATAAAAGGAGAAAGATCTCAATTTATGTGTGTTGAGAGAGAGGAGCAAATACACAATCAGAAGATGTTGGGATAAGCTGGTTTAACAATCCACATAATATTAATAATATAACAAGATATATCAAGGACAAGATTAAGTGGCTGAAGAAACAAGAATAAAAATGCATGAGTGGATGGATGAATGTTTTATTAATGCAGAAACAAACAATAAAAGAAAAATGAAGAAAGCATAAGGAAGTATATTTACCTCATATAATCTACCACTTCAACAAGACTAGATTAAAATTTTGAAATTAATAAAGGGGGTGTTAGGTAAAACAGAGAAATGGAAAAGGTTATTGATTACATTCCTGGAGGTACAGTAGACATATGCAATCATAACCACGGCCAAAATAGTTAAAAACTTGAATTGAAATACTTGATTTTCTTTGGTGTTTCAATATGGTTAGCAAACATCTGGATTCCTAATCTATTGTCCAGATACTTAAGCAGATCATAGCAAACAATTTCTTTTACTAGTAAAAGATAGACAACAAAGTAAATAGAGCTAAATTTTGAGAAAACATATAGGTGTGATATCAGTAAAATAATAACTATTATTAGTTATTTACTCCACAGTCAAGCGCTATCTATAAAAGTAAAAACAAAAGAATATTAGTATTATTAAATATAGATGACTAATATTGTATCCAGAAAATATCATAAATTATATAATATTGCAAATAATGTATTATTGTTATTGCATTTCATATATCATAAAACAAGGCAAACTACTTTTTAGCCATGATTGGTAATTCAGTATCAGAAATCCATTATTTCAACCCTTAAAAATTATCAATTTAAGAAATAACAATTTTAATGTCCTTCATTCTCAAATTAAACAACGATACCTGGCAGTTGTTTGAAATAATGCATGCATTTTTACATGTGCATATTCAGGTAAGGTAACAATTTAATAAACAAGGAAATACCACTACTGCCATGTTAAAATAGAAGATGAAAATTATCAAAGACTGTTAAATAAATGAGAAAAAAGATAAGTGATTTGAAACTGAATATTAAATGGTGTCTCTAATAGACTCTAAACATGTTATATAACTAACATTACTGACATATTCAACTTGTTTATGATATAATCTTCCCAATATATTGTATAGCAAGAATTCAAGAATTGAAGTCATATTGATATTCAATAGAGGAGAAAGTTAATAAATGTAATGCATAAATCTGAAAAGAACAGAACAAATGTGGGGCTTAAGGTTTTATAAGAACTTAACCTGCCAAAATACCAGAAATGACATCAAAAGTAAAGTTCTTTGAAACATCAAGTGGCTCCCTACAGTAAGGTGATGGCCAAAGATCAGGATATCCAGCACCCCTAACAAAAAAAAAAGCTTAAAAATTTGCTATGAATGCTACTTGTCAGTAGAAAATAGAAATATTAAATTGTTGGAGTAGCAATCAAAGTCCAGATTAACAAAATTAATTGATTAAAGTCCAAATTGATAAAAAAAACTAATTGAACAAAAATCCAGGTAATAATCAGACCAAGCAAATATGGAAGGAAAAAAAATCAACTGCTTGCTAAAATAAACAATTTTTTTATTCAATGTCAATTCTAGCAAGTACCAATCATTGGAGGAATGAGGTTAGCACATACCCATGTTTAACATCAAACTTCCTTTAACGGAAACACTCAACTCAATGAAGTTACAGGTTGCAAGCTAGAATGAACCTTTCTATGGCCAACCCTTTCTAAAATGAAACATCTATGATAATTTTTTTAAAGTAAAATAAATTTCCTGGGTCTCCATGCATCACAATAATGAAGCCAATTATTATCACACTATCAGGCCATACTTAATACAAAAAAATGGCCAAGGCATGTGCTTTACCATGATTCTGCATGACCAGGGACATCCACTTCTGCCATCACATTTATGCCTGCAATAAATCATGCAAATACTCAATAAATATACAATCATTAGCCTCATAAAGGCATGCAGATTCACTTTTATTTTTATAAACGTATTTTGCATGATACCAAGAAGATGAAAAAGGAAAATAGGAAAAGAAAACCCAAAAATCTGAAATCATGATCAACACAAAATGCTGAGGATATTATGTAGCAGAAACTTTGGAAAAGGAATTTGAAGATACCTCACCTCTCATTTTGGCGAAGCTTTATATCAACATACCATGAAGCAAGAAAAGAAAACACAATATTTGTCAATGATAGATTAAGAAATCCAACTCAAAGAAATTTGAAACTAACAATTCAATAAAAGGAAAAGGCATTCCATGTATCAATATTTTAAGATTTTAATCACATAATTCTGCACCCCCACTGGTAGCTTTTCTTGTCCCCTCTACACAATTTCAAATGAAATTTTACGACTAACTATTTCCAATTAAAAATTGCTCATCATAGAAAAATAAGTGACATGTTTAAAATGGAATAATTGTGGTCACAAAATTATTTATAACTGGACAGTTCGAGGCAAAGATGATTTTATCAAAGACTTAACGGATAATTTATTTCAACTTGTTGTCCTTTGGTAAAATTTCTTTCGTAAGGAAGATTGTTAAAACAAGAAGTACACAAATTAATTTGGATAAGGTGAGTCTTACTTGACAATTTCATATGCATCTTCTACTGTGTAACGTTCCCATTTTGTATATGAACCTTTCCACAAGTTTGGATATGTGGGTATCTCAAGAGGAAATGACTGCTCATCTATGATGTGCCAATGTAGAACGTTCTATGAAGCATAAATTTTTCATATTCAGCATTACATGAAAAAAAAAGCATGGAAGAAAAATGAAAGAAACTTATAACTTATATATCTTACAAGTTTAGCATAGGACATAGATTCAATAATCTGCTTAATTACATCAATAGGTAAATAGTGCCTTGATGTATCTGCAAAAATAGACAAATAAAAAAAATCATGTTTCAACATCCTCTGATCATAGTATAAAACCGCTAGCAGAATAAAATATTTTCTCTTTGAAAACATTGTGCCTCACCCAGCATAAGCCCACGATATGCAAATCTAGGTTTATCTTGGATGGACCAAGGTGCCTTGTATATTTTTACTGTTTTAGTTGTATAATCGAAAGAACACAACTGGCTGAATGTCTGGGGCATCATGCAAAGACAACAACAGTTCAGTTTTCATTTTTCAAGGTAAAGAAGCAGATAAACTAACACTTTGAGCAATTTACTATATGTGTGCATTATGACTACATATACATGTTAGGGGAGGGCTTATACTTTCACAGTATCAAGATCAATAATGTAAAGGTATAAGAAGGAAATACATTCTAGTAAATTGCTGAAATCCTATCCCAAATGCAAGGACACGGCAAATAATAGATTTAGCAATCATATGGAGAAAAACAAACCTAAAATATGAAAAATGGAGAATGGAGATACATGTTAGAAATTATCTTAAAGAGTATATGTCACAACTCATCCAGAGATATCGGGTATCTACAATTCCAACTATCAGATATGAAATAAAGCCATCAAGCATCACAAGTTTAAGCACTACACAATAACTAAAAGCTCCGCATTCATCAATCTGTAGTCTTTACCTCCTCACCATCTGCCCATCACTGCTCCTCCACTTCAAACCACCAAATAAAGTAAAAAATAAAAAGAAGAAAAAAAAAACAGTTTGAGCTGACTGAGTTGCAAATATATACATACCTCTAATCCGCGCAATGCACCATAAACTGTATTTGCCTACAATAAAAAACAAAATCACAGAATAGGATGACTTACAACCATGCAGAATGACTAAGAAATGAATCGCGTAATTTACTTTATTTGTTCTAAGTCCAAAACTAACCAGCCAAGCACTACTTTACCTCATTCTCTAATTTTTTAAAAATAATAATAATATTTTTGTTTTCCTTTTCTGCAACAATTGTTTGAGTAAATTACAAGGGCAATATGTAAAATACAAGTTAAGATATGCGTAGTACTATAATCTTAGAAAGAAAAGGAAAGTACATGATTGAATTGTTTCTAGTACGGCGAAGTAGGAAGATTCCTCAAAAAGGAAATAAATAAATAAAGCCGAAACCAGCTTCAATTCAGCTTTTGGCACTCAGAAAAGTGCTTGTCAATTGTAATTTGCGCATCCCGTGAATGATCAAAACTCAAGTCAATCGTAACTTGCATAGCCCATTAATGATCAAGACTCAAGAGGTCGTATTGTAACAAGCAACTTCAATTCCAATTTCCAAATCACAAAAAAGAAAAGTAACATTGAATATCCAAATTCATTAGTAATTAAGAAAAAACTAAAACCAAAACCCAGAAATCGTAAATCAACAATGCACCTCACCTCAATCGTGACTTGGGAAGATTCCTTGGCTTTGGGAACCAGCAAGGTATAGCTTTCATCCACTCCAAATTGAAGCTGCAAAGAGAAAACAAAAAAAAAAATCTCACTCGGTTGGAGATCCCACATTGACTAATGACAAGACTAAAACAAGGTATATAAGCAAGCTCAAACCCAAAATTACAATCCCAAGAAAAAATTGAGAGCCCAAACCCTCACCTCCTCGTTGTCTGAATGGACTGTGATCTTCAAAGTGTCAACGTCGAATGCCGAAACAGAAGACACCAATCGTTCCCTCAGCTTTCTGATGAAACTAAACCCGACACCAGCGGTGTTCTTGAACACGATCCCTCTGTATCGGCCGAAGGCCTCTCTGAGAATGGCGGAGCCACCGCCGTTTCCGGCGACGGAGAGGGTGAGCGCGGGGTCAACGGAGAGAGTGTCGCCGCCGGAAGTGAACTCTGCGGGGAGGGGCCAGAGGTAGGTGAGGGAATCATCATCGCCATCGGTTTGTTGTTGCGGAGTAGTGGTGAGGTCGAGTGGGGCACCCCCTCGCGGCGGTACGGTGAGTGAGGTAACTGAAGAAGCAGAATATGAAATAATGAGGAGGAAGAGAAAGAAAAGAGAAGAGGTGGGTTTGAAGACAAACATGGTGGCAGAATAGAAAGTAGCTTAGTGAGGGAAGACAAAGGATTTATTTGGAGGAATCTGTGTCGTGAAAGGAACAACGTTGTGCACGTTACAAACTTTTTACTTTAGAAACTCTACAATTTTCCTTTTTATTTTTTCTTTTACGACGAGTTTTTACCATCTTCTTCATTCAAAGCTGCCAAGAATATCTTTATGGGAATAGTTAATAGATGGTCCAACACTTCAAGTTCCTATATGTACAAGCTTCTTTATCAGTAATGATTTGCCCTAATAATCAATACATCTTAATATTTATATTACATTTTATTAATTCATTATTAAATGCATTTAAATGTTCTGTTTATTATTATTATCTAAGGTAATAAAAATGTCTTATTATTTATTCCCTCCTCCTTCAAAGCAAAGAACAAGGTTTTTCATTAACAACAAGATTCAAACTCACAACAAGATATGACTTTCATTCTTATCAATTAAACTAACCTTTATTAATGTTAAATGATTCAGTTTATAATTCTTAATGTATCTTCTATCATATTTTTAAGAAATCATTTACTCATTAGTTTCTTTTCATAATTTATATTTTCATTAATTCATTTTGATTGTTTTTATTTTATTTTCTATGCTACCTACTTTTACTTGTTTGTGCATATATTTTCCAATAAGAATTCAAATATTGATTCGTCAAATCAATCGTGAAGAATTAATCTTTTTTCTTAAACCAACCTAACATACTATAGTAAAAAAATAAGCGCGTTTATGTTAACACACACACACATATTAATTTCTACTATAAGTAATTATGAAGATTATTTCAAAAAATTTTACATTGTGTAAAGATGAAGGAGAATATATAAAAAAAAATATTAGCATTTTCAACATGTAAGGATTAAGACTATATGCCTATATTGAGATATTAAATTGTTAAAAACATTAAAATGACTACTTCACACGTTATCTAACTTTTAACTTATCATTTCTCTTTTCAAAAGTTCACACGTTTTTCATTTCTCTAAGGGTGGTTTGGTTGTATAGAATGAAAAGGAATGATTTTAAAAAAAAAATTAAAGTAATATGTGAAAAGTGTAAAATCCATACTAATTTTTTAAGCATTTCCCTTAATTTTTCTTTTATTTCTCTGCATCTAAACGCGGGCTAAATTCTTTCTTAATTTGTTGCAAATAGATTTCCAATTCTACTGCTTCTTCTGAATCTGTTGCCACCAACAGAATATACATACAGAAGTTAAAAGTAACCAATCCAAGTGGTTAGCATCTTATTTCTTCTCATAACAAATATGTAACATGATGGAAACTGGTGTTCACTTGATATTGAATATTTTATTATCAGTACATAGTTTTTCTTTCTTTCTTTCTTCTATTATTGACTTCATTGCATTTTTTTTATACCTAACTTTTAATTTTTTGATGAATTTTATCTCGAAATTTTTAATTTAACATATTTTACTCTCAATTTTTAAGAAATCTGCAAAATTTACCCTTAAACATTTATCCATTAATAATCATAAAAATAAAAGGGTCAAATCTGTAAAAAAAAATGGGTAATAAAAAAATATAATTATGTTATGTGTAAAATGACGGATAAAATCCACAAATTTTTTAAAAGTTAGAAATAAAATATGTTAAATTAATTTGTTAGGAATAAAATTTGTTAAAAATTGAAAAGTTAAAGATAAAAAATATAATTAAGCTTTTGTTGTTTAAAACACCTTTTCTTCTGTATTAATCAAACTAATAATTTAGAGATCGAATCTGTGTTTTGAAGAGTTTAAGTGCTTAACGATTGAAACTAATTGATCAGTAGTCAAGGTAAAGAGATTTGGAGGAATATGATGAAGCAACAGCTTTTCAAGTTACGACATTGAACTACGTACTTTACAATTTATTTCCCATCATGTTCCTCTGAATGCAAGAATAAAATGTAGGGACTGCTGATTTTTATTTTTTAAACAATACTCTTTATTTTCTTTTGTTACAACTCACTTCGTTTTTATAAACACACCTATTCGTCAATCTTTTTATCATAAAATATAGTGTCAAAATTAGGCATGGAAACGAGGCCGGTTGGGACTGATTTGCTTATCCCCTGTCCTTGCCCCTGAAATCTAATGGGATGTAGATTTACTTTTTATTTCACTCCTAACATACTTATAAAATTCTATGAAAAATACAATTTTAAATAAGAATCATAACATATTTTTATACTGTACATGATAACATTCACTACAACCTAAACTCAACCTTCACCCCAATCAACTTGAATTTTTTCCGTCAAAATTAGGGTGGACCTAGGACGAACCCTGCTTGTTAGGGTCCCATTCTTATGCCTAGTCAAAATCATCTTTATGCATACAATAGTAAGACTAAAACATTTTACACACTCACTATTATTTCCTGTTGCTAACAAGGAAAAATGATAGGAGTGGAGGAAGCAACATTCCAAAAAGTAAAGGACACTATAAACAAAGTCTTCAATTGAGTGGTCAAATAATTGTGACAAAAAGAAAGTAATGTCTATTCTTAGCCCAGGAACGACAAAAAAAAAAAAAAAAGCCTTAGCCTAGGATCCCAACTCCCTGAGTGCCTAAATCACGATAATTGCTTTATTCACTCCATTTTTTGCTCAGTGCACTTCAAAAATTACAAATATTCCCATCTTACTTTGTTGTTCCCAAACAAAAACCATAGTGTTGGATGATGTTTGGGTGTGGTGGTGGTGTCAGGTGGAGGTGGGACGCTGTGGTTACGGATATTTGGGGAGAGACGGTTAAGGTTTTTACTTGGGAGAGACATGATAAAATAGGAATATTAGCAATTTTGGAGGTAGATAAAGTAAAAAAAAAATGCATAAATCAATTCTCCGAAATCATCTCATCAAACATGGAGCAAATATACATCAACTGTTTTTTGCACCCAGTAAATTTTTTAAAACTCCAAAAGTCTACTAATAAACATAAAGATTCACAATCCGTATGAATTATACGGATTCACAATCTATATGATTCATACGGATTGCAAATATGTATCCCTAAATTTTTTTTAAAAATAATGTTTTGATTAATTTAACAAAAATTATAGTCTTTATTGTTATTGTTGTTATTACATACACAATTTTATTTATTTATTAATATAAAAAAATATTATCTTTGTGTGAGTGAGGGTGTCCCTCATTCTATTTAGATGGGTGTTTTATAACAATTTTTACTTTTATTCTTTGTCACGTGTCAAGAGTAACACTCGTCAGCTTTGTGTCAGTTATACTTCTTTGACATGTGAGGAGGCGATGTACCTCCTATTGTGTTACTATGATTTTGTGTTTGCTTGTTTTGTCATGTGTCACCTATTATTTAAATAAGTCTTGAAATTTCTTTGAGTAAGTAGACCTTTTTGGTGATTATTTATTTTGTTTCTTTAACTTATTATTAGATTTTTCTAAGTTGATATATAATAAAGGCGATCATGATTATTCTCGTCCAAATATCTTATCAAGAGTTTATCTAATAATCAATTTGTCATATTAACAAACATTTTCTTAATTGCCTATTCTCTTCCAAACAAAATGATCCATAGTCCTCTAAGTATTATGCATAGACATTAATGATTTTTTTTATCATGAGTCAAAGATAATGAGTATCTTTCAATTTATTTAATTAAAAATTAATTTTATCCACGATATATAATTATTATTGACTCAAATAAATTTTGCATTGGATAAGAATTTCACTCACAATATACAATTGTTACTTAAGTCAACATACCAACATTTTACATTCATTAATGAGGTATTTAATAACATATTCAATTATAAAATATTGAAAAAAATGATAGTGATAGAAAATGCCTTGTTAATTTATTTCACAAATATAGAATAGATTTGAACTTTGAATAATCCGATTCCAATAGTATCAAAAACATTTATGATGGGATGGAGATGTCATGTATATCAGCTCAGCAATTCCATCACGAGTCACAATGTGCCCTAGAATCCACTCACCACATAATATACATAATAACTCCTCTCCATTATTATCCATCACATATCACATACCCATATCGGTACGTATATTTTGCATATTCTCACCCAAACGAAGTGTCAAATGAGCCAAACAACAACTAGCCAAACACTTCCAATTCCATGGACGTGACCACACCCTAGCATTTCCCAAACATATACCAATGCCTAATTCTGTATTTGATTAAAAGAAAAGAAAATTTTGAAATTTAAATTAAAGGAAGAGTGGAAAAGAAAATTTAACTTTTTGTTTTTAAAATCAATTATTTTTTAAATTTTTCTTTCAACCAAACAAAAGAAAAAGATATTGTTACATGTATGTTTTTCTTTTGATTTTTTTTCTTTTAGTTTCACTCATTACAAATGTACCCTAAGAATCCGTGTAGGAGAAAGAAATGAAAGAAAAATAAAAATGAAATAAATTTTTAAATTAAAATTGAATATAAAAGTAGAAATTCCACTTTATTTTATTGTTTAGTTTTTTTTTGTTTTTTTTACAATCACACCTGAAATGGGCACTACGCAACCCGGGCCCAGCGGTTCAGATTCATGCGGCTCCTGTAAAGCGGCCACATCAAAACAGTGTTCCGGTCACGCAATCTCATCCGTACACGTGTAAAGCGTAAATATTCTGAACCCAGTGGCGACCCATCACGCTCCGAAACTACCCAATGAAACTGCAACACGCGCCATCCTCTGCCAAAACACAATCCGCGTGTACCACGCGCTCTCAGATCTGCTATGGCTGACGTTATAACAAGTACCTACCAGAACGAATCTCGTTGGTCTCTACTTTGCCTTCTTTGCTTTTCTCGGGCTAACAAAAGACGACGCCGTTTTGACCCGGCGACCGGGAAATGGTGGAGCCGGTGGAGCTTCGCTGCGAGGAGCAGCTCTCGCTTCTGTCAGATTCGAGCAATGGTGATCGGTCGTGGCGGTTGAACTTCGACGGGTTTCAGCTATCTTCGGAGCACGCGGAGAAGCAAGTGAAACCCCCTCGCGGACTCCACGACTGTTACGGGGTTCTAGGTAATTTTTGGAATCTATTGACATAGATTTTCACTATTTTTTTTTTCATCATGGAATAGGAACCTGCATTTTGCTTTTACATTAGTGGTTGTGGTTAATTGTGGTTTCTGCTTTGCTGTGATGTTTTGTTCCATTTTTTTTATATTCTTCGTATGTGTATTGTGTCCCCTTTGCTCTAAAGATGCTATTACTCGATTTCATTCAGTGTGCGTAGTAGTATTTTATGTTTTTTTTTTCCTTTTCTGCCAGGTTTAGTAATGTTTGTTAGAATTTGGAAGTAAGCTAGGTGTATCTTGTGGCTCTCTTTTTTGAGATTTGGACTGATGATGCGGTAATATATATATATATATATATATATAGTTGAGGTGGGTTTTTTGGTGTATTGGGTATTGCTTGCTTTTTGAGGGCAGCTGTTGGAAGATGGACTATAGGGTTTCGCATTTGCAAGCTCTAGAGACCAGAGGCAAAACTTTTTTTCCACACTGAATTAACTTTTTTTTTCCCCGTTTTTGGGTTCTGTGTTTTTAGAGGAAGAGGTTTCATAGAATTGATGCTTAGGTTTTACATTTGAACTGAGTGCGTTTGGATTTCTGCCTTATTTCTACAAATGAGTTTTTTGGAGCCTGCTCTTGCTGAAGTTTATTGTTTCCAAGTTTTCATATTGCTGTATTAGCCTCCTGTTGTGCTGTGACTTCATTTGTATGATGTTTTCTGGTTTAGGAAGCTTTTTGTAAAATTTTTGTGGTCCATGAAATGAAGTTCATTTGTCCTATATTGGTGATCATGGAAGTTCAAAGCATAACTATGACTTTAAATATCATATAATTTTCTTCATCTGTTAATCTCTATCTTTTTTTTTCACCATGGAGGTTAGCTATGTTTCTGAACTGTATGCTTTGAGTATGGCATCCTTTCTACTAAATTGAAATGGGATTTCATGGATCTTGTCTTAATTTTTTTTGTTCTTTTTCTGTTATATATTTCTTCAGGTCAAGAAGATAATATTGCAGAGTACTATCAGCAGCAGGTTGAAGTGCTTGAGGGCTTTACTGAAATGGATGCTTTAGCAGAGCGTGGTTTTATTCCTGGAATGTCAAAGGTTTCTTTTTCTCTTTTATGGTCTCTAGATTTAAGATTGATATGTAGTCAAATGCTTTTGCTGAATATCCACTGATGTGGGCAGGAAGAGCGAGACAAGTTAGCAAGAAGTGAGACATTTGCCATCAGAGTGTCAAATGCAGCAAACATGGTTCTTTTTGTTGCCAAAGTTTATGCATCAATCAGGAGTGGTTCCCTGGCCATCATTGCATCCACGTTAGACTCACTTCTTGACCTCCTTTCTGGATTCATCCTCTGGTTCACTGCATTTTCCATGCAAACACCAAACCCATATCAGTACCCTATAGGAAAGAAACGGATGCAACCATTGGTCAGTTCTTCTAATTAATATTCTGTTTGAAACTATCTGAATCATCGTCTTCTGTTCTTGCCTATTGATAGGATTTCAGTGACTCTTAGGAGTTACTTAAATCTTAATAATCAAATTAAATATCAAGAAAACTACCTAGCATACATTTTTTTGTATGCATGTGTTCTATAGATAAAGTATAAACTATAAAGTGAAAGTTCATTATTAAATTGTTAATGGCTTAACGAGTTATTATGACTGTGCCTTGGTGCTGAGATTTTGAATTCAAAATTTGGTACAGGGAATTCTTGTTTTTGCCTCTGTTATGGCGACACTTGGACTGCAGATAATCTTGGAGTCTACCCGCACATTAATATCTTCTGTAAGTTGATTCTTGCTCTATTTTTTTAGGCAAATCTGACACCCAAACTGCTAAAACATTAAATTTTCATTTAGTTGCATTTAGGATCTCTTTTTTTTCTAGGTATTTCTAATGTGTCTCGTAATGACATTTCCAGGAAAATGCATTCAACTTGACCAAGGAACAAGAGCGCTGGGTTGTGGGCATTATGCTTTCAGTGACTTTGGTGAAATTCCTGCTGATGATTTACTGTCGTTCTTTTACCAATGAGATAATTAAAGCCTATGCCCAGGATCACTTTTTTGATGTGATCACTAATATCATTGGCCTTATTGCTGCACTTTTGGCAAATTATGTTGATGATTGGATGGACCCTGTTGGTGCTATCATTGTAAGTGAATACTTTCCTTTTGTTAAAGGTTTTGATTTGCTGATTATATCCCTAGGAAAGGAGATATATGTCAGATTGGGAGAGATACCTATAATAAGGCTATAATGATTCATTCCTGGGGATAGAAGGTAAAGAACCACATCCAGTAATCTGATTGATCAACAACTGTAGCCGTTTGCGTGTCTCTGCCTATGCTATATCCTATATGCTCCTATTATTTAAAATATCAAGAACTCACATTCCTCAGATGAAGTCTTTCATTGCAGAAGAGCAGTGTCATCTGATTATTATTATTATCATCTAATTAGCTTATCAAAATATCTGAAACCTCTCGGCGAATGTTGTGCATATTGTGATGGTTTAATACACATCTTTATGCCCTATGCTGGACTAATAAGATTTTAGTGAACCACTGTTGGTTCTTTTGAGCACAAGTTTTTACTGGAAACAGTTTACTTTTACTTTATGTATATGCATATCTAACTTGCAAGTGGCCATCATTTTATACCTGGTCACTTGTATAAATTTTACTTGTTTTACTTATGTGTAATTCATCTACTGCAGCTGGCTTTGTACACCATTCGCACATGGTCAATGACAGTGTTGGAAAATGTTAACTCCCTGGTTGGAAGATCAGCAGCACCAGAGTATCTTCAGAAACTTACATACCTATGCTGGAACCACCATAAGGCTGTAAGGCACATTGATACGGTTCGGGCATACACATTTGGATCTCACTACTTTGTTGAGGTTGATATTGTCCTGCCATCGGATATGCCCTTGCAAGAGGCTCATGATATTGGGGAATCATTGCAAGAGAAGCTTGAGCTTTTGCCTGAGATTGAGCGTGCTTTTGTTCATCTTGATTATGAGTATAGTCACAAACCTGAGCATGCTCAAGCACACTCTTAGCAGCAATCAGGAAAAGCAATGCCTTTGTTGTTCATTTCCTTTTCCCTTTCATCTCCCGTTAGTTGTATATGCGAACCATTTCTGGTTGTTCGGAATCTGAACCTAAGGGCAAGTCACTGAGAAGTTGGCTATCAATCCCAAATTTCTGGCAGCCCTGATAATATCCCAAATGTATATCACGATAGGTTTATCAGGCAAGACCCTTTCAGGTTCCATTTAGGGTAAATAGAATCTTACTACTTTCTTTTCCATTCCCCCTTTTTGTACAGTGCACTCTTTCGGCCTTAATTCATGATGTAAGGTGTTGTGTGTTGGTGTTGGTTAATTTCTAACATGTGCAAGTATATATAATATAATTATGTACAATGGAGTAGATTTCTTATTAAAATGTAAGGATTACATAACAGACATTTTCCCGAATAACCAAGCAGCTATTGACCTGAAGAATCACAAACAATGCTACCAAAGCCAGATGCTCTTGGATTACTTGCAAAACTACCATCCGAATTGACCTTGACGAAGTCAAATGTTCATGTGTACTTTTAGAGACTATGGATATTAATGCAACATCTCATTAATTTGAGTGATGCAACATTTCACCATTTTTTAATAGTGTAATGTAAACATTACCTGTTATTTTATTTATCTATATATATATATATATATATATATATATATATATATCAATAACTCAAATAGACTTTTCAATTTGCTTTAATATATGGTGCTTTAACTAAAGCAAAATAAAAAAATATATTTGAATTTAAGTCATGAATATGGAAGAGTATTAAATATTAGAGGTAAAATTCAATCACTTATAATAGTCTTATTTTTTATGTGACTTATAATAGTCTGGCTGAAATATAATTATCTTTATGATTTTATAAAATAATAAAACAAAAAATGCAAATCTGTTTAATACTGCTATAATAATTTAGTCTTTGTGGGCTACAAAAATGAAATTTTTCCACAAGTGTTTACCGTTTCAATTCACCCAATCCTTTATACTCTTGAGAACATTATTTAACGAGCTTAATACATTGTTAGTATTTTTTTTATGACGAGGATAACAAGGTTAGAACTTAATACTGCTTTCTACAAATTACTTAAACTTCCCATCGCTATATAGGTGAACTAATAAAAAAAGTATACTGTTATTAATTAAAAAATATTCTTAGTATGACTTTTAATATAATTATTATAAAAATTTAACAATTTTTTATATTAAATATATGACAATTTGTATTTAAAGACATTCCAAAAGTATCTTAAAATAATACAAAATGTGATATTTAAATAAATGATAATGTATAGTAACATTTTTATACTATTAATAATAAATCTTTAAACTTTAATTTTAATTAATAATATTATAAATTTAAATTTTATTTTAAAAATACTCATAAAATTAAACCATTTATGTGATACTTATATTGAATGACATTACTCATATGGTCAATTGTCCAATAAAGGCATATACTTTTATGAGAAATTAATTAATATCTCATCAAAAGGCTTCGTAATAAATTAAAAGTATAAAAAATTTAACAATTAGTATATTCAAAAGTTGTATCATATTTTTCTATAATTAAGACAAAAGTTTTTTTTTTTTACAGGGCCGAAGTATTACTAATCAAATTAATTACTTTTCAAAAAAATTGAATTAATTACATTTAATTATGATAAAACATTTAGAAATATCTTATACATAAGATAAGATACTCCTATAATATAAAATCTCTAGAAAATACATACTGGTCTTCAGTCTGGAAATTGAATCTGCCCCAAGAAAAGTCTAGGTTCATGTCAATAATTCAAACGTTTTTTCAAACAACTTTTATTAGCAATTTCCGCCACAAATGCTTAATTTATATAGTACACATTACATCATATGTTTTTTCCGGTTACATTGATATTACATCCATCCGCGATGACGAGAATAAACTAACTACATGCATATTAAATAATTGGAACACTCATTGTTTTTTATTATTAATTATAAATAAATCAATCGGACCCAGCCTTGCGCCCAGCACAGTGACGTGTGTAACTTGATCTACCATCAGTTTTTTTTTTAATTATAACATTGTTTGTACTCATGCAAGTAAAAGTTTATATGTTAGTAAAACTTTTGTAAAACAAAAAGTTGAATGATTATGCATTTTATATTAGGTCTAATAATAAATTATTGTTTAAATTATTTTATGATAATTATTTAAAAAGTCAATAAATCTATATAAGTGTTATGATTAAATGATTTTGTAATTTTTTTTACATGGAACACAATTATTTTTCTTAAAAAATATATATTAGTAAAACTCTTTTTCTTTAGTAGCTAACACAATTATAGTTAAATTAGAAAAAATTATGTCAATTCATTCAAGCATGCGTCCAATAATAATTTACATAAAATTTGTGTTTAGGTGAGTTTTTGTATTGAATTTTATTATTAATTTATTTATAGAATATATTTTTTCAAAAAAATAGTAACCACTTTACGTCAGAACTAATTTTATGCAATCTTAATCAAGTTTAAGTTTTCCGCACGTCTCTACTTAGGCTAACATGCATTCCTTATTCCTTGAAATTATTAAATGTAGATTTCTTTGTGGGTCCCATTTGCTATTTTCCTTAGCTTCGTGAATTCTAGACAGCATTGCATCGCATTTGATTTTTAAACGATGCGCCACTGCTAGCGCATACTCTGAACTCTCACCATATATATATAATGCGCCGGCGGTGCGCATGGAGATAACCTACGCATCCCCTAGCTTCTCCGACCTCCGCGCCATGCCGTCGTCGGCGACCGCCGCGCGTCCCGTCAGGATCATTCCCCTGCAGCACCCGACCGCCACGACGTCGTCGCCGCAGCCGAACGCCGCCTTCTCGCGCTGGACGGCGAAGCTCCGGCGAATGACGTGGCTGGAGTGGATTGAATTCTTCCTCCCTTGCCTCCGCTGGATTCGCATCTACAACTGGCGCGAGTATTTCCAGGTCGATCTCATGGCCGGAATCACCGTCGGCGTCATGCTCGTTCCTCAGGTAATCGATGATGATGCTCGTTTTCTGTTGAATGAATTTTCGAATTCTGAGGTCTTGAATTGCTAGTTATTGTGTTTAGTTTTGATATAATCGATGCTTGTTTTCTGTTAATTGTTGATGCAGTCGATGTCGTATGCGAAATTGGCTGGACTTCAACCGATATATGGACTCTGTAAGATTGCTGAAATACCGTGCTCTTCAAGAATTTTCTGGATTGTGTTTATGTAGTTAAGCTCAGTTCCGTGTTTAATTGTCTTCAGAATATAGTGTTATAGTTCTGTCCTTTTTTCCTGATATGATTTGAATTAGCTTTTGATTTTTCTGATAAAAGCAAATTTCCATAGTGTAGTGCTAAAAAATTTTAAGAGCAAGGTTTGGTGTAACATTTTTTTGAGTAACAGCTGGAAAATTCTAGCAGTTTTTTCTTTCTTATTGAGAGTCTTATCTCTCATTGTTCTAAGCAACAGTGCTGCTCTTGCCATGATGAGTATTGATGGAATTCTACCCTTTTGTTCTCGCCAGATGTCTGTTAGTTTCAAATTGTGTTTTTCTACATTTTCATGTTATTTATATGCATCATCAATGTTTTACGTCCTGAAATTTTGTATAATGCCTGCTTATTGATGTTATTTCTCTTTGCAAGGAAGACTCTGGTTTTGTGCCCCTATTTGTATATGCCATATTTGGGTCTTCTCGCCAGCTTGCAGTAGGTCCGGTGGCATTGGTTTCTCTCTTGGTCTCTAATGTGCTGGGTAGCATAGCTGATTCATCCACTGAATTATACACAGAGCTGGCAATATTACTGTCCCTTATGGTTGGGATAATGGAGTGTATAATGGGACTCTTGAGGTATTTTCGTCATTCCTCATTTTTATCAATAAGGAATCCATGCATGAAGTTTTCTTTCTTTGTTCTTTCTCTTTCATATCTAATACCCTAACTAAATTTATAATTCTACTTTCTCTTCTGTATTCATGCATCTATATTACATGATTATTTTGATATACCAATAGACATGGTTGCAGTAATGCCATGATAATTGTAATGGCTTAAGTTGCAAAATGACTGCTTTATAGCAAGAGGAGAGATTGGATCATTGGACTCCTGTAGTAGTTATATGATTCTGCAGGCTCAGCACTCAGCTTCAAGCCTGAATTTTTTATGAAAGGGATTTTAACGATAACCTATGTATACTTGTCTTTTGGTTCTTTCAGGCTTGGATGGCTGATTCGTTTCATTAGCCATTCAGTGATTTCTGGCTTTACAACTGCTTCGGCTATTGTCATTGGTTTATCTCAAGCGAAATACTTCTTGGGGTATGATATAGATGGGAGTAGCAAGATCATTCCAGTAGTTAAGAGTATAATAGCTGGAGCAGATAAGGTATGCATTTCATTTGAAATTTGAATTATTCAATGGAATTTTTTTACCTTGGTGGTATTGTTATCTAGCAATTTTTATGGTAAAATTTAAGTCACGTGTCATATCACTGTCACAGAATTGATCCTTTTTCATCTCTTTAATTTTTAACCTTTACTACATAACTACATATAATTATAGATGCTACTGATAACTAAATCATGTAGGAAACCTAAGAAATTAGGATCGAGACTGATGATAGTTAGGTTTTGTAGGTGTAAAATGGATAGATTATAAATAAAAACATGTAGTTTTAGGGACAACTTAGCATCTGCTTGGGTATGGTGAACTGAATGGTACCTGCTGAATTGAAATTCTGGGTTTGATGGGTTCTTGGGCCAGCCTGCACAAGGAAGGATGGTGGTTTTTAAGGACTGGATGTTCAATTCTTTCCAAGTAAATTAGGTCTGGGAAGGTAAAAAAATTAAATAATTGAAAACAAATTTGAGAAGAGGAAAAATAACTTCAGCTTAACATTTGAGGTTCCTTTAGCATCAAGGTCACACCAAGAATTTGGTTGCAGCATACAACTGAGAAGTAGCAATTTTATGAAAAATCCGAAATTGAACATTGAATCTGAATGAATGCATTATGAACATTCAAAAAGATCTCATGTATCATGTATGCAACTCATCCCATGAGGATTAGGATTGAGACTTTGCTACCATTAATCATTAAACACAAAAAAACATGGATGCTAAAACAATTGCCAGTAATATCTAAACAATATAAACTATATTAAATTAATTTGTATGTCCCTTTAATTTTCTAGAGTTTTCAAATAGGTTCTTATAGTTTAATTTTTTTTATTGGGACCTCATTGTTTAAAATAATTTTCTAATAGGTGTCCTTATTATAAGGACCCAGTTATGAAGAACCCATTGTTTAAAGTAATGTGTGTCATTATTATATGTTTAATTTCAATTCATCAAATTAGACTGCCCTTTTATGTCCATAATATGTTATTTGGAATCAAGATTCCATTTTGAACTTCAGCTGCAATGAACCTGTTATTTATTAATACTTCAGAATTACCATATTTGTTCAATTGTCTATATTGTTGTTTTTTTTTCAAAGTCATTATGGTGTTTTCACTTGTCAAATCCCATCTTTAACAGAGTTTTCCTTTTTATAGTTTTCATGGCCTCCTTTTGTGATGGGATCCATTATGCTTGCAATACTGCTTGTCATGAAACACCTGGTATGAATCTATCTCTGATGTTTGGCAAAATACCTATCTTAGGTATCAACATCCTACTCATTGTATTGATGTTATACAACCAGGGAAAATCGAGGAAGTACTTGCGATTCTTGAGAGCTGCAGGTCCTCTTACAGCAGTAGTTCTGGGAACAACTTTTGCAAAAATATTTCATCCATCATCAATTTCTTTGGTGAGTATCAAATATATATAGCATGTTAATAGTAATATGAATCTGGGTAAAGCTACTAAAGTAATAAACAAGGAATGAAGTTCCATGTGGATACCATCATTAACTAGATTTAACTATTATGTACTCTATTATTAAAACATTTTTGTTCTTATACCCCTAAAATCATCGTGCATAAAATTTTGAGAAAACTGGTAAAAAGGATATTCTGAATTTCTTACATCTGTGTTCTAGGAGAAACATGAACCAAAAAAGTAGTTGATAATGTTGGCTTAATTAAACACTCTTGGTTATGAATGTAATCATGATACATAATAATCATGTTAATTTGTTTTTTGTTTATATTATTGGAGAATGTCTTCTCTCATTTGAATGTCTTACACTCATGTTATTGTTTTTGGTTTACTTCCCTTGTTATTGTAATATATGAATGCTCTTTTGTAAATGAGAACTATGTATGACTAAGGTCAGTAATTTACTAACATGAAGCTGATAGAATTAACAAATAATACTGGTTTTTAATTAGGTGGGTGATATACCTCAAGGCCTACCAAAATTTTCTGTTCCAAAATCTTTCGAGTATGCACAGTCCTTAATTCCAACTGCTCTTCTCATAACTGGTGTGGCTATATTGGTAAGATCTCCTTTTCTCCACTTTGAATTTAAAGAAAATAGTATATTGGGATTTGGGAATTATTTTTCCAATTAAATTAATTTTCAACCGACAGGAATCAGTGGGAATTGCGAAGGCATTAGCTGCAAAGAATGGGTACGAGTTGGATTCAAATCAAGAGGTATATTTCTTCCAAAATATATTTACTGCTCCAACATATTATTGGACATGTCTGGACTCCCCTCCCAAATGCTCCAACATATTATTTGACAACTATTTTTCCTGATATTTTTTTACAGTTGTTCGGTCTTGGTGTTTCCAATGTTCTTGGTTCATTTTTTTCAGCATACCCCACAACAGGTAAGTATTCAATTGGACTCTGAAAAATAAGGAGTCATTATTTGTAGTTGGTTACTTAGCTTTTGGTTCCAAAGCCTCAATTAATTTCAAGATTATGATTTTACTTGAATTTTTTTTTATATTAATAGATATTTCTTTTGAATGTATGCAGGATCCTTTTCAAGGTCAGCTGTAAATCATGAAAGTGGTGCAAAATCTGGTGTATCTGGGATTGTTTCAGGAATTATAATGACCTGTGCACTTTTGTTTCTAACACCATTATTTGAGTACATACCTCAGGTTTGTTTTCAAGTCTTTATAGGTCATAGGCCATGTTTGAAAATGCTTTTCCTTGTATTCAATGGAAGTTCTACTTCCATCTGAAACATTATACAATTTACAAATGACTTCTGCTGGTATTCAATTCATAACATCAAGAATGAAATGGATATGGCATTAAGACTTACAAAAATGATTTAAAATTTGGGTTCATTTGCTTAAGTTTTAAAAAAGTTGATGCAAGGATACAGCTTATTTTTAGTATTTTTCTTCAAAATCTACTTTTTTTTTGCTCATGAGGAAAGCTCTAAAACAGTTTTTTTAGCATTTTGGTTTTAAACATACATAACATAATTACTATAAAAATTTTAAGCATATCTTTTAATTGAAAAAACACTTTGCTTATAAAAAAAGTCCCTTTTTATCTTTTCTTTCTGTCATTTTTAACTTTTGATTTTTTTTTCTTTATTTCTCTCTATCACTCAAATGTAAGAGATGCATTTTCTTTTCTGGAATGCTGATTATGAATTTTTTGGCTACAACAATCCAGTGTACCCTTGCTGCCATTGTGATCTCTGCTGTGATAGGTCTGGTAAGAATTCCTCTTTTATGCTGAAGGATTAATTTCTTCTTCTGCATCCATGGGTCGTTGGAAGTGATTTTTTGTTCAATATAGAAAAGAGAGGAAGAGATAGCATTACTAGTTTTATGCCGTTGAAAATGGAAATATGTAATGTTAAAATAGAGCTTGTCTCTATCATTGTAGAAAATTTCTGTTTAGCTGCTATATCCTTTTGGATGGTTATCTTATTTGTTAACTGAGCATTCATTCTTAATTCTTTTGCTTGATTTTTCAGGTAGATTATGATGAGGCCATTTTTTTGTGGCGTGTAGATAAGAAAGATTTTCTTCTTTGGACCATTACTAGCACTACAACATTGTTCCTTGGTATTGAGATTGGGGTCCTTGTTGGGGTGAGTACAAGGTGAATTTTTTTTTTTTCTGTTAGTAAGTAATGGGTGCATTATAATTGCAAAAACTTTCTTTTTCACTTTTAGAATCTGTTCATAATTTGATGCATCAACTTAGTGAGGCTGAAATCTTTATCTGGCTATGCATATTCATTGTGGAACCATGTTTGTTGGCTAAAACTTTAGTGCTTCATTGTCTTTGTTTTCATTTAGAGAAGAAGAAATGGGTATAAAATCATTTCTTAAGATATTGGATTCATTGATTTCATTCAACTATAAACTAATATAAATTAAAAAATGATTTTCTTGTATTCAACATGCAAAAGTTGTGGCATTTTCCATAGGCTAAGATAATCACTTTTCTCACTTTATAAGGTTTTTGAAATTGTAGGTTGGGGTTTCACTTGCGTTTGTCATTCATGAGTCTGCAAATCCACATATTGGTAAGTTGATTTGCCTGGGTTCAGAAATTATGCATGCTTTTGTTTGTTCCACACTTACATCATGTATATAGAGTTGGATCATATTGTAGATGCTAACTTGCGTTAATATTGAATAGTCATGGTCAAGTCATGTCCCCTAAAAGTAAGAAAGCAACCATTATGATTCAATACTTGTGCTTATGGATTATTAAAGTCTACCAGACTATCAGTCTACCTGAAAGAAACCACACTAAAATCATCAGCATTAGTATAGGAAGACTGCAATAATCTACAACAAATGAAGGAATGCTAACAGCTCAATACAGAAAAATAAATTAGAAAATATGATAGGACTATGTTTTAGGTTTCAATGGATTAATCCCAAGTTAAGGCATCTACATTTGGTAGTGTGTCTGAATTACTTGTTACGTTAATTCAGCGGTTAATATTTTAATCAAATGCCATAAAGAGTGTATTTCAAAGTACAGAATTCCCAGCTGATAAAAAAAAAAAAAGTACAGAATTCCCAAAGTTATTTGATATCTGATTTTTAAATAAGCATCTGTGCATGCCTATAGTTTTTTTAAGATATAAATTGTATACCTTTCAAGTTCAATATAACTAATAAAAAGCAATAATTCAATCTTGCATCTAATACAAGATTAGTCCTTTTCTATTTTTCTAGACTGGAATGTCTCTGTATATATTGTGTAAATATGTTAGTATGCTGACATCATTGTTTGGTCTGATCTGCACTGCAGCTGTTTTGGGTCGTTTGCCAGGGACAACTGTTTATAGGAATGTTAAACAGTATCCTGAAGCATATACATACAATGGAATTGTAATCGTTCGTGTTGATGCTCCAATTTATTTTGCAAACACAAGTTACATCAAGGACAGGTAATGAGAAGTGAGTTGTAATTGACATTTTCCCAATCAAGAGCGTGCCTTAATTCATTTAGAGTTCTCTTATCAGGTTGCGTGAATATGAAGTTGATGTTGATCGTTCTAAAAGACGTGGACCTGAGGTTGAAAGAATTTATTTCGTGATTCTAGAGATGGCACGTAAGTCTTGCTTGCCCTGTGCACAAAGAGGCATATGCTGTATTGTTCATGTGTTTAACTATTTAAGCTAACATATTTCTTAACATGTTGAAATTTTATTTAAAGAGTAAATGAATGTGAATGTATAATTATCGATGTGTACTAGTGGCACTAATGGTCAATATGACTCAATTGATTCATGAGACTATCAAAATGCCTAATTTCTAATGGTGGTTAACTGTGTCATAACTGGATCGTGTGGATGCTGTGTGAGACATTTTCAGCAGGTGT
Organism: Glycine soja; assembly: GCF_004193775.1. Classification (NCBI taxonomy): domain Eukaryota; kingdom Viridiplantae; phylum Streptophyta; class Magnoliopsida; order Fabales; family Fabaceae; genus Glycine; species Glycine soja. The sequence continues at coordinate 56,337,336 of NC_041019.1, read as the reverse complement.
TTATCATTTTCATTACTTTTAAGTTACCTCAGATGCTGAATTACATGAACCACATTGTACTGAAGTTTGTGAATGCTGTTTTCCACTACAATTGTTCATAACTAAACTATGAAAGGGATAATGATAATAATTCTGACTTCTGATGACTGCAGCTGTGACATACATAGATTCTAGTGCTGTTCAGGCTTTGAAAGACTTGTATCAGGAGTACAAATTACGGGACATTCAGGTAGAATAAGATTGTGAAGTTTCAACTACCGTTAGAATTCTTGAAATAATCGCTACAGGTTTACAATGTCCCCACCAACCAACTTGAGCTTATTCTTCTTGCAGATTGCAATATCCAATCCAAGTCCAGAAGTTCTGCTTACCTTGTCTAGATCGGGTCTGGTGGAGTTGATAGGCAAAGAATGGTACTTTGTGAGAGTACATGATGCTGTTCAAGTTTGCTTGCAACATGTTCAAAGCTTGAAAGGAGCATCTAACAGTCCACAAGCACCATTCTCTT